>NC_134085.1:41048248-41648248 GCF_000715075.1 Nicotiana tabacum
TGATTATACCCAAATGGGCAATTATCCTCTCTAGGACTTATACGTTTCTCCTGCGCGTCGCTTGGGAATCCGATACATTTGAAATTCGATAGGAAGAGAAGGTTACCTCTTGAACCTAGTGCTCTGATACCAAACTTTGCCACGCCCCGAACCTGGGCCTGGACGTAACATGGCACTCGATGCCTGACTACATGTGACCGAGCGAACCAACTAATTGGTTGAATCATTGTGTGATATCATAACATACTGAATGCGGAAGATAAACTAACACATGCTGATATACTGAAAGTCTGGATGACATAAATCAAAGTGCGGAAATATTAATACAAGTCTGAAACATATTTGCAGCCAACATGACATAACATGAAAAGTCTGAGACTCTGTCTACCTGTTACTCTAGTCTATGAAGCCTCTAATGAAGTACTAAAAACACTGACTGTCTGAAAATACTGACAAATGTAAGGTAATGATAATGCCCCGAAAGAACTGGGACCATCAAATAGCTAGTACGAGAATCCTAACACTCTGAATCATCAACCAGTAAATCATTACCTACATCGTGAGATGCAGGCCTCGGGCAAAAGGGACATCAGTACATTTGAATTGTACTGGTATGTAAAGCAACTGAAAGAAAGAATTATAAATGTTGATACTAAAACAAAGTTGATAACTGAGAATTTATAACTGATAATTGAAATGATAACTATTGAAACTAAAACTAAAATAATAACTGATAAATGAACTGATAATTGGTAATTGAAGTTATCAATAACTGATAACTGAACTGATAACTGGTAACTGATATGATAACTAATAACTGAACGATAACTAATAATTGAACTGAAGGGAAGTAAGGATATGAATACTCCCCCTTCTGAATGATGAACAATATGTTTATCTGAATATTAAACTGCGGCCTCAGGCCCAATATATATATGTGCACAAACTGCGGCCTCGGGCCCAAGTATACGTATACATAACTGCGACCTCAGGTCCAAAATACATAAAGCATAAACTGCGGCCTCAGTCCTAAAGATGCGTAAAGCATTAACTGCGGCCTCCGGCCCAAATATAGGTGTTCTACATTTAGGGATTTAAAATTAGGAATTGATAATCATACTGCAATACATAATTGTGAAATACTGAATTACGTTGAGTTACATAATATTAGAATGCTGGATCACACTAAGTTACATAATACTGGAATACTGAATCATACTGAGTTACATAATACTGGAATATTGAATAGGACTAGAATGAGACATGTATTCTTGAACTGATTATGAACACTGAAACTTCAACTGTTTATGATATGATGAGTAAGCTATACTGAGACTCAGGGACATCAAACCCAAGTCTATATTGAATACGAACTGAGCTCACAATGTTCAAAATGAAAGTCATTAACGAGTTATGAAGCTAGAGAATAGAAGCTCTACAACTATTCAAGGAACTAGGCTTAACTATATTTCTGAGGCAATCGATACGTCGTAAAAGAAACGTAGTGTAGGGAGAATCATTAACATTCCCAAACATAGAGAGTTAGCCTCACATACCTTAACTTCCTGCTCTTGAGCGTAATACAATATTCGCCAACCCTTTCAACTTCAATCTATATCAATACAAGTCAAAGGGATTCCATATTAGCAATAATACTCATGTTTTGGTCACTTAGGCATTTTCTCAAATACTTGGTGGAATAAAGCTTCATAGTCCTTATTAATGGTGTTTCTACACCCAATAACGCATTCTTTTGCTCCTAAATAAATTCTAAAGTCTTTATGATTATAATCAACATTATTCTTTATCACCCATAAGGTAAACAACACCCTTAACCAATAATCAACAATCAACACCCCAAACCTATAACCGTTCATGCTTTTCTATCAAACCCATCAACTCATATCTCATGAACTAGGGTTTATAATTATTAAACCAATGCTAGAATTAATTAGAGAGTGAAGACATTACCTTTTTGAAGTTCAAACCCTTTGAATTCGAGTTCTAGGCTTCCTTCTCTCAACAATGATGTCCCAAACGAATATCTAATGATATGGAGGGTTTTCCCATGTTAATAAGATATTGGGAGATTGCAATTAACTTAGAATCGCCATTAAAACTTACCTTGGGTGGTAGAGGGACCTCTAAGGAGTTAGGTTTTTGAGAGCTTCCCTTTCTAGAGCAAGTTTTATGTTTTGGGGCTGTGGGGGACGAAATAGGGCTAAAAATGACTTCCCAAGTCGCATTTGGCCACCGCGTTCCAGTTGGCGTGACCGCAGTCTCGACCGTGGTAAATCACTGGGACACTGCCTCACTATCACGATCGCGGTAAAATGCGGCAAGACCGCGGTGGTTACACACCATTTTGTAAAACGGGCATACCTTTTTGCACAGAGCTTCGTTTGGGCTCCCAAATTCCTTACACATTTTCACTAAAACCTGTTGGAACACGGACCTTCTACAAACTTAGCCGATTTTGTCAAATCTTATGCACCTCACTTTCCATCTTGATTTTGAAACAACTATTCTTACCCATAATCATCCCGATGGGACTTCACATATCAAAAATATAACCTTACTACTCCTTTAACTCATTCATACCTAAGCCGAATGTACGTGGTGTTACACCCGAAAACCTTATTCCCGGAACTATCATCTCTATTGTTTTATCTACATTTTAATGCTAAGTATTATAAAATTCTTCAATTATCTTATTATTTCAGGATCAAATTAGTTTACTTGTCTAGAAATCAAATATAAATTCAACTGTACTATTTTACGGGTAAACAACATATTACATGGAGTACAATCAACAGGTGATTTTCAAAGCTATAATAGACTCAAAAGAACATTTTGAGACACATTAGGTATCCTATGAATATGTTTCTACTCATTTATTGAAAGGCATGAAAAGTACTATGATCTTCAAATGTAGTGACTAGCAGGAGTTTGATTTTCAATAATTGATGTTTAATTGAGTACACTATTGATCTACGCACGAATGATCATAATTAACTTGGGTGGCGTGGAGCTTTGCCTTCACTTCAGGTCATTCTTGAATCTATGATAGACTCTAAATAGGAATATTTTTATTCTTATTTTTTGAAAATTAAAAATAACGTACTAGTATTAGTACTGGTGATTGAATACTTAGTACACCATATATATATATATATATATCAACTTTGAGAATGATGTGGATCATTAGTGGTCGCTTTGAGTATTAGAGTCTCGTTCCCTTATTTGATGCTTCCAATAGTTTCTTTTGATGTTTAATGACTTGCGGGTTGGTTGGTTGGTTGTAAGAAGGCTTTGGAATAAATTAGAACACTTAGTTCCTTATTTGGAAACTTAAGTTATAAGAGTTGACCTAAGTTTGACTTAAGAGTAGACACCTTGGAGTGGTGATTTGATTTTGTATGATGCTTTTGGACCTGGGGATATGTACGTATTTGAGATTCCTTGAAGGTTATGGCTCTATTTATAAAAATTGGCAAAAGATTGGAGAGCTCATAGATTTGATTTGAAATTGAGTTTGATGCTACAGAACTTCGATTGTGTTTTTGAGAACTTGGATAGGTCCTAATGGTTGAAATGAGCTTGTGTGCAGAGTTTGATTGTAATCTCAAATGTCTAAGTGTGACTCGACATTCAGTGAAGTTGGAAAGTTTGGAAGTCAAGAAACGCATAAGATCTTTGATTCATGCTTTTATTATTATTTTTGATGTTTTGAGTCTTGAAATAAGTTTAGATTAGGTATTCGTACTTGTTAGTATGATTGGATGAGGGCTCGCATTGCTTGGGTGTGTTCCGGACCATGTTTGTGTTGTTTGAATTTTTTTGATGTCTGGTGCATCTAACCTGTGGTGAGTGATGCACACCTGTGAAATAGGCTTGGGAGCTATAAGCTCATGAAAAGAGGATACGTAGCTTCAGATTCGCAGATGCGAGGATAATTGTCGTAGATGCGATGAATGTGATGGTCACACCTGCAACTAAGTATACACAGTGCAAGGATGCCTAATTTATTGACCCGACCGGTTGTCTTGCTTTCTAGATCCCCGTTCCCATAATTAAGACTCTCCATATACGCTTTTACAATTTTATGACTTGCGGGGAAGGTTGATTTGATTTTGAAAGGGTTCGGGTTAAATTCGAAACATTTAGTTCCTTAATAGTGGCCTAGGATGGCCAAGTTTGACTTGAATTAATATTTGAGTAAATGACCTCAGAACAGGGATTTAATGGTTCCAATAGATTCGTATGATGATTTTGGACTTGGGCGTGTATGCAGACGAGTTTCGCGTGACCCGAGAGCGTTTTAACACTTAATGTTGAATGTTGGCACATTGAGGGCTTTCAAGTTCTTTAATCTTGGTTTGAAGTCCATTTTGGGATCTTGTGCCTAGAAATAGGTCTGTATGGTGATTTATGACTTGTACGCAAAATTTGGTGTCATTCTGAGTTGTCTAAGCATGATTCATCGCGTTCGGAGCTAGTTGAAGAAGTTTGAAGTTCATAAGTTGATCAATTACGTTTAGGGTGTGATTCTTAGTTTTGATATAGTTTATATGTTTCGAGCAAGTATGTATTATGCTTATGGACTTATTGGTACAGTTGGATGGGGTCCCCGGTAGCTCGGGTGAGTTTCAAACCACCCAGAGCTAAGTTCTAATTTCTGAAATTTTGTTGTTCTGGTTTCGTTCTTCGCAATCGCGAACATGACATCATTTTCCCGATGAAGTAAATGGGGTTGGGGACTTTTGTTCTACGCGTTCGCGATAGAAGGTTCGCTATCCTAAAGCTTTGGAGCACTAGACTCCGAGTTCACGATCCCCTGGTCGTATTTGCGTAGAATGCCTGGGCCTGGGGGCTAGACAAGTCAAATGTCCTTTGCATTTGCGAAGGTCGGGTCACATTCGCGTAGTTGGGGGGGGGGGGGGTCTATTCTTCATGTGGCCTTTCTCGCGATCGCAAAGAAGTTTTTCTAGGGCCTTGGCTGTTTTGCCTTCGTGATTGCGTTATCCTTTTTGCCATCACGAAGAAGGAAGGCCTGGGGCTAGCTGGGCTTGCCTTTTCAATCAATCTCCGACCGCTCAGTTTCGCTATTAGTATGAGTTATAAGAAGTCTTGGTCTCGAGTCAAGTTGGGGTGTCATTTCATTCTCGTAACGGGAATGAGTGCACCGCAAGACCATTCAAGTTGCTCCCTCGCCTCGTAGCGGCGGCATGTCTTTTAAGTCATTTTCTAAGACGGATCATCTTATTCTAAGATAATCCAAGCTGCAATGGTACCTCACGAATTTCTTACTAGGGCAGTATTGTAATAGACATTTGCGAGTGTTTGGATGCACGTGTTTTGTTGGGAAATGTATTGTTTTGAAAATGAGACTTAGGATCATTTTGTTAATTTCTCTCAACTTTTGGCCGATATTAGAGCTCTTTGGAGAGGGTTTTATACCTAGCATCTTGAGGTAAGTTACTATTACATAATGTGAGTTTAATACATAGATCATGGGTAGATTTTAACTTGTAAATTGTTAAAATTTAAGGATTTTATTGAAAAGCCTAGATTTTGTTAAAAAATGGATTAGACCACGAAAATGATCATGGAATTGAGTATAAATTATATATTTGTAATCATGAGGTTATGGGTAACATTTACATATGAAAATTTTCGGAATCCGGGCATGTGGACCTATGGGTAAGTTTTTGGAACCTTCCAAATTGGGTTGGGTAATTATTCTAATAGTCAGTTTATAAACTTTTGACCACATATAGATTAGTTTGTAAGACCTTTGGCTAGTTTCGGATTTCTCGACATCGATTTGAGGCGATTAGTGTAATTTGTGGATTGGAAAAAGGACTTGCAAACGAGGTATGTCTCTTTCCTAACCTTGTAAGAAAAAATTATCTCCATAGGTGCTTTAAACTTTTACTTGCTAATAATTGTTGGTGCTATGTATGCATGATGTGATGAGAGTCGGTATATAGATAAATCATGCATACGTACGAGTAGACTTATGACCTTACCATGCAATATTTGTATTATTTTAACCCAAGTTGTTAGTTTAATTACTCGAATTTTTTTTATTGAAATTGGATAAGGGATTTTATGAGAAAGGGCTTCATTACCTTGAGTTCTTGGTGGAATACTTGATTGTTAGTAGAAATTATGCCTTTTTGAGTATTATTCATGTGTAGTAGTTGTTTATCGGAGTTTGTAGAGTTTTTTCTATTCTAGTGGATGAGGCCAAATGCCTCGGCACTATATTTAGATGTATCTATGGGCCGCGCTGGTTGACCCTTTGCAATGTACACACTATTCTGGATCGGACAATACGACCTCGGCATAAATTTCGCGTGAGATTGCAAAGAATCCAATCATACTTGATATTTCTTTCTTGACCTAAGATTTGATAATCATTTGGTGACTCTTATGTGTTAAAATGGACAAGTGATAGTTGGAGCTTTTAAATTGAGATTATGTTAAAGAATCATTATTTGTTGTTTCTTATTCCATTGTTACCGTTGTATATCATGCCTATTTATAATTTGTTGCACCTTAACTATTGACCTCTAGTAAGTGTCGATGTCAACATCTCATCACTATATTTTCAAGGTTAGAATAGATACTTACCATGTACACATTGTTCATGTACTCACGCTAAACTTATGTACTAATCGTGTAGGATCTGAGGTAGGTACATCTGGTGGCTAGCCAGGCGCGCATCCCCGTTACTCGGAGATGTAGCAGTGATTTGCCTCATATGCGCCGTTCTGCAGCACACCGAGTCTCTTTCTTGTTGTATTTACTTTTGTATCTATCTTACTTTAGACAATATTTGTAGGAGGTTTTGTATATTTTACTAGAGTGTTCTTGCACTTATGACACCGAATTTTGGGAACTGCTAGTAGATATTTATGGATTTGTCTATTAATTTCACCACTTCACTCTTATGTTTTTATTTTATGCTTTATATCACTATGGTCATTTGCTTTTAGTTCCCTTATTAAATACAATTCATGATTTTAAAATAACTAAAATGAGTAATTAAATGGATAGTTCACCGTTGGCTTGCCTAATGGAAACGTTGGGTGCCATCACGGTCTATAATGGGAATTGGGTCGTGACATCTTGACATCAGAGCACCAGATTCACATAGGTCTCACAAGTCATGAGTCGGCCTAATAGAGTCTTGCAGAGATGCCCGTACTTATTTTCGAGAGACTATAAGGTGCTAGGAAACTTGTCTTTCTTTATCTCCTATCGTGTCGTTAATGTTGTGCTAAGTATCTTTCTTCATTTTCTCACAGATGGTGAGAACGGTGCAACATATGTACCCGGCGGTAGAGGAGCAGCTCCCCGCTATTGCTAAAGGCTGAGGCCGAGTTCGAGGGAGGGATCCAGCTCATCTTAGAGGACGAGGGCGTCCTAGAGTTGCTCCCATCTTGCCACTAGTGGATCTAGTGGAGGATCCCGTTATTGAGGAGTAGGATGAGACGTTTGCCGCTAAATCGATCCCGGCTGATTTCATGACCACACCGAAATTTCAGGAGGAAATGGGCAGTATGCTGTGGTTCATGGATTCTATGATGTAGGCTGGTTTATTTCCAGCGGTCCTAGCCATATCACAGGCGGGAGGGGGAACATAAACCCTACCTCTCATGCTCCAGGGTCGCTGCTGCCGTATACAAAACCCTAGGTGCACTACTTACAGGTAGGGCTAAGCTAGTTACAGTGGCTATTCTATAGCCTAGACCAGTCGTGACTATTGTGCATAAGAAATGGTTGTACCGATGGACAAAGCTACATCCTCCTGTCTTTGGTAGTAAGAGACGTTAGGATCCACATGACTTTATTGATCGTTGTAGAGATAAACTACACAACATCGGAGTATTGGAGTTCATCGGGGTGCACTTCACCACATTTCAATTGAAGGGCAAGGCCCGTAGATGGTTGCAGTCTTATCTCTGTAGCAGGCTAGCAGGTTCACCTCCCTTTATTTGGGACAAATTCACCCATCTCTTTTAGGAGAGATATATCCCACCCTCTCAAAGGGAAGAGTTGTGTAGTCAGTTCGAGCGGCTTAAGTATGGTCAGATGTCGATGTTAGATTATGAGGTGAGGTTCTCCGAGTTGTCTTGATACACACTTATGATACTCCCCACAAATGTAGAGAGAGTGTAGAGGTTTATTGTGGGCTTGCATTATGGCATCCAGGTTACTATGGCCCAACAGGTTGAGATGGGGACTTCTTACGAGTAGGTTATAGATATAGCTCAGAGAATCAAGGGTATCCATCAGCATGACCAAGAGCATGTACCGAGGGACAAGTGGCCTCGATATTCGAGGGGATTCAGTCGTGCTACGTTTGGGGGTACAAGTCAAGTGGGTGATTCCGTTGTTATGGATCAGGGTTACCAATGTTGTGTTGTGACTTTTTTGTGGTTGTGAGACCATAGTGGATCTTCTATTGCTTGATATGACAGGACTTTTGAGGTTTTCCTAGCATGGACTGGTTGTCTCCGTACCATGCCACTCTAGAATGCCATGCCAAGACTATTACCTTGGCGATGCCAGAGTTGCCTAGGTTGGAGAGGAGGGGTTCATCTACTAGCGCATCTTGCTGGGTTATCTCTTTCTTGAAGGCTTGACATATTGTAGAGAAGGGTTGTTTGGCTTATCTGGCTTATGTTCAGGATACTATTGCAGAGACTCCCACTATTAATTCAGTGCCCGTGGTACGGGAGTTCTTCGATGTGTTTTCTTCTGATCTACTAGGCATGCTACTAAATCGGGATATCGACTTCAGTATTAATTTGGCGCCAGACACCCAGCCAGTCTATATCCCATCATACCACATGGCTCCAAAAGAGTTGAAAAAACAATTTGAGGAGTTGCTCACGAAGGGGTTCATTAGGCCGAGTGTGTCGCCTTAGGGTGCACCCATATTGTTTGTGAAGAAGAAGGATGGGAGTATACGGATGTACATTGATTATCGCCAGTTGAACAAAGTTGTCTTAAGAACAAGTACCTGTTACTGCATCTTGAGTATTTGCTTGACCAGTTACTGGTTGCTAGGGTGTTCCGTAAGATTGACTTGAGATCTAGGAGATTGACTTGAGATCTAGGTATAATCAGCTTAAGATTCGTGCTTTGGATGTTCTAAAGATGACTTTTTTAGACTTGATATAGGCACTATGAGTTTCTAGTGAGGTCTTTTGGCTTGACTAATGCCCCAGAAGGGTTTATAGAATTGATGAACCAGGTGTTCAGGCCAAATCTTGACTTATTTTTCATTGTCTTCATTGATGCCGTATTGATCTAATCACGTAGTATTGAGGAGCACGAGCGACATTTGAGAGCTGTGCTTCAGACCTTGTGGGAACAAAAGCTTTAAACTAGTTCTGCAAATGCGAGTTCTGGTAAGATTCTGTGGTGTTCTTAGGACATATTGTATTAGATGAGGGTATTAAGGTGGATCCAAGGAAGATCGAGGCAATTTCGAGTTGGCCTCATTCTACCATAGCGATCGAGATCAATGATTTCTTGGGGTTAGCATGTTATTATTGTCAGTTTGTGGAGAGTTTCCAATATGTTGCAACAACTTTGATTAGATTTACCTAGAAGGGTGCTTCATTCAGATGTTCCAATGATTGAGAGGCGAGCTTTCATGAGCTCGAGACCGTACGACTACACTGGTGCTAGTGTCGCCCTCTGGTTTAGGGATGTGGACTGTGTATTGCGATGCTTCATGCATTGTCTTGGGTTATGTATTTATTCAAGAGGGGCGAGTTATTGCATATGCTTCATGTCAATTGAAGCCTCACGAGAAGAATTACCTCGTACATGATTTAGAGCTGGCCATGATAGTTCATGCTCTCAAGATCTGGAGGCATTATCTTTATAGGGTGTACTAGAAGGTTTATGCCGATCATCGCAGTTTGTAGCATTTGTTTAAGTAGAGTGATTTTAATTTGAGGCAACACATGTGGCTTGTGTTGCTGAAGGGTTATGATATTACTATCCTTTATCATCTGGCCAAGGCAAATGTGATTGCAGATGCCTTGAGCAGAAGGTCGAGAATATGGGCAGTTTGGCATTCATTTGAGAAGAGGAGAGGCCATTGGCTTTGGACATCCAGTCTTTAAACTAATAGACTTGTGAGTTTGGATATTTTAGAGCCCAGATGAGTTCTTGCATGTGTTGTGGCTCAGTCTTTAGTATTTGAGCAGATTAAGGCTTGTAAGTACGACGATTTGCACTTGCTGGTTCTTAGAGAGACAGTGCTACATGGTGTTTCCAAGGAGGTTGCTATCAGTGATTATGGTATTCTGGAACTCTAGAGTTGCTTATGTGTTCCTAATGTTGATTACCTGAGGGAGACGATTTTAGAGAATGCACACAGTTCACAGTATTCTATTCATTCAGGTGCTACGAAGATGTATCATGACTTGAGGTAATACTAGTGGCAGCGAATGAAGAAGGGCATAGTTGAGTATGTCGTGAGATGTCCAAATTTCCAAAAGCTTAAGTATGAGCACCAGAGTCCATGTGGCCTACTTCAGCAGATGGTTAGACCAGAATGGTAGTGGGAGCGCATAGCTATGGACTTTGTATCTAGGTTACCACAGACGTTGAGGAAATTCGATGTCATTTGCATCATTGTCGATAGGCTGACAAAGTCAGCGCACTTTAATCTTATTGTGACTACGTACTCTTCAGAGAGGTTGATCCAGATTTATATTCAATTGTTTGGTTGCATGGTATGCCTAATTCTATCATTTCAGATAGAGCCCTTAGTTCTCTTTGCATTTCTGGAGAGTAGTATGGAGTGAGTTGGGTACCCTGGTAGAGCTCAGCGTAGCCTTTTATCTACAGACTGACGGGTAGACAAAGAGAACAGTTCAAATTCTGGAGGATATGCTCAGAGCATGTGTGATTGACTTAGTAGTCTAATTTACACATCTAGTGCTTGATGAAATGCTTAAATGAGTTGAAACCATGAATCTCTTCCTAATTATGGTTCAATTTTATTATGTCTCTAATATGATTGAAGTTGCTAAGATTTCGGAATATTGTAGTAGTTTAAGGAAAGCTCAAGCAAGGTATGTTGGCTAAACTTCTCTCATATAATCGAATTCTACGATGTTCTAGCAAGTTTCAAGTGTAATTGGCCTAAGATATTATTTCTCATGTTCCAAGACATCTTAATAAATTCGATTATTCCAAATGAGATTTGTGTTGAAAGATATATGTATACTCAAAATGTGTTCCAATTGCCCTTATCATATTATGTTCTCCTTCGGGAATGTATTCAAGTATGACCTATGTATCCAAATGTTATGATTTAAAATCATGTTTCAATTGCAAGTTATTATGCCTAATTTTGGAAGAATAACTCATTGTGCATAAGAATCTTATTTCTCATACATATATATATTTAAATGTCTTGATTACAAATTCTCTTATTGTAGATAATACATGATGATGCTTGAAAGTGAAAGAAATGAGTATGAAATATAAATTACGGCTTACGCGCCAACAGCGAAATTACACTTGTGGCCAATAGTGCCAATGAAATGAAAAGAATGTATAAAAGGTTATGAAATAAGCTGTAACTCCTTTATATAATAAAAGTTTTTGGGAGCATTGTTTATTAAGGGAGGAAGGGTAGGTTGAAATAACTTAACCACGAAATTACACGTGCCCGTATAGGAGTGATTGAGGGGTAAATCCCCGTACTGATGTGTTAAGATTATTCCCTTTAATTGGGATGAAATTGATGTGTTGATATTGTTTCCCTTAACTTGGATGAGATGATTTCTAGTCGAATGTGATGTCGACCCACAAGGCATTGTGGTGAGACGGCTTAGCCGATTGGGCTGAGATCTGATGCCTTGCCACACACAAGGTGGTGTTGTGATTGGATGTCTCGGGTTGAGACGGCTTAGCCGATCACACCGCGATCAGACTCCCAGCTAAAATCACGGTGGTGTATTGGTACTAAAGATCTCCCAACTTAAAATTATTTATACTCACTTGAAAATTTTTCTTTCTCTTAACTTGATGCTTTAATATTGTTTGAGGCTCTCATTGATTGTATGTTTTTTCCCTTGTAGTGTTGCTTGATTCATTGAGAGGGTGTTTAGTCTTTCATACTAGCACTATTCCATATGTACTAACGTCACTTTTTACCGGAGCGCTGCATCTTTAATGGATGCATGTGGTTCCACAGCAGGCGGCATCGATCAATAATAGAGGTACACTCTCTCTTCAGCGGATTTGGTGAGCCTGATTTCATATCGGGATCATGTATCATTTGCTCCTTTTGTATAGTGTTTTAAGGAATAGTCGGGGCCTTGTTGCCGGCACCATCACATTACACTTTATATCCATTAGAGGCTCCGTAGACATAATGTAGGTTTTATCTTAATTTTAGAAAGTCAACTAGAATGTTGTATATGTATCACATGTTTTCACTTCTAGGCTATTAATGTGTAATGTATTTTGGGAATTATAAATGGAGTAACTAATGGTAACGAAATTTATATGTTTACGAAATCCTCTCATTGTCTAACGAATGGCATACTCTCATTGTCTAACAAATGGCATACATCTTCACTTTATTCATGGGTAATGTCAGGCAAAAGGCATCGAGCAGGCTCACTTGACTAGGATATCTCGATTGAGTGTCGGTCACGCTCCCCAAGGTCAGGGTGTGATAGATATTTTGAGGTAGCACTGATGTTCCATTTGCAGGACTTGAAGTCTCCTTATTTATCTTATGATACTACTGTTTAGTCTTCCAGACAATATTGTATTTTGTTCAGACATTGTATTTAGTACTCTATAGAGTTCATGCACTCGGTGACACCATATTTTGGGTGGTTTTAGTTGTATCATCATGATGACTTTAATTATTTATGTTATTCCACTATTTGAGACTATTTCGTATTGTTGTTGAAGTTTAATTTTGCATATTTGATGTTGACTTATCTAGTAAGTAGTGTTAGGCGTCATCACGTCTCCGGTAGAATTTTAAGTCGTGATTTATATATCTATATATATTGACTAAACCCTCGCTACTACCTCATTGAGAAAATTGTCAACGATACTTATTGAGTATTATGTATTTGTATTCACGCTAAACATCTGCATATTTTTGTGCAGCTTTGGGTCCCAGTACTAGTGGAGCACCTTAGTGAGCTTATGAGCTGATTAGGAGACTTTACAATAAGTAGCCTTGCTTGGTTTGCAGCCATTGAGTCATATTCTATCTTTTGTTTACTATCCTTCATTTGAAACGGTATTATGTATAATGAGATGACTTTGTACTTTATTTCTCTAATGCTCATGACTTTTACTACCAATTCATGGGGTTGCTTTAGCATTTCGTATTATATCAGATATTGTTATTGCACTTTGTTTATATTATGAATATTAGACATTATTATTGTCCCTTTTATTGGTTGTTGCATCTACTTGTTTTCCTAGTAGTTCAGTTAGGTGCCATCATGAAATTCATGGGATTCGGAACAGACAAGGGTAAAACTCAGTAAGAAGGCAGAGCTGTCACGACCCAAACCGATGGGCCGCGACGGGCACCCGGTACTTTACTCAACCGAGTACCAACATAACGTATCTTTTCATGTCATACAACCATAGATAATTGAGCTGGAAGGCTGTCGTGAGATAAGTAGAATATAACATATGATACCAACTTATATAGAAAGCATACGGGCCTATAAGACCAAAATAACCACTCGTATACTGAATATAGGCCGATAAGGCCATACAATATTTTACATATATGACATCTATCTACAAGCCTCTAAGAATACATAATTTTCATAAAGGTCGGGACAGAGTCCCGCCATACCAAACAATACACATTTAACTCATACTAACCAAACAAGCAACTCCGACGCAAATGGAGCGTACCAAAATCTTCCGCTGAGCTGATAGCCTACTTGGAGGGTTCTCAACCTATCTATCGGGTTTTGCGTGCATGAAACGCAGCATCCCCAGGCAAAAAGGGACGTCAATACGAATAATGTACTGAGTATGTAAGGCATATAAATAAGTACATAACATACATGAAGGAAATATAGAGTAAATGACTCCACCTATAAGTCTGGATAACTTTGTAAATCATGAAATAATTATAGTGTCATGCATATGCGTATCAATGTCATGTCATGCATAGGTACATGTTTAATAACATCATCAGCCTATGAGGGCGTCCCATCATATTATCTCGGCCGTTGTGGGCAAAATCATCAATGTATACCAGTTGATCAGGTGGTGGTACATATATAATGTCATAACCTTTCCCATATCCCATATACATATATATACATACATATATACGTGTATATAATGCCATCTAGTCATGGGTCAATGTACATGAATGCAATGCATTAAAAGTACGTTAATAAAATCTTTCGGAATGTCATAAGACCATTTTGCCTTTAAGTAATATCATAAAGTAAACTATATTTTACTTTCATAATTTTTTGAGACCCATGAATTGATGATAGAATATTATGACACATGGAAATTCAAGAACATAGATATCTCTAATACTTCTATGAATAGAGCCATTTATGGAAATTGTGCATTTGCTCGTTTCGTTTGTGTCGTATAGATCATGCCATAAGAAAGAAGGGATAGCCTTAACATACCTTGTCATCAACATATATTTATTAGGGACAGTGACGTTAGTGTTTGGGATGGGACTGTATGTGCTCTTCATTTGTAACCTTGACAAAGGAAAATCCATGGTAACTCCATATAGATCAAATCTCTTTGGCATGTTCATTCTAAAGGTTTATGTGTTGTAGTTTCTTCTTCTTGCTTTTCTGATCATGAACAAAGTCTTAAATGAACTTCTCCATAGGATATAGTTCTATTTGTTAACAAAATATAATTGGCAGCAAGATGGTTGGAAACATTACTAAGTCTTTTCCAAGGATTCATTATTATGATTGCCTTGAGAAGGTTGGAATTGATATGTTTTATCCTTAGCATCTTAGGTTGCCACCTAATAGAAAAAGACTAAGAGTCATTCTCTTAACATAAGGCTTGCTTCCACGTTTTTGGTTAGGAATTACTCTTATCTTATGATTTTTATTAATTAATTAGGTAATGCCCCGTTACCCGGTAATTAATCAATTACCTGCGTAATTAAACATTATCTCAACTTACTTGAAATACTACTCTCTTTTAACATACCTTGTACACCTTATGGTCATGTAGTAACTTGTATGGAAGTAGTCCATAAATACCGAGTATTTTAGCTCGGGTCGTATTTTACCCCAAAATGCCAAACTTCAACGAAAATTTATTTTCTTTCACCTTGGTTCCCCTTTCACCTTCACGAATTTACACATCACTTGGGAAATAACATAATACTTATAATCTCCAAATAATCTTTTACTTGGACTGATGTCAATTACCTTACGACAAATTCAATGTACAATACTACAGGGTGCAACATTGTCGTAACTTAATATTGCAAAGCGTAACATCACCATAATGTAATACTGTAGGGTGCAACATTGTCATAACTTAATACTGCAAAGCATAATATCATCGTAATATTGCGGGGTGTAACATCATTCCCCCCTTTGGAACATTCGTCCTTGAATGTTGACTGATGCTCTTATCATTTTTATAACTTATAGCTCTTGTGAATACCTTAATACTCTCCTTGCCATTTAAGTAGTTGCTCTGTGAAAAAATCCAAAGTCTAGGGTATTCCCCCTTTTAGTCTTTTTGCTCATATCATGACTTGTGGTCGAAATCTTTCTAATCTCACAACTACTACTACCTCCTGTCATGCAACTTGTATGACCCTGGCTTTGTAAGTGCACTTATGCGATTCATTTTTCCTTTTTTCCTTTTAACTTTTAGTCAATCTCTAGGCCATACTTTGTAAACATATACAAGGCTTAATAGGATGCCTCTCTGGGCATCTATAGGTGTACTGAAGTTCTTCGCTCGATACTTTGTAGAACTTGCGAATATGGCCATATCTTATTTCATAGATCTGGTCATCCATTCGTATGGCTTTACTGCATCTATATGTGTCATACTATACCATAATTTTTTTACTTCAATTTATCTTTATTGAGGTATGCTTACGAAACTCCTAGTTACTTTTGTTGCCTATTCTTTAGGTATAAATCTCAGTCCTTTAATGCTCCTTCATTACCGTTCGTCTTAAGAAGGATGGCGTAGTCTCATGTCATACATTGTAACTTGTATTTGTTCATTGTTGATTCACCTCAATGTTGATCAACAATCCTCCACTTGAAGATTTGATACTTCTTACTTCATACATTGCCGCTAGGGCTTAGGTTGCATTGTGGAATATTTGAAGTGATTTCCATAATCGTATTTCATAGTGTCTCAATGTAATTCACCTTATGGGTTGGTATCGTAATCTCGTTCCGTTAGTGAAATCTTTTCTCCTTCTCTTCTTTTTTTTTCAAAATCATTATTCAAATGAAGGTCCAAATGTCATTCTTTATCTACCACTTTTCAAATGATATTAGTCTTAGACTCCTTTGAGTTCATTCAGGCTATACTAAGCTTTCTATGACTTAGAGAAACCATTAGCTCGCTTGTTTTCGTGGTTTAATCCTAAGGACTTATCTATTCTCGCCACCTTCTCACTCGCACTTTCGTATCCTTACTCTTGCCTTCCTAAAACCTTGTCGCTTTGCCATACTTAAGCTCACGACCTACCCATATCTATTTGTATTACTCGCAACCTTGCTTCAATTTGCTTATACCATAGGTTTCCTTATGCCACTCTAGAACATCAAGCGAGACATCACACCGTCTCTAACTCTTCTTTACTGTCTTAATTAGCCTCCTCGATACCTAGAAACCATAGGCTATGAGATATTCCATTGCGATACCGCTATCACTTCTGGATATTGAATCCTTGCGCTTCTAGCCTTCTATCTGAAGTGTGGACTATTCATAACTTTCTGCATTTGAGTATCTCGTACGTTGTTCACCTTTACCTTACTTAGTTAAAATCTCGCATCATATCTTCTATCTCCTTTATAATCTCCCTTCTACATAGGTATGATTCACACCACAACTTGAAGATCTATTATAATACTACAATCTGGTGGGAGTTTCATACTGACTTCTTTTGAGGCTGTTACTTTTTTTTAACTAACATTATCAAAGATCCATTATAGACTATGGTTGTTGTACTATCTCTCTCGTACCTCTGATTTTAAGGGAGATATGCAATGTTTTCGATAACGATGTTTCTATATTTCTGGGTCCAATAATCAAACTCCTGATTTACTTGGGTGATGTAACTCTCTAATTTCCTTCTTCTTCTGATCGGCCTTTACGTAGACTTAAGCTATCTTTCGATCTGTGGTTCTTGGTATTAGTTATTTTGTTTAGCCTTTCATGGGCACTAAGGAATATGCATGATACAATCCTTTAATTATTTAATCATTCGTTTATTACTTAGGCTTAATTCTTTCTTTTAACGTATATCAGAATCTTCTACGGCTGTATATGCTACATGTATAAAACTCCGAACATTTAAGTGCATTCATAACAAAACCAAATCTGGATTCTTGATCGAATAATTGCTTTCGTTCCATCTTAGCTTTGTTTTAACGTAAGCTATTACATTTTTCTGGTTTTTCTGCCCCTTGTTGTGTCCATACTTAGCTTTTCTTAGTGCCCACACATGCCAAAGTTTCCGTGTAACTAATATGATCTCGAATATTACTTTTAATTTTACTTCTCGTTCATTAGCCATAGTAGGTGCCACTTTCCTTTGGAGTGCTTACAATGTTGTTTTGAGACTGTTGTTACACGAACATTTCCTCTTTAGGTCGTTATGCTTAAGTTGAAGCCTTCTTTCTTAGTTCCTCAGCTAGTCTTTCATTATAGTACTTAGGGAGAACCCTTGACCCTCGTAAATCTATGAGCTTATTATGGACCTTTTGATGTCCTTCCTTGCCCATTATTATCCGTAGTTGCTTACCTTCGTGCCTTTGTGCTTGTAGGGTTGCTTCTGAACTGACATTTTGATTGCCTTCCAGTGGCACTTTCTTTTATCCCTATAACACTCATACGGTAACTTTAACTACCCCGACTCCTATCTGAATATATCTCAAGTATTATAATGACATTACTACGAGGCTGAATTCTCCATGTTGGGGTTTACTACATTCATCTTGCATGATCTGCTGATTTGTCCGTAACTTTTTTTCTAGTCATGACTAGGCTCTTCCTGAATCAACTACTAATTACTCATCGGTACATTCTCATATCCATATGTTGTGTAATCTTTCTTGGATTATTTCCTTGCCTTAACTTACCTCACGTGCTGGCTCCTTATCTTTCAATAACATCCCCGGCAGGAACCCTTACTTCCCTTTTTTTTTGACTTCGTGCTTACATAACGTCCTGGAATCATAGCATATCTGTAACATTTGGATAAGTGCAATCTCATCCCTTTCTCATTTTTATCGTATTCTTCCTTTATCATTCCATATTCCCCCCTTTAGGGGAGTACTAAGACTTGGAGCTATGACAACTTGCCTATAGATGTTTTCCTCTTCATATTTGGCGTCCTTTCACATTATTGATGACCATTACTCAATTGTGGTAATCTTTTTGTACCAAAAATAACAAATCTCCTCACTCGCGATGGTGATATTTAGTGTAACTAGCACATACAGTCGCTTAAGCTTAACTTTGTTCACATTGCTTGCTTTAGGGAAATGTCTTCCTGAATGACCATTCTCTAAATTTTTCATGAATCTTCTTCTGTTGTCCATTCTATTATTGTCGGCACGAAATCTAAAATTCTCATGATGTCGACCATTATCAAATCACTAAATCCCTAATTCATGGTTACTTTATCTTGTTCACCAACCCATACTGATCTCTATTATTCTGGGGTCTAGCTTTTCCTATTGGTAATCACATTAGATTCATGAGCTTACTTTTTAAAATGAGGATATGACTTTATGGCCTATACTCTTTTGTTGTCCTAAGGTCTGTCACCTCTCGTCTCTTCATTCACTTGACTAGACTCTATAATACTATCATTTCTTCTTCTTTTATTCCGACCATCGTTATCCATATATCACACCTTATTCATAATACTTCCTTATCTCTCTTCTCGTTACTCTGCTCATATTTCTGCATATCCCTTTTCTTGTGAAAATTTCGATACGACATTCTTTCGCTTTTAGCTCTCATTGCTTCATTCATCGGCTCTTCGCGTTCCTCACCGTCCTCGCTCTACTAGGGACGAGAGTCACACTAAGGTAATATTTATTCCATCCAGGCTATCAGTGCCTATCTTCTCATATATTTTTTTTCATGCTAGTATTCACATCTAATTGAAATATTCTAGAGTGCATCATCTGGGTGTCTCACAAGAAGATATATTGGCACATTTGTAATACCCTTCGGAAATGTCAACTAACAGAAACAATCCAGTCACCATTTTGGGTTACTCTAACCCCAGCTGGATCTTGATGTTCTGTCCTTTTCTTAAACTACACCTGCTAGCCCCTATAGGGCATAATTGGGTACAACCAATTATACATACCTCTGTTACTGTTGAATATAACTCACAAAGCTTATATTCCTCTGCCTGAATTATAAACACTTTTAACCTTCATTAATTGGGCGCCTCGTACTCTTCTTCATCTTGCTTCTTTTATTTGTTGAAACTTATATTTATCTCTGAATCTCTCAATTTCTTTCACCATTAAGGTGGATAGGTATTCTTGCCTTACGGATTCTTATCAAGAAGCTTACACCTTTCATTACACCCATAATCTTCCAAAGACCTCACACTTACTTATCGTGGGCATCATACAAAAATTAAATTCCTCTGACTCAGCTCTGCCACAACTATCTCTCTTTCCAACCTCCTTTCCAGATGTAGGTATCGTCTTATTACAAATAAAATAGAATTTCAGAATTTGAATTCTTATATGTGAGCCTTACCACACGATCTAGAGTAAGAAGAAAGAGTGATAGTCCTAAATGCCCTGTAGCCTCCTGCTTATAAGTGTGGTGCACGACACACCCACAAACAAGACTCTACTAGACACGGTTTGTAGACTCCTTAGGACAGAACTGCTTTGTACCACTTTTGTCACGACCCAAACCGATGGGCCGTGATGGGCACCCGGTACCTTACTCAACCGAGTACCAACAAAACATATCTTTTCATGTCATACTACCATAGATAACTGAGCCAGAAGGCTGCTGTGAGATAAGTAGAATACAACATGTGATACCAACTTATACATAAAGCATACAGGCCTATAAAACCAAAATAACCACTTGTATACTGAACATAGGCCGACAAGGCCATACAATATTTTACGTACATGACATCTATCTACAAGCCTTTAAGAATACATAATTTTTCATAAAGGTCGGGACAGAATTCCGCCATACCAAACAATACACATCTAACTCATACTAACCAAACAAGCAACTCCGAAGCAAATAGAGCGCACCAACATCTTCCGATGAGCTGATAGCCTACTTGGAGGGCTCTCGACCTGTCTATCAGGACCTGAGGGCATGAAACACAGCATCTCCAGGAAAAAGGGACGTCAGTAAGAATAATGTACTAAGTATGTAAGGCACATAAATAAGTACATAATAGAGATGGAGGAAATATAGAGTATATGACTCCACCTGTAAGTCTAGATAACTTTGTAAATCATGAAATAATTATAGTGTCATGCATATGTGTATGAATTTCATGTCATGCATAGGTACATGTTTCATAACATCATCAGCCTCAGAGGGCGTCCCATCATATCATCTCGGCCGTTGTGGGCAAAATCATCAACATATACCAGCTGATCAGGTGGCGGTGCATATATAACGCCATAACCTTTCCCATATCCCATATACATACATACATACATATACATACATACATACATACATACATACATACATACATACATATATAAAATATACATAACATATATACATACATACATACATACATATATACATACATACATACATACATACATATATATATATATATATATATATATATATATATATATATATATATATATGCATATATAACTGTTGATACCCAATTTTTCCCTATATATTTTCAATATGCAAAATACCTTCAAAATAGCATATATGTGCATATGTAAGCATATCCAAATGTCTTATTATTTTTTCATAATTTGTAAAGGTTTTAAAATCAATTTATTTCCCTCTTTTATCAATAAAAACCCCAATAATTATTTCCAAAATTATTATTTTTGTAATTCATTTGTTGGAATTTTATATTTATGCTAAAATATAGCTAATGTAATTTTTGCATATTTTTAAAAGTTTATTTAGTATTTTTAAGCTAAATTGCATATAATTGCAGTATTAGCTCTATTAAGATTCAATCGTATTTTATATTTATAAAATTAAGTCCTATATTTTTAAATTGATAATTATATGTTATAAATCATTTTAGTGCTTTCAACTTATTTCCAGAAATTTATTTACTATTTTTTATAATTTAAAAAGGGGAAAATTAGCTATTTAAATAATAGCCCATTGGCATTTAAATTCTAGCCTAAATTAAACCTCAAATCAGACACAATTTCTCGGCCCAATTTCAATTAAACCTGACCCCAACTCAGTTAAACCAACCCAAACCCGGATTCCCCACCTACCCTTTTAAATCTAGGCCGTTGATCATTTAGATCAACGGCCACCGTCCCCCCTTACCATTTTTAACCTTAAACGACCCCTTACCCTACCTCATTCTTCACCAAATGCCACCCTTTAATCCCTTTTCTCTCTCAACTCTATCTGAAATCCCTCATGAACCCTAGTCGCCGCCATCTAATCCCACCCTAATCTACCTCAACCCCTGCCTAATCCATGGCCACTCAAGGTTATTTGAGATGTGTATCAGCCTCTTATAGCTCCTGGGTGTTTGTTTCTGTGGTTTCATGGCAAGACCTTGAAGGGATATGGTCCAGTCCTTGCTCGACTTATGTTTATGGCCTTTCTTCGACCATTCATGGCCTTTCAAGGCAGGTCCTTGACTTTCCTGGTTAGATCAGTAACTTTCAATGTCTTTCTCACCTTTTCTAGGTTTTCCGAAACCCTAACCTTTAAGGTCTTTCAATTTTCTTTTAGATATACCTTAGATCTATACTTATATGAATTTCTTAGGTGCTTTCTCGAAGGTTCTTCAAACTTTTCTTTCAAAATGACTCTTCATTTTTCGATTAGGGTTTCTCTTAACTTCTCTTTTAAAGATCTCTTCTCTGATTTTGGTGTTGTTTCATGATTTTGCTATGTTACTTGTTCATACTTTCCTTCTACTTGAGTCAGCATGTTTAAAACCCTAGTTCCTTTTAGTCTTATCCGAGTTCTGAAATTTTTCGTTTAAATGTTACTTGTTCGATTAAGTTCTTCGTTCTTGTTTGACTTATTTGATTCTGAGTTTTACCATCTTTTAAACTCGATTATTGTGAAAACCCGTAGGTCTTTTGGTCTAAGACTGCTTGTTTGAATGTATACTTGACTCGATTAAAGGTTCCTTGTTTTAGACTCTCTTTTCTTTATGTGACTTATCTGGTTCTGAGTTTTACTATCTTTTTAACTCGACTATTGTTGAAACCCTAACTTCTCAAAAGGTTTTCCCACCTTGTACTATGAGACCTTTACTTGTTTTTTACTCTCTTCTTTGCTTTGGCTAATACGTGTGAACCCCGACTACTTGACTCTATTCACTACTGAATCCTAGCTTATTTCTGCCACTATTGTATGTTTATGCTATCTCTTTTGCCAATATGTTTGGCCTCACATGTTAGATGTTCTTGTTCACTCTATTTATATGCTGAAGTTTCTTCCTTGATTGATCTTGATTTTGTGACTGATTAAATAAGCTTTTCTTTTATGAACCCTAATTTCACTCGCCAGTTTAAAATTAATTGATTCCTTTCCCTTTACTGTGATGTTTTACCTCTCTGAATCCTTTCCCAAAATAAGCATATTTTGTACTTAGACTTGATTGTTTGTTTCATGCTTTTACTGCTCCTTTTATGGCAATAATCAATCCGTCCCCAAACTGATTTTCTTTCCTTAAGTAGACCTACTGCTACCCGTTAAATAGTGATTCCTTAATTAAATGGAATCACTTGTGGTAATTGATTTTGACTTGTGATTGTTTCCATGTTTGTGTTAAGAGTTTAATTATTACCTTATTCTGCACCTGTTTTCAAAACTATAAATACCCACCCTCTTTTCTTTCAAAGACACGAACAATTGAGTTCAAGAACACACATTTACACTCAAAACTTTCTCTCTTTTTTCTACTACTACTTGTGCTACTGTTTTGTCTAGCCGGCTGAAAGCCAAGGCTAGACTGTGTAATTTTTGCTTACTTTTCCTTTCTGTACTTTGTTTCTGTACTGGTATGTCCTAGTTAATCTTCAAGCATAAACAATAACATATTTCTTTAGCTCTTTCAGTTTCCTTCACCCTTGCCTACTTCTGCTTATGTTTATGCAATCAAGTTACATTACTAAGCATGCTATAATCTGCTCCCCTCCCCTTCTAAATTAATTCTTTCCCTTACGTATGCACTCTGTCAATCACTTGTTGTGTGATTTGCTGACTTATGAATCCCAAACCCCCATATCCCCCTATGTGTTTGGGTTCTCTGTGTGGTTTGTGGGCATGCCATCATCATCTATTGTTGTACATGACCAAACCTGACCCTTTTCTGGGGTCATATGCTTCATGCAATGTAATCACAAAACCCCTGACCCCTTTGTGTAACTGCTGATTCTGTGTAGTTTGAGTTTTATTACTACTGTTTTCAAATCACCCTTACCACTTATTATTTTCAACCCAGTTTTATATAAATCTCTATGTTCTGCACTTCCACTATATTCTTAGAACCTAGGTTCTGCCCCTCTTGTGTGAGCCTTACCTTGGGACCCTTGAGCTCCCTCTGAACTTGGAAACATAAGGGTTGGCCCTTCCATACTGTACTCATCTCTATTTGGTTATGCAAACCTGGGTGTAAGCACAGCCCGGGGTCTCTTGAGATCCTTAGGGAATTTTGCCACACCCATGTGTGGGAAAGCTTTGAAACAAGTGGCATTTAAGGTAGTTTATTCCATAACTCAGAGAGCAAGTCAGAATCAGGCTTCCTATGGTTGTAACTTCTTATTTTACACTTTTCTAATGTAATTCAGTATTTGGTCTGTAATTTTGTAACAAATATTGTGGTTGGCTAGTGAAAAGGGATGGGTTAATTATTCACACTTTAGTTATTAGAAGGGTAGCGAAAATGCCTATAGGTTCTGTTCTAATTCATGTTATGTATGCTTCAACACTTAGACACCATGCCTATAGCATATGCTCTGTTTTAATTCAAGTTTTGCATGCTTTGCTTTCAAACAAATAGAGATCATGCCCATAGGATTAAAATTCATTTTAATAGAAATTATGCCTATAGGAATTTTGCTTTAATCAAATAATTCTTGCCTACTTCACTGCATGTTCAATTAGATACCATGCTTATAGGATCAAAATCAGCCTTTAATACTTAGATATCATGTCTGTAGGAATTAAAATCAGCTATAATAGAGATTATGTCTGTAGGATCTAAAACTAGTGTAGTTAAAAATCAGGTTGATTCATACTATTCTGAATTAGTTTAAGCAACCTACTCCTTTCATTAATACCGTTTAAAAAGCATGCCTATAGGATCCAAATCGCTTGTTTTGAAATTAACCGCTGTTCTGCTGTCTTCTTAATCAGTAATAGATATCATACTTATAGGACATTACCAGTACACACTTAGACAAGCCTTAGGTAATTGCTTGATAAAACTGAACTCGCCTTTGTTTAATTAGCACTGCTACAACCAGCAGGCAAGCCTGATTCAGACATCTTATCTGAGTTATGTAATAAATTGGTCCGCTTCAACAATTAAGGCACCCTACCCTAGTACCTTTAATTTCTGACCTTAAATGTGTTTATGTCATGCTATTTATGTGCTTTATTTGAAGTGGTATATATGAGCCTCTTAGTTATTTATATGTTTCCCCTAATATGTAGTCCTACGTGTTTTGTATGTCGCCTTAGTCTTTTTACCTTTAAATACAAAGAATCAACCTAAAATCCTCCCTCTTATATGATTAGTAGTCCTAAATCCCTCCGGGACTGATATGAATGGGATGCAATAGAGGTAGAGACCAATCCGCGCTTTAATACCTTAATGGGGTGGGAAGGGTAGATATGGATATGATGACTGGTGCGCTAATACCATGTGTATCTCCTCTTCTAAGGAGTGTCATACTGGGCATCACATTGATGTGATCCATATTATAAATACAACTAGGACCCCCCTCCTTTTTATATTCTCAAGTATTTGTAGAACGGTAATTCCTTTCCTAAATTCGCCTTTTAATAATTATTTTTTTTAAACTCTTATGTGTTCAAACTTAAATCCCTACTATTTGAGCCTATATTTGTCTGTCTGCTAACTGTACAAAATTCACAAAAACTGTCTGGCTGGGAACTACACTAGTGGATCCTGAGGGGTTCCTAACACCTTCCCCTTAGGATAATTTCAAGCCCTTACCCTATATCTGGTTATCAACAAAATTAGAAATGAACCTTATAGGTGTCCTAATGCACCTTAAATGATTAGGTGGCGACTCTTCAAATGCAAACCAAATTATCAAAAGGAATGAGTTGTTCTATACCCAAAATGTCATAAATCCGATTTTTCGATGTAAAGAGGGAAAAAGGGGGGCGCGACAACATGGCGACTCTACTGGGGATTTTTAGGTTTTTACCATTTCGGATTGTTCATGTGAATTTGTACCTCCTTATGTGCAATTACTTGTTTAATTCCTTTAAGCATTTAATGTCCTTTCCAACTTCAAAACTGACCTATCTTCTTTGTTTCCTTCCTTTATTGCTGCTTTAAATTATGAAACTGCGTATTTATCGCTTTCTTAATGTGCAAATACGTGCCAACATGTTTTAATTATTGCATAATCATGCTCAACATCATACTCCACTCATGCCAAACAAATACTATAGCAACACTTATAATGAGTGGTTGCACTATTCCTATATCATTACCCCCTAAATTCGGAAAGACATATTTGCGGTAAAACCAGTCGATCACCGGTATAGTCGACGGTTCTGTGCCTTCCCCCTTGAGTTGTCTGGTCAAGAGTACCAGTCTAAAACCCCATAGAAAACTTACTCTATTCCAATTGTGCATGCATCATGGTCAAACCTAGCGGGGTCAGTATGTTGTCACATAATGATCCTTTAAGATAGCCTTGTCCAAAGTCCATCGGGTTTCCCTGAACCCAAACGGACACCACCACGTTTTGTGCATTTATTTGGAGAACTAAATGCTTCATGGTAATTGTTGGTGTTAAATAGTCGGTTCTGGTGGGGGTAAGGGCCTAACCCTGTTTGTTTTGACGAAATATGAGACACGAAGTCCCAAGATTCGGCATGGTCACCAACATCTACCCAAGACTGCTAAGCTGGTGGAAAGATCTTCACTCTAGTGATTAAACTCTCGTCCAAAAATATCTGGGAAATCGACCATGCCTTCTGGAGATCCAACCTAACAACAACATCATAGAAGCTTCCCTACTATTTTGGGATTGTAAAAGGGCTATATTCCGCTTTAAGGACATTGAAATGACACCCTTGCTAGAGGAGATAGGAGGATTGGCCGGTCTAGTGTGTGATACTCCGGGTCTGCTGATGCATGAGAACCGCAAAGGCAAGGGTTTCCCCAAAATGATGGGTTTGAAGAAAAATCTAGAATTGGCATGTCTGAAGGAATCCTACATACCTTTTGACTATTTGTATGAAAGGTACGGTCACTGCAAATCCTACCGTACCTACCCTGACGAGTTTGCCGTCACATCCTTGGGGCACATCCATTGAAGGGTTTTCATCTTCTTGTTTTGTTTCCTGGGTCTTATCGTGGTTCCGATGAAGAAGGCAAGAATCCATACCAGGCTGGCTATGGTAACTAAGACTCTAATGGAAGGAATTGGTGGGAAGCCATTCAACATCGTGCCTATGATCATTGCAGACATATATTGAGCCTTGGAGAAGTGTCAACGAGGAGAAAAACACTTTGAAGGTTGCAATTTATTACTTCAACTCTAGCTCATGGAACATCTCCAAAGGGGTGAATACTGACAAGAGATTCTACAAAGGGACTAGGATGATCACATCGCTTTCCATCATTCAAAGCGAATGAATTACATCCCCAATATGTCTGCTCAGACGGAGGATGTCAAACGATGTGTCGAGCTATTTGATAATCTGGCTGAGGAAAGAGTCCAATGGATGTTCGACTAGTTTCTGACCGAGGAGTTCATCACCCGATCCAAAGATGCACTTTTCCTGATACTAATTGGTCTGAGAGGAACATACCCTTACGTCCCTCTTCGAGATGTGAGGCAAGTTGGTATGAAGCAGGTTATACCTAGGGTCAACAAGATGAGTCATTTCCGGGCTGACTTCCAGAATGATGATAGTCGTTACAAGTGCCAAGCTCAGCATATGTGGCACTGCAAGATCATAATGGCGAAAGAAACCATCGAGCCAGATAGGTATCATGCTGGTTGCGCTCCTTTCTACTCCGGTTGGTTGGAAGAAAATCATGATGGTCTGGGCCAGCTAGGGTTTGCTCGAGGTCACAGGATCATAAAGGAAAGGGCCCAGGGAAAAGTAAAATACAACCAACTACGCAAAAGGATCCGGGAGTACGAAAGCGAACATCGTGAGATACAAGATTCTAACCAGAAGCTGATTCAAGAATGGAAGGACATGGCTGTCAGTGCCAACAAGCGGCTAGGATACTTGGAGCGAGGCATAGTGGAATTGGAGAGAAAGTTTCTCAAAAGGGTCGAAGATTGTCAAAATGCTGAAGGGACCGAAGGTGGACACCTAGCCAGAGCATACCTGTTGCTGGGACTTCGCGAGTTGGGAAAGCTGTTCAACGGAGCCAAGGATGCCGAATCTGGGGAAGGTCCTTCTGGGACCAAATAGATAGGAGTTTATCTTTTCTCTTTAAAAATTGTAATAAGGCCCATGGCTATTAGTGACTTTTATTTCCTGTTTGTTTAATATCACTTTGGGATTCGTTTACTTTTTATCAATAAAATAAGGCATTTAGCATCCTAAGTTCTCCAAATTCATTTGTCGCTAGGCCTACCTCGGGCACAAAGAGGTTCCCAAATTAGGACATCTTTTACATTCCGCACTATGTGTGTTTAAATACTGTAACACTTTTTATATTCTTCACTAACTTCATTACCTTTTATTTTTATTTTTATTTTATTCCCCTCCCCAAAGGTTAGTTCGTTCACTTTGGCAACATCATCCTATTCCACGAGATCCAGGGGCCCTCCACCCACTCCTTCTCTTAGTCCTGTCAAAAATAAGAACAAAGGTAAGATGGGAGATTTGAGCAATGTCGGAAAGGAGAATCCAACTGAACGGGTCGAGGCCACTAATGGCCATGGTACTCAGGTTCTTAAGGAGAATGTATCCCAATTTGAATAAAAGCTGTTGAAATTCTAAGAAGAGATCGATCAGGTTCGGAATCTTGTAAGCCTGTCATTTTCCCTCAGCACCCCAGATATCAACTTTCCCAATACTCAAAACCCCACACCTCCTTAAAACATCCCAAAGCATCAGAATCATCCCTCTCCTCTCCATCACACTATTCCATCGAAAAACCAATGCAACACCTGCCATATCCCAAACAACACTCCACCACTCATCCCAGAACCTCAAAACCACAGAAATAACCATTTCCACACCCAGACAACAAACGACCACAACACCCCTATCTATGTGGAGACCACGCCACACTCCACCCAACCTAACTCAAGCACACCCGAGTCTGATGAAAAAGACATGCTCATCAGAAACCTGGCTGAGGAACTTAAGAAATTAACTAGCCAGATTCAGGGCGTTGAAGAAAGTAAATTAATCGAGGGGCTGAACTATGAAGATCTTTGCATACATCCCGATGTCAAACTACCCGAGGGGTACAACACTCTAAAGTTCGAAATGTTTGATGGTACATGGGATCCGAGGGACCATTTGAGGACATACTGTGACAAGCTAGTTGGAGTAGGGAAAGATGAGAGAATCTTCATGAAGCTGTTTATGAGGAGTTTGAAAGGAGATGCATTGTCCTGGTACATCAGCCAAGGTCCAAAGAAGTGTTCAAGCTAGGTAAGTATGGCGTCTGACTTTATGGACAGGTTCAGATTTAACACAGAGAATGCGCCGAATGTGTTCTATATTCAGAATCTAAAGAAGAAGCCTATAGAAACTTTTTGCGAGTATGCTACTCGCTGGAGGTCCGACGCCGCTAAGGTCAGACCGACCTTAGAGGAGGAAAAGACGAACAAATTCTTTGTCCGGGCTCAGGACCCGTAGTATTATGAATGGCTGATGATGATCGAGAGCCACAAGTTCTTCGACATTATCAAACTAGGTGAAAGAATTGAAGAGGGTATCAAAAGCGAAATGGTTACAAACTTTGAGGCCTTGCAAGCTACAAAGAAGGCCTTGCAGTCTGGTGGTGTTTCCAAGAAAAGGGACGTAGGGGCCATGATGTTTGCACAATGGACCAAATCTCCCATCAAATACCAAACTTACCCAACACCTCCGCTCACATATTAGCCAATCCGAACTACCAAGAACCCTTACCACTTATTTATCAATCACCTCCACCTCCCATATATCAACCTACTTCACCTAGATACTCCCAAACCACTCATGTATACCAAACCTATAATGCTCAACCATCCCACTATCAGTCACCTCCTGCACGCCAAATCTTCCCTAGACCTCGACCTAATTTGGATTGCCAATCTCCAAAACAATATACAGTTATTGCCGAACCCATTGACCAGTTGTACGAGAGACTCTTAGTTGTTGGTTATGTCACCTCCATCCCTACTGCAACCCCTGAGAACCCTTCTCAATAGGTTAACCCAAACAAATCCTGTGCATACCACTCTGGCATGAAAGGGCACACCATCAATGAATGTCGTTCTTTGAAAGACAAAATCCAATCTTTAATTGATAACAAGATCATTGTGGCAAAGGAACCCACACTGAATGTCCTCAACAACCCTCTGAATAACCATAAGGGTGGAGGTAGCCACATAATTGAAACAGAATATGATAGGGATCCCGAGAGATCAATCGGGTTGATTGCAGAAGGCGATAACCCAAAGACGCCAATAGTTACTCTCAATCCAATTATAGTCCAGATTCAACCATTTGAGGACACTGAGGTAAATATGTCTGTGCCACTTGAGTTTAAAGCAACGTCATCTACAAAGACACCAGCGCCGAATGAGGTCGAATTCATGTCTCCGACAAATGCACACGCACCATTCAAGGTTGCAGTTTTGCCACCCAAGGCACACACTCCGTTTGGAGTAAGGATAGCCATGCCGATCCCAGTGGCAATGTCGACAATGACACCATTCCAAACAAAGGTTGTACCCTGGGACTTTACAACCGAGGCGAGGAGAAAAGGCAAGGTTAAGTTCAAAGAGACTATTGCAGCACAGGGTATGACAAGAACTGGTAGAGTCTATACCCTGAACATCTAGCTGAGTTAAGCAAGCAGGCCTCCAATCGGCCACCCTTCATTGAGATAGGTCCAGACGATCTTTGGAGAAAGGTACAGACCAAGGAATACTCGGTCATCGACCAATTGAACAAAAACACCAGCGCAAATCTCCATTCTTTCTTTGCTACAAACTTCTGAGGTGCACAAGAATGCTCTGTTAAAGGTACTAAGTGAAGCATACGTGCCAGGTAGCATCACTGGCAGGGGAATGGCTAACATGGTAGGACAAGTTCTGGAAAGACATAAGATCACCTTTCATGAAGACGAGCTGCCACCTGAAGGGCTGGGGCACAACAAGGCACTGCATATCACCGTGCAATGCGAAGATTATTTCATCACCAGAATCCTGATGGACTGATGACTACCAACAGGCCTTTGAAAGAATTAAGGAGTACTTGTCAACACCAACAGTCTTGGTCCCGCCGGAGCTTGGAGACCCTTATTACTCTACCTTGCAGTATTGGATGGAGCTTTCGGTTGCGTTCTGAGGCAGCATGATGAAATGGGGTGGAAGGAGCAGGCCATCTATTATCTTAGTAAATATTTCACCCATACGAGGCCTAGTATTCTCTGTTGGAACACACCTGTTGTGCTCTGAATTGGGTAGCTCAGAAGCGAATGCACTACTTCTGTGCCTATATTACATATCTCATATAAAGGATGGATCCTTTGAAGTACATCTTTCAGAAGCACATGCCCACTGGCAAGCTAGCAAAATGGCAAATCATGTTGAGTGAGTTCGACATTGTTTACGTAACTTAGAAAGCAGTCAAGGGACAAGCGCTGGCAGACCACCTTGCTGAGAATCCCGTGGATGGAGAATAAGAACCCTTGAAAAAGTATTTTCCTGACGAAGAGGTATCATTCATAGGAGAAGATATCGCAGAATCCTAGGACGGTTGGAGAATTTTCTTCGATAGAGAAGCAAATTTCAAAGGAGTTGACATAGGAGTAGTCTTAGTATTAGAAACTGGTTAGCATTATCCGGTGTCTGCCAAACTCAGGTTCCCATGCAACAACAACATGGCCGAATATGAATCTTGCATCCTATGGCTCAAAATGTCCATTGACATGAATGTTCAAGAGCTACTAGTAATTGGATATTCCGACCTGCTTATACATCAGGTACGAGAAGAGTGGGCAACCAAGAACTCCAGGATACTCCTGTATCTACATCATGTACAGGAATTGAGAAAGAGGTTCACAAAGATGGAGTTCCAACATATTCCCGGAGTCCAGAATGAGTTCGTCGATGCATTGGCTACCCTGTCATCTATGGTACAACATCCAGACAAAAATTTCATTGACCCCATTCCAGTAAAGATCCATGATCAGCCAGCTTACTGTGCCCATGTTGAAGAAGAAGCATACGGAAAGCCGTGGTTTCATGACATTAAGGAATATTTGGAAAAAGGAGATTACCCAGAACTTTCAAATCCTACTCAGAAACGCACACTTCGAAGGTTGTCTAACAATTTCTTTCACAGCGGAGGAATCCTGTATAGGAGGACTCCTGATTTGGGCCTATTGAGGTGTATCGACGCAAAGGAAGCATCCAGGCTATTAGAGGAAATTCATGCTGGGACCTGCGGCCCCCATATGAACGGTTTTGTCTTAGCAAAGAAGATACTCCGAGCAGGTTACTTTTGGATGACCATGGAAACAGACTGCATCCAGTATGTCCAGAAATGTCACCGCTGTCAGATACATGCAGACATGATAAATGTACATCCAAGTGAGCTTAATGTAACAAAATCACTGTGGCTGTTCGCCACCTAGGAATGGATGTTATTGGACCAATCGAGCCTACCGCTTCCAACGGACACCGGTTTATCCTAGTAGCCATCGACTATTTTACCAAATGTCTTGAAACAACATCTTACAGAGCAGTGACTAAAAATGTTTTGGCAGACTTTGTTTACGACCGCATTGTTTGTAGATTCGGGATTCCAGAGTCAATCGTTATTGATAACGGCTCCAACCTTAATAACGACTTGATGAAATCTATGTGTGAAACCTTCAAGATCAAACACAAGAATACCACAACCTATAGACCTCAAATGAATGGAGCTATAGAAGCTGCCAACAAGAGTATCAAGAAGATATTGAGGAAAATGATAGAAAAGCATAAACAGTGGCACGAAAAGTTACCATTTGCTCTATTGGGGTATCGCACTATAATTTGCACATAAACCAGGGCAACCCCCTATATGCTGGTTTACAGTACAGAGGCTGTTATTCCCGCTGAGGTAGAAATTCCTTCCCTAAGGATCATACAGGAAGCTGAGCTCGACAACGCAAAATGGGTGAAAAGTCGTTATGAGCAACTAGCCCTTATAGACGGAAAGAGAATGAATGTAGTTTGTCATGGTCAACTCTGCCAGAATAGAATGTCCAGAGCATTCAACAAAAGAGTCAGTCCAAGACAATTCACACCGGGGCAGCTGGTGTTAAAGAAAATTTTTCCACATCAAGATGAAGCAAAAGGGAAGTTCTCTCCCAACTGGTAGGGTCCATACATGGTTCATCAGGTTTTGACAGGGAGAGCCCGCATACTTGCAGATATGGACGGAAAAGTCTGGCTGAAGCCGATGAATTTAGATGTAGTCAAGCGTTACTATGTGTAATCTTTTTGCTTTCCTTATATGAAGTAATTTGAACTATGCCTGACCTAATTCCCGTTTAAGAGGGGATGCATAGGCAGCCCTATGGGTTCGGTCACAATTCAATAAAATTTTCATTTCCCCCCGCAGTTGGAAACTGGGGCAGAATTTTGAGGAGGACCCTCAAAATTCCGAAGTAATTTCAGCCGATCGTCGCAAGCAATAGTCAGAAGCATCAATTCATCAAACTGGGGCAGAATTTTGAGGGGTCCCTCAAAATTCCATAGCTAGAGAGGTTGCATGTCTCGAGCCACGTCACAATCGTCAGTTCATCTAAAAGCTATTTCTTAATTATACTATTATGTTATATTTTTACAAAACCATGCATGTTTATTACTGAAATTGCTTTGTTTAGCAACGCTACCCCAACAATACGTACAGTATTACTAGATCAAAGCCGAGAAGGATAAGCAAAGCCAGCGGGGATACGAGCTAACCCCCCCCCCCCCCACATACACACACTAAACTCATAATTTTTCTTTGGATGCAGGCACCAAGATTTAAAATCATTAAACATACTATACACTCATGGACAAACATTATTCAGAAACACAACTCTCCGAACCGTTACATTTGCTATCAATATACAGCAGTGAAATTCCGTCTATCATAACGCTCTCAATAATAATGACATCACAAACTGCTATCAGCTAAGAAAACTCTACTATCATTCCTTATTTCATTTTCGGATAAGGATACTATTCTGCCTTCCAACTTGTATAAGGCTACCATTCTGCCTTCCGAGGTTAAGCTCTACCTCCATATGCATTTTTATTGCATAAGGCTACTATTTTGCCTTCCAACTTACATAAGGCTACAATTCTTCCTTCCGAGACTAAACGCTATCTTCGTCTACATTTGCATTGCATAAGGCTACCATTCTGCCTTCCGAGACTAAACGCTGTCTCCATCTGCACTCCTGCATAAGGCTACCATTCTGCCTTCCAAGACTAAACACTGTCTTCATCTGCATTCTTGCATAAAGCTACCATTCTGCTTTCCGAGGTTAAGCTCTACCTCTCTCCGCATTTGCATCTTTGCATAAGGCAATCATTTTGCCTTCCTAGGCTAAGCTCTGCCTCTAATTTTCTTCGAAGATAAAGCACTATCTCAAGCATCGTTTATTTCATTTCCCTTACGGGCTAAGCTTTGCCCTTCAATTCGCAAGACTAATCTTTGTCTTGTCTGCATCATGCTACTGCATCTCATGGGCTGAAAGATCGCCTCATAATGCATCTCATGTGCTGAAAGATCGCCAAATTATCCAAAGGCATCATCGTTCGGAGGCACCATCTTCATAGCCCGAGAATACCATGTCATGGCCTGAGGATCCTTTTTAATCTTTTGCATATCATTATTAAAAGGCACCATGGTTCGGAGGCACCATCCTCATAGCCCAAGAGAATCATTTCATGGCATGCGAATCCTTTATCATATGCTTCATGGCCTAGGACGTAATGGTCTAAGGACGTCATCCTAGCCGTCCGAAGACAACATACCTGGTCCGACAGAAATTTGCATCATGTTTAGATTTATGCGCAATATACGCTTGTATTGTTTATAATTGCAGGTAAACCGGTGAGCAACGGCCCTCCCGGCTGGAGCAACCCCGCTCCAGTTCCCGCATCCATATCAAACCTTAACCATTTCCACAAACCGCCCACTCACACGGCCCTGGATATTGCATCCATTCTTGGAAAGTCTCCATCGGCATACTCCGCCGACGGATCCTGAACTACATATGGCCTGATTCCTGTAAAACCAGGGATATGTAGGCGTATCAGAAGCTAGGGTGCGGTCTATCTTCTTCAAACTGTTTCGCTCGGTCAAAATTGGCCATCATATCTTTACCCGACAACTCTTTCATCTTTTCCGGGTAAAAAGGGGCAGTTGTTGATACCCAATTTTCCCTATATATTTTCAATATGCAAAATACCTTCAAAATAGCATATATGTGCATATGTAAGCATATCCAAATGTCTTATTATTTTTTACTAATTTTTAAAGGTTTTCAAATCAATTTATTTCCCTCTTTTATCCATAAAAACCCCAATAATTATTTCCAAAATTATTTTTGTAATTCATTTGTTGTACTTTTATATTTATGCTAAAATATAGCTAAGGAAATTTTTGCATATTTTTACAAATTTATTTAGTATTTTTAAGCTAAATTGCATATAATTGCATTATTAGCCCTTTTAAGATTCAATCGTATTTTATATTCATAAAATTAAGTCCTGTATTTTTAAATTGATATGTATATGTTATAAATCATTTTAGTGCTTTCAATTTACATCCAAAAATTTATTTACTATTTATTATAATTTAAAAAAGGGGAATTAGCTATTTAAATAATAGCCCATTGGCATTTAAATTCTAGCCTAAATTAAACCTCAAATCAGACCCAATTTTCCGGCCCAATTTCAATTAAACCCGACCCAACCCCAATTAAACCAACCCAAACCCGGATTCCCCGCCTACCCTTTTAAATCTAGGCCGCTAATCATTTAGATCAACAGCCACCATCACCTTACCATTTTTAACCTTAAATGACCCCTTACCCTACCTCATTCTTCACCCCCCTTCTCTCTCAACTCTCTCTGAAATCCCTCATGAACCCTAGCCGCCGCCATCTAATCCCACCCTAATCTACCTCAACCCCTGCCTAATCCATGGCCGCTCATGGTCATTTGAGATGTGTATCAGCCTAGTATGGCTCCTGGGTATTTGTTTCTATGGTTTCATGCCCAGACCTCGAAGGGATCTGGTCCAGTCCTTGCTCGACTTCTATTCATGGCCTTTCTCCGGCCATTCATGGCCATTCAAGGCAGGTCCTTGACTTTTCTGGTTAGATCGGTAACTATCAAGGTCTTTCTCACCTTTTCTACATTTTCTGAAACCCTAACTTTTAAGGTCTTTCAATTTTCTTTCAGATCTACCTTAGATCTGTACTTACTATGAATTTCTTAAGTTCTTTCTTGAAGGTTCTTCAAACTTTTCTTTCAAAATGACTCTTCATTTTCCAATTAGGGTTTCTCTTAAACTCTCTTTTAAAGATCCATTCCCTGATTTTGGTGTTGTTTCATGATTTTGCTATGTTACCTGTTTATGCTTTCCTTGTACTTGAGTCAGCATGTTTAAAACCCTAGTTCCTTTTAGTCTTATCCGAGTTCTGAAATTATTTGTTTAAATGTGTACTTGTTTGATTAAGTTCTTCGTTCTTGTTTGACTTATTTGATTTTGAGTTTTACCATCTTTTAAGCTCGATTATTGTGGAAAACCCTAGGTTTTTTTGGCCTGAGACTGCTTGTTTGAATGTATACTTGACTTGATTAAAGGTTCCTTGTTTCAAACTCTCTTTTCTTTATGTGACTTATCTGATTCTGAGTTTTACTATCTTTTTAACTCGACTATTGTTGAAACACTAACTTCACAAAAGGTTTCCTCACCTGGTACTGTGAGAACTTTACTTTTTTTTGACTCTCCTCTTCGCTTTGGCTAATACGTGTGGGCCCCGACTACTTGACTCTGTTCACTACTAAATCCTAGCCTATTTCTTCCACTACTGTATGTTTGTGCTATCTCTTTTGCCAATATGTTTGGCCTCGCATATCTGATGTTCCTGTTTGCTCTATTTATATGCTGAAGTTTCTTCCTTGATTGATCTTGATTTTGTGACTTATTACATAAACTTTTCTTTTATGAACCCTAATTTCACTCGCCTGTTTAAAATTAATTGATTCCTTTCCCTTTATTGTGATATTTTACCTCACTGAATCATTTCCCAAAATAAGCATATTTTGTACTTAGACTTGATTGTTTGTTTCATGCTTTTACTGCCCCTTTTATGGCAATAATCAATCTGTCCCCAAACTGATTTTCTTTCCTTATGTAGACCTGGTGATACCCATTAAACAGTGATTCCTTAATTAAAGGGAATAACTTGTGGTAATTGATTATGACTTGTGATTGTTTCGATGTTTGTGTTAAGACTTTACTTATTACCTTATTCTTCACCGCTTTTCAAAACTATAAATACCCACCCTCTTTTATTTCAAATACATGAATAATTGAGTTCAAGAACACACACTTCCACTCAAAACTTTCTCTCTCTTTTCTACTACTACTTGTGCTACTACTTTGTCTAGCTGGCTGAAAACCAAGGATAGACTATGGAATGTTTTCTTACTTTTTCTTTCTACACTTTGTTTCTCTACTGGTATATCCTAGTTAATATTCAAGTATCAACAACAACATATTTCTTTAGCTGTTTCAGTTTCCTTAACCCTTGTCTGCTTCTGCTTATGTTTATGCAATCAAGTTACATTACTAATGTCATGGGCGGCTTTCCAGTCGTGCCCCATGACCCCTTGGACGCGCCCCGTGGCATCCTAGCAAGCCTCCCAATGCCTAGCGCCACGGACGGACCCGTGGTCTTGGCCGTGCCAAGTGACAAGCGCGCATGTGCCTCTGTCGCCCACCGATATCCCTCGCCAGCGCCCAACCGCAGGCGGATGCCAACAGCGCCGCACGCGCAGACCCTGATGCCAAGGACTATGATGCTGACAACGAACCTGTTTTTGCCTTGTAGATAACTAAGTCTTTTTCATTGTAAATATAGAGCAGTTCTATTCCATGTACTTCCATTATGTTTCTCTAGCTTAATCAAGTCTAGTCTTGTAGCTTTGGTTTATTTCTTTTAAATATTATTAGGGGGCATCAAGCAATCAAACTTTCTAGCAAGCAAACAATTCTCTGTACTGGTGTCTCTCCCCCTCGACACCGCGTTGCCTTTCTATAATAGCTTTAATTAATGCAATCAAGCTTTCTTTCATTCTCAATCCTCATTTCTGTTCTCTCAATTGCTCTTGACATTGGTTTTCCCGTACGACACTGATAATCTAGTCTAGCGTACGGAGGGGATTTCAGTTGGCGGACAGTAACTTTACTAACATCAGTTGCTTAGCCTTACGTCGCCCTTCCAAGGAATCTCAGGAAGGTGCCGCGTAACAGTTTTATCCCCCACCTAAGTTGGCGACGTCCTTGGTGCCTTACTTGCAAGATAATCTTCAAGTAGGCTCTTGTAGGCTTTGAGATTTGTTCCCCTCTCCCAGGTGTTCTCCTCTGCATCACAACCCTGCCATTTCACCAAGAACTCTTGGTGATCTTTTCTTGAGTCATGAATCACTCTATCATCAAGGATAGCTTCAACACGCCTTTTCCCAACTGAATTGGGCCCTCGAATACTGGGTATTGTGAGCTGGCTCCGTGAAGGATCCTCCGTGTCTTCCCGAAAAGGTTTCATGAGGCTGACATGGAAGACAGGATGAATTTTCCAACAAGCTGGGGTATCCACCTGGTATGCAACTTTCCCAATGCGCCTTTCAATGGATAAGGGTCCAATGTATTTTTGCAATAGGCGAGTGTCATGGACCTCCGCAAATAAGTAACGCTTTGGAATTTTGACCATCACTTTGTCTCCTACTTGGTATTCAACAAAGCAATGATTCTGATCAGCATGCCTCTTCATCCGCTTTTGAGCCTTGACAAGATAGCTCCGCACTATCTCCAAATTTTGCTTCCACTCTTTTGAAAAGCTAGCAGCTCGAGGAGATTTAGACATATTTGGTGCATTGACTGTGTGTGGGAGTAGCGGTTGTTGTCCGGTAACAATTTCAAAAGCGCTTTTGTTTGTACTAGAGCTCTTTTGTGAATTGAAACACAGTTGAGCAGCATCCAGAAGCTTCACCCAATTCATCTGCTATCCGATTACAAAGTGACGGAGATATTCCTCCAACGTACCATTGAACCACTCCGTCTGGCCATCAGATTGTGGATGAAAACTTTAGCTGTGACTCAGCTTTGACCCATGGCACTTAAAGAGTTGGGACCAAAAGTTACTAGTGAAGAGTGAGTCGCGATCACTAACAATGTCTTTGGGCAGGCCCCAATATTTGACGATATGAGAGAAGAAGAGTCGAGTTGTATCTTCTGCTAATATATATTGTGGGGCAGCAATAAAGGTAGCATACTTAGAAAATCGATCTACCACAACCAAGATAGTTGTTAGATCTCCGACCTTGGGCAATCCGGTGATGAAATCCAGGGAAACGCTTTCCCAAGGTCTCTTGGGGACAGCTAGTTGTTCCAAGAGTCCCGCTTGTATTAAGTGGTCTGACTTGTCCTTCTGGCATACTAGACAAGTCTTCACATACTGAGCAACATCATCGGCCATTTGAGGCCAATAATATGCACGGTGAAGTAACGCCATGGTGCGTTCCTCACCAGGATGGCCGACCCATAGAGTATCATGACATTCAGCCAGAAGAGTCCTTTGCAGATCTCCTCCTTTGGGAACATAAAGTTGCTTTCCTTTCACTTTTAGAAAACCATCTTCCATGTAGAATTTGTGAGTCTTGCCCTGTCCTACCAAATCAACCAAATATTGTGCAGCAGGATCCTTGATGAGTAAATCCTATATCTGGTCCTTGATGGAGGTGGCTAATTCGCTCCCCCTTAGGGTGGCGAGTAGGCACAGCGATGCTAGATCACCTCTACGACTGAGTGCATCAGCAACATGATTGGTCTTCCCACTTCGATACTCTAGGTTGAAGTGGAATTCAGATAAGAGTTCCTACCACCTGGCCTGTCGACCATTCAACTTCAGTTGGGTCATGAAATGGCTAACAGCTGTGTTGTCTGTCTTGACCACAAACGGGGTCCCTAGCCGATAGTGCCTCCAGAGGCGCAAGCAGTGGATGACAGCCAATAATTCTTTCTCATGGCCAGCATAGCACCGCTCTGCATCTTTCAGTTTCCGACTCTCGTACGCTATAGGATATCCTTTTTGTAGCAAGACTCCACTGAGGGCATAGTCAGATGCATCTGTTTGTACTTCGAATGGCTTGGCCATATTAGGAAGGGCCAAGACGGGGCTACTAGACATAGCCGGTTTCAATACGTTGAAAGCCTCCGCTCGCTTGGGTCCCCATTCCTAAGGCGTGACCTTCTTGAGGAGTTCTGTCAATGGTACTGCAATGAGGGAGTAGTTTTTCACGAATCGCCGATAGAAAATGCATAGACCAAGGAACGCCCTCAAGGCATGGATATCCTTAGTAGTTTGTGATTGCCTGAATCTTCTGCTGGTCCATCTTGGTCTGCCTTTCCTCGATGACATGTCCGAGGAAGTCAACTTGCTTTTGAGCAAAGGAGCACTTAGATAGATTCGCATATAGTTCATGCTCCCGCAATCGAGTTAGGACCTTCCGCAAGTGCATCAGGTGTTCCTCCAATCTTTGGCTATATACCACAATGTCATCCAAGTAGACCACCACGAATTCATCAATGTACTCTCGGAAGACTTGGTTCATCAAAGTGCAAAACGTAGCCGGGGCGTTAGTCAAGCCGAATGGCATAACCAGGAAATCGTACGACCCATATCTTGTCACCCAGGTCGTCTTGTGCTCATTACCCTCTACAATCCGAACTTTCCAATAACCTGTCTTCAGGTCTATTTTTGTGAACACTGTCGCACCTCCCAGTCTATCTAACAAGTCTGCCATTAGCGGAATAGGGTACTAGTTCTTCACAGTAATTTTGTTTAGAGCCTGATAGTCCACACAGAGTCGTAGACTGCCATCATATTTCTTTTGGAATAGCACAGGGGACCCGTATGGGGATTTGGAGAGCACGATGATCCCTGTGTCTAGCATTTCCATCAATTGTCTCAGAAACTCAGTGAGTTTGGGTTGTGACATTCTGTAAGGTGACCGGGCGGGTGGCTTCGCACCCGGCACCAGCTCAATTTCATGGTCCACAGTGTGCCTAGGCGGTAGTCTCTTTGGCATGTCTTTTTGCATGACATCTTCAAACTCTAGTAGTAGCTCCTTCACGGGCTCAGGAATGGGACCCGAGGAGCGTTCTACATCTTCAGTTCAGAGGGTTTCCAGGAACGTAGGTTCATGTCTTTTGACCCCCTTCTTCAACTACAAGGCCGAGATGTTTTCCACGGCCATCTTCATAGGAATACACGGGATAATTCAGGGCTTGGTCCCATTTGCTCCTATCATTAGTAACATGTCAGCATATGGTATAGGCATGGTGTTAGTTTGCCTCAGGAATTCCAATCCAACTATCAACTCGAAGTCATCTATGATCACCACGCGCAGGTTGAATTTTCCTTCGTAAGGGCCAAGCTTCACTGGTACTTCTTTAGCTATCCCACCACTAGCTAAGGAGGTGAGTTGATAGCCTTGACACTACCTCTGCCCTTTTCGACAACTAGACCAAGGCGCTCCACCAGAGTCGAGGCTAAGTAGTTATGGGCAGCACCCGTGTCTATCATTGCCCGAATGGGCTTACCATTTACATTCATCTCAACGAACATTAAGGTCCTCTCTTGTTTAGGAGGATTCTTCTTCTCCGCCTTATTTTTCCCTTTCTTGGTGCTTGGGCAGGAGTCCTTCTTCTTGTGGATGCCAGCACTCGTTCCCGCTAAGGCCTCAGAAATAGAGCTAACAATTGCATTGAAGGCACCTACTGGCTCGGTCTGGTCTGCATCATATGTGTCATCATCTTTCCTATCATCAAAGGCTCGATGGGCATTCATCTGTGCATGTGGACACTCATTATTCCAATGTGGTCTGCCGCAATGACGGTATCTCAAAGGAGGCTTTCTCCCCCGGTCATTGTTGTTTGATGCAACATTATTGCTACCTGAGGAGGGAGCCTTAGATTTGGTTGCACTCTGATCTCCCCCACTTCTGCTAGAGCCACTATTGCTAGGTTGGCCCCCTTTGAATCCCGCTCGGACAGGCGGCTGAGGCCGATCCTTCCGAACTTCCACTTGATAGTCCCCAAGGCATTCAGCTACTTGGATCGCCTTGGGTAGTGTATCTACCCTTTGTCTTTGAAGTTCCATGCGGGCATAAGGTTTCAACCCTTCTAGGAAGGTGAAGAGCTTGTATTTGTCCCCCATGTCACGTATGTTTAGCATGAGCGCGGAGAATTCCCACACGTAGTCTCGCATTGACTTGGTCTGGCGGATCTCCCATAACTTCCTCCTTGCATTGTATTCCACATTTTCGGGGAAGAACTGTAGGCGTATGACTGCCTTCAGTTCTGCCCATGTCTCGAGAGCATCTTCACCGGCCTTGATGGCTTCGTACTTCACCCGCCACCAGAGTTTAGCATCACCCTGAAGATATATGGTAGCAGTTGCTACCTTCTTAGCTTCTTCTAGGCCTCCAATAGCATCAAAGTATTGTTCAATGTCAAAGATGAAGTTTTCCACTTCTTTGTCATTCCTAGCTCCACTGTATGGCTTTGGCTCAGGAATTTTTAGTTTTTATGTCGAGGAAGCGGGGTTCGTAGCGCCCCTAATTTGGTTTCCACCGCCTTTAAGAAGGCCCTGTAAAGCAACATTGACAACATTGAGTTTGTCTGTCAAGTCGTCAATAGTTTGTTACATGACAATCACCTTGTCTGCCTCTTGTGCCCTATAAGCTAAATACTCGGCACGCTCCTATTGGAGTCCCTCGAATTTGCCAAAAATTTCAACTGCCTCTGTGGCTGCCATTTGCCGGTCTCCCTCGGAGTCGCGACTGATGTTTTCTATGTCAACTTCGACCTAGAGCACCCTATGGTCCAGGTCGTCCAACATTTTCCCTAGGCTAGTTCTTAGTTCAGGCACCGTATCCACAATGGGTCGTAATACGTAAACCGTCTGTTCAAGGGCCCCAATGCGGCCCCCATGATTCACCATGGTCAGAAATGGTGGTAATGGCAATGCGTTCCCTCATCCGATGTCAAGCCTAGGCTCTGATACCAACTGTTACGCGGTGCCTTCCTGAGATTCCTTGGATGGGCGACATAAGGCTAAGCAACTGATGTTAGTGTAGTTACTATCCGCCAACTGAAGTCCCCTCCGTACGCTAGACTAGATTGTCAGTGCCGTACAGGAAATCCAATGTCAAGAGCAATTGAGAGAACAGAAATGAGGATTGAGAATGAAAGAAAGCTTGATTGCATTAATTAAAGCTATTATAGAAAGGCAACGCGGTGTCGAGGGGGAGAGACACCAGTACAGAGAATTGTTTGCTTCCTAGAAAGTTTGATTGCTTGATCCTCCCTAATAATATTTAAAAAAAATAAACCAAAGCTACAAGACTAGACTTGATTAAGCTAGAGAAACATAATGGAAGTACATGGAATAAAACTACTCTATATTTACAATGAAAAAGACTTAGTTTTCTACAAGGCAAAAATAGGTCCGTTGTCAGCAGTATAGTCTTTGGCATCAGGGTCTGCGTGTGCGGCGTTGTCTGTGCGTGCGGTGCTGTTGGCATCCACCTGCGGTTGGGCACTGGCGAGGGATATCGGTGGGGCAATAGAGGCACATGCGCGATTGTCACTTAGCGCGGCCAAGACCACGGGGTCGTCCGTGGCGCTAGGCATTGGAAGGCTTGCTAGGACGCCACGGGGCGCGCCCAAGGGGTCATGGGGCATGGCTATAAATATGCCCATGACACTAAGAATGCTGTAATCTGCTCCCTCCCCTACTAAATTAATATTTTCCCTTATGTATACACTTTGTCAGTCACTTGTTGTGTGATTCGCTGACATATGAATCCCAAACCCCTATGTCCCCCTATGTGTTTGTGTTCTTTGGCTGGTTTGTGAGCATGCTAGCATCATATATTGTTGTACATGACCAAACCTGTCTCTTTCTAGGGTCATATGATTCGTTCAATGTAATCCCAAAACCCCTGACCGCTTTGTGTAATTGCTGATTCTGTGTAGTTTGAGTTTTATTACTACTGTTCTCAAATCACACTTACCACTTACTATTTTCAACCCAATTTTAAATAAATCTCTATGTTCTGCACTTCCACTATATTCTTAGAACCTAGGTTCTACCCCTCTTGTGTGAGCCTTGCTTTGGGACCCTTGAGCTCCCTATGAACTTGGACACATAAGGGTTGGCCCTTCCACACTGCACTCATCTCTATTTGGTTATGCAAACCTGGGTGTAAGCACTGCCCGGGGTCCTTTGAGACCTTTAGGGAACTTTGACACACCCAGGTCTGAGAAAGGATTTGAAACAAGTGGCATTTGAGGTGGTTTATTCCATAAGTCAGAGAGGAAGTCAGAATCAGGCTTCCTATGGTTGTAACTTCTTATTTTACATTTTTCTGATGTAATTGAGTATTTGGTCTGTAATTTTGAAACAAATATTGGGGTTGGCTAGTGAAAAGGGATGGGGTAATTATGCATGTTTTAGCTATTAGAAGGGTAGAGAACATGCCTATAGGATATGTTCTATTCTAACTAAAGTTCTGCATGCTTCCACACTTAGACACCATACCTATAGGATCTGCTCTATGTTCATTCAAGTTCTGCACGCTTTACTTTCAAACAAATAGAGATCATGCCCATAGGATTAAACTTCATTTTAATAGAAATCATGCCAATAGGAATTTCGCTTTAATCAAATAAATCCTGCCTACTTCACCGCATGTTCAATTAGATACCATGTTTATAGGATCAAAATCAGCCTTTAATACTTAGATACCATGTCTGTAGGAATTAAAATCAGCTATAATAGAGATCATGTCTATAGGATCTAAAACCAGTTTAGTTAAAAATTAGGTTGATTCGCACTGTTCTGAATTAGTTTAAGCAACCTACTCCTTTTATTAATACGGTTTAGAAAGCATGCCTAGAGGATCCAAATCCCATGTTTTGAAATTAACAATTGTTCTGTTGCTTTCTTAATTAGTAATAGATATCATGCTTGTAGGACATCACCAATACACACTTAGGCAAGCCTTAGGTAATTGCTTGATAAAACTGAACTAGCCTTTTTTAATTAGCACTGCTACAACCAGTAGGCAGGCCTGATTCGGACTTCTTATTTGAGTTATGTAATAAATTGGTCTGCTTCAACAATTTAGGCACCCTGCCTTAGTACCTTTAAATTCTGAACCTAAATGTGTTTAAGTCATGCTATTTATGTGCTTTATTTGATAAGGTATATATGAGCCTCTTAGTTGTTTATATGTTTCCCCTAATATGCAGTCCTACGTGTTTTGTATGTCGCCTTAGTCTTTTTACCTTTAAAAACCAAGAGTCAGCCTAAAATCCTCCCTCTTATAGGAATATTAGTCCTAAATCCCCCCAGGACTGATAGGAATGGGTCGTGTAATAGCATGCAATAGAGGTCGAGACCAATCCGCGCTTTAATACCTTAACGTGGTGAGAAAGGGTAGATATGGATATGATGGCCGGTGCACTAATACCACGTGTATCCTCTCTTCTGAGAAGGGTCATATAAGGTATCGCATTGATGTGATCCATAATATAAATAAACCTAGGACCCCCCTCATTTTTATTCTCAAGTATTTGTAGAACGGTAACTCCTTTACAAAATTCGCCTATTAATAATTGTTTTTTTAAACTCTTATGTGTTCAAACTTAAATACCCTATTATTTTAGCCTATATTTGTCTATCTGCTAATTGTACAAAATTCACAAAAACTGTCTGGCCGGGAACCATACTTGAGGATCCTGAGTGGTGCCTAACACCTTCCCCTTATGATAATTTCAAGCCCTTACCCTATATTTGGTTATTAACAAACTTATAAATGAACCTTATAGGTGTCCTAATGCACCTTAAATCATTAGGTGGCGACTCTTCAAATGCAAACCCAATTCCTAAAAGGAATGAGTTGTTCCATACCCAAAATGTCATAAACCCGATTTTCCGATGCAAAGAGGGAAAAAGGGGGCGCGACAATAACGTCATCTGATCATGGGTCAATGTACAATGCAGTGCATGAAAAGTACATTAATAAAATCTTGTGAAATGTCATAAGAATATTTTTCCTTTGAGTAATATTATAAAGTAAACTATTTTCAACTTTCGTATTTTTTTGAGATCAATGAACAGATGATAGAATATTATGACACATGGAAATTCAAGAACATATATGTCTCTAATACTTCCATTAATATAGTCTTTTATGGAATATGTGCATTTTCTCATTTCTCGTTTCGTTTGTGTCATTTATAGATCATGCCATAAGAAAGAAGGGATAGCCTTAACATACCTTGTCGTCAACATATATTTATTAGGGATAGTGACATTAGTGTTTGGGACGGGACTGTATGCACTCTTCATTAGAAACCTCGACAAAGAAAAATCCATGTCAACTCCATATAGATCAAATCTCTTTGGCATGTTTATTCTAAAGGTTTTGTGTTGTAGTATCTTCTTATCGCTTTTATGATCATGAACAAAGTCTTAAATGAACTTCTCCATAGGATATAATTCTATTTCTTAACAAAATATAATTGGGAGAAAGATGGTTGGAAACGTTACTAAGTCTTTGCCAGAGCTTCATTAATTTGATTTCCTTGAGAATGTTGGAATCGATGTATTTTATCCTTAGCATCTTAGGTTGCCACCTAATAGACAAAGACTAAGAGTCATTCTCTTAAAATAAGGCTTGTTGCCACATTTTTAGTTGGGGGTTAATCTTATCTTATGATTTTTATTAATTAATTGGGCAATGTCCCATTATTCGGTAATTAGTTAATTACCTGCATAATTAAACACTATCTCAACTTACTTAAAATACTACTCTCTTTTAACATACCTTGTACACCTTATGGTCATGTAATACCTTGTATGGCACTAGTTCATACATAGCGGGTATTTTAGCTCGGGCCATATTTTATCCCAAAATGTCAAACTTTGACAAAAATTCATTTTCTTTCACTTGCTTCCCCTTTCACCTTCACGAACTTACTCATAACTTGTGAAATAGCATAATCCTTATAATCTCCAAATAATCTTTTACTTGGACTGATGTCAATTACATTACGACAAATTTAACGTACAATACTACAGGGTGCAACATCGTCGTAACTTAATACTGTGAAGCGTAATATCACCGTACTGTAATAATGCAGGGTGCAACATTGTCATAACTTAATATTGCAAAGCATAACATCATCGTAATATTGGGGGGTGTAACATCATTCCCCGCTTTGGAACATTCGTCCTTGAATGTTGACTGATGCTCTTATCATTTTCATAACTTATAGCTCTTGTGAATACATTAATACTCTCCTTGCCATAAGTAGTTTCTCTTTGAATAAATCCAAAGTCTAGGGTATTCCCCCTTTTAGTCTTTTTGCTCATATCATGACTTGTGGTTGAAATCTCTCTAATCTCACAACTGCTTCTACCTCATGTCATGCAACATGTATAACCACGGCTTTTTAAGTGCAGTTATGCAATTTATTTTTCCTTTTTTCCTTTTAGCTTTTAGTCAATCTCTAGGCTTTACTTTGTAAACATATACAAGGCTTAATAGGATGCCTCTTTAGGCATCTATAGGTGTACTTATGTTCTTCGCTCGATACTTTGTAGAACTTACGAATATGGCCATATATTATTTCATAGATCTGGTCATTCATTCGTATGGATTTACTGCATCTACATGGGTCATACTATACCATAATATTTTTACTTCGATTTATCGTTATTGAGGTATACTTACAAAACTCCCAGCTACTTTTGTTGCCTATCCTTTAGTTATAATTCTCAGTCCTTTAATGCACCTTCATTACCGTTCATCTTAAGAAGGATGGTGTAATCTCATGTCATACTTTGTAACTTGTATCTGTCCATTGTTAATTCACCTCAATGTTGATCTACAATCCTCCACTTGAAGATTTGAAACTTCTTACGTAATACATTGCCACTAGGGCTTACGTTGCATTGAGGAATATTTGAAGTGATTTCCATAATCGTATTTAATAGTGTCTCTATGTAATTCACCTTATGGGGTGGTATCCTATTCTTGTTCCGTTAGTGAAATCTTTTCTCCTTCTCTTCTTGTTTTTTTCAACATCATTATTCAAACGAAGGTCCAAATGTCATTCTTTATCTACCACAATTACACCCTTATCTCTTTCAAATGATATTAGTCTTAGACTCCTTTGAGTTCATGCAGGCTATACTGAGCTTTCTATGACTTAGAGAAACTATTAGCTCGCTTGTTTTCATGGGTTTAATCCTAAGGACTTATCTATTCTCGCCACCTTCTCACTCACCCTTTTGTATCATTACTCTTGCCTTCCTAATACCTTGTCGGTTTCCCATACTTAAGCTCGCAACCTACCCATATCTATTTGTATTACTCGCAACCTTCCTTCAACTTTCTTGTATCATACGTTTCCTTATGTCACTCTAGAACATCAAGCGAGACATCATATTGTCTCTAACTCTTATTTACTGTCTTCATTAGCCTCCTCGATACCTAGAAACCATAGGCTATGAGATATGTCACTGACAATACCGCTATCACTCCTGGATATTGAATCCTCGTGCTTCTAGCCTTCTATCCGAAGTATGGACTATTCACAACTTTCAGCATTTGAGTATCTCGTACGTTGTTCACCTTTACCTTACTTAAAATCGCACATCATATCTTTTATCTCCTTCATAACCTCTCTTCTACATAGGTATGATTCACACCACAACGTGAAGCTCTATTATAATACTACAATCCGCTGGGAGCTTCATACTTACTTTTTATGAGGCTGTTACTTTTTTTAACTGGCTTTATCATATAACCATTATAGACTACGGTTGTTGTACTATCTCTCTCATGCCTCTGATTTTAAGGGAGATCTGCAATGTTCTCGATCACGATGTTTCTATTTTTCTGGGTCCAATAATCAAACTCCTGATTTACTTGGGTGATGTACCTCTTTAATTTCCTCCTTCGTCTGATCGGTCTTTATATCGGCTTAAGTTATCTTATGATCTGTGGTTCCTGGTATTAGTTATTCTGTTTAGCATTTCATGCGAACTAAGAAATATGCATGATACAATCCTTTAATAATTTAATCCTTCGTTTTTTACCTGAGCTCAATTCTTTCTTTTAACGTATACCAAAATCTTCTACGGCTATATATGATGCATGTATAAAACTCCGAACCCTTAAGTGCATTCATAACGTAACCAACTCTGGATCATTGATCGAATAATTGCTTTCGCTCCATCTTATCTTTCTTTCAATGTAAGCTATTACATTTTTCTGGTTTTTCTGCCCCCTTGTTGTGTCCATACTTAGCTTATCTTAGTGCCCACACATGCCAAAGTTTCCATGCAACTCATATGATCTCGAATATTACTTTTAATTTTATTTTCTGTTCTTTAGCCACGATAGGTGCTACATTCCTTTGGAGTGATTACAATGTTGTTGGGAGACTGTAGTTGCACGAACATTTCCTCTTTAGGTCGTTATGCTTAAGTTGAAGCCTTCTTCCTTATTTTCTTAGCTAGTCTTTCGTTGTAGTACTTAGGGAGAACCCTTGACCCTCGTAAAGATGTGTTCTTATTACAGACCTTTTGATGTCCTTCCTTCCCTATAATTATCTGTAGTTGCTTACCTCCGTGCCCTTGTGCTTGTAGGGCTGTTTCTGAACTGACATTTTGATTGCCTTCCCAGTGGTACTTTCTTTTATCCCCGTAACACTCATACGGTACTTTTAACTACCCTGAGTCCTATCAAAATATATCTCAAGTATTATAATGACATTACTGTGAGGTTGAATTCTCCATGTTGGGGTTTACTACATTCATCTTGCATGATCTGCTAATTTGTCCATAACTTCTTGTATAGTCATGAATAGGCTCTTACTGAATCAACTACTAATTACTCGTTGGTCCATTCTCATATCCATATTCTGCGTAATTTTTCTTGGGTTATTTCCGTGTCTTAACTGACCTCATGTGCTAGCTCCTTATCTATCAATAACATCCTAGGCAGGAACCCTTACTTCCCTTCTTTTTTTTTTGACTTCGTGCTTACATAACGTCCTGGAATTATAGCATATCTGTAATATTTGGATAAGTGCAATCTCATTCCTTTTTCATTTTTATCGTATTCTTCCTTTATCATTCCATATTCCCCCCTTTAGGGGAGTACTAAGACTTGGAGCTATGAAAACATGCCTATAGATGTTTTTCCTCTTCATCTTTGGCGTCCTTTCACATTATTGATGACCCTTACTCACTAGAGGTAATCTTTTTGTACCAAGGATAAGAAAATTCCTCACTCGCGATGGTGACATTTAGTGTAACTGGCACATACAATCGTTTAAGCTTAACTTTGCTCACATTGCTTGTTGTAGGGAAGCATCTTCCTGAATGACCATTCTCTGAATTTCTCATGAATATTCTTCCGTTGTCCATTTTATTATTGTCGGCACGAAATCTGAAATTCTCATGATGTAGACCATTATCAAATCACTAAATCCCTAATACATGTTTACTTTATCTTGTTCACCAGCCCATACTGATCTCTATTATTCTAGGGTCTAGCTTTTCCTATTGGTAATCACGTTACAGTCACAAACTTACTTCTTGAAATGAGGATATGACTTCATGGCCTATACTCTTTTGTTGTCCTAAGGCCTGTCACCTCTTGTCTCTTCATTCACTTGACTAGACTCTATAATACTGTCATTTCCTCTTCTTTTTTTTCCTACCATTGTTATCCATGTATCACATTTTATTCATAATGCTTCCTTATCTCTCTTCTCATTACTCTGGTAATATTTCTGCATATTCTTTTTTCTTGTGAAAACTTCAATACGACATTCTTTCGCTTTTAACTCTCCTTACTTCATTCATCGGCTCTTCGGGTTGCTCAACATCCTCGCTCTACTAAGGACGAGAGTCACACTAAGGTAATATTTATCCCATCCAGGCTTTCAGCTCCTATTTTTTGATATAGTTTTTTCATGCTAGTATTCATATCTAATCGAATTATTCTAGAGTGCACCATCTGGGTGTCTCACAAGAAGATCTATTGGCACATTTGTAATACCCTTCAAAAATGTCAACTAACACAAACAATCCATTCACCATTTTGGGTTACTTTAACCCCAACCGGATCTTGATGTTCCATCTTTTCTTAAACTACACGTACTAGCCCCCATACGGCATAATTGAGATGAGTACAACCAATTATACATACCTCTATTACTATTGAATATAACTCAAAAGCTTATATTCCTCTACCTGAATTATAAATAATGTTAACCTTCATTAATTGCGCACCTCGTACTCTTCTTTATCTTGCTTCTTTTGCTTTTTGAAACTTGTATTTATCTTCTGAATCTCTCATTGTTTTTCACCATTAAGGTGGATAGATATTCTTGCCTTAAGGCTTCTTATCAGGAAGCTTACACATTTCAGTGCACCCATGATCTGCCAAAGACCTCACATTTACTTATCGTAGGCATCATACGAAAATCCAATTCCTCTGACTCAGCTCTTCCACAACTATCTCTCTTTCCAACCTTCTTTCCGGATGTAGGTATTGTCTTATTACGAATAAAATAGAATTTTAGAATTTGAATTCTTATATGTGAGCCCTACCACATGATCTAGAGTAAGAAGAAAGAGTGACAGTCCTAAATGCCCTGTAGCCTCCTGATTATAAGTGTGGTGCACGACACACCCATAAACAAAACTCTACTAGACACGACTTGTAGATTTCTTAGGACAGAACTACTCTGATACCACTTTTGTCACGTCCCAAACCGATGGGCTGCAACAGGCACCCAGTACCTTACTCAACCGAGTACCAACATAAAGTATCATTTCATATCATACTACCATAGATAACTGAGCCGGAAGGCAGTCATGAGATAAGTAGAATACAACATGTGATACCAACTTATACATAAAGCATACGGGCCTATAAAACCGAAATAACCACTCGTATACTGAACATAGGCCGACAAGGCCATACAATATTTTACGTACATGAAATCTTTATACAAGCCTCTAAGAATACATAATTTTTCATAAAGGTTGGGATAGAGTCCCGACATACCAAACAATTCACATCTAATTCATATTAACCAAAACAAGCAACTCCGAAGCAAATGGTGTGAACCAACATCTTTTGTTGAGGTGATAGCCTACTTGGAGGGCTTTCGACATGTCTATTGGGATCTACGGGCATGAAACACAGTTTCCCCAGGCAAAAACAGACGTTAGTACGAATAATGTACTGAGTATGTAAGACACATAAATAAGTACATAACAGACATGAAGCAAATATAGAGTAAATGACTCCACCTGTAAGTCTGGATAACTTTTTAAATCATAAAATAATTATAGTGTCATGCATATGCATATGAATGTCATGTCATGCATAGGTACATGTTTCATAACATCATCAGCCTCTGAGGGCATCCCATCATATTATCTCGGCCACTGTAGGCAAAATCATCAACGCAACCGGCTGATCAGGTGGTGGTGCGTATATAATGCCATAATCTTTCTCATATCTCATATACATATATATGCATATATAATGTCATCTGGTCATGGGTCAATGTACATGAATGCAATGCATGAAAAGTACCTTAATAAAATCTTTCGGAATGTCATAAGACCATTTTGCCTTTGAGTAATATCATAAAGTAAACTCTTTTCAACTTTCATATTTTTCTGAGACCCATGAACAGATGATTGAATATTATGACACATGGAAATTCAAGAACATAGATATCTCTAATACTTCTATGAATAGAGACATTTATGGAATTTGTGCATTTGCTCGTTTCGTTTGTGTTGTGTAGATCATGCCATAAGAAAGAAGGGATAACCTTAACATACCTTGTCGTCAACATATATTTATTAGGGAAAAGGACGTTAGTGTTTGGGGTGGGACTGTATGAGATCTTCATTAGCAACCTTGACAAAGGAAAATCCATGGTAACACCATATAGATCAAATCTCTTTGGCATGTTCATTGTAAAGGTTTATGCGTTGTAGTCTCTTCTTCTTGCTTTTCTGCTCATGAATAAAGTCTTAAATGAACTTCTCCATAGGATATAATTCTATTTGTTAACAAAATACAATTGGTAGCAAGATGGTTGGAAACGTTACTAAGTCTTTGCCAATGCTTCATTATTTTGATTGCCTTGAGAAGGTTGGAATTGATGTTTTTTATCGTTAGCATCTTAGGTTGCCACCTAATAGACAAAGACTAAGAGTCATTCTCTTAACATAAGGCTTTCTGCCACATTTTTGGTTGGGGGTTAATCTTATATTATGATTTGTATTAATTAATTAGGTAATGTCCCGTTACCCGGTAATTAATCAATTACCCACATAATTAAATATTATCTCAACTTACTTAAAATACTACTCTCTTTTAACATACCTTGTACACCTTATAGTCATGTAGTACCTTGTATGGCACTTGTCCATAAATATCGGATATTTTAGTTCGAGCCGTATTTTACCCCAAAATGCCAAACTTTGACGAAAATTCATTTTCTTTGACTTGCTTCCTCTTTCACCTTCACGAATTTACTCATCACTTGTGAAATAGCATAATCCTTATAATCTCCAAATAATCTTTTACTTGGAATGATGTCAATTACCTTACGACAAATTCAACGTACAATACTACATGGTGCAACATCGTCGTAACTTAATATTGCAAAGCGTAACATCACCGTAATGTAATACTACAAGATGCAACATTGTCGTAACTTAATACTGTGAAGTGTAACATCATCATAATATTGTGGGGTGTAACAAGAGCACAAGGCGAAGGAGAAGTTGGCTTATGTCCATTTAGACTATTGAGGTCTGAATAATTTTCTCTCCAAAAATGGTGCCATGTATTTCATGACTTTGATTGAGAATTACTCAAGAATGGTATAAGTGTATTTTCTAAAATCAAACGATGACGTATTTTTTATATTTGTTAATTGAAATATGATGGTTGATACAGGCTAATGGAAAAGTGAAACATCTTCGATGCAATAATGGGTTAAAAATTTACAATTTCAAGTTTAATAATATCTACAGTAGAGAGCATAAAGAGAGACCATGTGCTAGAATGTATGAAATTTATGAATAATGGTGTCAATGAGTGCATTGAGATAGAAATTGAAACTCGACGAGCTCAGCCTGATTGTTTAAAAGTAGAGGGAGTGGAGAAGGTGCAAAATCTTGATCAAGATTATGCACCTGTCCCACATCAACCGTATAATATTGCAATCGGTAGGGAAAAGAGAGTTATCAGACCATAATTGATAAGAATCTTCTTGGATATAAAAACCATGTAGAATTTTCTTTGTTCTGTGTTTACCGTGAAAATGCTAATAACAATTAAATTTGATTATGGGACTCTAAAAATACGTGATCTATTTTTATGCTAGTTGTTAAGCAGTTGATGCTATGTATGTGAGACTTAGAAACGTAATGGGAGTCAAAGATAAGGTGATAACCAAACCGATAGGTTAATTATCGGGGCCTCGAGCTTATCGATTCGGGGGCCTCGAGATCGATTCTGGAGCTCGGCTTGGGGCTATCGAAGGTGGTCGAAGTATGACTAATAGTTACAATGAAATCAATGAAGGAACTTTATAGCCAATGATAAGTAATAAATGATGAACAATAGTGAAGATAGTAAATGGAAGCAATAATAACAAGAGAATGTGTTAGAGAGCAAAGAGAATGTTTTTGTTTATTTAGTACGGAGCAATCAATCCTTACAATGTGGTTTGAGCACGTGATTTTTGCCTTATATCAATTACTCTCATAAATTCAAAACAAAATAATTTTCCCATTATTTACAAATTCATAGATTTTTTGTAGCATTTTTGATTAATTGTTTGCATTTTGGCTGTGCGTGTTCATTTTATTTAATTAATAAAAATACAAAAATATGATGCATTTTGCATTTAGGATTTGACTTTGCATTTCTAAGGATTAATTACTAATTAAGTTATTTTATAAAAAAGGAGAATCACAAAAAAAATAGTTTAATTTGCACCTTTAAATTTTAATTTTGATTTTTGAGTACCTTTTTTTTAATTTGTTTTTCTAAAATTGTGTTAATTATTATTTAGGTTTAATTAGTGTTTTTGATAGGTTAATGAGGTTTTAGGATCTAATTTAGATTTTAATTTAATTTTGGAAAAAAGGAAGGAAAAAAAAGGAAAATAATTTTGGAAAATTGAATTGAAAAGGAAAAGGAAATAAAATAAGAAGAGAGTCAGAGTTGGGGCATTAATTCGAAGCCCAAACGTTACCCATCAAACCCGGCCAAACCAGCCCAACCCATCCATTGTAACTCGGTCTAGCAGCCCCACTCAAAACGACATCGTTTCGTCCATTTTGATCTGGACTGTTGATCTCAACTGATCAAACGGTCCAGAACTGATTCTATTTTAGTATTTAAATGTCCAAATGTGTACCCACCCCCTCACTCACTCATCTCTCTCACAACCCCCCTCTCCACAGAGATTATCCCAAATAAACCCTAAGCGCCGCCCTTATTTTCCACTGCCACTGGTGGCGGTGCCACCACAAACCGACCCAAACTAACACCAGAGAACCCCCTCACTCCCCTATTCCCAAATCCTCACTCTATTACATTCGAATATGCTTAGAACTCCTCAAATATTAAATCTAGGGTTCGAACCCTAGAAGCCAAAGCCAAGTTCATTCATGCAAGGCCACTTCTCCAGTATTCACGAGTTTTAGGGTGTCGATTTTACCACAAAATAACATTAGTCGCATGTTCTTGACAAAGAACACGCGATTGATACTATATTGGGGCTTTAATCGGAGAGGCAGTCATGAGTGCGAGCCGAGTCGGTGAGTTTCTTTCTTTTCTTTGGTTCGTTCTTCGATTTTTCTTCTTCTCTTCTTCTTTTCTCCGGATAATTCAATTGAAAATCGACCAAAATTTCTGGGCAAGCTAAAACCTTGTTCCGTCTATTCTTTTTTCAGTTTGTTCTTTTCCAGGTTTATCCTTTGATTTTCATTTGGTCTTGCTTGATAAATTCTGTGTTCATCTTCTTTATTTAGCCATTTAGTTTAACCTAATTAGTTTTATGTGATAATTTAGTTTAATTTTGCATTAACTAGTATTTTAGCTCAGGTTTTAAATTTTGTGAAAACTATTTAGTTGTTTCTTTACCATTTGCCATAATTTGCTAAATCTGGGTTTGAGTCATTATGCCGTTTGTGCTTTAAATCCATTTCAGAATTCACTCCAAGGGACTTGAATTAAGTTTTGAGTCCAGGTCTGGCTTAGCCGTTGGGTCATTTGACCCATGACCCATTTGGGTTCCTGCAGTAAAAAATAAGGATATTAAGGGGTATTTTGGGTAGTCTAGGTAAAGAATCTCTAAATAACTACCTAGGGAAGCTTCTAGGAAGCTGGGAAAGGGTCCTAAGGGAATTTCTGAATTTTCACTTAAGGACTCCTAAGCTATAATGAAAATTTAAAGAGGGTCTAGGTGCAAATCTGATTCTCATCTAGCTGCCCTAAATGCATTGAATATAAAGGCTCTCTAACTTGGCATTCATGGCAGAGATTTAGAGATAAAAATTTGAGAAAAATAAAAATGGCTGGTTTTTACTATTTCATTCAATTGCCTCAGTGATTTCTGATTTTTTTCAATTTCTGAAAACAATGGTTTCTCTTTTGTGGTTAGAATGGACTGAACTTGGGTTGTAGAAGTTTGGTTGGAAGTTTGGTCACTGTTCGATTGAAACTGATTTCTGGATTGTTGCACATTATTTTTTGGGGTTTGAAATTGGTTTACTGAGTGTTGCTGGTGCTGATTTCTGCTAATACTGCTGTTGATTCCTCACCCTTTGGTTTATATTTCAATTTCCAGGTATGTTTTGGATCTGTTATCATGTGAAGTGCAACTATGAACTTCTGTAATTCAAATTGGAGCAATAATCAATACTAGTTTTTCTACTATCTGTTTAGTTTAAATCTGGTTCTTGTTTTGTTTTAGTATAGCTTTGTGTGCCTTTCATTCTATTTTGTTAAGTTTAGAGTTGAACTTATGAGGATGCAGTTGAATAGAGATTGTCATGGACTCTGTAAAGAGCATTAAATATGGACTGTGAGTTGCAGTGTACTGGCTGAAGTGTTTAGTTTTGGTTCCATAGTCATGGTTGTTAAATACATGTTAATTCCAATTATGAGTTATTGAGGTTATTTTCCAACAATCATGATAAAATCTACCCCTGCATAGTTTTAGATCTCGGTTTAAGTGCTTCTCTTTTTGTGACTATGTTGAGCTCTTTGAGAATGAGGAAGGTTTGAAGGGAAGTCGAGATTGGTTCTTGAATTTTTTTGTATTTCTTTTAAGTTCGTTAAATGTTGAATAATGGTTTGTAAATTCACATTGATTTATTTGTGTGATGTTTGGTAAACACATCTAGCTTGAGGATAAAGTCCAGATTATTAGTGTCTACTGGGTTAGCTGACAAAATTGTCGTTAGCCAGTCACCCATTTGGAGCAAATGTCTCAAATAGCATGGAAATGCTCTCTTAAGAATTAGTTTTAAAAAGCAACGAATGGATTCAAGCATAATTACTTGTTGATTGCCAAACGAGTCTTAAAAAATGATGATTTATTCATGTCTTGCTAAAACAGTCAAACCTGAAGGTTAAATAGTACTTGCGTGTATGCTTTATAGGATCAAGTTAATTCCAATATGTATGTGTGCTGCCTCATGCCATCGCAGGGACTCGATCTTGAGTCCCAGCGTTATAAGTGCACTGTGTTCTCGAATTGGGACTTATTTTGAGGTTTAGCTTAAGCCACTCAAGAGATCAATAGTTTAGTAGCATTCGCAATAAAGTGTTGGGCTCCCTTTTAGCCTAGATCTGAAATAGGAACGGACGTTTGCTCATTCATTCCGCATTTTGAGTTTAACTTTAGCATGAAGGTCCTTTTGAACTATTTGAGGCTTCTTCTTTAATTAACTTTGACTCTTTTAAAAGTAGATTGGACGAGTGCCATATTAGACAATAAAATAGTTTATGGCCCTCCAAAACTTAGTTTGCATTCCCTTTTATAATTGGAATTGAGATGCGTCGTGCCAAATAAAATGACAATTGCATGGCCTTCGCTTAACTAATTTTGATTTAATCCTTATCTAATTTAGCCGAATGTTCCCAAAAGGGCGCGGAAGGTCGTTTTTGCAAGAATAGCCACCTTGGGTCATTTTTCAAGATTTTTGCCGTTTAGCGAACACAGCCTTAAAATCTTCGTTTTCGGAGTGCTGAAAGGCCGTATTGGCAAAATCGGATATTTTTATAAAATTTTTGAAAAAAGGTCATTTTTCCCGAGTCAAAATGAGTCATAATTTTCTTTTAATTAAAATAACCTTAATAAATGTGCAGGATGAGCACAATTCAAAATGAACCTTTATCGGTCCGTGAAAAGATCTCGTTGGAGCTACATATGTGGTGGCATGACATGGGGGACAATAGCAGAAACGTTGTGACAAAAACGTTGGGTGGTCTTGTTGGGCTCTTGAAGGTTAAGCCGAGAAAGGACATAACTGAGGCCTTGATACCATTTTGGGACCCATCACATAATGTATTCCACTTTACTGATTTCGAGTTAACTCCTACACTGGAAGAGATAGCATGCTACGCCGGTTTCGAGGGGAATCTTAGAAATCAATACCCGGTAGCACCGAGAACAGTAACCCCTCACAAAATTTTTGGACTTGTTAAGGATTAGTCGGGACATCCGAGATGAAAACTTGGCCAAAGGATTTTGTAACTTCTACTTTTTGTACCGACATCACGGGAATCCCCGTGGCTTCGAGATGCCAGATACCGATCTTACTCACGTGGAAACTAAGACAAGTGGGAAGCTCGGAGAGGATTAGCTTTTATAATGGCGTTCCTAGGTACTTTGATTTTCCCCAGAAAAGACGGGAACGTAGAGTTGGGACTCGTGGGGATAGCCGACTTTATGATAAAAAAAGCAAACGGGACCATAGTGCCGATGATTTTGGTAGAAATTTACTGAGCTCTGACCCTTTGTCAAGAAGGGGGAAAGTTCTTTGAAGAATGCAATATGCTGTTACAATTATGGATGGAGGAACACCTTTGCCACCATCCTAGATACTTGAATTGTGGTATGATTGGCCTCGAGTGCATTGAAAAACATGAAAAGCGGGTAGAGGGTTATGAGTTTCCAGATGGTACAGAAACATGGCATGCTCATTTGATTTCTTGGACTGCAAGTAAGATTGAATAGACATTCGGGTGGCTCTCAGCCAGTGAGGTAATTTATATGTCGGCTGAGGTATACTTTCTGTTGTTAATGGGTCATCGGAGTATCCAGCCTTATTCCCCGCACCAAGTTCTACGTCAGTTAGGCCGATACCAGACCATCCCACATGATGAGGATTTGAGTCGGCAGGTTATTGAGTTGGAACCAAAAGCCATTTTTCCAGAAGAAAAAGTGCGTCAGATTTGGCATCAATGCAGATTCTTAGAGCCTAGAACTCAAGTACGAGATTTATCCAGAGGCGAGGTGGAGCCTAGTTACACTGCTTGGTGTGGTAAAAGATTTCGAGTTCATCATGATCTCGAAAGGCCCGCAAAGAAACCCCATGTCCAAAAATTTACCGACGAAGCACAGGTGCAATGGGACTGGTTGACCAAAGATTATGAGTACCGAGCTACCATAAGCAAGTTGGAAAGTCAAGTCATGGACCTTTAGTTTGAAAATGGTTTGCAAGTCGCCGCAGATGGAGGAGAGAAGAAAAAACTAACTCAGGAAAATGAAGCCCTCGAAGCTCAAATTTGAAAGATGAAAATAGCTGCTCGAAACCCGGAAAGAAGCCGAGCAGATGAAAGGCTTATAAGCTATCTGAAAAAGAAAGCCCTTGAGTGTCAAGATGACCTAGAAAAGTCTGAGACCAGTTTGGCGAAAGTCCGGGCTCAATTGGCGGAAAATGCAAAAGGACGGGCACAGTTTGTGCAACAAATGAAAAGCAAGTATGAAGGGACAATCACCAGCCTAAAGAGAAAAATGACTACCCTCGAGAATGAGGTAGCCAAACAGGCCAAGGACTTTAAAGCTGATAGGGAACACTGTTATGATTTGATGGCTCGGATGGAGGAAGAAATGCAACAGTTGCAAAATCAACACCTTCACGACACTCAAGTGTTAGAAGCCCGGAATCAGAAGGTCGGGCGTCTTCTTTAGGAAAAGGGTAGAGTCCGAGAGTGGGTCAGAGCCATTGCCAACTACATTGTTGTGAAATGCCAAGCATGTGAGGATATGACTCGTACCACTTTCTTCTCGGCTGTGATGACGTTTGTCCGACAGATAATGAGTGACTTGGAGAGGCTTAAAAGGGATCTTGCATATAGGCCCGTGGCGAGACAGAATGATATCCTGCAGGCCCCATGAGCATTTGAGGCATTAATGTATTCATGATTTTCATTAGAGTCTGTTAGTCTGCGAGTCTGTATTTTCTTTTATTGGAGTCTGTTAGTTGGTTTTCGAAACTGTTGTTTTCACCTTTCTGTCAGAGTCTGTTGGTCTTGTTTAGAGTCAGAGTCTGTTAATTTCTCTTTTCGAGTCTGTTAATTTTATAATTTGGTAGAATGAGTGGTTGTAATTAAAACTGTTTTATTTTATGGAAAAAAATTGAAAATCTCAAAATGTTTTGTTATTTATTTTATGTACTTATCTCCAAGAACTACGCTCGGTCTGATTCATGCGGGTTCATGATACGTAGGCAATCTCTATAGGATTCGACCATACACAAAAAAAAAAGAAAAAAAAGAAGAGAGAGTAAAAACAAGAGAGAGAAAACAAGAAAAGAGAGAGAAAATAAGAAACCGTGAGAAGGAAACAAATGGAAAAACAAGAGAGAGAAATGAGAGAATAAAAACAAAGAGAAATCAAGCAGATATAGGCAAAAATGAAAAAGAAAAAAAGAGAGAGAAAAGAGAAGTTGTAAATGGAAATAAGGAAAAGCTGGGATGACGCAAGCAGCCGATCAAATGCATAATAGAAATGGCTAACTGCTTAGGTGCATTCACTCCTCAAATGTGCGGTTGCTTATCTGTTAAAGCCCTAATCGCTAACAAGTTTGTTATTGATGAAATTATAGTTTAGGCAGGTGGTTAGTTTGATTGGCATTCTGGCAAATCACTCCTACAACACCCGGTCCAAAAACAAGCTGAACATGGCCAACCAGGAACTTGAGGCAAGTATTGTCGATCCGTCAAAAGAGGTGGAAGAATCGGAAGTTAATCTGAAAGATGAGTTGTATAAGCTGAAGTAACAGATGGCTGAAATGTAGGGCACCCACCGCCAGTTTACCCCGCAAACCCTGCTTTTATCCCGTCATTGGCTCAGCCCCAATAACCTCCCACTGTGAACTCATCTCCGGCCTTTCCCCTATACCAACAATGCCATGGCACCACTACCCATACATCACAAGCTCCACCACCCAAACAAGTCCCGTACCTTCACCCACCAGTCACTCCTGTTTTTGTGGCACCCCCACCTACTGCATTACACCGATCCTCCAGTGAGCCTCTGTTCCAGACTCACGATAACCAGTATTACCCCTCGGAGCCCACTTTCAAGGTTCCCGACCCCTATTCATACACTCCTCATTTGGACCTCCCTGCAGAAACCGAAAAACCATCTAAAAATCCCGAATAGGAGGAGATGTTCAGGAAAGTTAAGAGCCTGGAACAGTCGTTCGGAGACATGCGGGAGTTGGGAGGTCACGTAAGTGTGGCTTACAAAGATCTATGTCTATTTCCAGATGTGCAATTGTCGACAAGGTTTAAGATGCCTAAGTTTTATTTGTATGATGGGCACGGTGATCCACTAGCGCATTTGAGAGGTTTTTGTAGCAAAATGAGGGGAGATGGCGGGAAAGATGAGTTGCTAATGGCATATTTCAATCAAAGTCTGAGTGGTTCGATGCTGGAGTGGTACACTTGGCAGGATCACGAAAGATAGTACACATGGGATGATCTAGCTCAAGCATTTGCTTGCCACTTCCAGTACAATCTCGAGATCATTCCGGATCGTCTGTCTTTGACGAAACTGGAGGAAAAGCACAATGAGAGTTTCAGGGAGTATGGTTTTAGGTGGAGTGGATAGACATCAAGGGTTGACCCTCCAATGAAAGAAAGTGAAATGGTGAATTATTTTCTGCAGGCTTTAGAACCTACATATTACGATCATCTGGTATCAGCTATAGGTATGTCCTTCAATGAAGTGGTAAAGATGGGCAGTATGGTAGAAGAAGGGCTCAAGACAACCAAAATCATGAGTTATTCGGCTATTAAGGCAACCAGCCAGGCCATTCAAAGCGGAACTGGGGGAGTAATTAGAAAGAAGAAGAATGAGGATGTAGCAACGATTGATTCAGGAGTTTGGTTCAGACCTAGGGGTTCACCTCACCACTATCATCAACCTCGTCCCCACCACCAAACCTACCCCCGACACCTCATATAATCCACCCCAACACTATTACCCACCACCAAACCCCCATTTTTCTATCCACCATGCCTAAGCATATAGACAACCTCCGGCCCATGCACAATGGCGCGTGTCAGTCCCAAAAATACATACCCAGCTCCACAAAATGCCTATCCACCCCCAAGAGCCTACCGAACCCCTCCTGGATCAGGTTTCCGGCCCAACCAAGAATTTAAGAATGAGAGGTTACAGAAGAAGAAAACCTTCACTCCATTGGGAGAATCCTATACCAGTTTGTTCCACAGGTTGCGACAATTGGGTATGCTGAGTCCAATCGAGCCAAAACTGCCAAATCCTCCCCCGAGGAATCTTGACCACTCCGTGAGTTGCGAATAATGTTCTGGTGCTCTGGGGCACGACACAGAGAAGTGCTGGAAATTGAAAACAACTATTCAAGAGCTCATTGATACTAATCGGATTGAGGTCCAAGCTCCGGAGGCGCCTAATATCAACCAGAATCCGTTGCCAGCCCATCATGAGGCAAATATGATCGAGATAGTGCATAGGGTAGGGGATCCCAAGAAGCCTTCACAGACCGTCATGATGATTCGATCCAATGAAGTTAGGCCGGTTGAAAAGCCAACAAGTGAGAAATCAATGATCAGGTTGAGCGTGGCAAACATTGAACCATCTGCGGTAGTCAAGGAAGGGTCTTCAAGTGGAGTTGCAGTGAAACAAGAAAAAGCAAAAGTGGTGGTGCCAGGGGTGGAGGACAAGCCTGTCATAATTGTGGAGGGTGCTCGCACATATCCTGTAATTATCAAACCTGTCACCCAATTACCAATAGTCAACAACAAGGATGTCCCGTGGAATTATGAACGGATGACAGTGATTTACAAAGGGAAGGAGGTTAAAGAAGAAGTTTGTGAGACCCATGGTTTGACTCGATTGGGGAGATTCTTTGCCCCCAAAGAGTTGAGAAAAGCTAAGATCTCCAAAGACAACCAGGTACTAGTGAAGAAAGTTGTGATCGAGGAAAAAGTAGAGGAATTATTGAGAAAGATAAAAGTGCAGGACTATTCCATTGTGGAGCAGTTGAGGAAGACACTGGCTCAGATTTCACTATTGTCATTATTGATCCATTCAGATGAGCACTGTCGGGCTTTGATGAAGATCTTGAATGAGGCCCACGTTCCTGAAAAAATCTCAGTAAACCATTTGGAAAAGATAGCTAACAAGATATTTGAGGTAAACAGATTCACTTTTTCTGATGATGAGTTGCCCGTGGAGGGTACTGAGCACAATAGAGCCCTCTATCTTACGGTAAAATGCGAAGATTTCGTGGTTACCCGGGTACTGGTCGATAATGGTTCTAGTGTGAACATTTGCTCTCTCTCCACTCTGAACAAATTGAAGGTGGATGAAGAAAGAATTCACAAGAACAGTATCTGCGTTAGGGGATTCGACGATGGAGGGAAAGATTCAGTCGGGGACATTGTGCTTGAGCTTACAATAGGGCCAGTTGAATTTACCATGGAGTTCCAGGTTCTCGATGTGGCTGTTTCTTACAATCTGCTATTAGGTCGACCCTGGATTCATGCTGCAAAAGTGGTCCCGACTACTTTGCATCAAATGGTCAAATTTTAATGGGATAGACAGGAAATTGTTGAGCACGGCGAAGAAAATTTATGTGTTCTTAGTGATGCCATTGTTCCGTTCATAGAGTTTGAAGATGACAAGGGGTGATGGGTTTATCAGGTTTTTGACACGATATCGGTAGAGAAAATTCCAGAAGGGAAGTGCGTTCCAACTCCGAGGGTAGCTATTGCATCAGTCATGGTAGCCATTGGAATGTTCAAAAATGGTTTTGTACCGGGCAAAGGTTTGGGTGCATCTCTGTAAGGTATCGTACAGCCGGTGTCCCTCCCTAAAAACTTGGATACATTTGGATTGGGGTTTAAGCCCACAATTGTGGACATTAAAAGAGCCAGAAAGTTGAAACAGAGGGCATGGATCCTCCCAAAGCCCATCCCATGTCTCTCCACATCATTTGTCAGGCCCGACACCAAGAAACGCCCAGCAACAACAGTTCCCAGTTCTGTGGTTGGTCCTGATAAGGAGTTGCTTGAAAGGTTTGAGAAATTATTCGACGAGGTGAACATGGTGGAAGCTGGAGAGGGTTCTAGCATGGCGGATGTGCAATTTGTTGGGCCTAGTGCAAAGATTAACAATTAGGAAGCTACTTCTCTCCCCACCAGGAAGGAGTTTTGGTAGTTTGCTTTGATTTTCTTTCAGTTTATCTGGATTATTCCGGGGTTGTAATTCAGATTCTATGTTCCGTCCGTTTGGATGTATAAACCTTGTTATCTGTTAATTTCAATGATGCAATTTCCCATTTTCCTTATTCCTGAGAGTTTATTTTTGTTTTCTTTTCTTCCTTGTACAGTTCTTTTTATGCTCGTTTCAATAACATGACATGCATGAGGAATCTTCAGTCCAGTCTTAAAAGCCAATCTAATTCTGAAATAGTAATTCAACAAATAGAGTTTGATGATGAATCGAAATATGATGAGGATGAGGCCTTTGAAGAGATTAGTAAAGAACTAAGCCATTTTGAAGAAAAACCCAAGCCTAACCTGAGTGATACAGAAGCAATCAATTTAGGGGACCGAGATAATACCAGAGAAACTAAGATAAGTGTCAATCTTGAACTTCAACTCAGGGAAGAGATAATTAAAGCGTTACTTGAGTACAAAGACATCTTTGCATGGTCATATGACGACATGCCAGGTTTAAGCATTGACTTGGTGGTTCAAAAATTGCCCACTGACCCGGCATTCCCTTCTGTCAAGCAGAAGCTGAGGAAATTTAAAACTGATATGAGAGTGAAGATCAAAGAAGAGGTCACCAAGCAGTTCGATGCAAAAGTCATTCGGGTCACGCGGTATCCCACTTGGTTAGCCAATGTAGTACCTGTGCCAAAGAAGGATGGCAAGACCAGGGTGTGTGTTGATTACCGTGATCTCAACAAGGCGATCCCCAAGGACAACTTTCCACTGCCAAATATCCACATTCTGATTGACAGTTGCGCCAAACATAAGATTGGGTCCTTTGTGGATTGCTATGCGGGCTATCATCAGATCCTAATGGATGAGGAAGATGTAGATAAGACAACATTCATCATGCAATGGGGAACATACTGCTACAGGGTCATGCCTTTCGGTTTGAAAAATGCTGGGGCAACTTACATAAGGGCAATGACAACCATATTCCACGACATGATACACAAGGAAATCGAGGTTTATGTGGATGATATGATCATAAAGTCTATAAAGCAGTCTGACCATGTCAAGGATTTGAGAAAGTTCTTCCAAAGGTTTCGCAGGTACAATCTTAAGCTCAATCCTGCAAAATGCACATTCGGTGTGCCATCTAGAAAATTGTTGGGATTCATAGTCAGCCGCTGAGGTATTGAATTGGACCCGTCAAAGATTAAAGCTATCCGAGAATTGCCACCTCCAAGGAACAAGACTGAAGTGATGAGTCTATTAGGGAGGTTGAATTACATCAGCAGGTTTATTGCTCAGCTTACGACAACTTGTGAGACTATCTTCAAACTGTTAAAGAAAGATGTTGCAGTCAAGTGGACAGATGAATGTCAAGAAGCATTTGATAAGATAAAGGGGTATTTGTCAAACCCACCTGTGTTGGTGCCACCAGAACCGGGGAGACCTTTGATTCTGTATTTGACGGTTTCGGGTAATTCATTTGGTTGCGTGTTGGGTCAGCATGATATCACCGGCAGGAAAGAGCAGGCCATCTATTATCTCAACAAGAGGTTCACATCTTATGAGGTTAAGTACACTCACCTGGAACGGACATGTTGCACCCTAACTTGGGTGGCACAGAAGTTGAAGCATTATTTGTCATCTTACACTACTTATCTCATCTCTTGTTTGGATCCATTAAAGTATATCTTTCAGAAGCCTATGCCCACAGGGAGGCTCGCAAAGTGGCAGATTTTGCTCACAGAATTTGACATCGTCTATGTGACCCGAACTGCGATGAAAGCCTAGGCATTGGCCGACCATTTGGCTGAGAACCCAGTGGATGAAGAATATGAGCCTTTGAAGACTTACTTCCCTGATGAAGAGGTAATGCACATTGATTAGTTGGAATAAGTTGGAGAGCCAAGTTGGAAACTTTTCTTTGATGGAGCTGCTAACATGAAAGGTGTTGGGATAAGAGCTGTATTGATTTCTAAAACAGGACATCACTACCCTGTTACGGCTCAGCTTCGTTTCTACTGTACTAACAACATGGTTGAGTACGAGGCGTGCATTTTGGGTTTGAGGTTGGCTACAGACATGGGTGTCCAGGAAGTTTTGGTCTTGGGAGACTCGGACCTTATGGTGCACCAAATTTAAGGGTAATGAGAAACACGAGATTTGAAACTCATACCGTACCGGCAATGTTTGCATGATCTTTGTCAACAGTTTCGATCAGTATAGTTTAGGCATATTCCAAGGATCCATAACGAAGTTGCCGATGCTTTTTCTACCTTGGCGTCAATGTTACATTATCCGGATAAGGCTTATGTTGACCCGTTGCATATTCAGGTCCACAATCAGCATGCTTACTGTCATGTGGTAGAAGAAAAACTTGATGGTGAGCCTTGGTTTCATGATATCAAGGAATATATCAGGATGGGGGTGTATCTAGTACAAGCCACAGGTGATCAAAAGAGAACAATTCGGCGGTTGTCAAGCTGACTTTTCTTTAGTGGAGAGCTCTTGTACAAAAGGACTCAGGATCTTGAACTGTTGAGATGCATAGATGCTAGACAGGCCACAACTATCATGACCAAAGTACATTCTAGAGTCTATGGACCGCATATGAGTGGGTACGTGCTGGCAAAGAAGATTCTCTAAGCAAGTTATTACTGGCTCACTATGGAGCGAGATTGTATCAGCTTCGTACGCACGTGTCATCAGTGCCAAGCGTATGGAGATTTGATTCATTCTCCACCTATTCTCTGAGAAAGTTATTACTAGCTCACTATGGAGCGAGATTGTATCAGCTTCGTACGCAAGTGTCATCATTGCCAAGCGTATGGAGATTTGATTTATTCTCCACCATCTGAATTGCACACAATGTCTGCACCATGGCCTTTTGTTGCGTGGGGCATGGATGTCATTGGACCAATCGAGCCAGCAGCGTCAAATGGGCACAGGTTTATTCTGGTGGCCATTGATTATTTCACCAACTGGGTTGAAGCTAAAACTTTCAAGTTTGTGACCAAGAAAATAGTGGTCGATTTTGTGCACTCAAATATCATTTGCTGGTTCGGGATCCCGAAGGTAATCATCACAGAAAGAGGTATGTCAACAGTTTAAGATCACGCATCGCAATTCCACCCCATATCGCCCCAAGGAGAATGGAGCAGTCGAGGCAGCCAACAAGTATATAAAGAAGATACTTCGGAAAATGGTGGAGGGTTCTAGACAGTGGCACGAAAAACTGCCTTTTGCATTGCTGGGTTATCGCACTACTATTTGTACTTCAGTAGGGGAAACTCCTTATTTGTTGGTATATGCACCGAGGCGGTAAAACCTGCAGAAGTTGAAATCCCGTCCCTTCGGATTGTCGCTGAGGCCGAAATTGATGACAATGAGTGGGTCAAAACTCGATTGGAATATTTGAGTTTAATTGATGAGAAAAGATTTGCAGCAGTGTGTCATGGCCAGTTGTATCAACAAAGAATGGCAAGATCATATAATAAGAAGGTACGTCCACGGAAGTTTGAAGTGGGTCAGTTAGTATTGAAATGCATCCTTCCTCATCAGGCTGAAGCAAAAGGCAAGTTCGCCCCAAACTGGCAGGGGCCGCTCATCGTAACGAGAGTGTTGTCCAATGGTTCTTTGTATTTAACAGATATAGAAGGGAAATGTGTAGAAATGGCCATCAATTCTGATGCGGTCAAAAGATATTATGTATGATCTCTTTGTTTAAATTGTATTTGTTTGTACTTGGAATGTTTTGAAGATTGGAATGACGAAGGCATTTTGTTTTGCTATCGAAACACTTTATCCCTTGTTACCCCGTTGAGCCTTATTTATTTTCTTTTATACCCCTCTTTCAGAATAAGTGGCAAAATTCGGAAACACGAGAAGAGAGAAAAGAGAAAGAAAACAGCGAAAAAAAAGAAAAAGAAAAGAAGAAAAAAAAAGAAAGAAAGAAGAAAAAACAACAGAAAAAGAAAGGAAAAGAAAGAGAAAGAAAATCACCACAACAAAGTAATTTCTATGACATGAACTACGTTCGACTTGATTCCTTTTAAGGATACGTAGGCAGCCTAACGGTTCGGTCCCATAAAAATAAAATCCCAAAAGTCCCCAAGCAAAGAAACTGGGGCAGGAGTTGTGGTTGTTGCAAGAAATTTGATTCCAAAAGTTGTAATTTTGAACTCATTTGAATTGTTCTGAGCCTTTGGCACACTTTCTTTCTAACCCTGTCCAAAAGCCCATATTACGATGTAAAGAAAGACCTTCTGATCAGTCTTCGAGAAATACCAAGTCAAGCAAGTGGAGGTGATTCATATCAGGGGTAACACTCTGGTCCAAGCAGGAAAAAATAATGAAAATGAGAGAGTCTTATTAGTGAAAACCCTCACGGGCACCATAAGGCGACGGGAGCTGAGAGAAATCAAAAATGAGAGTCTTATTGGTGAAAACCCTCACGGGAACCATAAGGCAAAAGTGAGTTAAGAGATGAACAAATGAGAGAGGCTTGTTGGTGAAAACCCTTCAGAGCACCGCAGGCCGAACAAGGTCAAGGTTTTGGCGAAGAAGTCAGGTTATGGAAACTCCGGGGCAACAAAGTATGGCAACTGAAAGTTGATCGGTTGGACAGATTGGGCCGATTAATCCGAAATGCATGTCATGATCATTGGTACCAGCTGTTCCACTCAGATAAGCCCCTTTCCTTTTTCCTTTTTAGCAAGTCATCCAGTTTTGGATTTTCTTTATCCTTAACTCTCAGGGTCATTGCATTTCAGTTCTTTTGGGTTTCATTTCTCTAATATGTTTCCATGTCAGTCTTGGTCAAGCAACAAGAAAGGATTTCAAAGCTCACTACCAACTTCAAAAAATTGCAAAGCACATTGTGGCCAGAGCATACCAAAGATAGCATGATGTTAAGTGGGATATAAAGTGCCAGCGAAAATTCCATCGGCGGAATGATTTAGTAATTTCATGGGAAATACAGAGGTTCAGTTAAAGGGGTCAGAGGTGTAAAATAATGGTTCGGGTATAGAACACTCGGGTCATACAAGGTCATGGGGGTTTGAAAGTTAGTCGGGAAGTCAAGTGGTTCTTGGCCAGTTCAGGGGAAGTCATTCAAAATAAGGCACGACAGCGAGGAGGCCACTTTCAACAAGAATGCCACAAACTAACCACCACATTTTAAACTGACAAGATTTTTCTTTGATTGAAACAGGGGCAGAAAGTTTTCGATTGTTCGGGGAAACCCTCCATGGGGAAAGCAAGCACCAGACAGGTTTGACTTTTGATTTTCAGGACCCTACTGGAAAATGGGACCTAGTTTAAAAATCAAACCAATCATGAATAGTAAAACCTAGCATAAATGTACCCCAAAGGAACATAAGTTGGTTTCAAAGTTTGTATGTTTAAGATAGGATTTCATTAAGAGTTGTCAGGACCCTCCTGAATAATGGGACCTAGCATTAAGACTGCCATTGGATAACAAAATTTTAGCGTAAGTTCTGGTGTAGGGTAATATAATTTAGCCATAAAATAGTCACTCTTAAGATAAAACTTGACTTTTGACTTTCAAGACCCTCCTAGATAATGGGATGTAGCTTTAATACTTTCTTAGATAACAAGATATAGCGGAAATAATACCTTTAGAAGATATAACTTAGATTTAAAATTGTCGTTTAGTTAAGAGTTGTCAGGACCCTCTTGGATAATGGGGTGAAGTTTTAAGATCGACTTAGATAACAAGATGTCGCAAAAGTAATACCTTTAGGAGATATAATTTAGATTTAAAACTGTTGTGTAACTAGGAGCTGTCAGGACCCTCCTGGATAACCGGATCTAGCTTTCAAATTCTTAGTAATATTTGGTAATATGATTTAGTGTAACACTCACATATGTGCCCAGCTACCAAACTGGGGCAGAAAATTTTCTTTATTTTGTCTATTTTTGTTGAAATCAGGCACCCACTCGGAGAATAGGGAGAAGCAATTCAAGTTCAGCAATCACGCGTCCGCCTGGAGAGCACGGGAATACAATTCAAGTTCAACTGTCAGGCGCCCACCTGAAGAGCACGGAAATACAATTCAAGTTCAGCAGTCAGGTGCCCACCTAGAGAGCACGGGAATACAATTCAAGTTCAGCAGTCAGGCATTCACCTGTAGAGCACGGGAATACAATTCAAGTTCAGCAGTCAGGCGCCCACCTGGAGAGCACGGGAATACAATTCAAGTTCAACAGTCAGGCGCCCACCTGGAGAGCACGGGAATACAATTCAAGTTCAGCAGTCAGGAGCCCACCTGGAGAGCACGGGAATACAGTTCAAGTTCAGCAGTCAGGCATCCACCTAGAAAAAGGGAAAGCATCTCAGAGTACAATTCGAGTTCAGCAATCAAGCGTCCACCAGGAGAAAAGGGAAAACATCTCAGATTACAATTCAAGTCGGCAACAAAGGGATTTCACCAGGAGAATACAAGTCAACAAGGCAACAAGAACCACAAGTGCAAGTTTGAAGATATAGATAGGATTTTTGTAATGCATAGATCATAGTCTAGTCAAGCTTCTTTTTATTTTGACATGGTGTAATAAGGGGTTCAGTAAGCAGTAGCAGCAGCAGCAATAGTGAAATCACAGCTTCATGGTAGTCCTAGCTACCAAAACTTTCTGAACTACATTGACCTGATTCCTTTTTATCCAAGGATATGTAGGCAACCTCGGAAGTAGGGTGCGGTCAAATCTTTTCAAAAATGCTTCCCACGGAGTATTCAAACGGGCAAAAATCGCTCGTATTCACTCACTTTATCTTTGCACGAAAACCTTTCATGTTTCCGAGCAAAGAGGGGCAGCTGTGAGCACGTGATTTTTTCCCTATATGAATTACTCCCATAAATTCAAAACAAAATAATTTTACCATTATTTACAAATTCGTAGATTTTTTGTAGCATTTTTGATTAATTGTTTGCATTTTGGCTGTGCGTGTTTATTTTATTTAATTAATGAAAAATACAAAAATATGTTGCATTTTGCATTTAGGATTTGACTTTGTATTTCTAAGGATTAATTACTAATTAAGTTATTTTATAAAAAAGGATAATCACAAAAAAATAGTTTAATTTGTACCTTTTAATTTTAATTTTGATTTTTGAGTAGCTCTCTTTTAATTTTTTTTTAATTGTGTTAATTATTATTTAGGTTTAATTAATGATTTTTTCTCTATATGAATTACTCTCATAAATTCAAAACAAAATAATTTTACCATTATTTACAAATTCGTAGATTTTTTGTAGCATTTTTGATTAATTGTTTGCATTTTGGCTGTGCGTGTTTATTTTATTTAATTAATAAAAAATACAAAAATATGTTGCATTTTGCATTTAGGATTTGACTTTGCATTTCTAAGGATTAATTACTAATTAAGTTATTTTATAAAAAAGAATAATCACAAAAAATAGTTTAATTTGTACCTTTTAATTTTAATTTTGATTTTTGAGTAGCTCTCTTTTAATTTATTTTTTTTAATTTTGTTAATTATTATTTAGGTTTAATTAGTATTTTTTATAGATTAATGAGGTTTTAGGATATAATTTAGATTTTAATTTAATTTTGACAAAAAGGAAGAAAAAAAGGAAAAGAATTTTGGAAAATTGAATTGAAAAGGAAAAGGAAATAAAATAAGAAGAGAGTCATATATGGGCCATTAATTCGAAGCCCAAACGTTACCCATCAAACCCGGCCAAACCCATCCCAACCCAGCCTTTGTAACCCGGTCCAGCAGCCCCACTCAAAACGACACTGTTTTGTCCATTTTGATCTGGACCATTGATCTCAGTCGATCAAACGGTCTGGAACTGATTTTATTTTAGTATTTAAATGTCCAAATGTGTACCCACCCCCTCACTCACTCGTCTCTCTCACACCACCCCCCTCTCCTCGGAGATTATCCCAACCAAACCCTAAGCGCCGCCCTTATTTCCCACCGCCACCGGTGGCGGCACCACCACAAAGCTACCCCAAACTAACACTATAGAACCCCCTCACTCCCCTCTTCCCAAATCCTCACTCTGTTCCATTCGAATATGCTTAGAACTCCTCAAATATTAAATCTAGGGTTCGAACCCTAGAAGCCAAAGCCAAGTTCATTCATGTAAGGCCACTTCTCCAGTTTCACGAGTGTTAGGGTGCCTATTTTACCACAAAATAACATTAGTCACATGTTCTTTACAAAGAACAGGCGATTGATACTATATTGGAGCTTTAATCGGAGAGGCAGTCATGAGTGCGAGCCGAGTCGGTGAGTTTCTTTCTTTTCTTTGGTTCGTTCTTCTTTTTTTCTTCTTCTCTTCTTCTTTTCTCCGGATAATTCAATTGAAAATCGACCAAAATTTCTGGCCAAGCTAAAACCTTGTTCCGTCTATTCTTTTTCAGTTTGTTCTTTTCTAGGTTTATCCCTTGATTTTCGTTTGGTCTTGCTTGATAAATTCTGTGATCATCTTGTTTATTTAGCCATTTAGTTTAACCTAATTAGGTTGATGTGATAATTCAGTTTAATTTTGCATTAACTAGTATTTTAGCTCAGGTTTTAAATTTTGTGAAAACTATTTAGTTGTTTCTTTACCACTTGCCATAATTTGCTAAATCTGTGTTTGAGTCATTAGGCCGCTTGGGCTTTGAATCCATTTCAGAATTCACTCGAAGGGACTTGAATTAAGTTTTAAGTCCAGGCCTGGCTTAGCCGTTGGGTCATTTGACCCTTGACCCATTTGGTTTCTTGTAGTAAAAACAGGGATATTAAGGGGTATTTTGGGTAGTCTAGGTAAAGAATCTCTGAATAACTACTTAGGGAAGTTTTAGGAAGCTGGGGAAGGGACCTAAGGGAATTTCTGAATTTTAACTTAAAGACTCCTAAGCTATAATGAAAATTTAAAGAGCGTCTAGGTGCAAATCTGATTCTCATCTAGTAGCCCTAAATGCCTTGCCTATAAAGGCTCTCTAACTTGGCATTCAAGGAAGAGGTTCAGAGATAAAAAATTGGGAAAAATAAAAATGGCTGGTTTTTACTATTTCATTGAGTTGCCTTAGTGATTTCTGATTTTTTTCAATTTCTGAAAACAATGGTTTCTCATTTGGGGTTAGAATGGATTGAACTTGGGTTGTAGAAATTTGGTTTGAAGTTTGGGTCACTCTTTGATCGAAACTGATTTCTGGATTGTTGCATATCATTTTCTGGGGTTTGAAATTGGTTTACTGAGTGTTGCTGGTGTTGATTTCTGCTAATATTACTGTTGATTCCTCACCCTTTGGTTTATATTTCAATTTCCAGGTATGCTTTGGATCTGTCATCATGTGAAGTGAAACTATGAACTTCTGTAATTCAAATTGGAGCAATAATCAAAACTAGTTTTCCTGCTATCTATTTAGTTGAAATCTGGTTCTTGTTTTGTTTTAGTATAGCTTTGTGTGCCTTTCATTCTATTTCTTCGTTTTTTCTTAACGCTTTTGGTAGTTCTGAATTTTGTTGTTCTATTGTTACTATCTCTTGTTCTGGTATTAGTTCTCTTATAACATAATTCTCTTCCTGCCCTGTATTTATTAGTATTAAATATTTTCTTTGGTCCATTATTCCTGTTATATAATAATGATGTGGGTTTATTTCTTCTATTTTTTGTTCTATTAATTTTTGTGGAGTGGTATAATTTATTCTTTTTGATGTACTTCTTGATATACTTCTTGATGATGTTTCTGGCATTTCATTATTTATTCGTTTTGATGTGCTTAATCTTTCTTTTACTATTTCTAAATCTTCATCCATGTCTATTTCTGTATAACTGTAATCATTGTTGTCTATAACTGATACTATTCTTTCGAATGGATTTTCTATTTTTATTTTATTTATTTTATTTTTAGCTGTTATCTTATGTTTCATTGTTAAGACGGGGGGGGGGGTTGTTTGAGTTCATCTTATTTTTCATAGGATCTTTTTCATGTAGTTGTGGAATTAAATGCTTTTTCATGATTATCTGTAGCTAACGAAATTAACCTTGAAATTTCTTTTATATCTTCAAATGTGTATTCTAAGTATTTAATATCTTTAGTTTTTTGATATTCTTCTATATTTTTTTCTAATATTATTTTTGACATATTTATATGTTTTAGAATTTCTAACCAGTACTTAAAATATTTGTAACTATCAATTTTTGATTTGTTCATATTAATACTGAGATGTATACCTGTTGATACATATATCCATGGTTTCTATATTTCTCAGTGTTATTTCTTTTCTGTGTTGATAACTTTCAAGTTTATCTTCATAAAATTCAATTTCATTTTCTATAGTTAATAAAGCTTTATTACGTAATTTATTATATCTAATAATATCTTTGCAGGTTTTAATATTGTATTTAACACAATCTATTTTTCTATTTATGTTACTGAGGTTTTTAAGAAGTTTCCATTTCTGGGTATTATAGAATCTTATATAATGAAAAGTGTTATGTTTCATTTATAAAAAGATTTTATTAACTTGATATGTGATCATTAGTCTGAATATAAATCTAGTTCATATAGATCTAATATATCTATTTCATGTGATACAATTAGTTCTGTAAATGCTTGTTCCATTACATATATTATTTCAAAAGTAACTAAAATATCGTAAATTTTTCTTTTAACATCGTTATTAAGTCTCTTAAAGATATATAACATAAGTATTTTATAGTCAATATTTTCTTCTAATAAATATGTGTGGTTGTTCATTTATAATTATTATTTATCATGTGTTTACTAAACATATTCCCTCTAACCTCTTTGTTTATCATAGAGTTTATGATATGTGTGGTTAATTTTGTTTGAGTTCATCTTATTTTTCATAGGATCTTTTTCATGTAGTTGTGGAATTAAATGCTTTTTCATGATTATCTGTAGCTAACGAAATTAACCTTGAAATTTCTTTTATATCTTCAAATGTGTATTCTAAGTATTTAATATCTTTAGTTTTTTGATATTCTTCTATATTTTTTTCTAATATTATTTTTGACATATTTATATGTTTTAGAATTTCTAACCAGTACTTAAAATATTTGTAACTATCAATTTTTGATTTGTTCATATTAATACTGAGATGTATACCTGTTGATACATATATCCATGGTTTCTATATTTCTCAGTGTTATTTCTTTTCTGTGTTGATAACTTTCAAGTTTATCTTCATAAAATTCAATTTCATTTTCTATAGTTAATAAAGCTTTATTACGTAATTTATTATATCTAATAATATCTTTGCAGGTTTTAATATTGTATTTAACACAATCTATTTTTCTATTTATGTTACTGAGGTTTTTAAGAAGTTTCCATTTCTGGGTATTATAGAATCTTATATAATGAAAAGTGTTATGTTTCATTTATAAAAAGATTTTATTAACTTGATATGTGATCATTAGTCTGAATATAAATCTAGTTCATATAGATCTAATATATCTATTTCATGTGATACAATTAGTTCTGTAAATGCTTGTTCCATTACATATATTATTTCAAAAGTAACTAAAATATCGTAAATTTTTCTTTTAACATCGTTATTAAGTCTCTTAAAGATATATAACATAAGTATTTTATAGTCAATATTTTCTTCTAATAAATATGTGTGGTTGTTCATTTATAATTATTATTTATCATGTGTTTACTAAACATATTCCCTCTAACCTCTTTGTTTATCATAGAGTTTATCATATTTTAATAAGTTATACTGAACAATCTTTTCTGGTCACTACCATGTTTTTCATGCTTCAATCATTTACCCTAACAGCGCCTCAACTCTGTGTACTCCCCTAAACGACTTCCTTGCCTACTGGTTTCCACTTTAGGATGGCATAGTCTGGGCTTAACTACTCTCAGCATTATTAGACAGGCAAACTTTCTCAAGATGTTCTTTATAACAGTACTATAACATGATAAACAATTATGATTTTTAAGAGATTATAAGGAATATAAGAGTTTAGTTAAACATGATTATAAATAAACTTACCTGGTTTTGTAACTCGTTTGAATGCTCCATAGCTGTTTTAGATACTTGTAATTAACTCAGATATTTCTTACAAGAGAGAGAGAATATTAGAGAGAGAAGGTAAGGGTGAGGATGTCTGAGGATGTCCTCCTTCCTCAGATTTACATTCTATATAAAGAAAATTAAAACGACTCTTACTGTTTACAAATGACTCCTACTATTCATGAACGACCTTTACTGTTCATGATTATGACAGATACTATTTACTTTATGACTCTTACTATTCATGAACGACCTTTACTGTTCATGATTATGACATATACTATTTACTTTATGACTCTTACTATTCATGAACGACCTTTACTGTTCATGAATGCGACTAGTACTATTTACTTTACATTATATGTTTCCAGTAGTTGTCTTCTTCTTTTGTCTTCTTTGTTGATACCTTCATTCTAGTTGGACTTCTGGTACATAGTTATCATCTCCGTTGCACTTTGAACATATGTGGTCTGGATATTTGTGTCCTACTAGTTTGCAGTATCTTGTTAATAACTCGTTTGAAATAAATTCTTTTTTCAATGCTCTGGTAGTTGGTTGCATTTCTGGCTTTAATAATGATAAAATCCATTTCTGGACTTCATCCATATCTCCTTGTCGTAGTTCCTTCGAGTTGGCATATATCATCAATTGGTCTCTGGAATAGTAGCTCCAGATAGCATTTCCTTGTAGATAATTGTTAGCTAGTTCTTGAATAATAGTTGCTATACCAATTATTCTTTTATTAGCATAGAAACTTGGTATCTCCATTTTCTGTATCTCCGGTTGTTTCTCTATCTCTTCCGGTATTATCATATCTCGTGTTAGTCCTATTTTTATCACCTGTATTATGGGTTTTATTTCATCATATAGTATTTCCGCTGGTGCTGTATAGAATTTGATGAAGAATAGGTTGCCTTTTGTAATTCTCTTGAAGGTGACAAATGCTTTGTATAGCTCTGGTATTCCAATTATTTCTTCTCCGTCATGGGTATATACTGTGCTAAGTAGTCCGTAGTTGTAACATGTTTTTACTAGGTTTGCTTTTGTTTTTGGCTGGGCTATAAGCCTATTATATCCCTGTAGTTTTTGGGTTACATAATCTTGTGTTGGATCTGTAGTAGTTGTTGATCTAGGGTTTAGGTTCAGAAATGTCTGGATTTTATATATATTCTCAATATATGTTTGAGTAATATGGTTATATACCTTTTTGTTGTGGTGTAGGCTATTAGCATAGGTTGAAGTTTGTGGGGCTATAACTATTGCTTCTCTTGGCTTTTTTGATGTAAATGGCTTATCAAATACGGTATTTAGGTTTACATTGATATGTGGCTTTTTGCTAACTTGTTTGCTTGTACCTGCAGCTGTATATAAAGCAACTGTGTTATGGGTTTTTTGGAGTTTCCCAACGTCTCCTTCTACCTCTGGAAGTTTAGAGTCTTCCGATTGACTTAGCTCCACATTTTTATAGTCATGCTGCTGACTTTCTAGCTGTTGTAATCTTTTTCCCATACTCTCCATCTGTAAGGATAGAGTAGTAAGGATTGTAAATATGTCTTTTGATTCTTGGCTTTCATCTGTTTGGGTACCTTTGTCTTGATAGGTAGTCTGCAATAACATTCTTGTCAGTCCGTATTACTTCAATTGTAAATGTAAAATTTTGTATATTTAATACAAGTCTCCTTATTTCCTTTGTAGTTACTGAATCCTGTACTTTCCGAGTTATCCACCATTTTACTTGTGTATTATCTGTTCTTACTATAAATTTGTTATAAACAATATATGGCTCAAATGCTAACAAACATTTATATAATCCAAATAGTTCTTTCCTATTTATTTCCCATTTTAATTGTGGTTCCGTGTATGATCCGGAATAATATCTACAATGGTGTTCAATTTTTTCATTATCATATTTATATTTTAGAACTCCTCCGTAGCTGTGATCACTAGAATCAGTTTCTACAATATATGTAAATTGTTTCTTTTCATCTGGAAAATATAGTTTTGGTAATTTTTTACACATATTTTTTATCTTCTGTATATGTATTTTATCTTTTTCGTCAAAATGATATTCTATGTCCTTTTTTAATTTTTTCTGTAATGGTTTTAAGTTTTCTGCTAATTTAGGAATATATTCTCTTACTTGGTTAACCAATCCTAAAAATGATTGTAACTTCTTTTTTGTATCAAGTGTTTCATTCAAGTTAATTATCTTTTGTACTACATGGGTTTGCATTTTTATTCCGTTTTTATCTATTTGTATACCTAAAAATTCTATTTGATTTTTCATTACTTCTGCTTTCTTTTTACTTAAACTTATTCCTGATATTTCTACAATGTGTATGAATTTTTCTAGTAGTTTTATATGTTCGTTCTCTGTTCTAGAATATAGCAATATATCATCTATATATATTATACAATTTTCTAATTGGTTGAAGTAATTATCCATAAAATGTTGATACCTACCTGGTGCATTTTTATATCCAAAAGGTAATACGTTCCATTCGTAAAATCCTTGTGGTACTGTGAATGCTGTTAACTTTTTAGATTCATCTTCTAGTTTTAAATGGTAAAATCCTGATTTACAGTCAAATTTACTAAAATAGTTATATCCTTGTATTTGTCTAATTTTTAGTATTTTATTTGGTATCGGATAATTATATGTTTTTGTTTTTGCATTTAAGTTTCTATAATCTATAACCATACGGCTTTTTCCTCTTTTTTGTTCACTATGCTTATTTACTATAAATGCTGGGCTAGTATGTTTACTATTACTTTCTTGTATGTAGTTATTATCTAATAATTCTTTTATATGCATTTTAAATTCTGTTAAATCATTAAAATTGTATTTTAAAGATTTTTGTGTTATTATGCTATTTTCATCTATTAGTTCAATCTTTATTTTTGTTTGATGTTTTTCCCATCCTTGGAGTGGATTATCATTATATAGTAATTCTAGTTTATCTTGTAGTGGTTTTATCTTATTTATTGAGAAAATGATTATCTCTATATTATGGTTACTTTGTATTATATTTTCTAATTTTTGGGTAATCTTTTCACTTCCTTTAATCCAGGGTGTTGTTTTTCTTACTTTATTATTTACTCTTTTTGCTCCTAATTTTTGTTTACACGGGGTAGTAAACCACCAATGTGTTTTTGTTATAATATGTGGGTATAATTTATCTAAAAATGGCATTCCTAATAATATATCTTTATTTGTGAATTCGTAACTATATATTTCTTCTATGGTTAATATTTTATCCCATATTTGTATTTTTATATTTCTTGCTTTATATGTTATCATACTTCCTTCATTATTAAATCCTGTTACTACTATGGGGGTTTTTAGCTTTTCCCATTTACTTTCTGGTAAACAATTATGTCTACACATATTAGCTTCTGCTCCTGTATCCACCATAGGTGTATAATATCTATTATAATATCCTTCTACTATTATTTTGGAAAGTATGTATATCTTTGGCATTATATCAAAGTTCTTTTTATTATTATTTTCTTATTTTCATAACTTATTGTTAATTGCCTATCTTCTAATTTATATGGTTTGACTTTTTCTAACCATTTTATCCCTAGTGTAATATTTTTATCTCCTTGATATATTTTAAAATTTATTAATATTGGTATTCCTCCAATAATTAATTCCTTTTCAGTTGTTTCTTCGTTTTTTCTTAACGCTTTTGGTAGTTCTGAATTTTGTTGTTCTATTGTTACTATCTCTTGTTCTGGTATTAGTTCTCTTATAACATAATTCTCTTCCTGCCATGTATTTATTAGTATTAAATATTTTCTTTGGTCCATTATTCCTGTTATATAATAATGATGTGGGTTTATTTCTTCTATTTTTTGTTCTATTAATTTTTGTGGAGTGGTATAATTTATTCTTTTTGATGTACTTCTTGATGATGTTTCTGGCATTTCATTATTTATTCGTTTTGATGTGCTTAATCTTTCTTTTACTATTTCTAAATCTTCATCCATGTCTATTTCTTTATAACTGTAATCATTGTTGTCTATAACTGATACTTATTCTTTCGAATGGATTTTCTATTTTTATTTTGTTTATTTTATTTTTAGCTGTTATCTTATATTTTGTTGTTAAGACATATAGATTTTTACATCTTGCTGTGAATATTTTACTTCCTGGTGCTAATTCTATTCCAGACATTTTCCAGTATAATACTAATGATTTATCTATATTTTTATCATCTACTGCTACTGAATAGTTAGCACTTACTATAAATTTAAATTTTTGGTATATTAAGTTACCTCTTACAGCACTTATTATACTCTTTTCTATAGGTTGTACAATCCTATCATCTGCCAAGTATATTTCTATAGGGGTATCTATTCCTTCCCTAAAACATGCTTTTATTAGGATCTCCGTTCCTCCTAAGTGTACATATTTTATTGGATTTTTTGCTTTTATATCTTGTATTTCTTTATTTAGTAGTCTTTTATTTAAAATTGGTATTTGTGCTTTACCTTTGATGTATTTACAATCTATTATATGTTCTTTTTGGCTTACTACATAGTATTCTTCTTTTTGTCTTTTAAACCAATTCTTTATTGTTGGTACTTCTAATATTTTGTCTATACTTAGATCCAATTCTTTTCCTTTTATTTGTTCAAATATATTAGCGTCAAATATTATTTTTTGTTCTGAAGATTGTTCATCTTGGTGTTCTTCTTGTTGTATAATTTGTATATCTTTTTCAGTCATAATTTTCTTCATCTGACTCTTCTATGTCCTTGTTTATTTTATTTTCAGAGAACTCGTTTTCTGATATCTCATATATGCTGTCTTCACTGCTTAATTCATAATCTACATATTCTACTTGTGTATATTTATCATTATCTATCAATATTTCGGTAATTTGTTTCTTCTTTGGGTTTTTTGGTAATTTACAATCTTTGGCTAAGTGTCCTAGCTTTCCACAATTATAGCAAGTACATTCTGTTAGTTTTTTCTTTTTCCTATATGGTTTTTTATGTTTATAATTTTTTACATAATATCTTCTTCTTGGTTTCCTATATTTATACTTTGAATATTTTGATTTAAATTTCTTTTTCTTTCCTTCTTTTTTGTAATATTTATCTGTGCAGCCAAATTGGGGTGCTATTCTACTTTTGCAACATGCCAAATTTTTTACTAATATTTTTTCCATTTTCATGTTTTCTTTATATTTTTCACATAATTCTATAAACCAGTTTTGTAGAAATTTTATCCTTACTCCTAATGTATCTGCTAGTCCTGCTTCGTTCCAACTTTTTATTATTTTTGAGCTAAAGGGTTCTGGTAATTTTGTAAAATATAGTTTTCTTATCTCTTTACTTTCATCTGGACTATATGTTCCTTTATAATAATAGTCTCTAAATGCACAAGTATATTCATCTATATAACACATATTACATATTGCTAATTTTGTCATTAAATTTCTATTTGTAATTTTTTCTTTATTTTGTTCTTCTACTTCTGTTGTCATACTACTAAATTCATTTCTTATTGCTATTTCATATTTATTTAATATATCTGTAACTGTTGTTGTAGTTGTACCGTCAAGTTTTTTATTACTCCTTAATGTGTCTAAGCTTTCACTTGATAAATTTTGTAACCATAATTTTACAGTTCCTATTAATGTTCTTTCTATATATCCTGGTGTTTCCGTTATTGTTATTTTATTATCTATTAGTTGTTTTGAGATATATCCCATCCATAATTGTATTGTTTTATTTATATCTGCTACACAATCTAGATCTAAAAAATTATATTGTTCAGTTATCTGTCTTGGTGCCCATTTCTTATTTAACCTTTTATCCCATAATGTTTTGTTTCTGTCATATGCATCATAACTTACTCTGTAATAGGTTGGGTTTAATTGTTTTGGATTTTTTATTCCTGATATGCTTGGTTTATCTTCGTTCATATCTCCTGTATTTATTTCTAGGTTTATTTTTATCTTTTCTGTTTTTTCTATAAGTTCTGTGTATGTTTCACTTGTTTCTGAATAGTTTTCTCCTAGTTCTGTGTCTTTATCACTTTGGTCATTTATTTCGTTTATACTTATTTTTGATGGACTCTCCTGTACTTCTTCTAACTGTAATTTGAATCTTTCTATCTCATTTGTTAGTTTTAGTTCTTCTTCTTCTTCTTTACGTTTTTCCTTTTCTTTTAGTTTATTTTCATACATCTGTTTTAGCATCTCTAATTCTTTTTCTAATTCTGTTATTTTAGTGTTTTTTACTTCCTCTATCTGTTGTATTTTTTCTTTAGCTTGCTGTTGTATTTCTTTAATCTCTCGTTTTCTATCTATTTCTTCGTTTTCTTTTGTTATTCTAACCATGGCGGTTAAACTATCCTCTAGTTTTACAGTTTCTTTTTCTAACATTAAGTTTAGGTTATTTCCTATTTTTTTATATCTTCTTCCTAAGTTAGAAAATATTATTGTTATTTTTAATCCTTCTGGATTCTCATATGTTTTCTCTTCTAATGCGAATTCTTCTTTATTAGACATAGGGCCTTAGTTCAGCCTTTTTAGACATGGGGCCTCCATTCCCTAGTCACCTTTTGCCAACATTAGGGCCCCAATCCCTTAGTTGAGCCTTTTAGACATAGGGCCTCCATTCCTTAGTCGCCTTTTACCAATATTAGAGCTCCAACCCCTGAGTTGATCTTTTTAGACATGGGGACTCCATTCCATAGTCGCCTTTTGCCAACATTATGGATCCAATCCCTGATTTGAGCCTTATTAGACATAGGGCCTCCATACCCTAGTCGCCTTTTGCCAACATTAGGGCTCCAATCCCTGAGTTGAGGCTTTTTAGACATAGGGCCTCCATTCCCTAGTCGCCTTTTTCCAACATTAGGGATCTAATCCCTTAGTTGAGCCTTTTTAGACATAGGGCATCCATTCCCTAGACGCCTTTTGCCAATATTAGGGATCTAATCCCTTAGTTGAGCCTTTTTAGACATTGGGCCTCCATTCCCTAGCCGCCTTTTGCCAACATTAGGGCTCTAATCCCTGAGTTAAGCCTTTTAGACATAGGGCCTCCATTCCCTAGTCGCCTTTTGCGAACATTACGGCTCCTATCCCTGCGTTGAGCCTTTAAGACATAGTGCCTCCATACCCTAGTCGCCTTTTGCCAACATTAGGGCTCCAATCCCTGAGTTGAGGCTTTTAAGACATTGGGCCTCCATTCCCTAGTCGCCTTTTACCAACATTAGGGCTCCAATCCCTGAGTTGAGGCTTTTTAGACATTGGGCCTCCATTCCCTAGCCGCCTTTCGCCAACATTAGGGCTCCAATCCCTGAGTTGAGCATTTTTAGACATTGGGCCTCCATTCTCTAGTCGCCTTTTCCAACATTAGGGCTCCAATCCCTTAGTTCAGCTTTTTTAGACATAGGGCCTCCATTCCCTATACGCCTTTTGCCAATATTAGGGATCTAATCCCTTAGTTGAGCCTTTTTAGACATAGGGCCTCCATTCCCTAGTCGCCTTTTACCAACATTAGGGCTCCAATCCCTGAGTTGAGCCTTTTTAGACATTGGGCCTCCATTCCATTGCCGCCTTTCACCAACATTAGGGCTCTAATCCCTGAGTTGAGCCTTTTAGACTTAGGGCCTCCATTCCCTAGTCGCCTTTTGCTAACATTAGGGCTTCAATCTTTGAGTTGAGTCTTTTAGACATAGGGCCTCCATTCTCTAGTCGCCTTTTGCCAACATTAGGGCTTCAATCCATGGGTTGTGCCTTTTAGACATGGGGTCTCCATTCCCTAGTCTCCTTTTGCCAACATTAGGGCCCCAATCCCTTAGTTGAGCCTTTAAGACAAAGGGCCTCCATTCCTTAGTCGCCTTTTGTACCCATATTAGGGCTCCAATCCCTGAGTTTAGCTTTTTAGACATAGGGCCTCTATTCCCGAGTCGACTTTTGCCAATATTAGGGCTCAAATCCCTAAGTTGAGCCTTTTTAGACATAGGGCCTCCATTCCCTAGTCACCTTTTCTGCCAATATTAGGGCTCCAATCCCTGAGTTGAGCCTTATTAGACATAGGGCCTCCATTCCCTAGTCGCCTTTTGCCAACATTACCGCTCTAATCCCTGAGTTGAGCCTTTTTAGACATAGGGCCTCCATTCCCTAGTTGCCTTTTGCCAACATTAGGGCTCCAATCCCTGAGTTGAGCCTTTTAGACATAGGGCCTCCATTCCCTAGTCGCCTTTTGCCAACATTATGGATCCAATCCCTGAGTTGAGCCTTATTAGACATAGGGCCTCCATACCCTAGTCGCCTTTTGCCAACATTAGGGCTTCAATCCCTGAGTTAAGCCTTTTTAGACATAGGGCCTCCATTCCCTAGTCGCCTTTTTCCAACATTAGGGATCTAATCCCTTAGTTGAGCCTTTTTAGACATAGGGCATCCATTCTCTAGACGCCTTTTGCCAATATTAGGGATCTAATTCCTTAGTTGAGCCTTTTTAGACATTGGGCCTCCATTCCCTTGCCGCCTTTCGCCAACATTAGGGGTCTAATCCCTGAGTTGAGCCTTTTAGACATAGGGCCTCCATTCCCTAGTCGCCTTTTGCCAACATTATGGATCCAATCCCTGAGTTGAGCCTTATTAGACATAGGGCCTCCATACCCTAGTCGCCTTTTGCCAACATTAGGGCTTCAATCCCTGAGTTAAGCCTTTTTAGACATAGGGCCTCCATTCCCTAGTCGCCTTTTTCCAACATTAGGGATCTAATCCCTTAGTTGAGCCTTTTTAGACATAGGGCATCCATTCTCTAGACGCCTTTTGCCAATATTAGGGATCTAATTCCTTAGTTGAGCCTTTTTAGACATTGGGCCTCCATTCCCTTGCCGCCTTTCGCCAACATTAGGGGTCTAATCCCTGAGTTGAGCCTTTTAGACATAGGGCCTCCATTCCCTAGTCACCTTTTGCGAACATTAGGGCTCCAATCCCTGAGTTGAGCCTTTAAGACATCGGGCCTCCATTACCTAGTCGCCTTTTCTTCCAATATTAGGGCTCAAATCCCTGAGTTGAGCCTTTTAGACATAGGGCCTCTATTCCTTAGTCGCCTTTTACCAACATTAGGGCTCCAATCCCTGAGTTGAGCCTTTTTAGACATTGGGTCTCCATTCCCTAGTCTCCTTTTGCCAACATTAGGGCCCCAATCCCTTAGTTGAGCCTTTAAGACAAAGGGCCTCCATTCCCTAGTCGCCTTTTCTACCCATATTAGGGCTCCAATCCCTGAGTTAAGCCTTTTAGACATAGGGCCTCCATTCCCTAGTCGTCTTTTGCCAACATTATGGATCCAATCCCTGAGTTGAGCCTTATTAGACATAGGGCCTCCATACCCTAGTCGCCTTTTGCCAACATTAGGGCTCCAATCCCTGAGTTCAGCCTTTTTAGACATAGGGCCTCCATTCCCTAGACGCCTTTTGCCAACATTATGGATCTAATCCCTTAGTTGAGCCTTTTTAGACATTGGGCCTCCATTCCCTAGCCGCCTTTCGCCAACATTAGGGCTCCAATCCTTGAGTTTAGCTTTTTAGACATAGGGCCTCCATACCCTAGTCGCCTTTTGCCAACATTAGGGCTCCAATCCCTGAGTTTAGCCTTTTTAGACATAGGGCCTCCATTTCCTAGACGCCTTTTGCCAACATTATGGATCTAATCCCTTAGTTGAGCATTTTTAGACACAAGGCCTCCATTCCCTAGTCGCCCTTCACCAACATTAGGGCTCTAATCCCTGAGTTGAGCCTTTTAGACTTAGGGCCTCCATTCACTAGTCGCCTTTTGCGAACATTAGGGCTTCAATCTTTGATTTGAGCCTTTTAGACATAGGGCCTCCATTCTCTAGTCGCCTTTTGCCAACATTAGGGTTCCAATCCATGGGTTGTGCCTTTTAGACATGGGGCCTCCATTCCCTAGTCACCTTTTGCCAACATTACCGCTATAATCCCTGAGTTGAGCCTTTTTAGACATAGGGCCTCCATTCCCCAGTTGCCTTTTGCCAACATTAGGGCTCCAATCCCTGAGTTGTGCCTTTTAGACATAGGGCCTCCATTACCTAATCGCCTTTTCTTCCAATATTAGGGCTCAAATCCCTGAGTTGAGCCTTTTAGACATGGGGACTCCATTCCCTAGTCGACTTTTGCCAACATTAGGGATCTAATCCCTTAGTTGAGCCTTTTTAGACATAGGGCCTCCATTCCCTAGTCACCTTTTACCAACATTGGGGCTCCGATCTCTGAGTTGAGCCTTTTTAGACATTGGGCCTCCATTCGCTAGCCACCTTTCGTCAACATTAGGGCTCCAATCCCTGAGTTGAGCCTTTTAGACTTAGGGCCTCCATTCCCTAGTCGCCTTTTGCGAACATTAGGGCTTCAATCTTTGAGTTGAGCCTTTTAGACATAGGGCCTCCATTCTCTATTCTCCTTTTGCCAACATTAGGGCTCCAATCCATGAGTTGTACCTTTTAGACATGGGGCCTCCATTCCCTAGTCTCCTTTTGCCAACATTAGGGCCCCAATCCCTTAGTTGAGCCTTTTAGACATAGGGCCTCCATTCCTTAGTCGCCTTTTACCAATATTAGGGCTCCAACCCCTGAGTTGATCTTTTTAGACATGGGGACTCCATTCCATAGTCGCCTTTTGCCAACATTATGGATCCAATCCCTGAGTTGAGACTTATTAGACATAGGGCCTCCATACCCTAGTCGCCTTTTGCCAACATTAGGGCTCCAATCCCTGAGTTGAGGCTTTTTAGACATAGGGCCTCCATTCCCTAGTCGCCTTTTTCCAACATTAGGGATCTAATCCCTTAGTTGAGCCTTTTTAGACATAGGGCATCCATTCCCTAGACGCCTTTTGCCAATATTAGGGATCTAATCCCTTAGTTGAGCCTTTTTAGACATTGGGCCTCCATTCCCTAGCCGCCTTTCGCCAACAATAGGGCTCTAATCCCTGAGTTAAGCCTTTTAGACATAGGGCCTCCATTCCCTAGTCGCCTTTTGCGAACATTACGGCTCCTATCCCTGCGTTGAGCCTTTAAGACATAGTGCCTCCATACCCTAGTCACCTTTTGCCAACATTAGGGCTCCAATCCCTGAGTTGAGGCTTTTAAGACATAGGGCCTCCATTCCCTAGTCGCCTTTTACCAACATTAGGGCTCCAATCCCTGAGTTGAGGCTTTTTAGACATTGGGCCTCCATTCCCTAGCCGCCTTTCGCCAACATTAGGGCTCCAATCCCTGAGTTGAGCATTTTTAGACATTGGGCCTCCATTCTCTAGTCGCCTTTTCCAACATTAGGGCTCCAATCCCTTAGTTCAGCTTTTTTAGACATAGGGCCTCCATTCCCTATACGCCTTTTGCCAATATTAGGGATCTAATCCCTTAGTTGAGCCTTTTTAGACATAGGGCCTCCATTCCCTAGTCGCCTTTTACCAACATTAGGGCTCCAATCCCTGAGTTGAGCCTTTTTAGACATTGGGCCTCCATTCCATTGCCGCCTTTCACCAACATTAGGGCTCTAATCCCTGAGTTGAGCCTTTTAGACTTAGGGCCTCCATTCCCTAGTCGCCTTTTGCTAACATTAGGGCTTCAATCTTTGAGTTGAGTCTTTTAGACATAGGGCCTCCATTCTCTAGTCACCTTTTGCCAACATTAGGGCTTCAATCCATGGGTTGTGCCTTTTAGACATGGGGTCTCCATTCCCTAGTCTCCTTTTGCCAACATTAGGGCCCCAATCCCTTAGTTGAGCCTTTAAGACAAAGGGCCTCCATTCCTTAGTCGCCTTTTGTACCCATATTAGGGCTCCAATCCCTGAGTTTAGCTTTTTAGACATAGGGCCTCTATTCTCGAGTCGACTTTTGCCAATATTAGGGCTCAAATCCCTGAGTTGAGCCTTTTTAGACATAGGGCCTCCATTCCCTAGTCACCTTTTCTGCCAATATTAGGGCTCCAATCTCTGAGTTGAGCCTTATTAGACATAGGGCCTCCATTCCCTAGTCGCCTTTTGCCAACATTACCGCTCTAATCCCTGAGTTGAGCCTTTTTAGACATAGGGACTCCATTCCCTAGTTGCCTTTTGCCAACATTAGGGCTCCAATCCCTGAGTTGAGCCTTTTAGACATAGGGCCTCCATTCCCTAGTCGCCTTTTGCCAACATTATGGATCCAATCCCTGAGTTGAGCCTTATTAGACATAGGGCCTCCATACCCTAGTCGCCTTTTGCCAACATTAGGGCTTCAATCCCTGAGTTAAGCCTTTTTAGACATAGGGCCTCCATTCCCTAGTCGCCTTTTTCCAACATTAGGAATCTAATCCCTTAGTTGAGCCTTTTTAGACATAGGGCATCCATTCTCTAGACGCCTTTTGCCAATATTAGGGATCTAATTCCTTAGTTGAGCCTTTTTAGACATTGGGCCTCCATTCCCTTGCCGCCTTTCGCCAACATTAGGGCTCTAATCCCTGAGTTGAGCCTTTTAGACATTGGGCCTCCATTCCCTAGTCACCTTTTGCGAACATTAGGGCTCCAATCCCTGAGTTGAGCCTTTAAGACATCGGGCCTCCATTACCTAGTCGCCTTTTCTTCCAATATTAGGGCTCAAATCCCTGAGTTGAGCCTTTTAGACATAGGGCCTCCATTCCCTAGTCGCCTTTTACCAACATTAGGGCTCCAATCCCTGAGTTGAGCCTTTTTAGACATTGGGTCTCCATTCCCTAGTCTCCTTTTGCCAACATTAGGGCCCCAATCCCTTAGTTGAGCCTTTAAGACAAAGGGCCTCCATTCCCTAGTCGCCTTTTCTACCCATATTAGGGCTCCAATCCCTGAGTTAAGCCTTTTAGACATAGGGCCTCCATTCCCTAGTCGTCTTTTGCCAACATTATGGATCCAATCCCTGAGTTGAGCCTTATTAGACATAGGGCATCCATACCCTAGTCGCCTTTTGCAACCATTAGGGCTCCAATCCCTGAGTTCAGCCTTTTTAGACATAGGGCCTCCATTCCCTAGTCACCTTTTACCAACATTGGGGCTCCAATCCCTAAGTTGAGCCTTTTTAGACATTGGGCCTCCATTCCCTAGCCGCCTTTCGCCAACATTAGGGCTCCAATCCCTGAGTTTAGCTTTTTAGACATAGGGCCTCCATTCCCTAGTCGAATTTTGCCAATATTAGGGCTCAAATCCCTGAGTTGAGCCTTTTTAGACATAGGGCCTCCATTCCCTAGTCACCTTTTCTGCCAACATTAGGGCTCCAATCCCTGAGTTGAGCCTTATTAGACATAGGGCCTCCATTCCCTAGTCGCCTTTTGCCAACATTACCGCTCTAATCCCTGAGTTGAGCCTTTTTAGACATAGGGCCTCCATTCCCAAGTTGCTTTTTGCCAACATTAGGGCTCCAATCCCTGAGTTGAGCCTTTTAGACATAGGACCTCCATTCCATAGTCGTCTTTTGCCAACATTATGGATCCAATCCCTGAGTTGAGCCTTATTAGACATAAGGCCTCCATACCCTAGTTGCCTTTTGCCACCATTAGGGCTCCAATCCCTGAGTTCAGCCTTTTTAGACATAGGGTCTCCATTCCCTAGTCACCTTTTACCAACATTGGGGCTCCAATCCCTGAGTTGAGCCTTTTTAGACATTGGGCCTCCATTCCCTAGCCACCTTTCGCCAACATTAGGGCTCCAATCCCTGAGATGAGCCTTTTAGACTTAGGGCCTCCATTCCCTAGTCGCCTTTTGCGAACATTAGGGCTTCAATCTTTGAGTTGAGCCTTTTAGACATAGGGCCTCCATTCTCTAGTCTCCTTTTGCCAACATTAGGGCTCCAATCCATGAGTTGTGCCTTTTAGACATGGGGCCTCCATTCCCTAGTCTCCTTTTGCCAATATTAGGGCCCCAATCCCTTAGTTGAGCCTTTAAGACAAAGGGCCTCCATTCCCTAGTCGCCTTTTCTACCCATATTAGGGCTCCAATCTTTGAGTTGAGACTTTTAGACATAGGGTCTCCATTCCATAGTCGTCTTTTGCCAACATTATGGATCCAATCCCTGAGTTGAGCCTTATTAGACATAGGGACTCCATACCCTAGTCGCCTTTTGCCAACATTAGGGCTCCAATCCCTGAGTTAAGCCTTTTAGACATATGGCCTCCATTACCTTGTCGCTTTTTGCCAACATTAGGGCTCCAATCCCTGAGTTGAGCCTTTTAGACTTAGGGCATCCATTCCCTAGCCGCCTTTTGCAAACATTAGGGCTTAAATCTTTGAGTTGAGCCTTTTAGACATAGGGACTCCATTCTCTAGTCGCCTTTTGCCAACATTAGGGCTCCAATCCATGAGTTGTGCCTTTTAGACATGGGGCCTCCATTCCCTAGTCTCCTTTTGCCAACATTAGGGCCCCAATCCCTTAGTTGAGCCTTTAAGACAAAGGGCCTCCATTCCCTAGTCGCCTTTTCTACTCATATTAGGGCTCCAATCCCTGAGTTCAGCCTTATTAGACATAGGGCCTCCATACCCTAGTCGCCTTTTGCCAACATTAGGGTTCCAATCCCTGAGTTCAGCCTTTTTAGACATAGAGCCTCCATTCCCTAGTCGCCTTTTGCCAACATTAGGGCTCCAATCCCTGAGTTAAGCCGTTTAGACATATGGCCTCCATTCCCTAGTCGCCTTTTGCCAACATTAGGGCTCAAATCCCTGAGTTGAGCCTTTTTAGACATTGGGCCTCCATTCCCTAGCCGCTTTTTGCCAACATTAGAGCTCCAATCCCTGAGTTGAGCTTTTTAGACATAGGGCCTCCATTCCCTAGTTGCCTTTTGCCAACATTAGGGCTCCAATCCCTGAGTTGAGCCTTTTAGACATAGGGCCTCCATTACCTAGTCGCCTTTTCTTCCAATATTAGGGCTCAAATCCCTGAGTTGAGCCTTTTAGACATAGGGCCTCCATTCCCTAGTGGCCTTTTACCAACATTAGGGCTCCAATCCCTGAGTTGTGCCTCCATTCCCTTGGGCCTCCATTCCCTAGCCGCTTTTCGCCAACATTAGGGCTCCAATCCCTGAGTTGAGCCTTTTAGACTTAGGATCTCCATTCCCTAGTCGCCCTTTGCGAACATTAGGGCTTCAGTCTTTGAGTTGAGCCTTTTAGACATAGGGCCTCCATTCTTCAGTCGCCTTTTCCAACATTAGGGCTCCAATCCATGAGTTGTGACTTTTAGACATGGTGCCTCCATTCCCTAGTTTCCTTTTGCCAACATTAGGGCCCCAATCCCTTAGTTGAGCCTTTAAGACAAAGGGCCTCTATTCCCTAGTCGCCTTTTCTACCCATATTAGGGCTCCAATCCCTGAGTTCAACCTTTTAGACATAGGGCCTCCATTCCCTAGTGGTCCTTTGCCAACATTATTGATCCAATCCCTGAGTTGAGCCTTATTAGACATAGGGCCTCCATACCCTAGTTGCCTTTTGACAACATTAGGCCTCCAATCCCTGAGTTCAGCCTTTTAGACATAGGGCATCCATTCCTTAGTCGCCTTTTGCCAACATTAGGGCTCCAATCTCTAAATTTATCCTTTTAGACATATGGCCTCCATTCCCTAGTCGCTTTTTGCCAACATTAGGGCTCCAATCCCTGAGTTGAGCTTTTTAGACATAGGGCCTCCATTCCCTAGTCGCCTTTTGCCAACATTAGGGCTCCAATCAATGAGTTGAGCCTTATTAGACATAGGGCCTCCATACCCTAGTCGCCTATTGCAAACATTAGGGCTCCAATCCCTGAGTTCAGCCTTTTTAGACATAGGGCCTCCATTCCCTAGTCGCCTTTTGCCAACATTAGGGCTCCAATCCATGAGTTAAGCCTTTTAGACATATGGCCTCCATTCCCTAGTCGATTTTAGCCAACATTAGGTATCCAATCCATGAGTTGAGCTTTTTACACATAGGGCCTTCATTCTCTAGTCGCCTTTTGCCAACATTAGGGCACATATCCCTGAGTTGAGCCTTTTTAGACTTAGGGCCTCCATTCCCTAGTCACCTTTTCTGCCAACATTAGGGCTCCAATCCTTGAGTTGAGCCTTTTAGACATGGGGCCTCAATTCCCTAGCCGCCTTTCGCCAACATTAGGGCTCCAATCCCTGAGTTCAGCCTTTTTAGACATAGGGCCTCCATTCCCTAGTCGCCTTTTGCCAACATTAGGGCTCCAATCCCTGAGTTAAGCCTTTTAGACATATGGCCTCCATTCCCTGGTCGCTTTTTTCCAACATTAGGGCTCTAATCCCTGAGTTGAGCTTTTTACACATAGGGCCTCCATTCCCTAGTCGCCTTTTGCCAACATTAGGGCTCAAATCTCTGAGTTGAGCCTTTTTAGACATAGGGCCTCCATTCCCTAGTCACCTTTTCTGCCAACATTAGGGATCCAATCCCTGAATTGAGCCCTTTAGACATGGTGACTCCATTCCCTAGTCGCCTTTTGCCAACATTAGGGATCTAATCCCTTAGTTAAGCCTTTTTAGACATAGGGCCTCTATTCCCTAGTCGCCTTTTACCAACATTAGGGCTCCAATCCCTGAGTTGAGCCTTTTTAGACATTGGGCCTCCATTCCCTAGCCGCCTTTCGCCAACATTAGGGCTCCAATCCCTGAGTTGAGCCTTTTAGACTTAGGGCCTCCATTCCCTAGTCGCCTTTTGCGAACATTAGGGCTTCAATCTTTGAGTTGAGCTTTTTAGACATAGGGCCTCCATTTTCTAGTCGCCTTTTCCAACATTAGGGCTCCAATCCATGAGTTGTGCCTTTTAGACATGGTGCCTCCATTCCCTAGTTTCCTTTTGCCAACATTAGGGCCCCAATCCCTTAGTTGAGCCTTTAAGACAAAGGGCCTCCATTCCCTAGTCACCTTTTCTACCCATATTAGGGCTCCAATCCCTGAGTTGAGCCTTTTAGACATAGGGCCTCCATTCCCTAGTCGTCTTTTGCCAACATTATGGATCCAATCCCTGAGTTGAGCCTTATTAGACATAGGGCCTCCATACCCTAGTCGCCTTTTGCCAACATTAGGGCTCCAATCCCTGAGTTCACCCTTTTTAGACATAGGGCCTCCATTCCCTAGTCGCCTTTTGCCAATATTAGGGCTCCAATACCTAAGTTTAGCCTTTTAGACATATGGCCTCCATTCTCTAGTCGCTTTTTGCCAACATTAGGGCTCCAATCCCTGAGTTGAGCTTTTTAGACATAGGGCCTCCATTCCCTAGTCGCCTTTTGCCAAAATTAGGGCTCCAATCCCTGAGTTGAGCCTTATTAGACATAGGGCCTCCATACCCTAGTCTCCTATTGCCAACATTAGGGCTCCAATCCCTGAGTTCAGCCTTTTTAGACATAGGGCCTCCATTCCCTAGTCGCCTTTTGCCAACATTAGGGCTCCAATCCCTGAGTTAAGCCTTTTGGACATATGGCCTCCATTCCCTAGTCGATTTTTGCCAACATTAGGGATCCAATCCCTGAGTTGAGCCTTTTTAGACATAGGGCCTCCATTCCCTAGTCACCTTTTCTGCCAACATTAGGGCTCCAATCCTTGAGTTGAGCCTTTTAGACATGGGGCCTCAATTCCCTAGCCTCCTTTCGCCTACATTAGGGCTCCAATCCCTGGGTTCAGCCTTTTTAGACATAGGGCCTCCATTCCCAAGTCGCCTTTTGCCAACATTAAGGCTCCAATCCCTTAGTTAAGCCTTTTAGACATATGGCCTCCATTCCCTAGTCGCTTTTTGCCAATATTAGGGCTCTAAACCCTGAGTTGAGCTTTTTACACATAGGGCCTCCATTCCCTAGTCGCCTTTTGCCAACATTAGGGCTCAAATCTCTGAGTTGAGCCTTTTTAGACATAGGGCCTCCATTCCCTAGTCACCTTTTCTGCCAACATTAGGGCTCCAATCCCTGAGTTGAGCCTTTTAGACATGGGGACTTCATTCCCTAGTCGCCTTTTGCCAACATTAGGGATCTAATCCCTTAGTTGAGCCTTTTTAGACATAGGGCCTCTATTCCCTAGTCGTCTTTTACCAACATTTGGGCTCCAATCCCTGAGTTGAGCCTTTTTAGACATTGGGCCTCCATTCCCTAGCCGCCTTTCGCCGACATTAGGGCTCCAATCCCTGAGTTTAGCCTTTTAGACATAGGGCCTCCATTCCCTAGTCGCCTTTTGCGAACATTAGGGCTCCAATCCCTGAGTTGAGCCTTTTAGACATCGGGCCTCCATTACCTATTCGCCTTTTCTTCCAATATTAGGGCTCAAATCCCTGAGTTCAGCCTTTTAGACATAGGGCCTCCATTCCCTAGTCGCCTTTTACCAACATTAGGGCTCCAATCCCTGAGTTGAGCCTTTTTAGACATTGGGCCTCCATTCCCTAGCCGCCTTTCGCCAACATTAGGTCTCCAATCCCTGAGTTGAGCCTTTTAGACTTAGGGCCTCCATTCCCTAGTCGCCTTTTGTGAACATTAGGGCTTCAATCTTTGAGTTGAGCCTTTTAGACATAGGGCCTCCATTCTCTAGTCGCCTTTTCCAACATTAGGGCTCCAATCCATGAGTTGTGCCTTTTAGACATGGTGCCTCCATTCCCTAGTTTCCTTTTGCCAACATTAGGGCCCTAATCCCTTAGTTGGTCCTTTAACACAAAGGGCCTCCATTCCCTAGTCGCCTTTTCTACCCATATTAGGGCTCCAATCCCTGAGTTCAGCCTTTTAGACATAGGGCCTCCATTCCCTAGTCGTCTTTTGCCAACATTATGGATCCAATCCCAGAGTTGAGCCTTATTAGACATAGGGCCTCCATACCCTAGTTGCCTTTTGCCAACATTTGGGCTCCAATCCCTGAGTTAAGCCTTTTAGACATATGGCCTCCATTCCCTAGTCGTTTTTTGCCAACATTAGGGCTCCAATCCCTGAGTTGATCTTTTTAGACATAGGGCCTCCATTCCCTAGTCGCCTTTTGCAAATATTAGGGCTCAAATCCCTGAGTTGAGCCTTTTTAGACATAGGGCCTCCATTCCCTAGTCACCTTTTCTGCCAACATTAGGGCTCCAATCCCTCAGTTGAGCCTTATTAGACATAGGGCCTCCATTCCCTATTCGCCTTTTGCCAACATTAGTGCTCCAATCTCTAAGTTTATCCTTTTAGACATATGGCCTCCATTCCCTAGTCGCTTTATGCCAACATTAGGGCTCCAATCCCTGAGTTGAGCTTTTTAGACATAGGGCCTCCATTCCCTAGTCGCCTTTTGCCAACATTAGGGCTCCAATCCCTGAGTTCAGCCTTTTTAGACATAGGGCCTCCATTCCCTAGTCGCCTTTTGCCAACATTAGTGCTCCAATCTCTAAGTTTATCCTTTTAGACATATGGCCTCCATTCCCTAGTCGCTTTATGCCAACATTAGGGCTCCAATCCCTGAGTTGAGCTTTTTAGACATAGGGCCTCCATTCCCTAGTCGCCTTTTGCCAACATTAGGGCTCCAATCCCTGAGTTGAGCCTTATTAGACATTGGGCCTCCATACCCTAGTCTCCTATTGCCAACATTAGGGCTCCAATCCCTGAGTTCAGCCTTTTTAGACATAGGGCCTCCATTCCCTAGTCGCCTTTTGCCAACATTAGGGCTCCAATCCCTGAGTTAAGCCTTTTGGACATATGGCCTCCATTCCCTAGTCGATTTTTGCCAACATTAGGGATCCAATCCCTGAGTTGAGCTTTTTAGACATAGGGCCTTCATTCCCTAGTCTCCTTTTGCCAACATTAGGGCACAAATCCCTGAGTTGAGCCTTTTTAGACATAGAGCCTCCATTCCCTAGTCACCTTTTCTGCCAACATTAGGGCTCCAATCCCTGAGTTTAGCCTTTTAGACATGGGGCCTCAATTCCCTAGCCGCCTTTCGCCAACATTAGGGCTCTAATCCCTGAGTTCAGCCTTTTTAGACATAGGGCCTCCATTCCCTAGTCGCCTTTTGCCAACATTAGGGCTCCAATCCCTAAGTTAAGCCTTTTAGATATATGGCCTCCATTCCCTAATCGCTTTTTGCCAACATTAGGGCTCTAATCCCTGAGTTGAGCTTTTTACACATAGGGCCTCCATTCCCTAGTCGCCTTTTGCTAACATTAGGGCTCAAATCTCTGAGTTGAGCCTTTTTATACATAGGGCCTCCATTCCCTAGTCACCTTTTCTGCCAACATTAGGGCTCCAATCCCCGAGTTGAGCCTTTTAGACATGGGGACTCCATTCCCTAGTCGCCTTTTGCCAACATTAAGGATCTAATCCCTTAGTTGAGCCTTTTTAGACATAGGGCCTCTATTCCCTACTCGCCTTTTACCAACATTAGGGCTCCAATCCCTGAGTTGAGCCTTTTTAGACATTGGGCCTCCATTCCTTAGCCGCCTTTCGCCAACATTAGGGCTCCAATCCCTGAGTTGAGCCTTATTAGACATAGGGCCTCCATACCCTAGTCGCCTATTGCCAACATTAGGGCTCCAATCCCTGAGTTCAGCCTTTTTATACATAGGTCCTCCATTCCCTAGTCCCCTTTTGCCAATATTAGGGCTCCAATCCCTGAGTTAAGCCTTTTAGACATATGGCCTCCATTCCCTAGTCGATTTTTGCCAACATTAGGGATCAAATCCCTGAGTTGAGCTTTTTAGACATAGGGCCTTCATTCCCTAGTCGCCTTTTGCCAACATTAGGGTACAAATCCTTGAGTTGAGCCTTTTTAGACAGAGGGCCTCCATTCCCTAGTCACTTTTTCTGCCAACATTAGGGCTCCAATCCTTGAGTTGAGCCTTTTAGACATGGGGCCTCAATTCCCTAGCCGCATTTCGCCAACATTAGGGCTCCAATCCCTGAGTTCAGCCTTTTTAGACATAGGGCCTCCATTCACTAGTCGCCATTTGCCAACATTAGGGCTCCAATCCCTGAGTTAAGCCTTTTAGACATATGGCCTCCATTCCTTAGTCGCTTTTTGCCAACATTAGGGCTCTAATCCCTGAGTTGAGCTTTTTACACATAGGGAATCCATTCCCTAGTCGCCTTTTGCCAACATTAGGGCTCAAATCCCTGAGTTGAGCCTTTTTAGACATAGGGCCACCATTCCCTAGTCACCTTTTCTGCCAACATTAGGGCTCCAATCCCTGAGTTGAGCCTTTTAGACATGGGGACTCCATTCCCTAGTCGCCTTTTGCCAACATTAGGGATCTAATCCCTTAGTTGAGCCTTTTTAGACATAGGGCCTCCATTCCCTAGTCGCCTTTTACCAACATTAGGGCTCCAATCCCTGAGTTGAGCCTTTTTAGACATTGGGCCTCCATTCCCTAGCCGCCTTTCGCCAACATTAGGGCTCCAATCCCTGAGTTGAGCCTTTTAGACTTAGGGCCTCCATTCCCTAGTCGCCTTTTGCGAACATTAGGGCTTCAATCTTTGAGTTGAGCCTTTTAGACATAGGGCCTCCATTCTCTAGTCGCCTTTTGCCAACATTAGGGCTCCAATCCATGAGTTGTGCCTTTTAGACATGGGGCCTCCATTCCCTAGTCTCCTTTTGCCAACATTAGGGCCCCAATCCCTTAGTTGAGCCTTTAAGACAAAGGGCTTCCATTCCCTAGTCGCCTTTTCTACCCATATTAGGGCTCCAATCCCTGAGTTAAGCCTTTTAGACATAGGGTCTCCATTCCCTAGTCGTCTTTTGCTAACATTATGGATCCAATCCCTGAGTTAAGCCTTATTAGACATAGGGCCTCCATACCCTAGTCGCCTTTTGCCAAGATTAGGGGTCCAATCCCTGAGTTGTGCCTTTTTAGACATAGGGCCTCCATTACCTAGTTGCCTTTTGCCAACATTAGGGCTCCAATCCCTGAGTTAAGCCCTTTAGACATATGGCCTCCATTCCCTAGTCACTTTTTGCCAACATTAGGGCTCCAATCCCTGAGTTGAGCTTTTTAGACCTAGGGCCTCCATTCCCTAGTCGCCTTTTGCTAACATTAGGGCTCCAATCCCTGAGTTGAGCCTTTTTAGACATAGGGCCTACATTCCCTAGTCACCTTTTCTGCCAACATTAGGGCTCCAATCCCTCAGTTAAGCCTTATTAGACATAGGGCCTCCATTCCCTAGTCGCCTTTTGCCAACATTACCGCTCCAATCCCTGAGTTGAGCCTTTTTAGACATAGGGCCTCCATTCCCTAGTTGCCTTTTGCCAACATTAGGGCTCCAATCCCTGAGTTGAGCCTTTTAGACATAGGGCCTCCATTACCTAGTTGCCTTTTCTTCCAATATTAGGGCTCAAATCCCTGAGTTGAGCCTTTTAGACATGGTGACTCCATTCCCTAGTCGACTTTTGCCAACATTAGGGATCTAATCCCTTAGTTGAGCCTTTTTATACATAGGGCCTCCATTCCCTAGTCGCCTTTTACAAACATTGGGGATCCAATCCCCGAGTTGAGCCTTTTTAGACATTGGGCCTCCATTCCCTAGCCGCCTTTCGCCAACATTAGGGCTCCAATCCCTGAGTTGAGCCTTTTTAGACATAGGACCTCCATTCCCTAGTCGTCTTTTGCCAACATTAGGGTTTCAATCCCTGAGTTAAGCCTTTTAGACATATGGCCTCCATTCCCTAGTCGCTTTTTGCCAACATTAGGGCTCCAATCCCTGAGTTGAGCTTTTTGAACATAGGGCCTCCATTCCCTAGTCGCCTTTTGCCAACATTAGGGCTCAAATCCCTGAGTTGAGCCTTTTTAGACATAGGGCCTCCATTCCCTAGTCACCTTTTCTGCCAACATTAGGGCTCCAATCCCTGAGTTGAGCCTTATTAGACATAGGGCCTCCATTCCCTAGTCACCTTTTGCCAACATTACCGCTCCAATCCCTGAGTTGAGCCTTTTTAGACATAGGGCCTCCATTCCCTAGTTGCCTTTTGCCAACATTAGGGCTCCAATCCCTGAGTTGAGCCTTATTAGACATAGGGCCTCCATTCCCTAGTCACCTTTTGCCAACATTACCGCTCCAATCCCTGAGTTGAGCCTTTTTAGACATAGGTCCTCCATTCCCTAGTTGCCTTTTCCCAACATTAGGGCTCAAATCCTTGAGTTGAGCCTTTTAGACATAGGGCCTACATTACCTAGTCGCCTTTCTTCCAATATTAGGGCTCAAATCCCTGATTTGAGCCTTTTAGACATGGGGACTGCATTCACTAGTCTACTTTTTCCAACATTAGGGATCTAATCCCTTAGTTGAGCCTTTTTAGACACAGGGCCTCCATTCCCTAGTCGCCTTTTACCAACATTGGGGCTCCATTCCCTGAGTTGAGCCTTTTTAGACATTGGGCCTCCATTCCCTAGCCGCCTTTCGCCAACATTAAGGCTCCAATCCCTGAGTTGAGCCTTTTAGACATAAGGCCTCCATTCTCTAGTCGCCTTTTGCCAACATTAGGGCCCCAATCCATGAGTTGTGCATTTGAGACATGGGGCCTCCATTCCCTAGTCTCCTTTTGCCAACATTAGGGCCCCAATCCCTTAGTTGAGCATTTAAGACAAAGGGCCTCCATTCCCTAGTCGCCCGTTCTACCCATATTAGAGCTCCAATCCCTGAGTTGAGCCTTTTAAACATAGGGCCTCCATTTCCTAGTCGTCTTTTGCCAACATTATGGATCCAATCCCTGAATTGAGCCTTATTAGACATAGGGCCTCCATACCCTAGTCGCCTTTTGCCAACATTAGGGCTCCAATCCCTGAGTTCAGCCTTTTTAGACATAGGGCCTTCATTCCCTAGTCGCCTTTTGCCAACATTAGGGCTCCAATCCCTGAGTTAAGCCTTTTAGACATATGGCCTCCATTCCCTAGTCGCCTTTTCTTCCAATATTAGGGCTCAAATCCCTGAGTTGAGCCTTTTAGACATGGGGACTCCATTCCCTAGTCGACTTTTGCCAATATTAGGGATCTAATCCCTTAGTTGAGCCTTTTTAGACATAGGGCCTCCATTCCCTAGTCGCCTTTTACCAACATTGGGGCTCCAATCCCTGAGTTGAGCCTTTTAGACCTAGGGCCTCCATTACCTAGTCGACTTTTCTTCCAATATTAGTGCTCAAATCCCTGAGTTGAGCCTTTTAGACATGGGGACTCCATTCCCTAGTCGACTTTTGCCAACATTAGGGCTCCAATCCCTGAGTTGAGCCTTTTAGACTTAGGGCCTCCATTCCCTAGTCGCCTTTTGCGAACATTAGGGCTTCAATCTTTGAGTTGAGCCTTTTAAACATAGGGCCTCCATTCTCTAGTCGTCTTTTGCCAACATTAGGGCTCCAATCCATGAGTTGTGCCTTTTAGACACGGGGCCTCCATTCCCTAGTCTCCTTTTGCCAACATTAGGGCCCCAATCCCTTAGTTGAGCCTTTAAGACAAAGGACCTCCATTCCCTATTCGCCTTTTCTACCCATATTAGGGCTCAAATCCTTGAGTTGAGCCTTTTAGATATAGGGCCTCCATTCCCTAGTCGTCTTTTGCCAACATTATGGATCCAATCCCTGAGTTGAGCCTTATTAGACATAGGGCCTCCATACCCAAGTCGACTTTTGTCAACATTAGGGCTCCAATCCCTGAGTTCAGCCTTTTTAGACATAGGGCCTCCATTCCCTAGTCGCCTTTTGCCAACATTAGGGATCCAATCCCTGAGTTAAGCCTTTTAGACATATGGCCTCCATTCCCTAGTCGCTTTTTGCTAACATTAGGGCTCCAATCCTTGAGTTGATCTTTTTAGACATAGGGCCTCCATTCCCTAGTCGCCTTTTGCCAACATTAGGGCTCAAATCCCTGAGTTGAGCCTTTTTAGACATAGGGCCTCCATTCCCTAGTCACCTTTTCTGCCAACATTAGGGCTCCAATCCCTGAGTTGAGCCTTTTAGACATAGGGCCTCCATTACCTAGTCGCCTTTTACCAACATTAGGGCTCCAATCCCTGAGTTGAGCCTTTTAGACAAAGGGCCTCCATTCCCTAGTCGCCTTTTACCAACATTAGGGCTCCAATCCCTGAGTTGAGCCTTTTTAGACATTGGGGCTCCATTCCCTAGCCGCCTTTCGCCAACATTAGAACTCTAATCCCTGAGTTGAGCCTTTTAGACTTAGGGCCTCCATTCCCTAGTCGCCTTTTGCGAACATTAGGGCTTCAATCTTTGAGTTGAGCCTTTTAGACATAGGGCCTCCATTCTCTAGTCGCCTTTTGCCAACATTAGGGCTCCAATCCATGAGTTGTGCCTTTTAGACATGGTGCCTCCATTCCCTAGTTTCCTTTTGCCAACATTAGGGCCCCAATCCCTTAGTTGAGCCTTTAAGACAAAGGGCCTCCATTCCCTATTCGCCTTTTCTACCCATATTAGGGCTTCAATCCCTGAGTTAAGCCTTTTAGACATAGGGCCTCCATTACCTAGTTGTCTTTTGCCAACATTATGGATCCAATCCCTGAGTTGAGCCTTATTAGACATAGGGTATCCATACCCTAGTTGCCTTTTGCCAACATTAGGCCTCCAATCCCTGAGTTCAGCCTTTTTAGACATAGGGCCTCCATTCCCTAGTCGCCTTTAACATTAGGGCTCCAATCCCTAAGTTTAGCCTTTTAGACATATGGCCTCCATTCCCTAGTCGCTTTTTGCCAAAATTAGGGCTCCAATCCCTAAGTTGAGCTTTTTAGACATAGGGCCTCCATTCCCTAGTCGCCTTTTGCCAACATTAGGGCTCCAATCCCTGAGTTGAGCCTTATTAGACATAGGGCCTCCATACCCTAGTCGCCTATTGCCAACATTAGGGCTCCAATCCCTGAGTTTCAGCCTTTTTAGACATAGGGCCTCCATTCCCTAGTTGCCTTTTGCCAACATTAGGGCTCCAATCCCTGAGTTAAGCCTTTTAGACATATGGCCTCCATTCCCTAGTCGATTTTTGCCAACATTAGGGATCCAATCCCTGAGTTGAGCTTTTTAGATATAGGGCCTTCATTCCCTAGTCGCCTTTTGCCAACATTAGGGCACAAATCCCTGAGTTGAGCCTTTTTAGACATAGAGCCTCCATTCCCTAGTCACCTTTTCTGCCAACATTAGGGCTCCAATCTTTGAGTTGAGCCTTTTAGACATGGGGCCTCAATTCCCTAACCGCCTTTCGCCAACATTAGGGCTCTAATCCCTGAGTTCAGCCTTTTTAGACATAGGGCCTCCATTCCCTAGTCGCCTTTTGCCAACATTAGGGCACCAATCCCTGAGTTAAGCCTTTTAGACATATGGCCTCCATTACCTAGTCGCTTTTTGCCAACATTAAGGCTCTAATCCCTGAGTTGAGCTTTTTAGACATAGGGCCTCCATTCCCTAGTCGCCTTTTGCCAACATTAGGGCTCAAATCTCTGAGTTGAGCCTTTTTAGACATAGGGCCTCCATTCCCTAGTCACCTTTTCTGCCAACATTAGGGCTCCAATCCCTGAGTTGAGCCTTTTAGACATGGGGACTCCATTCCCTAGTCGCCTTTTGCCAACATTAGGGATCTAATCCCATAGTTGAGCCTTTTCAGACATAGGGCCTCTATTCCCTAGTCGCCTTTTACCAACATTAGGGCTCCAATCCCTGAGTTGAGCCTTTTAGACATGGGGACTCCATTCCCTAGTCGCCTTTTGCCAACATTAGGGATCTAATCCCATAGTTGAGCCTTTTCAGACATAGGGCCTCTATTCCCTAGTCGCCTTTTACCAACATTAGGGCTCCAATCCCTGAGTTGAGCCTTTTTAGACATTGGGCTTCCATTCCCTAGCCGCCTTTAGCCAACATTAGGGCTCCAATCCCTGAGTTGAGCCTTTTAGACTTAGGGCCTTCATTCCCTAGTCGCCTTTTGCCAACATTAGGGCACAAATCCCTGAGTTGAGCCTTTTAGACATAGGGCCTCCATTCCCTAGTCGTCTTTTGCCAACATTATGGATCCAATCCTTGAGTTGAGCCTTATTAGACATAGGGCCTCCATACCCTAGTCGCCTTTTGCCAACATTAGGGCTCCAATCCCTGAGTTCAGCCTTTTTAGACATAGGGCCTTCATTCCCTAGTCGCCTTTTGCCAACATTAGGGCTCCAATCCCTGAGTTAAGCCTTTTAGACATATGGCCTCCATTCCCTAGTCGCTTTTTGCCAACAATAGGGCTCCAATCCCTGAGTTGAGCTTTTTAGACATAGGGCCTCCATTCCCTAGTCGCCTTTTGCCAACATTAGGGCTCAAATCCCTGAGTTGAGACTTTTTAGACATAGGGCCTCCATTCCCTAGTCACCTTTTCTGCCAACATTAGGGCTTCAATCCCTGAGTTGAGCCTTTTAGACATATGGCCTCCATTACCTAGTCGCCTTTTCTTCCAATATTAGGGCTCAAATCCCTGAGTTGAGTCTTTTAGACAAAGGGCCTCCATTCCCTAGTCGCCTTTTACCAACATTAGGGCTCCAATCCCTGAGTTGAGCCTTTTTAGACATTGGGCCTCCATTCCATAGCCACCTTTCGCCAACATTAGGGCTCCAATCCCTGAGTTGAGCCTTTTAGACTTAGAGCCTCCATTCCCTAGTCGCCTTTTGCGAACATTAGGGCATAAATCTTTGAGTTGAGCCTTTTAGACATAGGGCTTCCATTCTCTAGTCGCCTTTTGCCAACATTAGGGCTCCAACCCATGAGTTGTGCCTTTTAGACATGGTGCCTCCATTCCCTAGTTTCCTTTTGCCAACATTAGGGCCCCAATCCCTTAGTTGAGCCTTTGAGACAAAGGGCTTCCATTCCCTAGTCCCCTTTTCTACCCATATTAGGGCTCCAATCCCTTAGTTAAGCCTTTTAGACATAGGGCCTCCATTCCCTAGTTGTCTTTTGCCAACATTATGGATCCAATCCCTGAGTTGAGCTTTATTAGACATAGGGCCTCCATACCCTAGTTGCCTTTTGCCTACATTAGGCCTCCAATCCCTGAGTTCAGCCTTTTTAGACATAGGGCCTCCATTCCCTAGTCGCCTTTTGCCAACATTAGGGCTCCAATCCCTAAGTTTAGCCTTTTAGACATAGGACCTCCATTCCCTAGTCGCCTTTTGTCAACATTAAGGCTCCAATCCCTGAGTTGAGCCTTTTAGACATGGGGCCTCTATTCCCTAGTCGCCTTTTCTGCCAACATTAGGGCTCCAATACCTGAGTTGAACCTTTTAGACATAGGGCCTCCATTCCCTAGTCGCCTTTTGCCAACATTAGGGCTCCAATCCCTGAGTTGAGCCTTTTTAGACATAGGGCCTCCATTCCCTAGTCACCTTTTCTGCCAACATTAGGGTTCCAATCTTTGAGTTGAGCCTTTTAGACATGGGGCCTCAATTCCCTAACCGCCTTTCGCCAACATTAGGGCTCTAATCCCTGAGTTCAGCCTTTTTAGACATAGGGCCTCCATTCCCTAGTCGCCTTTTGCCAACATTAGGGCACCAATCCCTGAGTTAAGCCTTTTAGACATATGGCCTCCATTCCCTAGTCACTTTTTGCCAACATTAGGGCTCTAATCCCTGAGTTGAGCTTTTTAGACATAAGGCCTCCATTCCTTAGTCGCCTTTTGCCAACATTAAGGCTCAAATCTCTGAGTTGAGCCTTTTTAGACATAGGGCCTCCATTCCCTCGTCACCTTTTCTGCCAACATTAGGGCTCCAATCCCTGAGTTGAGCCTTTTAGATATGGGGACTCCATTCCCTAGTCGCCTTTTGCCAACATTAGGGATCTAATCCCTTAGTTGAGCCTTTTCAGACATAGGGCCTCTATTCCCTAGTCGCCTTTTACCAACATTAGGGCTCTAATCCCTGAGTTGAGCCTTTTTAGACATTGGCCCTCCATTCCATAGCCGCCTTTCGCCAACATTAGGGCTCCAATCCCTGAGTTGAGCCTTTTAGACTTAGGGCCTTCATTCCCTAGTCGCCTTTTGCCAACATTAGGGCACAAATCCCTGATTTGAGCCTTTTTAGACATAGGGCCTCCATTTCCTAGTCACCTTTTCTGCCAACATTAGGGCTCCAATCTTTGAGTTGAGCCTTTTAGACATGGGGCCTCAATTCCCTAGCCGCCTTTCGCCAATATTAGGGCTCTAATCCCTGAGTTCAGCCTTTTTAGACATAGGGCCTCCATTCCCTAGTCGCCTTTTGCAAACATTAGGGCACCAATCCCTGAGTTAAGCCTTTTAGACATATGGCCTCCATTCCCTAGTCGCTTTTTGACAACATTAGGGCTCTAATTCCTGAGTTGAGCTTTTTAGACATAGGGCCTCCATTCCCTAGTCGCCTTTTGCCAACATTAGGGCTCAAATCTCTGAGTTGAGCCTTTATAGACATAGGGCCTCCATTACCTAGTCGCCTTTTCTTCCAATATTAGGGCTCAAATCCATGAGTTGAGCCTTTTAGACAAAGGGCCTCCATTCCCTAGTCGCCTTTTACCAACATTAGGGCTCCAATCCCTGAGTTGAGCTTTTTAGACATAGGGCCTCCATTCTCTAGTCGATTTTTGCCAACATTAGGGATCCAATCCCTGAGTTGAGCTTTTTAGACATAGTGCCTTCATTCCCTAGTCGCCTTTTGCCAATATTAGGGCACAAATCTCTGAGTTGAGCCTTTTTAGACATAGGGCCTCTATTCCCTAGTCACCTTTTCTGCCAACATTAGGGCTCCAATCTTTGAGTTGAGCCTTTTAGACATGGGGCATCCATTCCCTAGTCGCCTTTTGCCAACATTAGGGCTCCAATCCCTAAGTTTAGCCTTTTAGACATATGGCCTCCATTCCCTAGTCGCTTTTTGCCAACATTAGGGCTCCAATCCCTGAGTTGAGCTTTTAAGACATAGGGCCTCCATTCCCTAGTCGCCTTTTGCCAACATTAGGGCTCCAATCCATGAGTTGAGCCTTATTAGACATAGGGCATCCATACCCTAGTCGCCTTTTGCCAACATTAGGGCTTTAATCCCTGAGTTAAGCCTTTTAGACATATGGCCTCCATTCCCTAGTCGATTTTTGCCAACATTAGGGATCCAATCCCTGAGTTGAGCTTTTTAGACATAGGGCCTTCATTCCCTAGTCGCCTTTTGCCAACATTAGGGCACAAATCCCTGAGTTGAGCCTTTTTAGACATAGGGCCTCCATTCCCTAGTCACCTTTTCTGCCAACATTAGGCCTCCAATCTTTGAGTTGAGCCTTTTAGACATGGGGCCTCAATTCCCTAGCCGCCTTTCGCCAACATTAGGGCTCTAATCCCTGAGTTCAGCCTTTTTAGACATAGGGCCTCCATTCGCTAGTCGCCTTTTGCCAACATTAAGGCACCAATCCCTGAGTTAAGCCTTTTAGACATATGGCCTCTATTCCCTAGTCGCTTTTTGCCAACATTAGGGCTCTAATCCCTGAGTTGAGCTTTTTAGACATAGGGCCTCCATTCCCTAGTCGCCTTTTGCCATCATTAGGGCACAAATCCCTGAGTTGAGCCTTTTTAGACATAGGGCCTCCATACCCTAGTCGCCTATTGCCAACATTAGGGCTCCAATCCCTGAGTTCAGAGCTTTTTAGACATAGGGCCTTCATTCCCTAGTCGCCTTTTGCCAACATTAGGGCACAAATCCCTGAGTTGAGCCTTTTTAGACATAGGGCCTCCATTCCCTAGTCACCTTTTCTGCCAACATTAGGGCTCCAATCTTTGAGTTAAGCCTTTTAGACATAGGGCCTCCATTCCCTAGTTGTCTTTTGCCAACATTATGGATCCAATCCCTGAGTTGAGCCTTATTAGACATAGGGCCTCCATACCCTAGTTGCCTTTTGCCAACATTAGGCCTCTAATCCCTGAGTTCAGCCTTTTTAGACATAGGGCCTCCATTCCCTAGTCGCCTTTTGCCAACATTAAGGCTCCAATCCCTAAGTTTAGCCTTTTAGACATATGGCCTCCATTCCCTAGTCGCATTTTGCCAACATTAAGGCTCCAATCCCTGAGTTGAGCCTTTTAGACATGGGGCCTCTATTCCCTAGTCGCCTTTTCTGCCAACATTAGGGCTCCAATACCTGAGTTGAACCTTTTAGACATAGGGCCTCCATTCCCTAGTCGCCTTTTGCCAACATTAGGGCTCCAATCTTTGAGTTGAGCCTTTTTAGATATGGGGCCTCCATTCCCTAGTCGCCTTTTGCCAACATTAGGGCTCCAATCCCTGAGTTAAGCCTTTTAGACATATGGCCTCCATTCCCTAGTCAATTTTTGCCAACATTAGGGATCCAATCCCTGAGTTGAGCTTTTTAGACATAGGGCCTTCATTACCTAGTCGCCTTTTGCCAACATTAGGGCACAAATCCCTGAGTTGAGCCTTTTTAGACATAGGGCCTCCATTCCCTAGTCACCTTTTCTGCCAACATTAGGGTTCCAATCTTTGAGTTGAGCCTTTTAGACATGGGGCCTCAATTCCCTAACCGCCTTTCGCCAACATTAGGGCTCTAATCCCTGAGTTCAGCCTTTTTAGACATAGGGCCTCCATTTCCTAGTCACCTTTTCTGCCAACATTAGGGCTCCAATCCTTGAGTTGAGCCTTTTAGACATGGGGCCTCAATTCCCTAGCTGCCTTTCGCCAATATTAGGGCTCTAATCCCTGAGTTCAGCCTTTTTAGACATAGGGCCTCCATTCCCTAGTCGCCTTTTGCAAACATTAGGGCACCAATCCCTGAGTTAAGCCTTTTAGACATATGGCATCCATTCCCTAGTCGCTTTTTGACAACATTAGGGCTCTAATCCCTGAGTTGAGCTTTTTAGACATAGGGCCTCCATTCCCTAGTCGCCTTTTGCCAACATTAGGGCTCAAATCTCTGAGTTGAGCCTTTATAGACATAGGGCCTCCATTACCTAGTCGCCTTTTCTTCCAATATTAGGGCTCAAATCCATGAGTTGAGCCTTTTAGACAAAGGGCCTCCATTCCCTAGTCGCCTTTTACCAACATTAGGGCTCCAATCCCTGAGTTGAGCTTTTTAGACATAGGGCCTCCATTCCCTAGTCGCCTTTTGCCAACATTAGGGCTCCAATCCCTGAGTTATGCCTTTTAGACATATGGCCTCCATTCTCTAGTCGATTTTTGCCAACATTAGGGATCCAATCTCTAAGTTGAGCTTTTTAGACATAGGGCCTTCATTCCCTAGTAGCCTTTTGCCAATATTAGGGCACAAATCTCTGAGTTGAGCCTTTTTAGACATAGGGCCTCTATTCCCTAGTCACCTTTTCTGCCAACATTAGAGCTCCAATCTTTGAGTTGAGCCTTTTAGACATGGGGCATCCATTCCCTAGTCGCCTTTTGCCAACATTAGGGCTCCAATCCCTAAGTTTAGCCTTTTAGACATATGGCCTCCATTTCCTAGTCGCTTTTTGCCAACATTATGGCTCCAATCCCTGAGTTGAGCTTTTAAGACATAGGGCCTCCATTCCCTAGTCGCCTTTTGCCAACATTAGGGCTCCAATCCATGAGTTGAGCCTTATTAGACATAGGGCCTCCATACCCTAGTCGCCTATTGCCAACATTAGGGCTCCAATCCCTGAGTTCAGCCTTTTTAGACATAGGGCCTCTATTCCCTAGTCGCCTTTTGCCAACATTAGGGCTCCAATCCCTGAGTTAAGCCTTTTACACATATGGCCTCCATTCCCTAGTCGATTTTTGCCAACATTAGGGATCCAATCCCTGAGTTGAGCTTTTTAGACATAGGGCCTTCATTCCCTAGTCGCCTTTTGCCAACATTAGGGCACAAATCCCTGAGTTGAGCCTTTTTAGACATAGGGCCTCCATTCCCTAGTCACCTTTTCTGCCAACATTAGGCCTCCAATCTTTGAGTTGAGCCTTTTAGACATGGGGCCTCAATTCCCTAGCCGCCTTTTCGCCAACATTAGGGCTCTAATCCCTGAGTTCAGCCTTTTTAGACATAGGGCCTCCATTCCCTAGTCGCCTTTTGCCAACATTAGGGGACCAATCCCTGAGTTAAGCCTTTCAGACATATGGCCTCCATTCCCTAGTCGCTTTTTGCCAACATTTGGGCTCTAATCCCTGAGTTGAGCTTTTTAGACACAGGGCCTCCATTCCCTAGTCGCCTTTTGCCAACATTAGTGCTCAAATCTCTGAGTTGAGCCTTTTTAGACATAGGGCCTCCATTCCCTAGTCACCTTTTCTGCCAACATTAGGGCTCCAATCCCTGAGCTGAGCCTTTTAGACATGGGGACTCCATTCTCTAGTCGTCTTTTGCCAACATTAGGGATCTAATCCCTCAGTTGAGCCTTTTTAGACATAGGGCCTCTATTCCCTAGTCGCCTTTTACCAACATTAGGGCTCCAATCCCTGAGTTGAGCCTTTTTAGACATTGGGCCTCCATTCCCTAGCCGCCTTTCGCCAAAATTAGGGCTCCAATCCCTGAGTTGAGCCTTTTAAACTTAGGGCTTCCATTCCCTAGTCGCATTTTGCGAACATTAGGGCTTCAATCTTTGAGTTGAGCCTTTTAGACATAGGGCCTCCATTCTCTAGTCGCCTTTTGCCAACATTAGGGCTCCAATCCCTAGGTTTAGCCTTTTAGACATATGGCCTCCATTCCCTAGTCGCTTTTTGCCAACATTAGGGCTCCAATCCCTGAGTTGAGCTTTTAAGACATAGGGCCTCCATTCCCTAGTCGCCTTTTGCCAACATTAGGGCTCCAATCCATGAGTTGAGCCTTATTAGACATAGGGCCTCCATACCCTAGTCGCCTATTGCCAACATTAGGGCTCCAATCCCTGAGTTCAGCCTTTTTAGACATAGGGCCTCCATTCCCTAGTCGCCTTTTGCCAACATTAGGGCTCCAATCCCTGAGTTAAGCCTTTTAGACATATGGCCTCCATTCCCTAGTCGATTTTTGCCAACATTAGGGATCCAATCCCTGAGTTGAGCTTTTTAGACATAGGGCCTTTATTCCCTAGTCGCCTTTTGCCAACATTAGGGCACAAATCCCTGAGTTGAGCCTTTTTAGACATAGGGCCTCCATTCCCTAGTCACCTTTTCTGCCAACATTAGGCCTCCAATCTTTGAGTTGAGCCTTTTAGACATGGGGCCTCAATTCCCTAGCCGCCTTTCGCCAACATTAGGGCTCTAATCCCTGAGTTCAGCCTTTTTAGACATAGGGCCTCCATTCCCTAGTCGCCTTTTGCCAACATTAAGGCACCAATCCCTGAGTTAAGCCTTTTAGACATATGGCCTCCATTCCCTAGTCGCTTTTTGCCAACATTAGGGCTCTAATCCCTGAGTTGAGCTTTTTAGACATAGGGCCTCCATTCCCTAGTCGCCTTTTGCCATCATTAGGGCACAAATCCCTGAGTTGAGCCTTTTTAGACATAGGGCCTCCATACCCTAGTCGCCTATTGCCAACATTAGGGCTCCAATCCCTGAGTTCAGCCTTTTAGACATAGGGCCTCCATTCCCTAGTCGCCTTTTGCCAACAATAGGGCTCCAATCCCTGAGTTAAGCCTTTTAGACATATGGCCTCCATTCCCTAGTCGATTTTTGCCAACATTAGGGATCCAATCCCTGAGTTGAGCTTTTTAGACATAGGGCCTTCATTCCCTAGTCGCCTTTTGCCAACATTAGGGCACAAATCCCTGAGTTGAGCCTTTTTAGACATAGGGCCTCCATTCCCTAGTCACCTTTTCTGCCAACATTAGGCCTCCAATCTTTGAGTTGAGCCTTTTAGACATGGGGCCTCAATTCCCTAGCCGCCTTTCGCCAACATTAGGGCTCTAATCCCTGAGTTCAGCCTTTTTAGACATAGGGCCTCCATTCCCTAGTCGCCTTTTGCCAACATTAGGGGACCAATCCCTGAGTTAAGCCTTTCAGACATATGGCCTCCATTCCCTAGTCGCTTTTTGCCAACATTTGGGCTCTAATCCCTGAGTTGAGCTTTTTAGACATAGGGCCTCCATTCCCTAGTCGCCTTTTGCCAACATTAGTGCTCAAATCTCTGAGTTGAGCCTTTTTAAACATAGGGCCTCCATTCCCTAGTCACCTTTTCTGCCAACATTAGGGCTCCAATCCCTGAGCTGAGCCTTTTAGACATGGGGACTCCATTCTCTAGTCGTCTTTTGCCAACATTAGGGATCTAATCCCTCAGTTGAGCCTTTTTAGACATAGGGCCTCTATTCCCTAGTCGCCTTTTACAAACATTAGGGATCCAATCCCTGAGTTGAGCCTTTTTAGACATTGGGCCTCCATTCCCTAGCCGCCTTTCGCCAACATTAGGGCTCCAATCCCTGAGTTGAGCCTTTTAAACTTAGGGCTTCCATTCCCTAGTCGCCTTTTGTGAACATTAGGGCTTCAATCTTTGAGTTGAGCCTTTTAGACATAGGGCCTCCATTCTCTAGTCGCCTTTTGCCAACATTAGGGCTCCAATCTATGAGTTGTGCCTTTTAGACATGGGGCCTCCATTCCCTAGTCTCCTTTTGCCAACATTAGGGCCCCAATCCCTTAGTTGAGCCATTAAGACAAAGGGCCTCCATTCCCTAGTCGCCTTTTCTACCCATATTAGGTCTCCAATCCCTGAGTTAAGCCTTTTAAACATACGGTCTCCATTCCCTAGTCGTCTTTTGCTAACATTATGGATCCAATCCCTGAGTTAAGCCTTATTAGACATAGGGCCTCCATACCCTAGTCGCCTTTTGCCAAGATTAGGGCTCCAATCCCTTAGTTAAGCCTTTTAGACATAGGGCCTCCATTCCCTAGTTGTCTTTTTCCAACATTATGGATCCAATCCCTGAGTTGAGCCTTATTAGACATAGGGCCTCCATACCCTAGTTGCCTTTTGCCAACATTAGGCCTCCAATCCCTGAGTTCAGCCTTTTTAGACATAGGGCCTCCATTCTCTAGTCGCCTTTTGCCAACATTAGGGCTCCAATCCCTAGGTTTAGCCTTTTAGACATATGGCCTCCATTCCCTAGTCGCTTTTTGCCAACATTAGGGCTCCAATCCCTGAGTTGAGCCTTTTAGACATGGGGCCTCTATTCCCTAGTCGCCTTTTCTGCCAACATTAGGGCTCCAATACCTGAGTTGAACCATTTCGACATAGGGCCTCCATTCCCTAGTCGCCTTTTGCCAACATTAGGGCTCCAATCTTTGAGTTGAGCCTTTTTAGACATGGGGCCTCCATTCCCTAGTCGCCTTTTGCCAACATTAGGGCTCCAATCCCTGAGTTAAGCCTTTTAGACTTATGGCCTCCATTCCCTAGTCGAGTTTTGCCAACATTAGGGATCCAATCCCTGAGTTGAGCTTTTTAGACATAGGGCCTTCATTCCCTAGTCGCCTTTTGCCAACATTAGGGCACAAATCCCTGAGTTGAGCCTTTTTAGACATAGGGCCTCCATTCCCTAGTCACCTTTTCTGCCAACATTAGGGTTCCAATCTTTGAGTTGAGCCTTTTAGACATGGGGCCTCAATTCCCTAACCGCCTTTCGCCAACATTAGGGCTCTAATCCCTGAGTTCAGCCTTTTTAGACATAGGGCCTCCATTCCCTAGTCGCCTTTTGCCAACATTAGGGCACCAATCCCTGAGTTAAGCCTTTTAGACATATGGCCTCCATTCCCTAGTCGCTTTTCGCCAACATTAGGGCTCTAATCCCTGAGTTGAGCTTTTTAGACATAAGGCCTCCATTCCTTAGTCGCCTTTTGCCAACATTAGGGCTCAAATCTCTGAGTTGAGCCTTTTTAGACATAGGGCCTCCATTCCCTCGTCACCTTTTCTGCCAACATTAGGGCTCCAATCCCTGAGTTGAGCCTTTTAGATATGGGGACTCCATTCCCTAGTCGCCTTTTGCCAACATTAGGGATCTAATCCCTTAGTTGAGCCTTTTCAGACATAGGGCCTCTATTCCCTAGTCGCCTTTTACCAACATTAGGGCTCTAATCCCTGAGTTGAGCCTTTTTAGACATTGCACCTCCATTCCATAGCCGCCTTTCGCCAACATTAGGGCTCCAATCCCTGAGTTGAGCCTTTTAGACTTAGGGCCTTCATTCCCTAGTCGCCTTTTGCCAACATTAGGGCATAAATCCCTGAGTTGAACCTTTTTAGACATAGGGCCTCCATCTCCTAGTCACCTTTTCTGCCAACTTTTAGGTCAAGTTTTGACATCAGCAGCTATAGTAGACGTTTCCTTTTACTCTTTTGCCGCCTTTCGCCAATATTAGGGCTCTAATCCCTGAATTCAGCCTTTTTAGACATAGGGCCTCCATTCCCTAGTCGCCTTTTGCAAACATTAGGGCACCAATCCCTGAGTTAAACCTTTTAGACATATGACCTGCATTCCCTAGTCGCTTTTTGACAACATTAGGGCTCTAATCCCTGAGTTGAGCTTTTTAGACATGGGCCTCCATTCCCTAGTCGCCTTTTGCCAACATTAGGGCTCAAATCTCTGAGTTGAGCCTTTATAGACATAGGGCCTCCATTACCTAGTCGCCTTTTCTTCCAATATTAGGGCTCAAATCCATGAGTTGAGCCTTTTAGACAAAGGGCCTCCATTCCCTAGTCGCCTTTTACCAACATTAGGGCTCCAATCCCTGAGTTGAGCTTTTTAGACATAGGGCCTCCATTCCCTAGTCGCCTTTTGCCAACATTAGGGCTCCAATCCCTGAGTTATGCCTTTTAGACATATGGCCTCCATTCTCTAGTCGATTTTTGCCAACATTAGGGATCCAATCCCTGAGTTGAGATTTTTAGACATAGGGCCTTCATTCCCTAGTCGCCTTTTGCCAATATTAGGGCACAAATCTCTGAGTTGAGCCTTTTTAGACATAGGGCCTCTATTCCCTAGTCACCTTTTCTGCCAACATTAGGGCTCCAATCTTTGAGTTGAGCCTTTTAGACATGGGGCATCCATTCCCTAGTCGCCTTTTGCCAACATTAGGGCTCCAATCCCTAAGTTTAGCCTTTTAGACATATGGCCTCCATTCCCTAGTCGCTTTTTGCCAACATTAGGGCTCCAATCCCTGAGTTGAGCTTTTAAGACATAGGGCCTCCATTCCCTAGTCGCCTTTTGCCAACATTAGGGCTCCAATCCATGAGTTGAGCCTTATTAGACATAGGGCCTCCATACCCTAGTCGCCTATTGCCAACATTAGGGCTCCAATCCCTGAGTTCAGCCTTTTTAGACATAGGGCCTCCATTCCCTAGTCGCCTTTTGCCAACATTAGGGCTCGAATCCCTAAGTTAAGCCTTTTAGACATATGGCCTCCATTCCCTAGTCGATTTTTGCCAACATTAGGGATCCAATCCCTGAGTTGAGCTTTTTAGACATAGGGCCTTCATTCCCTAGTCGCCTTTTGCCAACATTAGGGCACAAATCCCTGAGTTGAGCCTTTTTAGACATAGGGCCTCCATTCCCTAGTCACCGTTTCTGCCAACATTAGGCCTCCAATCTTTGAGTTGAGCCTTTTAGACATGGGGCCTCAATTCCCTAGCCGCCTTTCGCCAACATTAGGGCTCTAATCCTTGAGTTCAGCCTATTTAGACATAGGGCCTCCATTCCCTAGTCGCCTTTTGCCAACATTAAGGCACCAATCCCTGAGTTAAGCCTTTTAGACATATGGCCTCCATTCCCTAGTCGCTTTTTGCCAACATTAGGGCTCTAATCCCTGAGTTGAGCTTTTTAGACATAGGGCCTCCATTCCCTAGTCGCCTTTTGCCATCATTAGGGCACAAATCCCTGAGTTGAGCCTTTTTAGACATAGGGCCTCCATACCCTAGTCGCCTATTGTCAACATTAGGGCTCCAATCCCTGAGTTCAGCCTTTTTAGACATAGGGCCTCCATTCCCTAGTCGCCTTTTGCCAACAATAAGGCTCCAATCCCTGAGTTAAGCCTTTTAGACATATGGCCTCCATTCCCTAGTCGATTTTTGCCAACATTAGGGATCCAATCCCTGAGTTGAGCTTTTTAGACATAGGGCCTTCATTCCCTAGTCGCCTTTTGCCAACATTAGGGCACAAATCCCTGAGTTGAGCCTTTTTAGACATAGGGCCTCCATTCCCTAGTCACCTTTTCTGCCAACATTAGGCCTCCAATCTTTGAGTTGAGCCTTTTAGACATGGGGCCTCAATTCCCTAGCCGCCTTTCGCCAACATTAGGGCTCTAATCCCTGAGTTCAGCCTTTTTAGACATAGGGCCTCCATTCCCTAGTCGCCTTTTGCCAACATTAGGGGACCAATCCCTGAGTTAAGCCTTTCAGACATATGGCCTCCATTCCCTAGTCGCTTTTTGCCAACATTTGGGCTCTAATCCCTGAGTTGAGCTTTTTAGACATAGGGCCTCCATTCCCTAGTCACCTTTTCTGCCAACATTAGGGCTCCAATCCCTGAGCTGAGCCTTTTAGACATGGGGACTTCATTCCCTAGTCGCCTTTTGCCAACATTAGGGATCTAATCCCTCAGTTGAGCCTTTTTAGAAATAGGGCCTCTATTCCCTAGTCGCCTTTTACCAACATTAGGGCTCCAATCCCTGAGTTGAGCCTTTTTAGACATTGGGCCTCCTTTCCCTAGCCGCCTTTCGCCAACATTAGGGCTCCAATCCCTGAGTTGAGCCTTTTAAACTTAGGGCTTCCATTCCCTAGTCGCCTTTTGCGAACATTAGGGCTTCAATATTTGAGTTGAGCCTTTTAGACATAGGGCCTCCATTCTCTAGTCGCCTTTTGCCAACATTAGGGCTCCAATCCATGAGTTGTGCCTTTTAGACATGGGGCCTCCATTCCCTAGTCTCCTTTTGCCAACATTAGGGCCCCAATCCCTTAGTTGAGCCTTTAAGACAAAGGGCCTCCATTCCCTAGTCGCCTTTTCTACCCATATTAGGGCTCCAATCCCTGAGTTAAGCCTTTTAGACATAGGGTCTCCATTCCCTAGTCGTCTTTTGCTAACATTATGGATCCAATCCCTGAGTTAAGCCTTATTAGACATAGGGCCTCCATACCCTAGTCGCCTTTTGCCAAGATTAGGGGTCCAATCCCTGAGTTGTGCCTTTTAGACATGGGGCCTCCATTCCTTAGTCTCCTTTTGCCAACATTAGGGCCCCAATCCCGTAGTTGAGCCTTTAAGACAAAGGGCCTCCATTCCCTAGTTGCCTTTTCTACCCATATTAGGGCTCCAATCCCTGAGTTAAGCCTTTTAGACATAGGGTCTCCATTCCCTAGTCGTCTTTTGCTAACATTATGGATCCAATCCCTGAGTTACGCCTTATTAGACATAGGGCCTCCATACCCTAGTCGCCTTTTGCCAAGATTAGGGGTCCAATCCCTGAGTTCAGCCTTTTTAGACATAGGGCCTCCATTACCTAGTTGCCTTTTGCCAATATTAGGGCTCCAATCCCTGAGTTAAGCCCTTTAGACATATGGCCTCCATTCCCTAGTGACTTTTTGCCAACATTAGGGCTTCAATCCTGGAGTTGAGCTTTTTAGACATAGGGCCTCCATTCCCTAGTCGCCTTTTGCCAACATTAGGGCTCCAATCCCTGAGTTGAGCCTTTTAGACATAGGGCCTCCATTCCCTAGTCACCTTTTCTGCCAACATTAGGGCTCCAATCCATCAGTTGAGCCTTATTAGACATAGGGCCTCCATTCCCTAGTCGCCTTTTGCAAACATTACCGCTCCAATCCCTGAGTTGAGCTTTTTTAGACATAGGTCCTCCATTCCCTAGTTGCCTTTTGCCAACATTAGGGCTCCAATCCCTGAGTTGAGCCTTTTAGACATAGGGCCTCCATTATCTAGTCGCATTTTCTTCCAATATTATGGCTCAAATCCCTGAGTTGAGCCTTTTAGACATGGGGACTCCATTCCCTAGTCGACTTTTGCCAACATTAGGGATCTAATCCCTTAGTTGAGCCTTTTTATACATAGGGCCTCCATTCCCTAGTCGCCTTTTACCAACATTGGGGCTCCAATCCCTGAGTTGAGCCTTTTTAGACATTGGGCCTCCATTCCCTAGCCGCCTTTCGCCAACATTAGGGCTCCAATCCCTGAGTTGAGCCTTTTTAGACATAGGGCCTCCATTCCCTAGTCGCTTTTTGCCAACATTACGGCTCCAATCCCTGAGTTAAGCCTTTTAGACATATGGCCTCCATTCCCTAGTCGCCTTTTCTGCCAACATTAGGGATCCAATCCCTGAGTTGAGCCTTTTAGACATAGGTCCTCCATTCCCTAGTCACCTTTTCTGCCAACATTAGGGCTCAAATCCCTGAGATGAGCCTTTTAGACATGGGGACTCCATTCCCTAGTCGACTATTGCCAACATTAGGGATCTAATCCCTTAGTTGAGCCTTTTTATACATAGGGCCTCCATTACCTAGTCTCCTTTTGCCAACATTAGGTCTCCAATCCATGAGTTGTGCCTTTTAGACATGGGGCCTCCATTCCCTAGTCTCCTTTTGCCAACATTAGGGCTCCAATCCCTTAGTTGAGCCTTTAAGACAAAGGGCTTCCATTCCCTAGTCGCCTTTTCTACCCATATTAGGGCTCCAATCCCTGAGTTAAGCCTTTTAGACATAGGGTCTCCATTCCCTAGTCGTCTTTTGCTAACATTATGGATCCAATCCCTGAGTTAAGCCTTATTAGACATAGGGCCTCCATACCCTAGTCGCCTTTTGCCAAGATTAGGGGTCCAATCCCTGAGTTGTGCCTTTTAGACATGGGGCCTCCATTCCCTAGTCTCCTTTTGCCAACATTAGGGCCCCAATCCCTTAGTTGAGCCTTTAAGACAAAGGGCCTCCATTCCCTAGTCGCCTTTTCTACCCATATTAGGGCTCCAATCCCTGAGTTAAGCCTTTTAGACATAGGGTCTCCATTCCCTAGTCGTCTTTTGCTAACATTATGGATCCAATCCATGAGTTGAGCCTTTTAGACATGGGGAATCCATTCCCTAGTCGACTATTGCCAACATTAGGGATCTAATCCCTGAGATCAGCCTTTTTAGACATAGGGCCTCCATTACCTAGTTGCCTTTTGCCAACATTAGGGCTCCTTTCCCTGAGTTAAGCCCTTTAGACATATGGCCTCCATTCCCTAGTCACTTTTTGCCAACATTAGGGCTCCAATCCCTGAGTTGAGCTTTTTAGACATAGGGCCTCCATTACCTAGTCGCCTTTTGCCAACATTAGGGCTCCAATCCCAGAGTTGAGCCTTTTTAGACATAGGGCCTCCATTCCCTAGTCACCTTTTCTTCCAACATTAGGGCTCCAATCCCTCAGTTGAGCCTTATTAGACATAGGGCCTCCATTCCCTAGTCGCCTTTTGCCAACATTACCACTCCAATCCCTGAGTTGAGCTTTTTTAAACATAGGTCCTCCATTCCCTAGTTGCCTTTTGCCAACATTAGGGCTCCAATCCCTGAGTTGAGCCTTTTAGACACAGGGCCTCCATTATCTAATCGCCTTTTCTTCCAATATTATGGCTCAAATCCCTGAGTTGAGCCTTTTAGACATGGGGACTCCATTCCCTAGTCGACTTTTGCCAACATTAGGGATCTAATCCCTTAGTTGAGCCTTTTTATACATAGGGCCTCCATTCCCTAGTCGCCTTTTACCAATATTGGGGCTCCAATCCCTGAGTTGAGCCTTATTAGACATAGGGCCTCCATACCCTAGTCGCTTATTGCCAAAATTAGGGCTCCAATCCCTGAGTTCAGCCTTTTTAAACATAGGGCCTCCATTCCCTAGTCGCTTTTTGCCAACATTACGGCTCCAATCCCTGAGTTAAGCCTTTTAGACATATGGCCTCCATTCCCTAGTCGCCTTTTCTGCCAACATTAGGGCTCCAATCCCTGAGTTGAGTCTTTTAGACATATGGCCTCCATTGCCTAGTCACCTTTTCTGCCAACATTAGGGCTCAAATCCCTGAGTTGAGCCTTTTAGACATGGGGACTCCATTCCCTAATCGACTATTGCCAACATTAGGGATCTAATCCCTTAGTTGAGCCTTTTTATACATAGGGCCTCCATTACCTAGTCTCCTTTTGCCAACATTAGGGCTCCAATCCATGAGTTGTGCCTTTTAGACATGGGGCCTCCATTCCCTAGTCTCCTTTTGCCAACATTAGGGCCCCAATCCCTTAGTTGAGCCTTTAAGACAAAGGGCTTCCATTCCCTAGTCGCCTTTTCTACCCATATTAGGGCTCCAATCCCTGAGTTAAGCCTTTTAGACATAGGGTCTCCATTCCCTAGTCGTCTTTTGCTAACATTATGGATCCAATTTCTGAGTTAAGCCTTATTAGACATAGGGCCTCCATACCCTAGTCGCCTTTTGCCAAGATTAGGGGTCCAATCCCTGAGTTGTGCCTTTTAGACATGGGTCCTCCATTCCCTAGTCTCCTTTTGCCAACATTAGGGCCCCAATCCCGTAGTTGAGCCTTTAAGACAAAGGGCCTCCATTCCCTAGTCGCCTTTTCTACCCATATTAGAGCTCCAATCCCTGAGTTAAGCCTTTTAGACATAGGGTCTCCATTCCCTAGTCGTCTTTTGCTAACATTATGGATCCAATCCATGAGTTGAGCCTTTTAGACATGGGGACTCCATTCCCTAGTCGACTATTGCCAACATTAGGGATCTAATCCCTGAGATCAGCCTTTTTAGACATAGGGCCTCCATTACCTAGTTGCCTTTTGCCAACATTAGGGCTCCTTTCCCTGAGTTAAGCCCTTTAGACATATGGCCTCCATTCCCTAGTCACTTTTTGCCAACATTAGGGCTCCAATCCCTGAGTTGAGCTTTTTAGACATAGGGCCTCCATTACCTAGTCGCCTTTTGCCAACATTAGGGCTCCAATCCCTGAGTTGAGCCTTTTTAGACATAGGGCCTCCATTCCCTAGTCACCTTTTCTGCCAACATTAGGGCTCCAATCCCTCAGTTGAGCCTTATTAGACATAGGGCCTCCATTCCCTAGTCGCCTTTTGCAACATTACCACTCCAATCCCTGAGTTGAGCTTTTTTAGACATAGGTCCTCCATTCCCTAGTTGCCTTTTGCCAACATTAGAGCTCCAATCCCTGAGTTGAGCCTTTTAGACATAGGGCCTCCATTATCTAGTCGCCTTTTCTTCCAATATTATGGCTCAAATCCCTGAGTTGAGCCTTTTAGACATGGGGACTCCATTCCCTAGTCGACTTTTGCCAACATTAGGGATCTAATCCCTTAGTTGAGCCTTTTTATACATAGGGCCTCCATTCCCTAGTCGCCTTTTACCAACATTGGGGCTCCAATCCCTGAGTTGAGCCTTTTTAGACATTGGGCCTCCATTCCCTAGCCGCCTTTCGCCAACATTAGGGCTCCAATCCCTGAGTTGAGCCTTTTTAGACATAGGACCTCCATTCCCTAGTCGTCTTTTGCCAACATTAGGGTTTCAATCCCTGAGTTAAGCCTTTTAGACATATGGCCTCCATTCCCTAGTCGCTTTTTGCCAACATTAGGGCTCCAATCCCTCAGTTGAGCCTTATTAGACATAGGGCCTCCATTCCCTAGTCGCCTTTTGCCAACATTACCACTCCAATCCCTAAGTTGAGCTTTTTTAGACATAGGTCCTCCATTCCCTAGTTGCCTTTTGCCAACATTAGGGCTCCAATCCCTGAGTTGAGCCTTTTAGACATAGGGCCTCCATTATCTAGTCGCCTTTTCTTCCAATATTATGGCTCAAATCCCTGAGTTGAGCCTTTTAGACATGGGGACTCCATTCCCTAGTCGACTTTTGCCAACATTAGGGATCTAATCCCTTAGTTGAGCCTTTTTATACATAGGGCCTCCATTCCCTAGTCGCCTTTTACCAACATTGGGGCTCCAATCCCTGAGTTGAGCCTTTTTAGACATTGGGCCTCCATTCCCTAGCCGCCTTTCGCCAACATTAGGGCTCCAATCCCTGAGTTGAGCCTTTTTAGACATAGGGACTCCATTCCCTAGTCGCCTTTTGCCAACATTACGGCTTCAATCCCTGAGTTAAGCCTTTTAGACATATGGCCTCCATTCCCTAGTCACCTTTTCTGCCAACATTAGGGCTCAAATCCCTGAGTTGAGCCTTTTAGACATGGGGACTCCATTCCCTAGTCACCTTTTCTGCCAACATTAGGGCTCAAATCCCTGAGTTGAGCCTTTTAGACATGGGGACTCCATTCCCTAGTCGTCTATTGCCAACATTAGGGATCTAATCCCTTAGTTGAGCCTTTTTATACATAGGGCCTCCATTACCTAGTTGCCTTTTGCCAACATTAGGGCTCCAATCCCTGAGTTAAGCCATTTAGACATATGGCCTCCATTCCCTAGTCACTTTTTGCCAACATTAGGGCTCCAATCCCTGAGTTGAGCTTTTTAGACATAGGGCCTCCATTACCTAGTCGCCTTTTCTTCCAATATTAGGGCTCAAATCCCTGAGTTGAGCCTTTTAGACATGGGGACTCCATTCCCTAGTCGACTATTGCCAACATTAGGGATCTAATCCCTTAGTTGGGCCTTTTTATACATAGGGCCTCCATTACCTAGTTGTCTTTTGCCAACATTAGGGCTCCAATCCCTGAGTTAAGCCCTTTAGACATATGACCTCCATTCCCTAGTCAATTTTTGCCAACATTACGGCTCCAATCCCTGAGTTAAGCCTTTTAGACATATGGCCTCTATTCCCTAGTCGCCTTTTCTACCAACATTAGGGCTCCAATCCCTGAGTTGAGCCTTTTAGACATAGGGCCTCCATTACCTAGTCGCCTTTTCTTCCAATATTAGGGCTAAAATCCATAGTTGAGCCTTTTAGACATGGGGACTCCATTCCCTAGTCGACTATTGCCAACATTAGGGATCTAATCCCTGAGTTCAGCCTTTTTAGACATAGGGCCTCCATTACCTAGTTTCCTTTTGCCAACATTAGGGCTCCAATCCCTGAGTTAAGCCCTTTAGACATATGGCCTCCATTCCCTAGTCACTTTTTGCCAACATTAGGGCTCCAATCCCTGAGTTGAGCTTTTTAGACATAGGGCCTCCATTCCCTAGTCGCCTTTTGCCAACATTAGGGCTCCAATCCCTGAGTTGAGCCTTTTTAGACATAGGGCCTCCATTCCCTAGTCACCTTTTCTGCCAACATTAGGGCTCCAATCCCTGAGTTGAGCCTTATTAGACATAGGGCCTCCATTCCCTAGTCGCCTTTTGCCAAGATTAGGGCTCCAATCCTTGAGTTGAGCCTTTTTAGACATAGGGCCTCCATTATCTAGTCGCCTTTTCTTCCAATATTATGGCTCAAATCCCTGAGTTGAGCCTTTTAGACATGGGGACTCCATTACCTAGTCGACTTTTGCCAACATTAGGGATCTAATCCCTTAGTTGAGCCTTTTTATACATAGGGCCTCCATTCCCTAGTCGCCTTTTACCAACATTGGGGCTCCAATCCCTGAGTTGAGCCTTTTTAGACATTGGGCCTCCATTCCCTAGCCGCCTTTCGCCATCATTAGGGCTCCAATCCCTGAGTTGAGCCTTTTTAGACATAGGGCCTCCATTCCCTAGTCACCTTTTCTGCCAACATTAGGGCTCCAATCCCTGAGTTGAGCCTTATTAGACATAGGGCCTCCATTCCCTAGTCGTCTTTTGCCAACATTACCGCTCCAATCCCTGAGTTGAGCCTTTTTAGACATAGGGCCTCCATTCCCTAGTCGCCTTTTGCCAACATTAGGGCTCCAATCCATGAGTTGAGCCTTTTTAGACATAGGGCCTCCATTCCCTAGTCACCCTTTCTGCCAACATTAGCGCTCCAATCCCTGAGTTGAGCCTTATTAGACATAGGGCCTCCATTCCCTAGTCGCCTTTTGCCAAGATTAGGGCTCCAATCCCTGAGTTGAGCCTTTTTAGACATAGGGCCTCCATTATCTAGTCGCCTTTTCTTCCAATATTATGGCTCAAATCCCGGAGTTGAGCCTTTTAGACATGGGGACTCCATTACCTAGTCGACTTTTGCCAACATTAGGGATCTAATCCTTTAGTTGAGCCTTTTTATACATAGGGCCTCCATTCCCTAGTCGCCTTTTACCAACATTGGGGCTCCAATCCCTGAGTTGAGCCTTTTTAGACATTGGGCCTCCATTCCCTAGCCGCCTTTCGCCAACATTAGGGCTCCAATCCCTGAGTTGAGCCTTTTTAGACATAGGGCCTCCATTCCCTAGTCGCTTTTTGCCAACATTACGGCTCCAATCCCTGAGTTAAGCCTTTTAGACATATGGCCTCCATTCCCTAGTCGCCTTTTCTGCCAACATTAGGGCTCCAATCCCTGAGTTAAGCCTTTTAGACATATGGCCTCCATTCCCTAGTCACCTTTTCTGCCAACATTAGGGCTCAAATCCCTGAGTTGAGCCTTTTAGACATGGGGACTCCATTCCCTAGTCGACTATTGCCAACATTAGGGATCTAATCCCTTAGTTGAGCCTTTTTATACATAGGGCCTCCATTACCTAGTCTCCTTTTGCCAACATTAGGGCTCCAATCCATGAGTTGTGCCTTTTAGACATGGGGCCTCCATTCCCTAGTCTCCTTTTGCCAACATTAGGGCCCCAATCCCTTAGTTGAGCCTTTAAGACAAAGGGCTTCCATTCCCTAGTCGCCTTTTCTACCCATATTAGGGCTCCAATCCCTGAGTTAAGCCTTTTAGACATAGGGTCTCCATTCCCTAGTCGTCTTTTGCTAACATTATGGATCCAATCCCTGAGTTAAGCCTTATTAGACATAGGGCCTCCATACCCTAGTCGCCTTTTGCCAAGATTAGGGGTCCAATCCCTGAGTTGTGCCTTTTAGACATGGGGCCTCCATTCCCTAGTCTCCTTTTGCCAACATTAGGGCCCCAATCCCGTAGTTGAGCCTTAAAGACAAAGGGCCTCCATTCCCTAGTCGCCTTTTCTACCCATATTAGGGCTCCAATCCCTGAGTTAAGCCTTTTAGACATAGGGTCTCCATTCCCAAGTCGTCTTTTGCTAACATTATGGATCCAATCCCTGAGTAAAGCCTTATTAGACATAGGGCCTCCATACCCTAGTCGCCTTTTGCCAAGATTAGGGGTCCAATCCCTGAGTTCAGCCTTTTTAGACATAGGGCCTCCATTACCTAGTTGCCTTTTGCCAACATTAGGGCTCCAATCCCTGAGTTAAGCCCTTTAGACATATGGCCTCCATTCCCTAGTCACTTTTTGCCAACATTAGGGCTCCAATCCCTGAGTTGAGCTTTTTAGACATAGGGCCTCCATTACCTAGTCGCCTTTTGCCAACATTAGAGCTCCAATCCCTGAGTTGAGCCTTTTTAGACATAGGGCCTCCATTCCCTAGTCACCTTTTCTGCCAACATTAGGGCTCCAATCCCTCAGTTGAGCTTTATTAGACATAGGGCCTCCATTCCCTAGTCGCCTTTTGCCAACATTTCCACTCCAATCCCTAAGTTGAGCTTTTTTAGACATAGGTCCTCCATTCCCTAGTTGCCTTTTGCCAACATTAGGGCTCCAATCCCTGAGTTGAGCCTTTTAGACATAGGGCCTCCATTATCTAGTCGCCTTTTCTTCCAATATTATGGCTCAAATCCCTGAGTTGAGCCTTTTAGACATGGGGACTCCATTCCCTAGTCGACTTTTGCCAACATTAGGGATCTAATCCCTTAGTTGAGCCTTTTTATACATAGGGCCTCCATTCCCTAGTCGCCTTTTACCAACATTGGGGCTCCAATCCCTGAGTTGAGCCTTTTTAGACATTGGGCCTCCATTCCCTAGCCGCCTTTCACCAACATTAGGGCTCCAATCCCTGAGTTGAGCCTTTTTAGACATAGGGACTCCATTCCCTAGTCGCCTTTTGCCAACATTACGGCTCCAATCCCTGAGTTAAGCCTTTTAGACATATGGCGTCCATTCCCTAGTTGCCTTTTCTGCCAACATTAGGGCTCCAATCCCTGAGTTGAGCCTTTTAGACATAGGGCCTCCATTCCCTAGTCACCTTTTCTGCCAACATTAGGCCTCAAATCCCTGAGTTGAGCCTTTTAGATATGGGGACTCCATTCCCTAGTCGACTATTGCCAACATTAGGGATCTAATCCCTTAGTTGAGCCTTTTTATACATAGGGCCTCCATTACCTAGTTGCCTTTTGCCAACATTAGGGCTCCAATCCCTGCGTTAAGCCCTTTAGACATATGGCCTCCATTCCCTAGTCACTTTTTGCCAACATTAGGGCTCCAATCCCTGAGTTGAGCTTTTTAGACATAGGGCCTCCATTACCTAGTCGCCTTTTCTTCCAATATTAGGGCTCAAATCCCTGAGTTGAGCCTTTTAGACATGGGGACTCCATTCCCTAGTCGACTATTGCCAACATTAGGGATCTAATCCCTTAGTTGGGCCTTTTTATACATAGGGCCTCCATTACCTAGTTGTCTTTTGCCAACATTAGGGCTCCAATCCCTGAGTTAAGCCCTTTAGACATATGGCCTCCATTCCCTAGTCAATTTTTGCCAACATTACGGCTCCAATCCCTGAGTTAAGCCTTTTAAACATATGGTTTCCATTCCCTAGTTGCCTTTTCTACCAACATTAGGGCTCCAATCCCTGATTTGAGCCTTTTAGACATAGGGCCTCCATTACCTAGTCGCCTTTTCTTCCAATATTAGGGCTCAAATCCATGAGTTGAGCCTTTTAGACATGGGACTCCATTCCCTAGTCGACTATTGCCAACATTAGGGATCTAATCCCTGAGTTCAGCCTTTTTAGACATAGGGCCTCCATTACCTAGTTGCCTTTTGCCAACATTAGGGCTCCAATCCCTGAGTTAAGCCCTTTAGACATATGGCCTCCATTCCCTAGTCACTTTTTGCCAACATTAGGGCTCCAATCCCTGAGTTGAGCTTTTTAGGCATAGGGCCTCCATTCCCTAGTCGCCTTTTGCCAACATTAGGGCTCCAATCCCTGAGTTGAGCCTTTTTAGACATAGGGCCTCCATTCCCTAGTCGCCTTTTGCCAACATTAGGGCTCCAATCTCTGAGTTGTGTCTTTTAGACATGGGGCCTCCATTCCCTAGTCTCCTTTTGTCAACATTAGGGTCTCAATCCCTTAGTTGAGCCTTTTAGACAAAGGGCCTCCATTCCCTAGTCGCCTTTTCTACCCATATTAGGGCTCCAATCCCTGAGTTGAGACTTTTAGACATAGGGCCTCCATCAAATAGTCGTCTTTTGCCAACATTATGGATCCAATCCCTGAGTTGAGCCTTATTAGGCATAGGGCATCCATACCCTAGTCGCCTTTTGCCAACATTAGTGCTCCAATCCCTGAGTTCAGCCTTTTTAGACATAGGGCCTCCATTCCCTAGTCGCCTTTTGCCAACATTAGGGCTCCAATCCCTTAGTTAAGCCTTTAAGCCAACCTCAATCTGTTACCCTTTTGCCAACATTAGGGCTCCAATCCCTGAGTTGAGCTTTTTAGACATAGGGCCTCCATTCCCTAGTCGCCTTTTGCCAACATTAGGGCTCCAATCCCTGAGTTGAGCCTTTTTAGACATAGGGCCTCCATTCCCTAGCCGCCTTTCGCCAACATTAGGGCTCCAATCCCTGAGTTGAGCCTTTGACTTAGGGCCTCCATTCCCTAGTCGCCTTTTGCGAACATTAGGGCTTCAATCTTTGAGTTGAGCCTTTTTAGACATAGGGCCTCCATTCCCTAGTTGTCTTTTGCCAACATTAGGGCTCCAATCCCTGAGTTGAGCCTTTTAGACATGGGGACTCCATTCCCTAGTCGACTATTGCCAACATTAGGGCTCTAATCCCTTAGTTTAGCCTTTTTAGACATAGAGCCTCCATTCCCTAGTCGCCTTTTGCCAACATTAGGGCTCGAATCTCTGAGTTGAGCCTTTTTAGATGTCACGACCCAAACTGAAGGGCCATGACTAGCACCTGACCACACTTGCCGAGCACCAACGTACATTTCATCTAACCTTCATTATTATCTTTTAAGGCTGACGAGATCAATATAAATGGTAGACCTAGATCATGGACAACCAACAATAAAATATGACGGCATGAACATACATAGCAGGGGATGACCAGACAATCAAGAAACTACGTATAAGGTATGAGCTACCACGCTACTATGAAAGACTATACAACAAAAACTAGCCGACAAGGCATACCAAACTATACATGAGCCGACACCTGTCTATGAGCCTCTAAAAGAACATAAGTGTTGCAACATAGCCGGAACAGGGCCCCGACATACCCATAATGTCTATAACAAAAATTGCATACCAAGACCAAGGCATGTCCGGAGAAGGGATCTCGCCAAACACCGCTGAACTGGACAGTCTACTGTGGTGGGGGAGCTGCACCTGCCTGTCTATTAGGACCTGCAGCACGACATGCAGCGTCCACAAATAAAAGGACGTCAGTACGAATAAAGTACTGAGTATGTAAGGCAAGGAACCATAAATACGATCAGTAATGTAAGCAAGGATAGAGAATATACAACCTGTAACATCTTAGTACCTCTGAGGGCTACTTACATGAAATGCATGATACATATGTATAAATACATAAACCTTTAAAGCATTCACCTCTGTGGGCATCATTATCATCATATCGTACCCGGCCATAATAGGCTCGGTAGAATCGTACCCGGCCACGTGGAGCTCGGTAAAACCCAACTGATCAGTGGTTGCACAATAGGTGCCGTACCCGGCCAACTATAGCGTGGCTCGGTAGAGTAAAATAGATACATATATATAATGCATGCTCGACTCATGGAATCACATTCTAAACCTTTCGGAGTGACGTAAGGTCGGTATCCTCTGTACACGTTATTAGGACTAACTCTTCACTATGAACCTTATAAGAATCAGGAAGTACCAATAACATTGATAACATAAGAATAAGAGAAGCAACATTAACATCAATCGTTCCATAAGAGGGAAAACAATGTAAGTACTGCTAGCTTCTAAGAGTAGAGTATCTTTGGAAGCTCGTTCATTACATTATGTACAATCGGAGTCGTGCAAAAGAAGGAAAGGGATAGCCTCACATACCTTATTAGACATAGGGCCTCCATACCCTAGTCGCCTTTTGCCAAGATTAGGGGTCCAATCCCTGAGTTGTGCCTTTTAGACATGGGGCCTCCATTCCCTAGTCTCCTTTTGCCAACATTAGGGCCCCAATCCCGTAGTTGAGCCTTAAAGACAAAGGGCCTCCATTCCCTAGTCGCCTTTTCTACCCATATTAGGGCTCCAATCCCTGAGTTAAGCCTTTTAGACATAGGGTCTCCATTCCCAAGTCGTCTTTTGCTAACATTATGGATCCAATCCCTGAGTAAAGCCTTATTAGACATAGGGCCTCCATACCCTAGTCGCCTTTTGCCAAGATTAGGGGTCCAATCCCTGAGTTCAGCCTTTTTAGACATAGGGCCTCCATTACCTAGTTGCCTTTTGCCAACATTAGGGCTCCAATCCCTGAGTTAAGCCCTTTAGACATATGGCCTCCATTCCCTAGTCACTTTTTGCCAACATTAGGGCTCCAATCCCTGAGTTGAGCTTTTTAGACATAGGGCCTCCATTACCTAGTCGCCTTTTGCCAACATTAGAGCTCCAATCCCTGAGTTTGAGCCTTTTTAGACATAGGGCCTCCATTCCCTAGTCACCTTTTCTGCCAACATTAGGGCTCCAATCCCTCAGTTGAGCCTTATTAGACATAGGGCCTCCATTCCCTAGTCGCCTTTTGCCAACATTACCACTCCAATCCCTAAGTTGAGCTTTTTTAGACATAGGTCCTCCATTCCCTAGTTGCCTTTTGCCAACATTAGGGCTCCAATCCCTGAGTTGAGCCTTTTAGACATAGGGCCTCCATTATCTAGTCGCCTTTTCTTCCAATATTATGGCTCAAATCCCTGAGTTGAGCCTTTTAGACATGGGGACTCCATTCCCTAGTCGACTTTTGCCAACATTAGGGATCTAATCCCTTAGTTGAGCCTTTTTATACATAGGGCCTCCATTCCCTAGTCGCCTTTTACCAACATTGGGGCTCCAATCCCTGAGTTGAGCCTTTTTAGACATTGGGCCTCCATTCCCTAGCCGCCTTTCACCAACATTAGGGCTCCAATCCCTGAGTTGAGCCTTTTTAGACATAGGGACTCCATTCCCTAGTCGCCTTTTGCCAACATTACGGCTCCAATCCCTGAGTTAAGCCTTTTAGACATATGGCGTCCATTCCCTAGTTGCCTTTTCTGCCAACATTAGGGCTCCAATCCCTGAGTTGAGCCTTTTAGACATAGGGCCTCCATTCCCTAGTCACCTTTTCTGCCAACATTAGGCCTCAAATCCCTGAGTTGAGCCTTTTAGATATGGGGACTCCATTCCCTAGTCGACTATTGCCAACATTAGGGATCTAATCCCTTAGTTGAGCCTTTTTATACATAGGGCCTCCATTACCTAGTTGCCTTTTGCCAACATTAGGGCTCCAATCCCTGCGTTAAGCCCTTTAGACATATGGCCTCCATTCCCTAGTCACTTTTTGCCAACATTAGGGCTCCAATCCCTGAGTTGAGCTTTTTAGACATAGGGCCTCCATTACCTAGTCGCCTTTTCTTCCTATATTAGGGCTCAAATCCCTGAGTTGAGCCTTTTAGACATGGGGACTCCATTCCCTAGTCGACTATTGCAAACATTAGGGATCTAATCCCTTAGTTGGGCCTTTTTATACATAGGGCCTCCATTACCTAGTTGTCTTTTGCCAACATTAGGGCTCCAATCCCTGAGTTAAGCCCTTTAGACATATGGCCTCCATTCCCTAGTCAATTTTTGCCAACATTACGGCTCCAATCCCTGAGTTAAGCCTTTTAAACATATGGTTTCCATTCCCTAGTTGCCTTTTCTACAAACATTAGGGCTCCAATCCCTGATTTGAGCCTTTTAGACATAGGGCCTCCATTACCTAGTCGCCTTTTCTTCCAATATTAGGGCTCAAATCCATGAGTTGAGCCTTTTAGACATGGGACTCCATTCCCTAGTCGACTATTGCCAACATTAGGGATCTAATCCCTGAGTTCAGCCTTTTTAGACATAGGGCCTCCATTACCTAGTTGCCTTTTGCCAACATTAGGGCTCCAATCCCTGAGTTAAGCCCTTTAGACATATGGCCTCCATTCCCTAGTCACTTTTTGCCAACATTAGGGCTCCAATCCCTGAGTTGAGCTTTTTAGGCATAGGGCCTCCATTCCCTAGTCGCCTTTTGCCAACATTAGGGCTCCAATCCCTGAGTTGAGCCTTTTTAGACATAGGGCCTCCATTCCCTAGTCGCCTTTTGCCAACATTAGGGCTCCAATCTCTGAGTTGTGTCTTTTAGACATGGGGCCTCCATTCCCTAGTCTCCTTTTGTCAACATTAGGGTCTCAATCCCTTAGTTGAGCCTTTTAGACAAAGGGCCTCCATTCCCTAGTCGCCTTTTCTACCCATATTAGGGCTCCAATCCCTGAGTTGAGACTTTTAGACATAGGGCCTCCATCAAATAGTCGTCTTTTGCCAACATTATGGATCCAATCCCTGAGTTGAGCCTTATTAGGCATAGGGCATCCATACCCTAGTCGCCTTTTGCCAACATTAGTGCTCCAATCCCTGAGTTCAGCCTTTTTAGACATAGGGCCTCCATTCCCTAGTCGCCGTTTGCAAACATTAGGGCACCAATCCCTGAGTTGAGCCTTTTTAGACATAGGGCCTCTATTCCCTAGTCGCCTTCTCTGCCAACATTAGGGCTCCAATCACTGAGTTAAGCCTTTTAGACATAGGGCCTCCATTCCCTAGTCGCCTTTTGCCAACATTAGGGCTCCAATCCCTGAGTTGAGCCTTTTTAGACATAGGGCCTCCATTCCCTAGCCGCCTTTCGCCAACATTAGGGCTCCAATCCCTGAGTTGAGCCTTTGACTTAGGGCCTCCATTCCCTAGTCGCCTTTTGCGAACATTAGGGCTTCAATCTTTGAGTTGAGCCTTTTTAGACATAGGGCCTCCATTCCCTAGTTGTCTTTTGCCAACATTAGGGCTCCAATCCCTGAGTTGAGCCTTTTAGACATGGGGACTCCATTCCCTAGTCGACTATTGCCAACATTAGGGCTCTAATCCCTTAGTTTAGCCTTTTTAGACATAGGGCCTCCATTCCCTAGTCGCCTTTTGCCAACATTAGGGCTCGAATCTCTGAGTTGAGCCTTTTTAGATGTCACGACCCAAACTGAAGGGCCATGACTAGCACCTGACCACACTTGCCGAGCACCAACGTACATTTCATCTAACCTTCATTATTATCTTTTAAGGCTGACGAGATCAATATAAATGGTAGACCTAGATCATGGACAACCAACAATAAAATATGACGGCATGAACATACATAGCAGGGGATGACCAGACAATCAAGAAACTACGTATAAGGTATGAGCTACCACGCTACTATGAAAGACTATACAACAAAAACTAGCCGACAAGGCATACCAAACTATACATGAGCCGACACCTGTCTATGAGCCTCTAAAAGAACATAAGTGTTGCAACATAGCCGGAACAGGGCCCCGACATACCCATAATGTCTATAACAAAAATTGCATACCAAGACCAAGGCATGTCCGGAGAAGGGATCTCGCCAAACACCGCTGAACTGGACAGTCTACTGTGGTGGGGGAGCTGCACCTGCCTGTCTATTAGGACCTGCAGCACGACATGCAGCGTCCACAAATAAAAGGACGTCAGTACGAATAAAGTACTGAGTATGTAAGGCAAGGAACCATAAATACGATCAGTAATGTAAGCAAGGATAGAGAATATACAACCTGTAACATCTTAGTACCTCTGAGGGCTACTTACATGAAATGCATGATACATATGTATAAATACATAAACCTTTAAAGCATTCACCTCTGTGGGCATCATTATCATCATATCGTACCCGGCCATAATAGGCTCGGTAGAATCGTACCCGGCCACGTGGAGCTCGGTAAAACCCAACTGATCAGTGGTTGCACAATAGGTGCCGTACCCGGCCAACTATAGCGTGGCTCGGTAGAGTAAAATAGATACATATATATAATGCATGCTCGACTCATGGAATCACATTCTAAACCTTTCGGAGTGACGTAAGGTCGGTATCCTCTGTACACGTTATTAGGACTAACTCTTCACTATGAACCTTATAAGAATCAGGAAGTACCAATAACATTGATAACATAAGAATAAGAGAAGCAACATTAACATCAATCGTTCCATAAGAGGGAAAACAATGTAAGTACTGCTAGCTTCTAAGAGTAGAGTATCTTTGGAAGCTCGTTCATTACATTATGTACAATCGGAGTCGTGCAAAAGAAGGAAAGGGATAGCCTCACATACCTTATATATACTTCCCCAATCTCAAACTATGCAATTGTCAAAACTCCTTAGTCTACAATAAGAGAAACGATACTATCGTTATCATTAAAGTGTCATAACTATTATGTATCGACCACAACCTATTTTACAATGAAACGGACAGTACCTCCCCTATATATATGACCTCACACCATTCAAAACAGTCACCAAACAGCCCAAACAACATCAATTATAAACATATTGAGCCTCCCAAAATAGTCCACACATAGCCTAATCACTCCATACATACGACGACCACCGTAGTCGTGTCAAACAACCTGGAAATGTTACGAATAACTATCAGCCCATAACCCTACATATATATGGTGTTTCTCCACACCCTTCCTCCTCCAAAACTCCACAAGATAGTAGTAAAATACGCAGCCCAACAACAACGCAAAACAGTCCACAAAAAAATAACATTACTACCAAGCCTTTCGATATATATCTCACAAGTTCTAGCTTCAATGGCTTAGCCGCAACTTGGATAATCTTAAATACATATAGAGTAAGAGGTTCCTTACCTTTATACAGAAATAACAACTCCAATTTGACCTTAAATTTCCATGAAATATCCCTCCAATGCTGCCACAACAACAAAAAAGCGAAACTAGCGATCAATTAGTGTTTTTCGGCACTAGAATCACTTTAGAAGGCTTGAAATCACCTAGGATTGATATTAAGAACATGAGGGAGTATTTACAGAACATAAACCCTTTAAAACAACCTCCCACACGAGCTGAAACGACACAAAAATGAGCAACAACAAGAAGAACAAGAGACTTACTAGCGCCACGGAATTCTCGACACTTGATTTGTGTTGTTTGCCCTTTTTTGGGTCTTGAATCTTGAGAGAACCTTGAGAGGATGTTCCTAGGGTTCTAAGGTCTGAAAATAGTGAAAATAAATGACTTAAAACGGGTTGGAGTCATCCTATATAGGTCCAAATATCTTAAACCGACTTAGTGGGCCCCATAGAGAGGTGCTTGGCGCAGTCTCGCGAAAATGCGAATATCTCTCTACTCCGAGATCGTATCGATGAACGGTTTAATGCGTTGGAAACTAGACTCATAGATATTTAATTTGGTTGGTATATAACCCCGTAATTCCTTGTAAATTATTAGAAAAGATTAGAAACATTTGACCTAATGTTTAAGTAAAATTATGAACCTAAGTTGCGACAACTTTTGTCGACTTTTGTTTCATAACTCGTTTGACTTCAAGACTTGTGATACGGATATTATATGATTAAAATACCTTAATAAATGACCTCTTGAGTGTGTTAAGCACCGCTAGATTACCTGAAAATACGAGTTACAACATCCTTGATTCGTTTAACTTCTAATACTGGTTAATCACCCTTATACACTCTTGTATCACTTAAGACCAATAGGATTGACTTCTTATCATCTCAAAGATAATTCCTTTTTGGATTTATGTTAACTAATATATGGAATGAACTAACACATGTGGATATGGGTTGTAACACCCTCCCCCTTAGGAACATTCGTCCTCGAATGTAAGGGTTTATGGGGAGTTTAAATCATCGTGGATTCCAATGGAAATTTCCGATCAATTTTCCCCTATAAAATGGTCACTAGCAAAACTTGCAAGTAATTAATCCCAACATATGGCTTCACAAGGCTACACAAAGCATTATGCGTATTTACATTATCTACATATCACCATTTTGTATTAAGGAGGAGTATTCTCAAATTATTGCTTACCTCATAGAGCCGTTTCACCTTCCAATGTATTCTGTCTTCCACCAGCATCCTTGTTATCTTTATTCTTGAATAAGTAAGGGTATTTAGACTTCATCTCCTCTTCTGCTTCCCATGTCATTTCTTCCATATTTTTGTTCCTCCACAATACTTTGACGGAAGCTACATCTTTTGTTCTCAGCTTGCGGACTTGCCGATCTAATATCGCCACTGGCACTTCTTCATATAATAGGTCCTCTGTAACTTGTACATCTTTGATAGGGACGACTCGAGAAAGGTCTCCAATACATTTTCTCAACATAGATACATAGAATACCGGGTGGACAAATTCCAATTCGGATGGCAATTCTAACTCATAAGCAACTTGTCCAATCCGTCGAAGAATTTTATACGGCCCGATATACCTTGGACTCAGCTTACCTTTCTTCCCAAAACGCATAATACCCTTCATTGGTGAGATCCTCAGGAAAACCCAATCACCAACCTCAAACTCTAGATCACGACGTCGGACATCAGAATAAGATTTTTGCCTGCTTTGTGCCGTCCTCAATCGCTCCTGTATCACTTTCACCTTCTCAATAGCTTGGTGAATCAAATCTGGCCCATATAATTCTGTTTCACCGACTTCGAACCATCCAACTGGTGATCTACATCTCCTCCCGTATAGTGCCTCATATGGGGCCATTTTAATACTGGAATGGTAGCTATTGTTATAGGCGAATTCTATGAGTGGAAGATGATCATCCCAATTCCCCTTAAAATCTAGAACACATGCTCGTAGCATATCTTCCAGTGTCTGAATGGTACGTTCAGCCTGTCCGTCAGTCTGCGGATGAAATGCAGTGCTAAGATTTACCTGTGTGCCTAAACCCTTCTGGAAAGACCTCCAAAAGTTAGCCATAAATTGAGCTCCTCGGTCTGATATAATAGATATGGGCACACCATGAAGCCTAACAATCTCCTTGATATACAATTTCGCATAATCTTCAGCCGTGTAAGTTGTCTTTACTGGCAGAAAATGGGCACATTTTGTAAGTCGATCAATTATCACCCAGATGGAGTCAAACTTATGATAAGAGCGAGGTAATCCAATAATGAAGTCCATATTAATCACCTCCCACTTCCAGGTCGGAATCTCTATATTTTGAAGCAATCCACCGGGTTTCTGATGTTCTATCTTTACTTGTTGACAATTGGGACACTGGGCTACAAATTCTGCAATAGACTTCTTCATATTATCCCACCAATACTGCTCCTTGACATCATGATACATCTTTGTCGAGCCGGGATGGATGGAATATCGGGATTGATGAATCTCATTCATAATCTTCTCTCGCAACCCTGCCACATTAGGCACACACAATCGGCTCTGGTATCTCAGTGCCCCATCTTTTCCGATCCCAAAAGCCATACTTTTACACTGTTGAATGTTTTCTCTTAATCGTACTAAGATAGGATCTTCATATTGTCGTGCTTTTACCTCGGCTACCAAAGATGATTCTGATGTATTCTGTACAGTAACACCTCCATCATCAGAGTCTAACAATCTGATTCTCATATTGGCTAGCTGATGAAGCTCTTTAATCAACCCCCATCTACCTGCCTCAATATGTACTAAGCTTCCCATTGATTTACGGCTGAGAGCATCTGCCACAACATTGGCTTTACCGGGATGATACAATATCTCGACGTCGTAGTCTTTCAATAATTCAAGCCACCTACGCTGCCTCAAATTCAACTCTTTCTACTTGAAGATGTATTGTAAACTCTTGTGATCTGTGTAGATGTCAACATGGACACCGTATAAGTAGTGCCGCCATATCTTCAAAGCATATATTACTGCAGCCAATTCCAAATCATGGGTTGGATAATTCTTTTCATGCTTCTTCAATTGTCTTGATGCATAAGCAATCACATTCCCACGCTGCATCAATACGCACCCCAAACCTATACCTGAGGCATCACAATATACCACATAATCTTCTGTTCCTTCAGGAAGAGTGAGCACTGGTGCAGATGTCAATCGATTCTTCAGCTCCTGAAAACTACGTTAACAAGTGTCAGACCACTGGAATTTGGTAGCTTTTTGTGTTAACTTAGTCAATGGTGATGATATAGAGGAAAATCCTTCTACAAACCGCCCTATAATATCCTGCTAGTCCTAGGAAGCTGCAGACTTCTGATGGTGTTGTAGGTCTCGGCCAATTCTTTACTGCATCGATCTTCTGAGTGTCGACACTAATACCCTCATCAGATATCACATGGCCAAGGAATGCTACTGAGTTCAGCCAGAATTCACATTTGGAGAGCTTAGCATATAACTTACGATCCTGAAGCGTCTGTAATACTATCCGCAAGTGGCCCGCGTGTTCCGCCTCCGAACGAGAATATACTAGAATGTCATCAATGAATACAATCACGAACACATCAACATAGGGCCTGAATATAGTATTCATGAGATCCATAAAAGCTGTTGGGGCATTTGTTAGCCCGAACGACATCACCAAGAACTCAAAGTGCCCATATCTTGTCCGGAAGGCCGTCTTTGGAATATCCTTCTCCCTAACCCTTACCTGATGATACCCTGAACGTAAATCAATCTTGGAGAAATACTTGGCACCCTGGAGTTGGTCAAACAGGTCATCAATTCTTGGAAGTGGATACTTGTTCTTTATAGTAGACTTATTCAACTGTCGATAGTCGATACACATCCGTAACGACCCGTCTTTCTTCCGCACGAATAGGACTGGTGCACCCCAAGGTGAAGTGCTAGGCCTAATAAAGCCCTTATCTAGCAAGTCCTTCAACTGCACCTTCAACTCTTGCAACTCTGTCGGGGCCATTCTGTATGGAGGAATAGAGATCGGTTGAGTGTCAGGCAACACATCAATGCTAAACTCAATCTCCCTTTCAGGAGGAAGGCCTGGGAGTTCATTTGGGAAAACATCTGGGAATTCGTTGACCACAGGGATTGATTGTAAAGTAGGCGGTTTCGCCTCCGCATCCCTAACGCGAACGAGATGATAAATTTAACCTTTTGAGATCATTTTCCTTGCCTTAAGATAGGAAATAAACCTACCTTTCGGTGTAGCAATGTTCCCTTTCCATTCAATGACGGGTTCACCCGGAAATTGGAACCTAACCATCTTCGTACGACAGTCAACATTTGCATAGCATGAGGCCAACCAGTCCATTCCCATTATCACATCAAAATCAACCATTTCTAACTCAAATAAATTTGCCGAGGTTTGACGACTACAAATCATCACAGTGCAACCTCTATATACCCTTCTAGCAATCACAGAATCTCCTATCGGAGTAGATACCGCGAGGGGTTTACTTATCAATTCAGGTTCAATGCCAAACTTATTAGCCACAAAGGGTGTAACATATGATAATGTAGATCCCGGATCAATCAACGCATATACATCATAAGAAAACACAGATATAATACCTGTAACAACATCTGGAGACGACTCGAGATCCTGTCGACCTACTAGAGCATAGGTTCGATTTTGAGCACCACTCGAACTCGGCACTGCACCTCTACCCCTACTACGACCTATCGACTGCTGAAAACCCCGTGCTGGAGGTCGAACTGAAGAGGAAGAACCAGACACAGATCCAGTCGGCTGAGCCATACCATCACCTCCTCTATTAGCACAATCCCGCATCATATGGCCAGGTTGCCCGCACGAATAGCATGCATCAGAACCTCGATGACACAGTCCAAAGTGGGCCTTGCCGCACTGATCACAATGTGGTGTTGGGGGTCTCATCTGACTAGTATCCCTGTGATGTTGCGAGCCAGATGCCCGCAAACTCTTACCTGGACCAGAATAGGATCAATCATATCGAGGCCTCTGAAACTGTGGAGGAGCACTAGCTACAGGTGGCGCCGAACTCCTCGAAAACTGTGGCCTGATGCAGCCTCTGAAGTCATCAGAATACCCTGCAAATCTCGCCCTCTTATGCTGGCCTCTATCCTGCTCCCTAACTGCCCTCTGCTGGCGCTTACGATCCTCTAGGGTCTGGGCATAAGCTTGAATACGGGAAATATCCATGTCCTCCACCAAGGAGGCTGTCGTACACTCATTTATCAGATGTGGTCCCAACCCATTCACGAACATATGCACCCTATCACTCATCTCGGCCACCATATGGGGAGCATACCTTGCCAAAGAATCAAACTGCATACTGTACTCTCGCACACTCATATTACCTTGTCTAAGGTTCAAGAACTTATCAGCTCTAGCTCGTCGTATCTCAACTGGCAAGTAGTGACGAAGAAAGGCCTCAGAAAATTCCTTCCACACAGCTGGAGGAGGGTTCGGACCCCTGGATCTCTCCCAACTATCATACCAGAGAACCGCTAAATCCCGTAACCGATAAGAAGCCAACTCTACTACCTATGTATCACTAACATGCATAACCCGAAGTGTACGATGAACTTGGTCAATAAAAGTCTGTGGGTCCTCCTTAGGGTCTGATCCGGTAAACACTGGAGGGTCTAAATTAATAAAATCACGAACTCTTGTACTAACTGGTTTCTCAGCAGCACCTGTATTCTGCCTCTGATCCTGAGCAACTACCAAGCTAGTCAATAACTGCAAAGCACTCCGCATATCCTGGTCTGGAGTGCCAGACGGAGGAACTGGAGGCGCTGGGTGCCTTCTAATATCCTCTGGAGGAGATGGAGTAGATGAGGTATGAGAGGGCATCTCACTTTGAGCCTCACTTTGTCCTGCTCTGACTTGGGGCACCTGACTGGTACCCTCTCCCGCTACTTTATCAAGACGTCTACTAATCGTTTGCTTCCTAGTCGAAGGCATCACTGAAAAAAACAAGGTGAATATTAGATACGAACACTTACGACTCAACTCTACGCACGATCTAGATTCAGGAAGAAGGTAACAACCCTAGATGTCATGTAGCCTCCTAATTATAAATGTGGCGCGCTACACATCCATAATAAAGACTCTACTAGACACGGCTCATAGACAACCCCTAGGACAGACTTGCTCTGATACCAAGTTTGTCACGACCCAAACTGAAGGGCCATGACTAGCACCTGACCACACTTGCCGAGCACCAACGTACATTTCATCTAACCTTCATTATTATCTTTTAAGGCTGACGAGATCAATATAAATGGTAGACCTAGATCATGGACAACCAGCAATAAAATATGACGGCATGAACATACATAGCAGGGGATGACCAGACAATCAAGAAACTACGTATAAGGTATGAGCTACCACGCTACTATGAAAGACTATACAACAAAAACTAGCCGACAAGGCATACCAAACTATACATGAGCCGACACCTGTCTATGAGCCTCTAAAAGAACATAAGTGTTGCAATATAGCCGGAACAGGGCCCCGACATACCCATAATGTCTATAACAAAAATTGCATACCAAGACCAAGGCATGTCCGGAGAAGGGATCTCGCCAAACACCGCTGAACTGGACAGTCTACTGTGGTGGGGGAGCTGCACCTGCCTGTCTATCAGGACCTGCAGCACGACATGCAGCGTCCACAAATAAAAGGACGTCAGTACGAATAAAGTACTGAGTATGTAAGGCAAGGAACCATAAATACGATCAGTAATGTAAGCAAGGATAGAGAATATACAACCTGTAACATCTTAGTACCTCTGAGGGCTACTTACATGAAATGCATGATACATATGTATAAATACATAAACCTTTAAAGCATTCACCTCTGTGGGCATCATTATCATCATATCGTACCCGGCCATAATAGGCTCGGTAGAATCGTACCCGGCCACGTGGAGCTCGGTAAAACCCAACTGATCAGTGGTTGCACAATAGGTGTCGTACCCGGCCAACTATAGCGTGGCTCGGTAGAGTAAAATAGATACATATATATAATGCATGCTCGACTCATGGAATCACATTCTAAACCTTTCGGAGTGACGTAAGGTCGGTATCCTCTGTACACGTTATTAGGACTAACTCTTCACTATGAACCTTATAAGAATCAGGAAGTACCAATGACATTGATAACATAAGAATAAGAGAAGCAACATTAACATCAATCGTTCCATAAGAGGGAAAACAATGTAAGTACTGCTAGCTTCTAAGAGTAGAGTATCTTTGGAAGCTCGTTCATTACATTATGTACAATCGGAGTCGTGCAAAAGAAGGAAAGGGATAGCCTCACATACCTTGTATATACTTCCCCAATCTCAAACTATGCAATTGTCAAAACTCCTTAGTCTACAATAAGAGAAACGATACTATCGTTATCATTTAAGCGTCATAACTATTATGTATCGACCACAACCTATTTTACGATGAAACGGACAGCACCTCCCCTATATATATGACCTCACACCATTCAAAACAGTCACCAAACATCCCAAACAACATCAATAATAAACATATTGAGCCTCCCAAAATAGTCCACACATAGCCTAATCACTCCATACATACGACGACCACCGTAGTCGTGTCAAACAACCTGGAAATGTTACGAATAACTATCAGCCCATAACCCTACATATATATGGTGTTTCTCCACACCCTTACTCCTCCAAAACTCCACAATATAGTAGTAAAATACGCAGCCCAACAACAACGCAAAACAGTCCACAAAAAAATAACATTACTACCAAGCCTTTCGATATATATCTCACAAGTTCTAGCTTCAATGGCTTAGCCGCAACTTGGATAATCTTAAATACATATAGAGTAAGAGGTTCCTTACCTTTATACAGAAATAACAACTCCAATTTGACCTTAAATTTCCATGAAATATCCCTCCAATGCTGCCACAACAACAAAAAAGCGAAACTAGCGATCAATTAGTGTTTTTCGGCACTAGAATCACTTTAGAAGGCTTGAAATCACCTAGGATTGATATTAAGAACATGAGGGAGTATTTACAGAACATAAACGCTTTAAAACAACCTCCCACACGAGCTGAAACGACACAAAAATGAGCAACAACAAGAAGAACAAGAGACTTACTAGCGCCACGGAATTCCCGACACTTGATTTGTGTTGTTTGCTCTTTTTTGGGTCTTGAATCTTGAGAGAACCTTGAGAGGATGTTCCTAGGGTTCTAAGGTCTGAAAATAGTGAAAATAAATGATTTAAAACGGGTTGGAGTCATCCTATATAGGTCCAAATATCTTAAACCGACTTAGTGGGCCCCATAGAGAGGTGCTTAGCGCAGTCTCGCGAAAATGCGAATATCTCTCTACTCCGAGATCGTATCGATGAACGGTTTAAGGCGTTGGAAACTAGACTCATATATATTTAATTTGGTTGGTAGATAACCCCGTAATTCCTTGTAAATTATTAGAAAAGATTAGAAACATTTGACCTAATGTTTAAGTAAAATTATGAACCTAAGTTGCGACAACTTTTGTCGACTTTTGTTTCATAACTCGTTTGACTTCAAGACTTATGATACGGATATTATATGATTAAAATACTTTAATAAATGACCTCTTGAGTGTATTAAGCACCGCTAGATTACCTGAAAATACGAGTTACAACATCCTTGATTCGTTTAACTTCTAATACTGGTTAATCACCCTTATACACTCTTGTATCACTTAAGACCAATAGGATTGACTTCTTATCATCTCAAAGATAATTCCTTCTTGGATTTATGTTAACTAATATATGGCATGAACTAACACATGTGGATATGGGTTGTAACATTAACATAGTGCCTCTATTACCTAGTCGCCTTTCGCCAACATTAGGACTCCAATCCCTGAATTGAGCCTTTTAGACTTAGGACCTCCATTCCCTAGTCACCTTTTCTGTCAACATTAGGGCTCCAATCCCTGAGTTGAGCCTTTAGACATAGCGCATCCATTCCCTAGTCACCCTTTGCCAACATTAGGGTTCCAATCCCTGAGTTGAGCTTTTTAGACATAGGGCATCCATTCCCTAGTCGCCTTTTCTACCAATATTAGGGCTCTAATCCCTGAGTTGAACCTTTTAGACACGGTGCTTCCATTCCCTAGTCGCCTTTTCTGCCAACATTAGGGCTCCAATTCCTGAGTTGAGCCTTTTAGACATAGGGCATCCCTTCCCTAGTCGCCTTTTCTACCAATAGTAGGGCTCCAATCCCTGAGTTGAGTCTTTTAGACATGGGGCCTCTATTCCCTAGTTGCCTTTTCTGCCAACATTAGGGCTCCAATCTCTGAGTTGAGCCTTTTAGACATAGGGCCTCCATTCCCTAGTCGCCTTCTCTGCCAACATTAGGGCTCCAATCACTGAGTTAAGCCTTTTAGACATAGGGCCTCCATTCTCTAGTCGCCTTTTGCCAACATTTGGGCTCCAATCCCTGAGTTGAGCTTTTTAGATATAGGGCCTCCATTCCCTAGTCGTATTTTGCCAACATTAGGGCTCCAATCCCTGTGTTGAGCCTTATTAGACATAGGGCCTCCATTCCCTAGTCGCGTTTTGCAAATATTAAGGTTCCAATCGCTGAGTTGAGCCTTTTAGACATGGGGCCTCTATTCCCTAGTCGCCTTTTCTGCCAACATTTGGGCTCCAATCCCTAAGTTGAGCCTTTTAGACATAGGGACTCCATTCCCTAGTCGCCTTTTGCCAACATTAGGGCTCCAATCAGTGGGTTGAGCCTTTTTAGACATAGGGCCTCCAATCCCTATCCGCCTTTCGCCAACATTAGGGCTCCAATCCCTGAGTTGAGCCTTTTAGACTTAGGGCCTCCATTCCCTAGTCGCCTTTTGCGATCATTAGGGCTTCAATCTTTGAGTTGAGCCTTTTAGACATAGGGCCTCCATTGTCTAGTCACCTTTTGCCAACATTAAGGCTCCAATCCCTGAGTTGAGCCTTTTAGACATAGGGAATCCATTCCCTAGTCACCCTTTGCCAACATTAGGGCTCCAATCCCTGTGTTGAGCCTTTTAGACTTAGGACCTCCATTCCCTAGTCGCCTTTTGCGAACATTAGGGCTTCAATCTTTGAGTTGAGCCTTTTAGACATAGGGCCTCCATTCCCTAGTCGCCTTTTGCCAACATTAGGGCTCCAATCCCTGAGTTGTGCTTTTTAGACATGGGGCCTCCATTCCCTAGTCTCCTTTTGCCAACTTTAGGGCCCCAATATCTTAGTTGAGCCTTTTAGACAAAGGGACTCCATTCCCTAGTCGCCTTTTCTACCAATATTAGGGCTTCAATCCCTGAGTTGAGCCTTTTAGACACGGGGCCTCCATTCCCTAGTCGCCTTTTCTGTCAACATTAGGGCTCCAATCCCTGAGTTGAGCCTTTAGACATAGGGAATCCATTCCCTAGTCACCCTTTGCCAACATTAGGGATCCAATCCCTGAGTTGAGCCTTTTAGACACAAGGCATCCATTTCCTAGTCGTCTTTTTTACCAACATTAAGGCTCCAATCCCTGAGTTGAGCATTTTAGACATGGGGCCTCTATTCCCTAGTCGCCTTTTCTGCCAACATTAGGGCTCCAATCCCTGAGTTGAGCCTTATTAGACATAGGGCCTCCATTCCCTAGTCGCCTTTTGCCAACATTATGGCTCCAATCCCTGAGTTGAGCCCTTTTAGACATAGGGTCTCCATTCCCTAGTTGCCTTTTGCCAACATTAGGGCTCCAATCCCTGAGTTGAGCCTTTTAGACATAGAGCTTCCATTACCTAGTCGCCTTTTCTTCCAATATTAAGGCTCAAATCCCTGAGTTGAGCCTTTTAGACATGGGGACTCCATTCCCTAGTCGCCTTTTGCCAACATTAGGGCTCTAATCCCTGAGTTGAGCCTTTTTAGAGATAGGGCCTCCATTCCCTAGTCGCCTTTTGCCAACATTAGGGCTCCAATCCGTGAGTTGAGCCTTTTTACACATAGGGCCTCCATTCCCTAGCCGCCTTTCGCCAACATTAGGGCTCCAACCCTCCATTCCCTAGTCACCCTTTGCCAACATTAGGGCTCCAATCCCTGAGTTGAGCCTTTTAGAGATAGGGCCTCCATTCCCTAGTCGTACTTTGCCAACATTAGGGCTCCAATCCCTAAGTTGAGCCTTATTAGACATAGGGCCTCCATTCCCTAGTCGCCTTTTGCCAACATTAGGGCTCCAATCCTTGAGTTGAGCCTTTTTAGACATCGGGCCTCCATTCCCTAGTCGCCTTTTGCCAACATTAGGCCTCCAATCCCTGAGTTGTGCTTTCTAGACATCGGGCCTCCATTCCCTAGTCTCCTTTTGCCAACATTAGGGCTCCAATCCCTGAGTTGTGCTTTCTAGACATAGGGCCTCCATTCCCTAGTCACCTTTTGCCAACATTACGGCTCCAGTCCCTGAGTTGAGCCTTTTAGGCATACAGCCTCTATTCCCTAGTCGCTTTTTGCCAACATTAGGGCTTCAATCCCTGAGTTGATCCTTTGACTTAGGGCCTCCATTCCCTAGTCGCCTTTTGCGAACATTAGGGCTTCAATCTTTGAGTTGAGCCTTTTAGACATAGGGCCTCCATTCCTTAGTCACCTTTTGCCAACATTAGGGCTCCAATCCCTGAGTTGTGCCTTCTAGACATGGGGCCTCCATTCCCTAGTCTCCTTTTGCCAACATTAGGGCCCCAATCTCTTAGTTGAGCCTTTTAGACAAAGGTCCTCCATTCCTTAGTCGCCTTTTCTACCAATATTAGGGCTCCAATCCCTGAGTTGAGCCTTTTAGATATAGGGCCTCCATTCCCTAGTCGTCTTTTGCCAACATTATGGATCCAATCCCTGAGTTGAGCCTTTTCGACATGGGGCCTCCATTCCCTAGTCGCCTTTTCTGCCAACATTAGGGCTCCAATCCCTGAGTTGAGACTTTTAGACATAGGGTCTCCATTCCCTAGTCGCCTTTTGCCAACATTAGGCTCCAATCCCTGAGTTGAGCCTTTTTAGACATAGGGTTTCCATTCCCTAGTCGCCTTTTGCAACCATTAGGGCTCCAATCCCTGAGTTGAGCCTTTTAGACATAGGGCCTCCATTCCCTAGTCGCCTTTTTCCAACATTAGGGCTCCAATCTTTGAGTTGAGCCTTTTTAGACATAGGGCCTCCATTCCCTAGTCACCCTTTGCCAACATTAGGGCTCCAATTCCTGAGTAGAGCCTTTAAGACATGGGGCCTCCATTCCCTAGTCTCCTTTTGCCAACATTAAGGTTCCAATCTCTTAGTTGAGCCTTTTAGACAAAGGTCCTCCATTCCCTAGTCGCCTTTTCTACCAATATTAGGGCTCCAATCCCTGAGTTGAGCCTTTTAGACATAGGGACTCCATTCCCAAGTCGCCTTTTGCCAACATTAGAGCTCCAATCTTTGAGTTGACCCTTTTTAGACATAGGCCCTCCATTCCCTAGTCGCCCTTTGCCAACATTAGGGCTCCAATCCCCTAGTTGAGCATTTTAGACATAGGGCCTCCATTCCCTAGTCATCTTTTGCCAACATTAGGGCTCCAATTCCTGAGTTGAGCCTTATTAGACATAGGGCCTCCATTACCTAGTCGCCTTTTGCCAACATTAGGGCACCAATCCCTGAGTTGAGCCTTTTTAGACATAGGGCCTCCATTCCCTAGTCGCCTTCTCTGCCAACATTAGGGCTCCAATCACTGAGTTAAGACTTTTAGACATAGGGCCTCCATTCCCTAGTCGCCTTTTGCCAACATTAGGGCTCCAATCCCTGAGTTGAGCTTTTTAGACATAGGACCTCCATTCCATAGTCGCCTTTTGCCAACATTAGGGCTCCAATCCCTGAGTTGAGCCTTCTTAGACATAGGGCCTCCATTCCCTAGCCCCCTTTCGCTAACATTAGGGCTCCAATCCCTGAGTTGAGCCTTTGACTTAGGGCCTCCATTCCCTAGTCACCTTTTGCGAACATTAGGGCTTCAATCTTTGAGTTGAGCCTTTTAGACATAGGGCCTCCATTCTTTAGTCGCCTTTTGCCAACATTAGGGCTCCAATCCCTGAGTTGTGCCTTCTAGACATGGGGCCTCCATTCCCTAGTCTCGTTTTGCCAACATTAGGGCCCCAATCTCTTAGTTGAGCCTTTTAGACAAAGGTCCTCCATTCCTTAGTCACCTTTTCTACCAATATTCGGGCTCCAATCCCTGAGTTGAGCCTTTTAGACATAGGGCCTCCATTCCCTAGTCGTCTTTTGCCAACATTATGGATCCAATCCCTGAGTTGAGCCTTTTCGACATGGGGCCTCCATTCCCTAGTCGCCTTTTCTGCCAACATTAGGGCTCCAATCCCTGAGTTGAGACTTTTAGACATAGGGTCTCCATTCCCTAGTCGCCTTTTGCCAACATTAGGCTCCAATCCCTGAGTTGAGCCTTTTTAGACATAGGGTTTCCATTCCCTAGTCGCCTTTTGCAACCATTAGGGCTCCAATCCCTGAGTTGAGCCTTTTAGACATAGGGCCTCCATTCCCTAGTCGCCTTTTTCCAACATTAGGGCTCCAATCTTTGAGTTGAGCCTTTTTAGACATAGGGCCTCCATTCCCTAGTCACCCTTTGCCAACATTAGGGCTCCAATTCCTGAGTAGAGCCTTTAAGACATGGGGCCTCCATTCCCTAGTCTCCTTTTGCCAACATTAAGGTTCCAATCTCTTAGTTGAGCCTTTTAGACAAAGGTCCTCCATTCCCTAGTCGCCTTTTCTACCAATATTAGGGCTCCAATCCCTGAGTTGAGCCTTTTAGACATAGGGACTCCATTCCCAAGTCGCCTTTTGCCAACATTAGAGCTCCAATCTTTGAGTTGACCCTTTTTAGACATAGGCCCTCCATTCCCTAGTCGCCCTTTGCCAACATTAGGGCTCCAATCCCCTAGTTGAGCATTTTAGACATAGGGCCTCCATTCCCTAGTCATCTTTTGCCAACATTAGGGCTCCAATTCCTGAGTTGAGCCTTATTAGACATAGGGCCTCCATTACCTAGTCGCCTTTTGCCAACATTAGGGCACCAATCCCTGAGTTGAGCCTTTTTAGACATAGGGCCTCCATTCCCTAGTCGCCTTCTCTGCCAACATTAGGGCTCCAATCACTGAGTTAAGACTTTTAGACATAGGGCCTCCATTCCCTAGTCGCCTTTTGCCAACATTAGGGCTCCAATCCCTGAGTTGAGCTTTTTAGACATAGGACCTCCATTCCATAGTCGCCTTTTGCCAACATTAGGGCTCCAATCCCTGAGTTGAGCCTTCTTAGACATAGGGCCTCCATTCCCTAGCCCCCTTTCGCTAACATTAGGGCTCCAATCCCTGAGTTGAGCCTTTGACTTAGGGCCTCCATTCCCTAGTCACCTTTTGCGAACATTAGGGCTTCAATCTTTGAGTTGAGCCTTTTAGACATAGGGCCTCCATTCTTTAGTCGCCTTTTGCCAACATTAGGGCTCCAATCCCTGAGTTGTGCCTTCTAGACATGGGGCCTCCATTCCCTAGTCTCGTTTTGCCAACATTAGGGCCCCAATCTCTTAGTTGAGCCTTTTAGACAAAGGTCCTCCATTCCTTAGTCACCTTTTCTACCAATATTCGGGCTCCAATCCCTGAGTTGAGCCTTTTAGACATAGGGCCTCCATTCCCTAGTCGTCTTTTGCCAACATTATGGATCCAATCCCTGAGTTGAGCCTTTTCGACATGGGGCCTCCATTCCCTAGTCGCCTTTTCTGCCAACATTAGGGCTCCAATCCCTGAGTTGAGACTTTTAGACATAGGGTCTCCATTCCCTAGTCGCCTTTTGCCAACATTAGGCTCCAATCCCTGAGTTGAGCCTTTTTAGACATAGGGTTTCCATTCCCTAGTCGCCTTTTGCAACCATTAGGGCTCCAATCCCTGAGTTGAGCCTTTTAGACATAGGGCCTCCATTCCCTAGTCGCCTTTTTCCAACATTAGGGCTCCAATCTTTGAGTTGAGCCTTTTTAGACATAGGGCCTCCATTCCCTAGTCACCCTTTGCCAACATTAGGGCTCCAATTCCTGAGTAGAGCCTTTAAGAGATAGGGCCTCCATTCCCTAGTCGTTATTTGCCAACATTAGGGCTCCAATCCCTGAGTTGATCCTTATTAGACATAGGGCCTCCATTCCCTAGTCGCCTTTTGCCAACATTAAGTTTCCAATCGCTGAGTTGAGCCTTTTAGACATGGGGCCTCTATTCCCTAGTCGCCTTTTCTGCCATCATTAGGGCTCCAATCCCTGATTTGAGCCTTTTAGACATAGGGACTCCATTCCCTAGTAGCCTTTTTCCAACATTAGGGCTCCAATCTTTGAGTTGACCCTTTTTAGACATAGGCCCTCCATTCCCTAGTCGCCCTTTGCCAACATTAGGGCTCCAATCCATGAGTTGAGCATTTTAGACATAGGGCCTCCATTCCCTAGTCGTCTTTTGAAAACATTGGGGCTCCAATTCCTGAGTTGAGCCTTATTAGACATAGGGCCTCCATTACCTAGTCGCCTTTTGCCAACATTAGGGCACCAATCCCTGAGTTGAGCCTTTTTAGACATAGGGCCTCCATTCCCTAGTCGCCTTCTCTGCCAACATTAGGTCTCCAATCACTGAGTTAAGCCTTTTAGACATAGGGCCTCCATTCCCTAGTCGCCTTTTACCAACATTAGGGCTCCAATCACTGAGTTGAGCTTTTTAGACATAGGACCTCCATTCCCTAGTCGCCAATCCCTGAGTTGATCCTTTTTAGACATAGGGCCTCCATTCCCTAGCTGCCTTTCGCCAACATTAGGGCTCCAATCTCTGAGTTGAGCCTTTGACTTAGGGCCTCCATTCCCTAGTCTCCTTTTGCGAACATTAGGGCTTTAATCTTTGAGTTGAGCCTTTTAGACATAGGGCCTCCATTCCCTAGTCGCCTTTTGCCAACATTAGGGCTCCAATCCTTGAGTTGTGCCTTTTAGACATGGGGCCTCCATTCCCTAGTCTCCTTTTGCCAACATTAGGGCCCCAATCTCTTAGTTGAGCCTTTTAGACAAAGGTCCTCCATTCCCTAATCGCCTTTTCTACCAATATTAGGGCTTCCAATCCCTGAGTTGAGCCTTTTAGACATAGGGCCTCCATTCCCTAGTCGTCTTTTGCCAACATTAGGGCTCCAATCCCTGAGTTGAGCCTTTTAGACATAGAGCCTCAATTCCCTAGTCGCCTTTTGCAAACATTAGGGCTTCAATCTTTGAGTTGAGCCTTTTTAGACATAGGGCCTCCATTCCCAAGTCACCCTTTGCCAACATTAGGGCTCCAATCCCTGAGTTGAGCCTTTTAGAGATAGGGTCTTCATTCCCTAGTCGTCCTTTGACAACATTAGGGCTCCAATCCCTAAGTTGAGCCTTATTAGACATAGGGCCTCCATTCCCTAGTCGCCTTTTGCCAATATTAATGCTCCAATCCCTGAGTTGAGCCTTTTTAGACATCGGGCCTCCATTCCCTAGTCGCCTTTTGCCAACATTAGGGCTCCAATCCCTGAGTTGTGCTTTCTAGACATAGGGCCTCCATTCCCTAGTCGCCTTTTGCCAATATTAGGGCTCCAATCCCTGAGTTGAGCCTTTTTAGACATAGGGCCTCAATTCCCTAGTTGCCTTTTGCTAACATTACGGCTCCAGTCCCTGAGTTGAGCCTTTTAGACATAGGGCCTCCACTCCCTAGTCGCCTTTTTCCAACATTAGGGCTCCAATCCCTGAGTTGATCCATTTTAGACATAGAGCCTCCGTTCCCTAGTCACCTTTTGCCAATATTAGAGCTCCAATTCATGAGTTGAGCCTATTAGACACGGGGCCTCCATTCCCTAGTCGCCTTTTCTGCCAACATTAGGGCTCCAATCGTTGAGTTGAGCCTTTTAGACATGGCGCCTCTATTCCCTAGTCGCCTTTTCTGCGAACATTATGGCTCCAATCCCTGAGTTGAGCCTTTTAGACATGGGGCCTCCATTCCCTAGTCGCCTTTTCTGCCAACATTAGGGCTCCAATCCCTGAGTTGAGCCTTTTAGACATAGGGCCTCCATTCCCTAGTCGCCTTTTGCCAATATTAGGGCTCCAATCTTTGAGTTGAGACTTTTTAGACATAGGGCCTCCATTCCCTAGTCGCCTTTTGCCAACATTAAGGTTCCAATCGCTGAGTTGAGCCTTTTAGACATAGGGCCTCTATTCCCTAGTTGCCTTTTCTGCCAACATTAGGGCTCCAATCCCTGAGTTGAGCCTTTTAGACATAGGGACTCCATTCTCTAGACGCCTTTTGCCAACATTAGGGCTCCAATCTTTGAGTTGACCCTTTTTAGACATAGGCCCTCTATTCCCTAGTCGCCCTTTGCCAACATTAGGGCTCCAATCCCCGAGTTGAGCATTTTAGACATAGGGCCTCCATTCCCTAGTTGTCTTTTGCCAACATTAGGGCTCCAATTCCTGAGTTGAGCCTTATTAGACATAGGGCCTCCATTACCTAGTCGCCGTTTGCAAACATTAGGGCACCAATCCCTGAGTTGAGCCTTTTTAGACATAGGGCCTCTATTCCCTAGTCGCCTTCTCTGCCAACATTAGGGCTCCAATCACTGAGTTAAGCCTTTTAGACATAGGGCCTCCATTCCCTAGTCGCCTTTTGCCAACATTAGGGCTCCAATCCCTGAGTTGAGCCTTTTTAGACATAGGGCCTCCATTCCCTAGCCGCCTTTCGCCAACATTAGGGCTCCAATCCCTGAGTTGAGCCTTTGACTTAGGGCCTCCATTCCCTAGTCGCCTTTTGCGAACATTAGGGCTTCAATCTTTGAGGTGATCCTTTTAGACATAGGGCCTCCATTCCCTAGTCGCCTTTTGCCAACATTAGGGCTCCAATCCCTGAGTTGTGCCTTCTAGACATGGGGCCTCCATTCCCTAGTCTCCTTTTGCCAACATTAGGGCCCCAATCTCTTAGTTGAGACTTTTAGACAAAGGTCCTCCATTCCCTAGTCGCCATTTCTACCAATATTAGGGCTCCAATCCCTGAGTTGAGCCTTTTAGACATAGGGCCTCCATTCCCTAGTCGCCTTTTTCCAACATTAGGGCTCCAATCCCTGAGTTGATCCATTTTAGACATAGAGCCTCCGTTCCCTAGTCACCTTTTGCCAATATTAGAGCTCCAATTCATGAGTTGAGCCTATTAGACACGGGGCCTCCATTCCCTAGTCGCCTTTTCTGCCAACATTAGGGCTCCAATCGTTGAGTTGAGCCTTTTAGACATGGCGCCTCTATTCCCTAGTCGCCTTTTCTGCGAACATTATGGCTCCAATCCCTGAGTTGAGCCTTTTAGACATGGGGCCTCCATTCCCTAGTCGCCTTTTCTGCCAACATTAGGGCTCCAATCCCTGAGTTGAGCCTTTTAGACATAGGGCCTCCATTCCCTAGTCGCCTTTTGCCAATATTAGGGCTCCAATCTTTGAGTTGAGCCTTTTTAGACATAGGGCCTCCATTCCCTAGTCGCCTTTTTTCCAACATTAAGGTTCCAATCGCTGAGTTGAGCCTTTTAGACATAGGGCCTCTATTCCCTAGTTGCCTTTTCTGCCAACATTAGGGCTCCAATCCCTGAGTTGAGCCTTTTAGACATAGGGACTCCATTCTCTAGACGCCTTTTGCCAACATTAGGGCTCCAATCTTTGAGTTGACCCTTTTTAGACATAGGCCCTCTATTCCCTAGTCGCCCTTTGCCAACATTAGGGCTCCAATCCCCGAGTTGAGCATTTTAGACATAGGGCCTCCATTCCCTAGTTGTCTTTTGCCAACATTAGGGCTCCAATTCCTGAGTTGAGCCTTATTAGACATAGGGCCTCCATTACCTAGTCGCCGTTTGCAAACATTAGGGCACCAATCCCTGAGTTGAGCCTTTTTAGACATAGGGCCTCTATTCCCTAGTCGCCTTCTCTGCCAACATTAGGGCTCCAATCACTGAGTTAAGCCTTTTAGACATAGGGCCTCCATTCCCTAGTCGCCTTTTGCCAACATTAGGGCTCCAATCCCTGAGTTGAGCCTTTTTAGACATAGGGCCTCCATTCCCTAGCCGCCTTTCGCCAACATTAGGGCTCCAATCCCTGAGTTGAGCCTTTGACTTAGGGCCTCCATTCCCTAGTCGCCTTTTGCGAACATTAGGGCTTCAATCTTTGAGGTGATCCTTTTAGACATAGGGCCTCCATTCCCTAGTCGCCTTTTGCCAACATTAGGGCTCCAATCCCTGAGTTGTGCCTTCTAGACATGGGGCCTCCATTCCCTAGTCTCCTTTTGCCAACATTAGGGCCCCAATCTCTTAGTTGAGACTTTTAGACAAAGGTCCTCCATTCCCTAGTCGCCATTTCTACCAATATTAGGGCTCCAATCCCTGAGTTGAGCCTTTTAGACATAGGGCCTCCATTCCCTAGTCGTCTTTTGCCAACATTATGGATCCAATCCCTGAGTTGAGCCTTATTAGACAAAGGCGCTCCATTCCCTAGTCGCCTTTTCTACCCATATTAGGGATCCAATCCCTGAGTTGAGCCTTTTAGACATAGGGCCTCCATTCCCTAGTCGTCTTTTGCCAACATTATGGATCCAATCCCTGAGTTGAGCCTTTTAGACATGGGGCCTCCATTCCTTAGTCGCCTTTTCTGCCAACATTAGGGATCCAATCCCTGAGTTGAGCCTTTTAGACATAGGGCCTCCATTCCCTAGTCGCCTTTTGCAACCATTAGGGCTCCAATCCCTGAGTTGAGCCTTTTATACATAGGGCCTCCATTCCCTAGTCGCCTTTTGCCAATATTAGGGCTTCAATCTTTGAGTTGAGCCTTTTTAGACATAGGGTCTCCATTCCCTAGTCACCCTTTGCCAACATTAGGGCTCCAATCCCTGAGTTGAGCCTTATTAGACATAGGGCATCCATTCCCTAGTCGCCTTTTGCCAACATTAGGGCTCCAATCCCTGAGTTGTGCCTTTTAGACATGGGGCCTCCATTCCATAGTCTCCTTTTGCCAACATTAGGGCCCCAATCTCTTAGTTGAGCCTTTTAGACAAAGGTCCTCCATTCCCTAGTCACCTTTTCTACCAATATTAGGGTTCCAATCCCTGAGTTGAGCCTTTTAGACATAGGGCCTCCATTCCCTAGTCGTCTTTTGCCAACATTATGGATCCAATCCCTGAATTGAGCCTTATTAGACATAGGGCCTTCATACCCTAGTCGCCTTTTGCCAACATTAGGGCTCCAATCCATGAGTTGAGCCTTTTAGACATAGGGCCTCCATTCCCTAGTCGCGTTTTGCCACCATTAGGCTCCAATCCCTGAGTTGAGCCTTTTTAGACATAGGGTCTCCATTCCCTAATCGCCTTTTGCAACCATTAGGGCTCCAATCCCTGAGTTGAGCCTTTTAGACATAGGGCCTCCATTCCCTAGTCGCCTTTTGCCAACATTAGGGCTCCAATCTTTGATTTGAGCCTTTTTAGACATAGGGCCTCCATTCCCTAGTCGCCTTTTGCCAACATTAAGGTTCCAATCGCTGAGTTGAGCCTTTTAGACATGGGGCCTCTATTCCCTAGTCGCCTTTTCTGCCAACATTATGGCTTCAATCCCTGAGTTGAGCCTTTTAGACATAGGGACTCCATTCCCTAGTCGCCTTTTGCCGAAATTAGGGCTCCAATCTTTGAGTTGACCCTTTTTAGACATAGGCCCTCCATTCCTTAGCCGCCCTTTGCCAACATTAGGGCTCCAATCCCCGAGTTGAGCATTTTAGACATAGGGCCTCCATTCCCTAGTGGTCTTTTGCCAACATTAGGGCTCCAATTCCTGAGTTGAGCCTTATTAGACATAAGGCCTCTATTACCTAGTCGCCTTTTGCCAATATTAGGGCAGCAATCCCAGAGTTGAGCCTTTTTAGACATAGGGCCTCCATTCCCTAGTCGCCTTCTCTGCCAACATTAGGGCTCCAATCACAGAGTTAAGCCTTTTAGACATAGGGCCTCCATTCCCTAGTCGCCTTTTGCCAACATTAGGGCTCCAATCCCTGAGTTGAGCTTTTTAGACATAGGACCTCCATTCCCTAGTCGCCTTTCGCCAACATTAGGGCTCCAATCCCTGAGTTGAGCCTTTGACTTAGGGCCTTCATTCCCTAGTCGCCTTTTGCAACATTAGGGCTTCAATCTTTGAGTTGAGCCTTTTAGACATAGGGCCTCCATTCCCTAGTCACCTTTTGCCAACATTAGGGCTCCAATCCCTGAGTTGTGCCTTTTAGACATGGGGCCTCCATTCCCTAGTCTCCTTTTGCCAATATTAGGGCCCCAATCTCTTAGTTGAGCCTTTTAGACAAAGGTCCTCCATTCCCTAGTCACCTTTTCTACCAATATTAGGGCTCCAATCCCTGAGTTGAGCCTTTTAGACATAGGGCCTCCATTCCCTAGTCGTCTTTTGCCAACACTATGGATCCAATCCCTGAGTTGAGCCTTTTAGACATGTGGCCTCCATTCCCTTGTTGCCTTTTCTGCCAACATTAGGGCTCCAATCCCTGAGTTGAGCCTTTTAGACATAGGGCCTACATTCCCTAGTCGCCTTTTGCCAACATTAGGCTCCAATCCCTGAGTTGAGCCTTTTTATACATAGGGCCTCCATTCCGTAGCCGCCTTTTGCAACCATTAAGGCTCCAATCCCTGAGTTGAGCCTTTTAGACAAAGGGCCTCCATTCCCTAGTTGCCTTTTGCCAACATTAGGGCTCCAATCTTTTAGTTGAGCCTTTTTAGACATAGGACCTCCATTCCCTAGTCGCCTTTTGCCAACATTAATGTTCCAATCGCTGAGTTGATCCTTATTAGACATAGGGCCTCCATTCCCTAGTTGCTTTTTGCCAACATTAGGGCTCCAATCCCTGAGTTGAGCCTTTTTAGACATCGGGACTCCATTCCCTAGTCGCTTTTTGCCAACATTAGGGCTCCAATCCCTAAGTTGTGCCTTTTAGACATGGGGCCTCCATTCCCTAGTCTCCTTTTGCCAACATTAGGGCCCCAATCTCTTAGTTGAGCCTTTTAGACAAAGGTCCTTCATTCCCTAGTCGCCCTTTCTACCAATATTAGGGCTCCAATCCCTGAGTTGAGCCTTTTAGACATAGGTCCTCCATTCCCTAGTCGTCTTTTGCCAACATTATGGATCCAATCCCTTAGTTGAGCCTTTTAGACATGGGGCCTCCATTCCCTTGTCGCCTTTTCTTCCAACATTAGGGCTCCAATCCCTGAGTTGAGCCTTTTAGACATAGGGCCTACATTCCCTAGTCGCCTTTTGCCAACATTAGGCTCCAATCCCTGAGTTGAGCCTTTTTAGACATAGGGCCTCCATTCCGTAGTCGCCTTTTGCAACCATTAAGGCTCCAATCCCTGAGTTGAGACTTTTAGACAAAGGGCCTCCATTCCCTAGTCGCCTTCTCTGCCAACATTAGGGCTCCAATCACAGAGTTAAGCCTTTTAGACATAGGGCCTCCATTCCCTAGTCGCCTTTTGCCAACATTAGGGCTCCAATCCCTGAGTTGAGCTTTTTAGACATAGGACCTCCATTCCCTAGTCGCCTTTCGCCAACATTAGGGCTCCAATCCCTGAGTTAAGCCTTTGACTTAGGGCCTTCATTCCCTAGTCGCCTTTTGCGAACATTAGGGCTTCAATCTTTGAGTTGAGCCTTTTAGACATACGGCCTCCATTCCCTAGTCGCCTTTTGCCAACATTAGGGCTCCAATCCCTGAGTTGTGCCTTTTAGACATGGGGCCTCCATTCCCTAGTCTCCTTTTGCCAATATTAGGGCCCCAATCTCTTAGTTGAGCCTTTTAGACAAAGGTCCTCCATTCCCTAGTCACCTTTTCTACCAATATTTGGGCTCCAATCCCTGAGTTGAGCCTTTTAGACACAGGGCCTCCATTCCCTAGTCGTCTTTTGCCAACACTATGGATCCAATCCCTGAGTTGAGCCTTTTAGACATGTGGCCTCCATTCCCTTGTCGCCTTTTCTGCCAACATTAGGGCTCCAATCCCTGAGTTGAGCCTTTTAGACATAGGGCCTACATTCCCTAGTCGCCTTTTGCCAACATTAGGCTCCAATCCTTGAGTTGAGCCTTTTTATACATAGGGCCTCCATTCCGTAGTTGCCTTTTGCAACCATTAAGGCTCCAATCCCTGAGTTGAGCCTTTTAGACAAAGGGCCTCCATTCCCTAGTTGTCTTTTGCCAACATTAGGGCTCCAATCTTTGAGTTGAGCATTTTTAGACATAGGACCTCCATTCCCTAGTCGCCTTTTGCCAACATTATTGTTCCAATCACTGAGTTGAGCCTTATTAGACATAGGGCCTCCATTCCCTAGTCGCTTTTTGCCAACATTAGGGCTCCAATCCCTGAGTTGAGCCTTTTTAGACATCGGACCTCCATTCCCTAGTTGCTTTTTGCCAACATTAGGGCTCCAATCCTTGAGTTGTGCCTTTTAGACATGGGGCCTCCATTCCCTAGTCTCCTTTTGCCAACATTAGGGCCCCAATCTCTTAGTTGAGCCTTTTAGACAAAGGTCCTCCATTCCCTAGTCGCCTTTTCTACCAATATTAGGGCTCCAATCCCTGAGTTGAGCCTTTTAGACATAGGGCCTCCATTCCCTAGTCGCCTTTTGCCAACATTAGGACTTCAATCTTTGAGTTGAGCCTTTTTAGACATAGGTCCTCCATTCCCTAGTCACCCTTTGCCAACATTAGGGCTCCAATCCCTGAGTTGAGCCTTATTAGACATAGGGCATCCATTCCCTAGTCGCCTTTTGCCAACATTAGGGCTCCAATCCCTGAGTTGTGCCTTTTAGACATGGGGCCTCCATTCCCCAGTCTCCTTTTGCCAACATTAGGGCCCCAATCTCTTAGTAGAGCCTTTTAGACAAAGGTCCTCCATTCCCTAGTCGCCTTTTCTACCAATATTAGGGCACCAATCCCTGAGTTGAGCCTTTTAGACATAGGGCCTCCATTCCCTAGTCGTCTTTTGCCAACATTATGGATCCAATCCCTGAGTTGAGCCTTTTAGACATGGGGCCTCCATTCCCTAGTCGGCTTTTCTGCCAACATTAGGGCTCCAATCCATGAGTTGAGCCTTTTAGACATAGGGCCTCCATTCCCTAGTCGCCTTTTGCCACCATTAGGCTCCAATCCCTGAGTTGAGCCTTTTTAGACATAGGGCTTCCATTCCCTAGTCGCCTTTTGCAACCATTAGGGCTCCAATCCCTGAGTTGAGCCTTTTAGACATAGGGCCTCCATTCCCTAGTCGCCTTTTGCCAACATTAGGGCTCCAATCTTTGAGTTGAGCCTTTTTAGACATAGGGCCTCCATTCCCTAGTCGCCTTTTGCCAACATTAAGGTTACAATCGCTGAGTTGAGCCTTTTAGACATGGGGCCTCTATTCCCTAGTCGCCTTTTCTGCCAACATTAGGGCTCCAATCCCTGAGTTGAGCCTTTTAGACATAGGGACCCGATTCCTTAGTCGCCTTTTGCCAACATTAGGGCTCCAATCTTTGAGTTGACCCTTTTTAGACATAGGCCCTCCATTCCCTAGCCGGCCTTTGCCAACATTTGGGCTCCAATCCCCGGGTTGAGCATTTTAGACATAGGGCCTTCATTCCCTAGTCGTCTTTTGCCAACATTATGGCTCCAATTCCTGAGTTGAGCCTTATTAGACATAGGGCCTCCATTACCTAGTCGCCTTTTGCCAACCTTAGGGCACCAATCCCTGAGTTGAGCCTTTTTAGACATAGGGCCTCCATTCCCTAGTCGCCTTCTCTGCCAACATTTGGGCTCCAATCCCCGGGTTGAGCATTTTAGACATAGGGCCTTCATTCCCTAGTCGTCTTTTGCCAACATTATGGCTCCAATTCCTGAGTTGAGCCTTATTAGACATAGGGCCTCCATTACCTAGTCGCCTTTTGCCAACCTTAGGGCACCAATCCCTGAGTTGAGCCTTTTTAAACATAGGGCCTCCATTCCCTAGTCGCCTTCTCTGCCAACATTAGGGCTCCAATCACTGAGTTAAGCCTTTTAGACATGGGGCCTCCATTCCCTTGTCGCCTTTTCTGCCAAAATTAGGGCTCCAATCCCTGAGTTGAGCCTTTTAGACATAGGGCCTACATTCCCTAGTCGCCTTTTGCCAACATTAGGCTCCAATCCCTGAGTTGAGCCTTTTTAGACATAGGGCCTCCATTCCGTAGTCGCCTTTTGCAACCATTAAGGCTCCAATCCCTGAGTTGAGCCTTTTAGACAAAGGGCCTCCATTCCCTAGTTGCCTTTTGCCAACATTAGGGCTCCAATCTTTGAGTTGAGCCTTTTTAGACATAGGACCTCCATTCCCTAGTCGCCTTTTGCCAACATTAATGTTCCAATCGCTGAGTTGAGCCTTATTAGACATAGGGCCTCCATTCCCTAGTCGCTTTTTGCCAACATTAGGGCTCCAATCCCTGAGTTGAGCCTTTTTAGACATCGGGCATCCATTCCCTAGTCGCTTTTTGCCAACATTAGGGCTCCAATCCTTGAGTTGTGCCTTTTAGACATGGGGCCTCCATTCCCTAGTCTCCTTTTGCCAACATTAGGGCCCCAATCTCTTAGTTGAGCCTTTTAGACAAAGGTCCTCCATTCCCTAATCGCCTTTTCTACCAATATTACGGCTCCAATCCCTGAGTTGAGCCTTTTAGACATAGGACCTCCATTCCCTAGTCGTCTTTTGCCAACATTATGGATCCAATCCCTCAGTTGAGCCTTTTAGACATGGGGCCTCCATCCCCTAGTCGCCTTTTCTGCCAACATTAGGGCTCCAATCCCGAGTTGAGCCTTTTAGACATAGGGCCTCCATTCCGTAGTCGCCTTTTGCCAACATTAGGCTCCAATCTTTGAGTTGACCCTTTTTAGACATAGGCCCTCCATTCCCTAGTCGCCCTTTGCCAACATTAAGGTTCCAATCGCTGAGTTGAGCCTTTTAGACATGGGGCCTCTATTCCCTAGTCGCCTTTTCTGCCAACATTAGGGCTCCAATCCCTGAGTTGAGCCTTTTGCAACCATTGAGTCTTATTAGACATAGGGCCTCCATTACCTAGTTGCCTTTTGCCAATATTACGGCTCCAGTCCCTGAGTTGAGCCTTTTACACATAGGGCCTCCATTCCCTAGTCGCCTTTTGCAACCATTAGGGCTCCAATCCCTGAGTTGAGCCTTCTAGACATAGGGCCTCCATTCCTTAGTAACCTTTTGCCAAAATTAGGGCTCAAATCTTTGAGTTGAGCATTTTTAGACATAGGGCCTCCATTCCCTAGTCGCCTTTTGCCAACATTAAGGTTCCAATCGCTGAGTTGAGCCTTATTAGACAGAGGGACTCCATTCCCTAGTCGCCTTTTGCCAACATTAGGGATCCAATCCCTGAGTTGAGCCTTTTTAGACATCGGGCCTCCATTCCCTAGTCGCCTTTTGCCAATATTAGGGCTCCAATCTTTGATTTGAGCCTTTTTAGACATAGGGCCTCCATTCCCTAGTCGCCTTTTGCCAACATTAAGGTTCCAATCGCTGAGTTGAGCCTTTTAGACATGGGGCCTCTATTCCCTAGTCGCCTTTTCTGCCAACATTATGGCTTCAATCCCTGAGTTGAACCTTTTATACATAGGGACTCCATTCCCTAGTCGCCTTTTGCCGAAATTAGGGCTCCAATCTTTGAGTTGACCCTTTTTAGACATAGGCCCTCCATTCCCTAGTCGCCCTTTGCCAACATTAAGGTTCCAATCGCTGAGTTGAGCCTTTTAGACATGGGGCCTCTATTCCCTAGTCGCCTTTTCTGCCAACATTAGGGCTCCAATCCCTGAGTTGAGCCTTTTATACATAGGGACTCCATTCCCTAGTCGCCTTTTGCCAACATTAGGGCTCCAATCTTTGAGTTGACCCTTTTTAGACATAGGCCCTCCATTACCTAGTCGCCCTTTGCCAACATTAGGGCTCCAATCCCCGAGTTGAGCATTTTAGACATAGGGCCACCATTCCCTAGTCGTCTTTTGCCAACATTAGGGCTCTAATTCCTGAGTTGAGCCTTATTAGATATAGGGCCTCCATTACCTAGTCGCCTTTTGCCAACATTAGGGCACCAATCCCTGAGTTGAGCCTTTTTAGACATAGGGCCTCTATTCCCTAGTCGCCTTCTCTGCCAACATTAGGGCTCCAATCACTGAGTTAAGCCTTTTAGACATAGGGCCTCCATTCCCTAGTCGCCTTTTGCCAACATTAGGGCTCCAATCCCTGAGTTGAGCCTTTTTAGACATAGGGCCTCCATTCCCTAGCCGCCTTTCGCCAACATTAGGGCTCCAATCCCTGAGTTGAGCCTTTTTAGACATAGGGCCTCCATTCCCTAGCCGCCTTTCGCCAACATTAGGGCTCCAATCCCTGAGTTGAGCCTTTGACTTAGGGCCTCCATTCCCTAGTCGCCTTTTGCGAACATTAGGGCTTCAATCTTTGAGGTGATCCTTTTAGACATAGGGCCTCCATTCCCTATGTCTAAAAAGGCTCAACTCAGGGCTTGGAGCCCTAATGTTGGCAAAAGGCGACTAGGGAATGGAGGCCCTATGTGTAAAAGGCTCAACTCAGGGACTGGAGCCGTAATATTGGCAAAAGGCAACTAGGTAATGGAGGCCCTATGTCTAATAAGACTCAACTCAGGGATTGGAGCCCTAATGTTGGCAAAAGGCGACTAGAGAATGGAGGCTCTATGTCTAAAAAACTCAACTCAAGGATTGGAGCCCTAATGTTGGTAGAAAAGGCGACTAGGGAATGGAGGCCCCGTGTCTAAAAGGCTCAACTCAGGGATTGGAGCCTTAATGTTGGCAAAAGGCAACTAGGGAATGGAGGCCCTATGTCTAAAAGGCTCAACTTAGGGATTGGAACCCTAATGTTGGCAGAAAAGGTGACTAGGGAATGGATGCCCCATGTCTAAAAGGCTCAACTCAGGGGTTGGAGTCCTAATGTTGGCAAAGGGCGACTAGGGAATGGAGGCCCTATATCTAAAAAGGCTCAACCCAAAGATTGGAGCCCTAATGTTGGCAAAAGCCCACTAGGGAATGGAGTCCCTATGTCTAAAAGGCTCAACTCAGGTATTGGAGCCCTAATGTTTGCAGAAAAGGCGACTAGGGAATGGAGGCCCAATGTCTAAAAGGCTCAACTCACGGATTGGAGCCCTAATGTTGGCAGAAAAGGCGACTGGGGAATAGAGGCCCCATGTATAAAAGGCTCAACTCAGGGATTGAAGCCTTAATATTGGCAAAAGGCGACCAGGGAATGGAGGCCATATGTATAAAAAGGCTCAACTCAGGGATTGGAGCTTTAATGTTGGCAAAGGGCGACTAGGAAATGGAGGCCCTATATCTAAAAAGGCTCAACTCAAAGATTGGAGCCCTAATGATGGCAAAAGGCAACTAGGGAATGGAGGCCCCATGTCTAAAAGGCTCAACTCAGGGATTGGAGCCTTAATGTTGGCAAAAGGCGACTAGGGAATGGAGGCCCTATGTGTAAAAGGCTCAACTTAAGGATTAGAGCCTTAATGTTGGCAAAAAATGACTAGGCAATGGAGGCCCTATGTCTAAAAGGCTCAACTCAGGGATTGGAGCCCTAATGTTGGCAGAAAAGGCGACTAGGGAAGAGAGGCCCCATGTATAAAAGGCTCAACTCAGGGATTGGAGCCTTAATGTTGGCAAAAGGCGACTAGGGATTGGAGGCCCCTTGTCTAAAAGGCTCAACTCATGGATTGGAGTCCTAATGTTGGCAAAAGGCGACTAGAGAATAGAGGCCCCATATCTAAAATGCTCAAATCAGGGATTGGAGCCCTAATATTGGCAAAGGGCGACTAAGGAATGGAGGCCCTATGTCTAAAAAGTCTCAACTCAAAGATTGGAGCCCTAATGTTGGCAAAGGGTGACTAGGGAATGGAGGCCCTTTGTCTAAAAGGCTCAACTCAGGTGTTGGAGCCCTAATGTTGGCAGAAAAGGCGACTAGGTAATAGAGGCACCATGTCTAAAAGGCTCACATCAGGGATTGGAGCCTTAATGTTGGCAAAAGGCGACTAGGGAATGGAGGTCCAATGTCTCAAAGGCTCAACTCAGGGATTTGAGCCCTAATGTTGGCATAAAAGGCGACTAGGGAATGGAGGTCCGGTGTCTAAAAGGCTCAACTCAGGGATTGGAGCCCTAATATTGGTAGAAAAGGCGACTAGGGAATGGAGGCCCTATGTGTAAAAGGCTCAACTCAGGGATTGGAGCCCTAATGTTGGCAAAGGGTGACTAGGGAATGAAGGCCCAAAGGTTAAAAGGCTCAACTCATGGATTGGAGCCCTAATGTTTGCAGAAAAGGCGACTAGGGAATAGAGGCCCCATGTATAAAAGGCTCAACTCAGGGATTGGAGCCATAATATTGGCAAAAGGTGACTAGGTAACAGAGGCTCTATGTCTAAAAGGCTCAACCTAGGGACTGGAGCCGTAATGTTGGCAAAAGACAACTAGGGAATGGAGGCCCTATGTCTTAAAAGGCTTAACTCAGGGATTGGAGCGGTAATGTTGGAAAAAAGGCGACTAGGGAATGGAGGCCCCATGTCTAAAAGGCTCAACTCAGGGATTGGAGCCTTAATGTTGGCAAAAGGCGACTAGGGAATGGAGGCCCTATGTGTAAAAGGCTCAACTTAAGGATTAGAGCCTTAATGTTGGCAAAAAATGACTAGGGAATGGAGGCCCTATGTCTAAAAGGCTCAACTCAGGGATTGGAGCCTTAATGTTGGCAAAAGGCGACTAGGGAATGGAGGTCCCTTGTCTAAAAGGCTCAACTCATGGATTGGAGTCCTAATATTGGCAAAAGGCAACTAGGGAATGGAGGACCTATGTCTAAAAGGCTCAATCAGGTATTGGAGCCCTAATGTTGGCAGAAAAGGCGACTAGGGAATAGAGGCCCCATGTCTAAAAGGCTCACATCAGGGATTGGAGCCTTAATGTTGGCAAAAGGCGACTAGGGAATGGAGGTCCCTTGTCTAAAAGGCTCAACTCATGGATTGGAGTCCTAATGTTGGCAAAAGGCGACTAGAGAATAGAGGCCCCATATCTAAAATGCTCAAATCAGGGATTAGATCCCTAATATTGGCAAAGGGCGACTAGGGAATGGAGGCCCTATGTCTAAAAAGTCTCAACTCAAAGATTGGAGCCCTAATGTTGGCAAAAGGCGACTAGGGAATGGAGGACCTATGTCTAAAAGGCTCAATCAGGTATTGGAGCCCTAATGTTGGCAGAAAAGGCGACTAGGGAATAGAGGCCCCATGTCTAAAAGGCTCACATCAGGGATTGGAGCCTTAATGTTGGCAAAAGGCGACTAGGGAATGGAGGTCCCTTGTTTAAAAGGCTCAACTCATGGATTGGAGTCCTAATGTTGGCAAAAGGCGACTAGAGAATAGAGGCCCCATATCTAAACTGCTCAAATCAGGGATTAGATCCCTAATATTGGCAAAGGGCGACTAGGGAATGGAGGCCCTATGTCTAAAAAGTCTCAACTCAAAGATTGGAGCCCTAATGTTGGCAAAAGGCGACTAGGGAATGGAGGACCTATGTCTAAAAGGCTCAATCAGGTATTGGAGCCTTAATGTTGGCAAAAGGCGACTAGGGAATGGAGGTCCTATGTCTAAAAGGCTCAACTCAGGGATTTGAGCCCTAATGTTGGCAGAAAAGGCGACTAGGGAATGGAGGTCCGGTGTCTAAAAGGCTCAACTCAGAGATTGGAGCCCTAATATTGGTAGAAAAGGCGACTAGGGAATGGAGGCCCTATGTGTAAAAGGCTCAACTCAGGGATTGGAGCCCTAATGTTGGCAAAGGGTGACTAGGGAATGAAGGCCCAATGTTTAAAAGGCTCAACTCAGGGATTGGAGCCTTAATGTTGGCAAAAGGTGACTGGGGAATGGAGGCCCTCTGTCTAAAAAGGATGAACTTAGGAATTGGAGCCCTAATGTTGGCAAAAGGCGACTAGGGAATGGAGGCCCTATGTCTAAAAGGCTCAACTCAGGGATTGGAGCCCTAATATTGGCAGAAAAGGTGACTAGGGAATGGAGGCCCCATGTCTAAAAGGCTCAACTCAGGGATTGGAGCCCTAATGTTGGCAGAAAAGGCGACTAGGGAATAGAGGCCCCGTGTCTAAAAGGCTCAACTCAGGGATTGAAGCCATAATATTGGCAAAAGGTGACTAGGTAACGGAGGCTCTATGTCTAAAAGGCTCAACCTAGGGACTGGAGCCGTAATGTTGGCAAAAGACAACTAGGGAATGGAGGCCCTATGTCTAAAAAGGCTTAACTCAGGGATTGGAGCGGTAATGTTGGAAAAAAGGCGACTAGGGAATGGAGGCCTTATGTCTAAAAAGCACAACTCAGGGATTGGAGCCCTAATGTTGGCAAAAGGCGACTAGGGAATGGAGGCCCGATGTCTAAAAAGGCTCAACTCAGGGATTAGAGCCCTAATGTTGGCAAAGGACGACTAGGGAATGGAGGCCCTATGTTAAAAGGCTCAACTCAGGGATTGGAGCCCTAAAGTTGGCCAAGGGTGACTAGGGAATTGAGGCCCTATGTCTAAAAAGGCTCAACTCAAAGATTGGAGCCCTAATGTTGGAAAAAGGCGACTAGGGAATAGAGGCCCTATGTCTAAAAGGCTCAACTCATGGATTGGAGCCCTAATGGTTGCAAAAGGCGACTAGGGAATGGAGGCCCTATGTCTAAAAAGGCTCAACTTAGTGATTGGAGCCTAATGTTGTCAAAAGGCGACTAGGGAATGGAGGCCCTATGTCTAAAAGGCTGAACTCAGGGATTAAAGCCCTAATGTTGGAAGAAAAGGCGACTAGGGAATGGAGGCCCCATGTCTAAAAGGCTCAACTCAGGGATTGAAGCCCTAATATTGGCAAAAGGCAACTAGGGAATAGAGGCCCCTTGTCTAAAAGGTTCAACTCAGGGATTGGAGCCCTAATATTGGCAAAAGGCGACTAGGGAATGGAGGCCCCATGTCTAAAAGGCTCAACTCAGGGATTGGAGCCTTAATATTGGCAAAAGGAGACTAGGGAATGGAGGCCCTATGTCTAAAAGGCTCAACTCAGGGATTAGAGTCCTAATGTTGGCAAAAGGCGACTAGGGAATGGAGGCCCTATATCTAAAAATGCTCAACTCATGGATTGGAGCCGTAATGTTGGCAAAAAGAGACTAAGGAATGGAGGCCCTATGTCTAAAAGGCTCAACTCAGGGACTGAAGCCCTAATATTGGTAAAGGGCGACTAGGGAATGGAGGCCCTATATCTAAAAAGCTCAACTCCGGGATTAGAGCCCTAATGTTGGCAAAAGGCGACTAGGGAATGGAGGCCCTATGTCTAAAAGGATTAACTAAGGGATTGGAGCCCTAATGTTGGCAAAATGTGGCTAGGGAATGGAGGCCCCATGTTTAAAAGGCTCAACTCAGGGATTGGAGCCCTAATGTTGGCAAAAGGCGACTAGGGAATGGAGGCCATATGTCTAAAAATGCTCAACTCAGGGATTGTAGCTTTAATGTTGGCAAAGGGCGACTAGGAAATGGAGGCCCTATATCTAAAAAGGCTCAACTCAAAGATTGGAGCCCTAATGATGGCAAAAGGCAACTAGGGAATGTAGTCCCTATGTCTAAAACGCTCAACTCAGGGATTGGAGCCCTAATGTTGGCAGAAAACGCGACTAGGGAATGGAGGCCCCATGTCTAAAAGGCTCAACTCAGGGATTGGAGCCTTAATATTGGCAAAAGGCGACTAGGGAATGGAGGTCCTATGTCTAAAAGGCTCAACTTAGGGATTGGAGCCTTAATGTTGGCAAAAAACGACTAGGGAATGGAGGCCCTATGTCTAATAAGGCTCAACTCAGGGATTGGGGCCCTAATGTTGGCAAAGGACGACTAGGGAATGGAGGCCCTATGTTAAAAGGCTCAACTCAGGGATTGGAGCCCTAATGTTGGCAAAGGGTGACTAGGGAATTGAGGCCCTATGTCTAAAAAGGCTCAACTCAAAGATTGGAGCCCTAATGTTGGAAAAAGGCGACTAGGGAATAGAGGCCCTATGTCTAAAAGGCTCAACTCATGGATTGGAGCCCTAATGGTTGCAAAAGGCGACTAGGGAATGGAGGCCCTATGTCTAAAAAGGCTCAACTCAGTGATTGGAGCATAATGTTGTCAAAAGGCGACTAGGGAATGGAGGCCCTATGTCTAAAAGGCTGAACTCAGGGATTAAAGCCCTAATGTTGGCAAAAAGGCGACTAGGGAATGGAGGCCCCATGTCTAAAAGGCTCAACTCAGGGATTGAAGCCCTAATATTGGCAAAAGGCAACTAGGGAATAGAGGCCCCTTGTCTAAAAGGTTCAACTCAGGGATTGGAGCCCTAATGTTGGCAAAAGGCGACTAGGGAATGGAGGCCCCATGTCTAAAAGGCTCAACTCAGGGATTGGAGCCTTAATATTGGCAAAAGGAGACTAGGGAATGGAGGCCCTATGTCTAAAAGGCTCAACTCAGGGATTAGAGTCCTAATGTTGGCAAAAGGCGACTAGGGAATGGAGGCCCTATATCTAAAAATGCTCAACTCAGGGATTGGAGCCGTAATGTTGGCAAAAAGAGACTAAGGAATGGAGGCCCTATGTCTAAAAGGCTCAACTCAGGGACTGAAGCCCTAATATTGGTAAAAGGCGACTAGGGAATAGAGGTCCTATGTCTAAAAAGGCTCAACTCAGGGATTGGAGCCCTAATATTGGTAAAGGGCGACTAGGGAATGGAGGCCCTATATCTAAAAAGCTCAACTCCGGGATTAGAGCCCTAATGTTGGCAAAAGGCGACTAGGGAATGGAGGCCCTATGTCTAAAAGGCTTAACTAAGGGATTGGAGCCCTAATGTTGGCAAAATGTGACTAGGGAATGGAGGCCCCATGTTTAAAAGGCTCAACTCAGGGATTGGAGCCCTAATGTTGGCAAAAGGCTACTAGGGAATGGAGGCCATATGTCTAAAAATGCTCAACTCAGGGATTGTAGCTTTAATGTTGGCAAAGGGCGACTAGGAAATGGAGGCCCTATATCTAAAAAGGCTCAACTCAAAGATTGGAGCCCTAATGATGGCAAAAGGCAACTAGGGAATGTAGTCCCTATGTCTAAAACGCTCAACTCAGGGATTGGAGCCCTAATGTTGGCAGAAAATGCGACTAGGGAATGGAGGCCCCATGTCTAAAAGGCTCAACTCAGGGATTGGAGCCTTAATATTGGAAAAAGGCGACTAGGGAATGGAGGTCCTATGTCTAAAAGGCTCAACTTAGGGATTGGAGCCTTAATGTTGGCAAAAAACGACTAGGGAATGGAGGCCCTATGTCTAATAAGGCTCAACTCAGGGATTGGGGCCCTAAAGTTGGCAAAGGACGACTAGGGAATGGAGGCCCTATGTTAAAAGGCTCAACTCAGGGATTGGAGCCCTAATGTTGGCAAAGGGTGACTAGGGAATGGAGGCCCTATGTCTAAAAAGGCTCAACTCAAAGATTGGAGCCCTAATGTTTGAAAAAGGCGACTAGGGAATAGAGGCCCTATGTTTAAAAGGCTTAACTCATGGATTGGAGCCCTAATGGTTGCAAAAGGCGACTAGGGAATGGAGGCCATATGTCTAAAAAGGCTCAACTCATTGATTGGAGCCTAATGTTATCAAAAGGCGACTAGGGAATGGAGGCCCTATGTCTAAAAGGCTCAACTCAGGGATTGGAGCCCTAATGTTGGCAGAAAAGTCGACTAGGGAATGGAGGCCCCATGTCTAAAAGGCTCAACTATGGGATTGAAGCCCTAATATTGGCAAAAGGCAACTAGGGAATAGAGGCCCCTTGTCTAAAAGGTTCAACTCAGGGATTGGAGCCCTAATGTTGGCAAAAGGCGACTAGGGAATGGAGGCCCCATGTCTAAAAGGCTCAACTCAGGGATTGGAGCCTTAATATTGGCAAAAGGAGACTAGGGAATGGAGGCCCTATGTCTAAAAGGCTCAACTCAGGGATTAGAGTCCTAATGTTGGCAAAAGGCGACTAGGGAATGGAGGCCCTATATCTAAAAATGCTCAACTCAGGGATTGGAGCCCTAATGTTGGCAAAAGGCGACTAGGGAATGGAGGCCCTATGTATAAAAATTTCAACTCAGGGATTGGAGCCCTAATGTTGGTAAAAGGCGACTAGGGAATCGAGGTCCTATGTCTAAAAAGGCTTAACTCAGGGATTGGAGCCCTAATGTTGGCAAAAGGCGACTATGGAATGGAGGCCCTATATCTAAAAAGCTCAACTCCGGGATTGGAGCCCTAATGTTGGCAAAAGGCGACTAGGGAATGGAGGCCCTATGTCTAAAAGGCTTAACTAAGGGATTGGAGCCCTAATGTTGGCAAAATGTGACTAGAGAATGGAGGCCCCATGTTTAAAAGGCTCAACTCAGGGATTGGAGCTCTAATGTTGGCAAAAGGCGACTAGGGAATAGAGGCCATATGTCTAAAAATACTCAACTCAGGGATTGTAGCTTCAATGTTGGCAAAGGACGACTAGGAAATGGAGGCCCTATATCTAAAAAGGCTCAACTCAAAGATTGGAGCCCTAATGATGGCAATAGGCAACTAGGGAATGTAGTCCCTATGTCTAAAACGCTCAACTCAGGGATTGGAGCTCTAATGTTGGCAAAAGGCGACTAGGGAATGGAGGCCATATGTCTAAAAATACTCAACTCAGGGATTGTAGCTTCAATGTTGGCAAAGGACGACTAGGAAATGGAGGCCCTATATCTAAAAAGGCTCAACTCAAACATTGGAGCCCTAATGATGGCAATAGGCAACTAGGGAATGTAGTCCCTATGTCTAAAACGCTCAACTCAGGGATTGGAGCCCTAATGTTGGTAGAAAACGCGACTAGGGAATGGAGGCCCTATGTCTAAAAGGCTCAACTCAGGGATTGGAGCCTTAATGTTGGCAAAAGGCGACTAGGGAATGGAGGCCCTATGTCTAAAAGGCTCAACTTAGGGATTGGAGCCTTAATGTTGGCAAAAAACGACTAGGGAATGGAGGCCCTATGTTGAAAAGGCTCAACTCAGGGATTGGAGTCCTAATGTTGGCAAAAAACGCGACTAGGGAATAGAGGCCCCATGTATAAAAGGCTCAACTTAGGGATTGGAGCCTTAATGTTGGCAAAAGGCGACTAGGGAAATTGAGGACCATTGTCTAAAAGGCTCAAATCATGGATTGGAGCTCTAATGTTGGCAAAAGGCGACTAGGGAATGGAGGCCATATGTCTAAAAATACTCAACTCAGGGATTGTAGCTTCAATGTTGGCAAAGGACGACTAGGAAATGGAGGCCCTATATCTAAAAAGGCTCAACTCAAAGATTGGAGCCCTAATGATGGCAATAGGCAACTAGGGAATGTAGTCCCTATGTCTAAAACGCTCAACTCAGGGATTGGAGCTCTAATGTTGGCAAAAGGCGACTAGGGAATGGAGGCCATATGTCTAAAAATACTCAACTCAGGGATTGTAGCTTCAATGTTGGCAAAGGACGACTAGGAAATGGAGGCCCTATATCTAAAAAGGCTCAACTCAAACATTGGAGCCCTAATGATGGCAATAGGCAACTAGGGAATGTAGTCCCTATGTCTAAAACGCTCAACTCAGGGATTGGAGCCCTAATGTTGGTAGAAAACGCGACTAGGGAATGGAGGCCCTATGTCTAAAAGGCTCAACTCAGGGATTGGAGCCTTAATGTTGGCAAAAGGCGACTAGGGAATGGAGGCCCTATATCTAAAAAGGCTCAACTCAAACATTGGAGCCCTAATGATGGCAATAGGCAACTAGGGAATGTAGTCCCTATGTCTAAAACGCTCAACTCAGGGATTGGAGCCCTAATGTTGGTAGAAAACGCGACTAGGGAATGGAGGCCCTATGTCTAAAAGGCTCAACTCAGGGATTGGAGCCTTAATGTTGGCAAAAGGCGACTAGGGAATGGAGGCCCTATGTCTAAAAGGCTCAACTTAGGGATTGGAGCCTTAATGTTGGCAAAAAACGACTAGGGAATGGAGGCCCTATGTTGAAAAGGCTCAACTCAGGGATTGGAGTCCTAATGTTGGCAAAAAACGCGACTAGGGAATAGAGGCCCCATGTATAAAAGGCTCAACTTAGGGATTGGAGCCTTAATGTTGGAAAAAGGCGACTAGGGAAATTGAGGACCATTGTCTAAAAGGCTCAAATCATGGATTGGAGTCCTAATGTTGGCAAAAGGCGACTAGGGAATGGAGGCCATATGTCTAAAAATACTCAACTCAGGGATTGTAGCTTTAATGTTGGCAAAGGACGACTAGGAAATGGAGGCCCTATATCTAAAAAGGCTCAACTCAAAGATTGGAGCCCTAATGATGGCAATAGGCAACTAGGGAATGTAGTCCCTATGTCTAAAACGCTCAACTCAGGGATTGGAGCTCTAATGTTGGCAAAAGGCGACTACGGAATGGAGGCCATATGTCTAAAAATACTCAACTCAGGGATTGTAGCTTCAATGTTGGCAAAGGACGACTAGGAAATGGAGGCCCTATATCTAAAAAGGCTCAACTCAAACATTGGAGCCCTAATGATGGCAATAGGCAACTAGGGAATGTAGTCCCTATGTCTAAAACGCTCAACTCAGGGATTGGAGCCCTAATGTTGGTAGAAAACGCGACTAGGGAATGGAGGCCCTATGTCTAAAAGGCTCAACTCAGGGATTGGAGCCTTAATGTTGGCAAAAGGCGACTAGGGAATGGAGGCCCTATGTCTAAAAGGCTCAACTTAGGGATTGGAGCCTTAATGTTGGCAAAAAACGACTAGGGAATGGAGGCCGTATGTTGAAAAGGCTCAACTCAGGGATTGGAGTCCTAATGTTGGCAAAAAACGCGACTAGGGAATAGAGGCCCCATGTATAAAAGGCTCAACTTAGGGATTGGAGCCTTAATGTTGGCAAAAGGCGACTAGGGAATGGAGGACCATTGTCTAAAAGGCTCAACTCATGGATTGGAGTCCTAATGTTGGCAAAAGGCGACTAGAGAAAGAGGCCCCATATCTATAATGCTCACATCAGGGATTGGAGCCTTAATGTTGGCAAAAGGCGACTAGGGAATGGAGGTCCTATGTCTAAAAGGCTAAACTCAGGGATTGGAGCTCTTATGTTGGCAGAAAAGGCGACTAGGGAATGGAGGTCCGGTGTCTAAAAGGCTCAACTAAGGGATTGGAGCCCTAATATTGGTAGAAAAGGCGACTAGGGAATGGAGGCCCTATGTGTAAAAGGCTCAACTCGGGGATTGGAGACCTAATGTTGGCAAAAGGCGATTAGGGAATGGAGGCCCTATGTCTAAAAGGCTTAACTCAGGGATTGGAGACCTAATGTTGGCAAAATGTGACTAGGGAATGGAGGCCCTATGTCTAAAAGGCTCAACTCAGGGATTGGAGCCCTAATGTTGTCAAAGGGTGACTAGGGAATGGAGGCCCTATCTCTAAAAAGGCTCAACTCAAATATTGGAGCCCTAATGTTGGCAAAAGGCGACTAGGGAATGGAGGCCCTATGTCTAAAAGTCTCAACTCAGGGATTGGAGCCCTAATGGTTGCAAAAGGCGACTAGGGAATGGAGGCCCTATGTCTAAAAAGGCTCAACTCAGGGATTGGAGCCCTAATGTTGGCAAAAGGCGACTAGGGAATGGAGGTCCTATGTCTAAAAAGCATCAACTCAGGGATTGGAGCCCTAATGTTGGCAAAAGTTGACTAGGGAATGGAGGCCCTATGTCTAAAAAGTATCAACTCAGGGATTGGAGCCCTAAAGTTGGCAAAGGACGACTAGGGAATGGAGGCCCTATGTTAAAAGGCTCAACTCAGGGATTGGAGCCCTAATGTTGGCAAAGGGTGACTAGGGAATGGAGGCCCTATGTCTAAAAAGGCTCAACTCAAAGATTGGAGCCCTAATGTTGGCAAAAGGCGACTAGGGAATAGAGGCCCTATGTCTAAAAGGCTCAACTCATGGATTGGAGCCCTAATGGTTGCAAAAGGCGACTAGGGAATGGAGGCCCTATGTCTAAAAAGGCTCAACTCAGTGATTGGAGCCTAATGTTGGCAAAAGGCGACTAGGGAATGGAGGCCCTATGTCTAAAAGGCTCAACTCAGGGATTGGAGCCCTAATGTTGGCAGAAAAGGCGACTAGGGAATGGAGGCCCCATGTATAAAAGGCTCAACTCAGGGATTGAAGCACTAATATTGGCAAAAGGCAACTAGGGAATAGAGGCCCCTTGTCTAAAAGGTTCAACTCAGGGATTGGAGCCCTAATGTTGGCAAAAGGCGACTAGGGAATGGAGGCCCCATTCTAAAATGCTCAACTCAAGGATTGGAGCCTTAATGTTGGCAAAAGGAGACTAAGGAATGGAGGACATATGTCTAAAAGGCTCAACCCAGGGATTAGAGCCCTAAAGTTGGCAAAAGGCGACTAGGGAATGGAGGCCCTATGTCTAAAAATGCTCAACTCAGGGATTGGAGCCGTAATGTTGGCAAAAAGAGACTAGGGAATGGAGGCCCTATGTCTAAAAGTCTCAACTCAGGGACTGGAGCCCTAATGTTGGTAAAAGGCGACTAGGGAATCGAGGTCCTATGTCTAAAAAGGCTTAACTCAGGGATTGGAGCCCTAATGTTGGCAAAAGGCGACTATGGAATGGAGGCCCTATATCTAAAAAGCTCAACTCCGGGATTGGAGCCCTAATGTTGGCAAAAGGTGACTAGGAAATGGAGGCCCTATGTCTAAAAGGCTTAACTAAGGGATTGGAGCCCTAATGTTGGCAAAATGTGACTAGAGAATGGAGGCCCCATTTTTAAAAGGCTCAACTCAGGGATTGGAGCTCTAATGTTGGCAAAAGGCGACTAGGGAATGGAGGCCATATGTCTAAAAATGCTCAACTCAGGGATTGTAGCTTCAATGTTGGCAAAGGACGACTAGGAAATGGAGGCCCTATATCTAAAAAGGCTCAACTCAAAGATTGGAGCCCTAATGATGGCAATAGGCAACTAGGGAATGAAGTCCCTATGTCTAAAATGCTCAACTCAGGGATTGGAGCCCTAATGTTGGTAGAAAACGCGACTAGGGAATGAAGGCCCTATGTCTAAAAGGCTCAACTCAGGGATTGGAGCCTTAATGTTTGCAAAAGGCGACTAGGGAATGGAGGCCCTATGTCTAAAAGGCTCAACTTAGGGATTGGAGCCTTAATGTTGGCAAAAAACGACTAGGGAATGGAGGCCCTATGTTGAAAAGGCTCAACTCAGGGATTGGAGTCCTAATGTTGGCAGAAAACGCGACTAGGGAATAGAGGCCCCATGTATAAAAGGCTCAACTTAGGGATTGGAACCTTAATGTTGGCAAAAGGCGACTAGGGAATGGAGGACCATTGTCTAAAAGGCTCAACTCATGGATTGGAGTCCTAATGTTGGCAAAAGGCGACTAGAGAAAGAGGCCCCATATCTATAATGCTCACATCAGGGATTGGAGCCTTAATGTTGGCAAAAGGCGACTAGGGAATGGAGGTCCTATGTCTAAAAGGCTAAACTCAGGGATTGGAGCTCTAATGTTGGCAGAAAAGGCGACTAGGGAATGGAGGTCCGGTGTCTAAAAGGCTCAACTCAGGGATTGGAGCCCTAATATTGGTAGAAAAGGCGACTAGGGAATGGAGGCCCTATATGTAAAAGGCTCAACACAGGGATTGAAGACCTAATGTTGGCAAAATGTGACTAGGGAATGGAGGCCCTATGTCTAAAAGGCTCAACTCAGGGATTGGAGCCCTAATGTTGGCAAAGGGTGACTAGGGAATGGAGGCCCTATCTCTAAAAAGGCTCAACTCAAATATTGGAGCCCTAATATTGGCAAAAGGCGACTAGGGAATGGAGGCCCTATGTCTAAAAGTCTCAACTCAGGGATTGGAGCCCTAATGGTTGCAAAAGGCGACTAGGGAATGGAGGTCGTATGTCTAAAAAGGCTCAACTCAGGGATTGGAGCCCTAATGTTGGCAAAAAGGCGACTAGGGAAAGGAGGTCCTATGTCTAAAAAGGCTCAACTCAGTGATTGGAGCCCTAATGTTGGCAAAAGGCGACAAGGGAATGGAGGCCCTATGTCTAATAAGGCTCAACCCAGGGACTGGAGCCCTAAAGTTGGCAAAGGACGACTAGGGAATGGAGGCCCTATGTTAAAAGGCTCAACTCAGGGATTGGAGCCCTAATGTTGGCAAAGGGTGACTAGGGAATGGAGGCCCTATGTCTAAAAAGGCTCAACTCAAAGATTGAAGCCCTAATGTTGGCAAAAGGCGACTAGGGAATAGAGGCCCTATGTCTAAAAGGCTCAACTCATGGATTGGAGCGCTAATGGTTGCAAAAGGCGACTAGGGAATGGAGGCCCTATGTCTAAAAAGGCTCAACTCAGTGATTGGAGCCTAATGTTGGCAAAAGGCGACTAGGGAATGGAGGCCCTATGTCTAAAAGGCTCAACTCAGGGATTGGAGCCCTAATGTTGGCAGAAAAGGCGACTAGGGGATGGAGGCCCCATGTATAAAAGGCTCAACTCAGGGATTGAAGCACTAATATTGGCAAAAGGCAACTAGGGAATAGAGGCCCCTTGTCTAAAAGGTTCAACTCAGGGATTGGAGCCCTAGTGTTGGCAAAAGGCGACTAGGGAATGGAGGCCCCATTCTAAAATGCTCAACTCAAGGATTGGAGCCTTAATGTTGGCAAAAGGAGACTAAGGAATGGAGGACATATGTCTAAAAGGCTCAACCCAGGGATTAGAGCCCTAAAGTTGGCAAAAGGCGACTAGGGAATGGAGGCCCTATGTCTAAAAATGCTCAACTCAGGGATTGGAGCCGTAGTGATGGCAAAATGAGACTAGGGAATGGAGGCCCTATGTCTAAAAGGCTTAACTCAGGGACTGGAGCCCTAATGTTGGTAAAAGGCGACTAGGGAATGGAGGTCCTATGTCTAAAAAGGCTCAACTCGGGGATTGGAGCCCTAATGTTGGCAAAAGGCGACTAGGGAATGGAGGCCCTATATCTAAAAAGCTCAACTCTCGGATTGGAGCCCTAATGTTGGCAAAAGGCGACTAGGGAATGGAGGCCCTATGTCTAAAAGGCTTAACTCAGGGATCGGAGCCCTAATGTTGGCAAAATGTGACTAGGGAATGGAGGCCCTTTGTCTAAAAGGCTCAACTAAGGGATTGGAGCCCTAATGTTGGCAATAGGTGACTGGGGAATTGAGACCCTCTATCTAAAAAGGCTGAACTTAGGGATTGGAGCCCTAATGTTGGCTAAAGGCAACTAGGGAATGGAGGCCCTATGTCTAAAAGGCTCAACTCAGGGATTGGAGCACTAATGTTGGCATAAAAGGCGACTAGGGAATGGAGGCCCCGTGTCTAAAAGGCTCAACTCAGGGATTGGAGCTCAAATATTGGCAAAAGGCGACTAGGGAAAGGAGGCCCCATGTCTAAAAGTCTCAACTCAGGGATTGGAGCCTTAATGTTGGCAAAAGGAGACTAGGGAATGGAGGACCTATGTCTAAAAGGCTCAACTCAGGGATTAGAGCCCTAATGTTGGCAAAAGGAGACTATGGAATGGAGGCCCTATGTCTAAAAATGCTCAACTCAGGGATTGGAGCCGTAATGTTGGCAAAAGGAGACTAGGGAATGGAGGCCCTATGTCTAAAAGGCTCAACTCAGGGACTGGAGCCCTAATGTTGGTAAAAGGCGACTAGGGAATGGAGGTCCTATGTCTAAAAAGGCTCAACTCAGGGATTGGAGCCCTAATGTTGGCAAAAGGTGACTAGGGAATGGAGGCCCTATATCTAAAAAGCTCAACTCCGGGATTGGAGCCCTAATGTTGGCAAAAGGCGACTAGGGAATGGAGGCCCTATGTCTAAAAGGCTTAACTCAGGGATTGGAGCCCTAATATTGGCAAAATGTGACTAAGGAATGGAGGCCCTATGTCTAAAAGACTCAACTCAGGGATCGGAGCCCTAATGTTGGCAAAAGGTGACTGGGGAATGGAGGCCCTCTGACTAAAAAGGCTGAACTTAGGGATTGGAGCCCTAATGTTGGCTAAAGGCAACTAGGGAATGGAGGCCCTATGTCTAAAAGGCTCAACTTAGGGATTGGAGCCCTAATATTGGCAGAAAAGGCGACTAGGGAATGGAGGCCCCGTGTCTTAAAGGCTCAACTCAGGGATTGGAGCTCTAATATTGGCAAAAGGCGACTAGGGAATGGAGGCCCCATGCCTAAAAGGCTCAACTCAGGGATTAGAGCCTTAATGTTGGCAAAAGGAGACTAGGGAATGGAGGCCCTATGTCTAAAAGGCTCAACTCAGGGATTAGAGCCCTAATGTTGGCAAAAGGCGACAAGGGAATGGAGGCCCTATGTCTAAAAATGCTCAACTCAGGGATTGGAGCCGTAATGTTGGCAAAAAGAGACTAGGGAATGGAGGCCCTATGTCTAAAAATGCTCAACTCAGGGATTGGAGCCATAATATTGGTAAAAGGCGACTAGGGAATGGAGGTCCTATGTCTAAAAAGGCTCAACTCAGGGATTAGAGCCCTAATGTTGGTAAAAGGCGACTAGGGAATGGAGGCCCTATGTCTAAAAAGGCTCAACTCAGGGATTGGAGCCGTAATGTTGGCAAAAGGAGACTAGGGAATGGAGGCCCTATGTCTAAAAGGCTTAACTCAGAGATTGGAGCCCTAATGTTGGCAAAATGTGACTAGGGAATGGAGGCCCTATGTCTAAAAGGCTCAACTCAGGGATTGGAGCCCTAATGTTGGCAATTGGTGACTAGGGAATGGAGGCCCTATGTCTAAAAAGGCTCAACTCAAAGATTGGAGCCCTAATGTTGGCAAAAGGCGACTAGGGAATGGAGGCCCTATGTCTAAAAGGCTTAACTCAGGGATTGGAGCCCTAATGTTGGCAAAATGTGACTAGGGAATGGAGGCCCTTTGTCTAAAAGGCTCAACTCAGGGATTGGAGCCCTAGTGTTGGCAAAAGGCGACTAGGGAATGGAGGCCCTATGTCTAAAAATGCTCAACACAGGGATTTGAGTCGTAATGTTGGCAAAAGGAGACTAGGGAATGGAGGCCCTATGTCTAAAAGGCTTAACTCAGGGACTGGAGCCCTAATGTTGGTAAAAGGCGACTAGGGAATGGAGGTCCTATGTCTAAAAAGGCTCAACTCGGGGATTGGAGCCCTAATGTTGGCAAAAGGCGACTAGGGAATGGAGGCCCTATATCTAAAAAGCTCAACTCCGGGATTGGAGCCCTAATGTTGGCAAAAGGCGACTAGGGAATGGAGGCCCTATGTCTAAAAGGCTTAACTCAGGGATTGGAGCCCTAATGTTGGCAAAATGTGACTAGGGAATGGAGGCCCTTTGTCTAAAAGGCTCAACTCAGGGATTGGAGCCCTAATGTTGGCAATAGGTGACTGGGGAATGGAGACCCTCTGTCTAAAAAGGCTGAACTTAGGGATTGGAGCCCTAATGTTGGCTAAAGGCAACTAGGGAATGGAGGCCCTATGTCTAAAAGGCTCAACTCAGGGATTGGAGCCCTAATGTTGGCAGAAAAGGTGACTAGGGAATGGAGGCCCCGTGTCTAAAAGGCTCAACTAAGGGATTGGAGCTCTAATATTGGCAAAAGGCGACTAGGGAATGGAGGCCCCATGTCTAAAAGTCTCAACTCAGGGATTGGAGCCTTAATGTTGGCAAAAGGAGACTAGGGAATGGAGGTCTATGTCTAAAAGGCTCAACTCAGGGATTAGAGCCCTATTGTTGGCAAAAGGCGACTAGGGAATGGAGGCCCTATGTCTAAAAATGCTCAACTCAGGGATTGGAGCCGTAATGTTGGCAAAAGGATACTATGTAATGGAGGACCTATGTCTAAAAGGCTCAACTCAGGGACTGGAGCCCTAATGTTGGTAAAAGGCGACTAGGGAATGGAGGTCCTATGTCTAAAAAGGCTCAACTCAGGGATTTGAGCCCTAATGTTGGCAAAAGGCGACTAGGGAATGAAGGCCCTATATCTAAAAAGCTCAACTCCGGGATTGGAGCCCTAATGTTGGCAAAGGGTGACTAGGGAATGGAGGTCCTATGTCTAAAAAGGCTCAACTCAGGGATTAGAGCCCTAATGTTGGCAAAAGGCGACTAGGGGATGGAGGCCATATGTCTAAAAGGCTTAACTCAGGTATTGGAGCCCTAATGTTGGCAAAATGTGACAAGGGAACGGAGGCCCTATGTCTAAAAGGCTCAACTCAATGATCAGAGCCCTAATGTTGGCAAAAGGTGACTGGGGAATGGAGGCCCTCTGACTAAAAAGGCTGAACTTAGGGATTGGAGCCCTAATGTTGGCTAAAGGCAACTATGGAATGGAGGCCCTATGTCTAAAAGGCTCAACTTAGGGATTGGAGCCCTAATATTATCAGAAAAGGCGACTAGGGAATAGAGGCCCCATGTCTTAAAGGCTCAACTCAGGGATTGGAGCTCTAATATTGGAAAAAGGTGACTAGGGAATGGAGGCCCCATGCCTAAAAGGCTCAACTCAGGGATTAGAGCCTTAATGTTGGCAAAAGGAGACTAGGGAATGGAGGCCCTATGTCTAAAAGGCTTAACTCAGGGACTGGAGCCCTAATGTTGGCAAAAGGCGACTAGGGAATGGAGGCCCTATGTCTAAAAAGCTCAACTCCGGGATTAGAGCCTTAATGTTGGCAAAAGGAGACTATGGAATGGAGGCCCTATGTCTAAAAATGCTCAACTCAGGGATTGGAGCCGTAATGTTGGCAAAAGGAGACTAGGGAATGGAGGCCCTATGTCTAAAAGGCTCAACTCAGGGACTGGAGCCCTAATGTTGGTTAAAGGCGACTAGGGAATGGAGGTCCTATGTCTAAAAAGGCTCAACTCAGGGATTGGAGCCCAAATGTTGGCAAAAGGTGACTAGGGAATGGAGGCCCTATATCTAAAAAGCTCAACTCCGGGATTGGAGCCCTAATGTTGGCAAAAGGCGACTAGGGAATGGAGGCCCTATGTCTAAAAGGCTTAACTCAGGGATTGGAGCCCTAATGTTGGCAAAATGTGACTAGGGAATGGAGTCCCTATGTCTAAAAGGCTCAACTCAATGATCAGAGCCCTAATGTTGGCAAAAGGTGACTGGAGAATGGAGGCCCTCTGACTAAAAAGGCTGAACTTAGGGATTGGAGCCCTAATGTTGGCTAAAGGCAACTAGGGAATGGAGGCCCTATGTCTAAAAGGCTCAACTTAGGGATTGGAGCCCTAATATTGGCAGAAAAGGCGACTAGGGAATGGAGGCCCCGTGTCTTAAAGGCTCAACTCAGGGATTGGAGCTCTAATATTGGCAAAAGGCGACTAGGGAATGGAGGCCCCATGCCTAAAAGGCTCAACTCAGGGATTAGAGCCTTAATGTTGGCAAAAGGAGACTAGGGAATGGAGGCCCTATGTCTAAAAGGCTCAACTCAGGGATTAGAGCCCTAATGTTGGCAAAAGGCGACAAGGGAATGGAGGTCCTATGTCTAAAAATGCTCAACTCAGGGATTGGAGCCGTAATGTTGGCAAAAAGAGACTAGGGAATGGAGGCCCTATGTCTAAAAATGCTCAACTCAGGGATTGGAGCCATAATATTGGTAAAAGGCGACTAGGGAATGGAGGTCCTATGTCTAAAAAGGCTCAACTCAGGGATTAGAGCCCTAATGTTGGTAAAAGGCGACTAGGGAATGGAGGCCCTATGTCTAAAAAGGCTCAACTCAGGGATTGGAGCCGTAATGTTGGCAAAAGGAGACTAGGGAATGGAGGCCCTATGTCTAAAAGGCTTAACTCAGAGATTGGAGCCCTAATGTTTGCAAATTGTGACTAGGGAATGGAGGCCCAATGTCTAAAAGGCCCAACTCAGGGATTAGAGCCCTAATGTTGGCAATTGGTGACTAGGGAATGGAGGCCCTATGTCTAAAAAGGCTCAACTCAAAGATTGGAGCCCTAATGTTTGCAAAAGGCGACTAGGGAATGGAGGCCCTATGTCTAAAAGGCTCAACTCAGGGATTGGAGCCCTAATGGTTGAAAAAGGCGACTTGGGAAAGGAGGCCCTATGTCTAAAAAGGCTCAACTCAGGGATTGGAGCTTAATATTGGCAAAAGGCGACTAGGGAATGGAGGCCCCATGTCTAAAAGGCCCAACTCAGGGATTAGAGCCTTAATGTTGGCAAAAGGAGACTAGGGAATGGAGGCCCTATGTCTAAAAGGCTCAACTCAGGGAGTAGAGCCCTAATGTTGGCAAAAGGCGACAAGGGAATGGAGGCCCTATGTCTAAAAATGCTCAACTCAGGAATTGGAGCCGTAATGTTGGCAAAAGGAGACTAGGGAATGGAGGCCCTATGTCTAAAAGGCTTAACTCAGGGATTGGAGCCCTAATGTTGGCAAAATGTGACTAGTAAATGGAGGCCCTATGTCTAAAAGGCTCAACTCAGGGATTGGAGCCCTAATGTTGGCAAAAGGCGACTAGGGAATGGAGGCCCTATATCTAAAAAGCTCAACTCCGGGATTGGAGCCCTAATGTTGGCAAAAGGCGATTAGGGAATGGAGGCCCTATGTCTAAAAGGCTTAACTCAAGGATTGGAGACCTAATGTTGGCAAAATGTGACTAGGGAATGGAGGCCCTATGTCTAAAAGGCTCAACTCAGGGATTGGAGCCCTAATGTTGGCAAAGGGTGACTAGGGAATGGAGGTCCTATCTCTAAAAAGGCTCAACTAAAAGATTGGAGCCCTAATGTTGGCAAAAGGAGACTAGGGAATGGAGGCCCTATGTCTAAAAGTCTCAACTCAGGGATTGGAGCCCTAATGGTTTCAAAAGGCGACTAGGGAAAGGAGGCCCTATGTCTAAAAAGGCTCAACTCAGGGATTGGAGCTTAATATTGGCAAAAGGTGACTAGGGAATGGAGTCCCTATGTCTAATAAGGCTCAACACAGGGATTGGAGCCCTAAAGTTGGCAAAGGACGACTAGGGAATGGAGGCCCTATATCTAATAAGGCTCAACCCAGAGATTGGAGCCCTAAAGTTGGCAAAGGACGACTAGGGAATGGAGGCCCTATGTTAAAAGGCTCAACTCAGGGATTGGAGCCCTAATGTTGGCAAAGGGTGACTAGGGAATGGAGGCCCTATGTCTAAAAATGCTCAACTCAGGGATTTGAGCCGTAATGTTGGCAAAAGGAGACTAGGGAATGGAGGCCCTATGTCTAAAAGGCTTAACTCAGGGACTGGAGCCCTAATGTTGGTAAAAGGCGACTAGGGAATGGAGGTCCTATGTCTAAAAAGGCTCAACTCGGGGATTGGAGCCCTAATGTTGGCAAAAGGCGACTAGGGAATGGAGGCCCCATGCCTAAAAGGCTCAACTCAGGGATTAGAGCCTTAATGTTGGCAAAAGGAGACTAGGGAATGGAGGCCCTATGTCTAAAAGGCTCAACTCAGGGAGTAGAGCCCTAATGTTGGCAAAAGGCGACAAGGGAATGGAGGCCCTATGTCTAAAAATGCTCAACTCAGGAATTGGAGCCGTAATGTTGGCAAAAGGAGACTAGGGAATGGAGGCCCTATGTCTAAAAGGCTTAACTCAGGGATTGGAGCCCTAATGTTGGCAAAATGTGACTAGTAAATGGAGGCCCTATGTCTAAAAGGCTCAACTCAGGGATTGGAGCCCTAATGTTGGCAAAAGGCGACTAGGGAATGGAGGCCCTATATCTAAAAAGCTCAACTCCGGGATTGGAGCCCTAATGTTGGCAAAAGGCGATTAGGGAATGGAGGCCCTATGTCTAAAAGGCTTAACTCAAGGATTGGAGACCTAATGTTGGCAAAATGTGACTAGGGAATGGAGGCCCTATGTCTAAAAGGCTCAACTCAGGGATTGGAGCCCTAATGTTGGCAAAGGGTGACTAGGGAATGGAGGTCCTATCCCTAAAAAGGCTCAACTCAAAGATTGGAGCCCTAATGTTGGCAAAAGGCGACTAGGGAATGGAGGCCCTATGTCTAAAAGTCTCAACTCAGGGATTGGAGCCCTAATGGTTGCAAAAGGCGACTAGGGAAAGGAGGCCCTATGTCTAAAAAGGCTCAACTCAGGAATTGGAGCTTAATATTGGCAAAAGGCGACTAGGGAATGGAGGCCCTATGTCTAATAAGGCTCAACCCAGGGATTGGAGCCCTAAAGTTGGCAAAGGACGACTAGGGAATGGAGGCCCTATATCTAATAAGGCTCAACCCAGAGATTGGAGCCCTAAAGTTGGCAAAGGACGACTAGGGAATGGAGGTCCTATGTTAAAAGGCTCAACTCAGGGATTGGAGCCCTAATGTTGGCAAAGGGTGACTAGGGAATGGAGGCCCTATGTCTAAAAATGCTCAACTCAGGGATTTGAGCCGTAATGTTGGCAAAAGGAGACTAGGGAATGGATGCCCTATGTCTAAAAGGCTTAACTCAGGGACTGGAGCCCTAATGTTGGTAAAAGACGACTAGGGAATGGAGGTCCTATGTCTAAAAAGGCTCAACTCGGGGATTGGATCCCTAATGTTGGCAAAAGGCGACTAGGGAATGGAGGCCCCATGCCTAAAAGGCTCAACTCAGGGATTAGAGCCTTAATGTTGGCAAAAGGAGACTAGGCAATGGAGTCCCTATGTCTAAAAGGCTCAACTCAGGGACTGGAGCCCTAATGTTGGCAAAAGGCGACTAGGGAATGGAGGCCCTATGTCTAAAAAGGCTCAACTCAGGGATTGGAGCCCTAATGTTGGCAAAAGGTGACTAGGGAATGGAGGCCCTATATCTAAAAAGCTCAACTCCGGGATTGGAGCCCTAATGTTGGCAAAAGATGACTATGGAATGGAGGCCCTATGTCTAAAAATGCTCAACTCAGGGATTGGAGCCGTAATGTTGGCAAAAGGAGACTAGGGAATGGAGGCCCTATGTCTAAAAGGCTCAACTCAGGGACTGGAGCCCTAATGTTGGTAAAAGGCGACTAGGGAATGGAGGTCCTATGTCTAAAAAGGCTCAACTCAGGGATTGGAGCCCTAATGTTGGCAAAAGGTGACTAGGGAATGGAGGCCCTATATCTAAAAAGCTCAACTCCGGGATTGGAGCCCTAATGTTGGCAAAAGGCGACTAGGGAATGGAGGCCCTATGTCTAAAAGGCTTAACTCAGGGATTGGAGCCCTAATGTTGGCAAAATGTGACTAGGGAATGGAGGCCCTATGTCTAAAAGGCTCAACTCAATGATCAGAGCCCTAATGTTGGCAAAAGGTGACTAGGGAATGGAGGCCCTCTGACTAAAAAGGCTGAACTTAGGGATTGGAGCCCTAATGTTGGCTAAAGGCAACTAGGGAATGGAGGCCCTATATCTAAAAGGCTCAACTTAGGGATTGGAGCCCTAATATTGGCAGAAAAGGCGACTAGGGAATGGAGGCCCCGTGTATTAAAGGCTTAACTCAGGGATTGGAGCTCTAATATTGGCAAAAGGCGACTAGGGAATGGAGGCCCCATGCCTAAAAGGCTCAACTCAGGGATTAGAGCCTTAATGTTGGCAAAAGGAGACTAGGGAATGGAGGCCCTATGTCTAAAAGGCTCAACTCAGGGATTAGAGCCCTAATGTTGGCAAAAGGCGACAAGGGAATGGAGGTCCTATGTCTAAAAATGCTCAACTCAGGGATTGGAGCCGTAATTTTGGCAAAAAAAGACTAGGGAATGGAGGCCCTATGTCTAAAAATGCTCAACTCAGGGATTGGAGCCATAATATTGGTAAAAGGCGACTAGGGAATGGAGGTCCTATGTCTAAAAAGGCTCAACTCAGGGATTAGAGCCCTAATGTTGGTAAAAGGCGACTAGGGAATGGAGGCCCTATGTCTAAAAAGGCTCAACTCAGGGATTGGAGCCGTAATGTTGGCAAAAGGAGACTAGGGAATGGAGGCCCTATGTCTAAAAGGCTTAACTCAGAGATTGGAGCCCTAATGTTGTCAAAATGTGACTAGGGAATGGAGGCCCAATGTCTAAAAGGCTCAAATCAAAGATTGGAGCCCTAATGTTTGCAAAAGGCGACTAGGGAATGGAGGCCCTATGTCTAAAAGGCTCAACTCAGGGATTGGAGCCCTAATGGTTGCAAAAGGCGACTTGGGAAAGGAGGCCCTATGTCTAAAAGGGCTCAACTCAAGGATTGGAGCTTATTATTTTCAAAAGGCGACTAGGGAATGGAGGCCCCATGTCTAAAAGGCCCAACTCAGGGATTAGAGCCTTAATGTTGGCAAAAGGAGACTAGGGAATGGAGGCCCTATGTCTAAAAGGCTCAACTCAGGGAGTAGAGCCCTAATGTTGGCAAAAGGCGACAAGGTAATGGAGGCCCTATGTCTAAAAATGCTCAACTCAGGGATTGGAGCCGTAATGTTGGCAAAAGGAGACTAGGGAATGGAGGCCCTATGTCTAAAAGGCTTAACTCAGGGATTGGAGCCCTAATGTTGGCAAAATGTGACTAGTAAATGGAGGCCCTATGTCTAAAAGGCTCAACTCAGGGATTGGAGCCCTAATGTTGGCAAAAGGCGACTAAGGAATGGAGGCCCTATATCTAAAAAGATCAACTCCGGGATTGGAGCCGTAATGTTGGCAAAAGGCAATTAGGGAATGGAGGCCCTATGTCTAAAAGGCTTAACTCAAGGATTGGAGACCTAATGTTGGCAAAATGTGACTAGGGAATGGAGGCCCTATGTCTAAAAGGCTCAACTCAGGGATTGGAGCCCTAATGTTGGCAAAGGGTGACTAGGGAATGGAGGTCCTATCCCTAAAAAGGCTCAACTCAAAGATTGGAGCCCTAATGTTGGCAAAAGGCGACTAGGGAATGGAGGCCCTATGTCTAAAAGTCTCAACTCAGGGATTGGAGCCCTAATGGTTGCAAAAGGCGACTAGGGAAAGGAGGCCCTATGTCTAAAAAGGCTCAACTCTGGGATTGGAGCTTAATATTGGCAAAAGGCGACTAGGGAATGGAGGCCCTATGTCTAAAAAGGCTCAACTCAGGGATTAGAGCCCTAATGTTGGTAAAAGGCGACTAGGGAATGGAGGCCCTATGTCTAAAAAGGCTCAACCCAGAGATTGGAGCCCTAAAGTTGGCAAAGGACGACTAGGGAATGGAGGCCCTATGTTAAAAGGCTCAACTCAGGGATTGGAGCCCTAATGTTGGCAAAGGGTGACTAGGGAATGGAGGCCCTATGTCTAAAAATGATCAACTCAGGGATTTGAGCCGTAATGTTGGCAAAAGGAGACTAGGGAATGGAGGACCTATGTCTAAAAGGCTTAACTCAGGGACTGGAGCCCTAATGTTGGTAAAAGGCGACTAGGGAATGGAGGTCCTATGTCTAAAAAGGCTCAACTCGGGGATTGGAGCCCTAATGTTGGCAAAAGGCGACTAGGGAATGGAGGCCCTATATCTAAAAATCTCAACTCCGGGATTGGAGCCCTAATGTAGGCAAAAGGCGACTAGGGAATGGAGGCCCTATGTCTAAAAGGCTTAACTCAGGGATTGGAGCCCTAATGTTGGCAAACTGTGACTAGGGAATGGAGGCCCTTTGTCTAAAAGGCTCAACTCAGGGATTGGAGCCCTAATGTTGGCAATAGGTGACTGGGGAATGGAGACCCTCTGTCTAAAAAGGCTGAACTTAGGGATTGGAGCCCTAATGTTGGCTAAAGGCAACTAGGGAATGGAGGCCCTATGTCTAAAAGGCTCAACTCAGGGATTGGAGCCCTAATGTTGGCAGAAAAGGTGACTAAGGAATGGAGGCCCCGTGTCTAAAAGGCTCAACTAAGGGATTGGAGCTCTAATATTGGCAAAAGGCGACTAGGGAATGGAGGCCCCATGTCTAAAAGTCTCAACTCAGGGATTGGAGCCTTAATGTTGGCAAAAGGAGACTAGGGAATGGAGGTCTATGTCTAAAAGGCTCAACTCAGGGATTAGAGCCCTATTGTTGGCAAAAGGCGACTAGGGAATGGAGGCCCTATGTCTAAAAATGCTCAACTCAGGGATTGGAGCTGTAAGGTTGGCAAAAGGAGACTATGTAATGGTGGACCTATGTCTAAAAGGCTCAACTCAGGGACTGGAGCCCTAATGTTGGTAAAAGGCGACTAGGGAATGGAGGTCCTATGTCTAAAAAGGCTTAACTCGGGGATTGGAGCCCTAATGTTGGCAAAAGGCGACTAGGGAATGGAGGCCCCATGCCTAAAAGGCTCAACTCAGGGATTAGAGCCTTAATGTTGGCAAAAGGAGACTAGGGAATGGAGGCCCTATGTCTAAAAGGCTCAACTCAGGGACTGGAGCCCTAATGTTGGCAAAAGGCGACTAGGGAATGGAGGCCCTATGTCTAAAAAGGCTCAACTCAGGGATTGGAGCCCTAATGTTGGCAAAAGGCGACTAGGGAATGGAGGCCCTATGTCTAAAAAGCTCAACTCAGGGATTAGAGCCCTAATGTTGGCAAAAGATGACTAGGGAATGGAGGCCCTATGTCTAAAAATGCTCAACTCAGGGATTGGAGCCGTAATGTTGGCAAAAGGAGACTAGGGAATGAAGGCCCTATGTCTAAAAGGCTTAACTCAGGACTAGAGCCCTAATGTTGGTAAAAGGCGACTAGGGAATGGAGGTCCTATGTCTAAAAAGGCTCAACTCAGGGATTGGAGCCCTAATGTTGGCAAAAGGTGACTAGGGAATGGAGGCCCTATATCTAAAAAGCTCAACTCCGGGATTGGAGCCCTAATGTTGGCAAAAGGCGACTAGGGAATGGAGGCCCTATGTCTAAAAGGCTTAACTCAGGGATTGGAGCCCTAATTATGGCAAAATGTGACTAGGGAATGGAGGCCCTATGTCTAAAAGGCTCAACTCAATGATCAGAGCCCTAATGTTGGCAAAAGGTGACTGGGGAATGGAGGCCCTCTGACTAAAAAGGCTGAACTTAGGGATTGGAGCCCTAATGTTGGCTAAAGGCAACTAGAGAATGGAGGCCCTATGTCTAAAAGGCTCAACTTAGGGATTGGAGCCCTAATATTGGCAGAAAAGGCGACTAGGGAATGGAGGCCCCGTGTCTTAAAGGCTCAACTCAGGGATTGGAGCTCTAATATTGGCAAAAGGCGACTAGGGAATGGAGGCCCCATGCCTAAAAGGCTCAACTCAGGGATTAGAGCCTTAATGTTGGCAAAAGGAGACTAGGGAATGGAGGCCCTATGTCTAAAAGGCTCAACTCAGGGATTAGAGCCCTAATGTTGGCAAAAGGCGACAAGGGAATGGAGGTCCTATGTCTAAAAATGCTCTACTCAGGGATTGGAGCCGTAATGTTGGCAAAAAGAGACTAGGGAATGGAGGCCCTATGTCTAAAAATGCTCAACTCAGGGATTGGAGCCATAATATTGGTAAAAGGCGACTAGGGAATGGAGGTCCTATGTCTAAAAAGGCTCAACTTAGGGATTAGAGCCCTAATGTTGGTAAAAGGCGACTAGGGAATGGAGGCCCTATGTCTAAAAAGGCTCAACTCAGGGATTGGAGCCGTAATGTTGGCAAAAGGAGACTAGGGAATGGAGGCCCTATGTCTAAAAGGCTTAACTCAGAGATTGGAGCCCTAATGTTGTCAAAATGTGACTAGGGAATGGAGGCCCAATGTCTAAAAGGCTCAACTCAGGGATTAGAGCCCTAATGTTGGCAATTGGTGAGTAGGGAATGGAGGCCCTATGTCTAAAAAGGCTCAACTCAAAGATTGGAGCCCTAATGTTGGCAAAAGGTGACTAGGGAATGGAGGCCCTATATCTAAAAAGCTCAACTCCGGGATTGGAGCCCTAATGTTGGCAAAAGGCGACTAGGGAATGGAGGCCCTATGTCTAAAAGGCTTAACTCAGGGATTGGAGCCCTAATTATGGCAAAATGTGACTAGGGAATGGAGGCCCTATGTCTAAAAGGCTCAACTCAATGATCAGAGCCCTAATGTTGGCAAAAGGTGACTGGGGAATGGAGGCCCTCTGACTAAAAAGGCTGAACTTAGGGATTGGAGCCCTAATGTTGGCTAAAGGCAACTAGAGAATGGAGGCCCTATGTCTAAAAGGCTCAACTTAGGGATTGGAGCCCTAATATTGGCAGAAAAGGCGACTAGGGAATGGAGGCCCCGTGTCTTAAAGGCTCAACTCAGGGATTGGAGCTCTAATATTGGCAAAAGGCGACTAGGGAATGGAGGCCCCATGCCTAAAAGGCTCAACTCAGGGATTAGAGCCTTAATGTTGGCAAAAGGAGACTAGGGAATGGAGGCCCTATGTCTAAAAGGCTCAACTCAGGGATTAGAGCCCTAATGTTGGCAAAAGGCGACAAGGGAATGGAGGTCCTATGTCTAAAAATGCTCTACTCAGGGATTGGAGCCGTAATGTTGGCAAAAAGAGACTAGGGAATGGAGGCCCTATGTCTAAAAATGCTCAACTCAGGGATTGGAGCCATAATATTGGTAAAAGGCGACTAGGGAATGGAGGTCCTATGTCTAAAAAGGCTCAACTTAGGGATTAGAGCCCTAATGTTGGTAAAAGGCGACTAGGGAATGGAGGCCCTATGTCTAAAAAGGCTCAACTCAGGGATTGGAGCCGTAATGTTGGCAAAAGGAGACTAGGGAATGGAGGCCCTATGTCTAAAAGGCTTAACTCAGAGATTGGAGCCCTAATGTTGTCAAAATGTGACTAGGGAATGGAGGCCCAATGTCTAAAAGGCTCAACTCAGGGATTAGAGCCCTAATGTTGGCAATTGGTGAGTAGGGAATGGAGGCCCTATGTCTAAAAAGGCTCAACTCAAAGATTGGAGCCCTAATGTTTGCAAAAGGCGAATAGGGAATGGAGGCCCTATGTCTAAAAGGCTCAACTCAGGGATTGGAGCCCTAATGGTTGCAAAAGGCGACTTGGGAAAGGAGGCCCTATGTCTAAAAGGGCTCAACTCAAGGATTGGAGCTTATTATTTTCAAAAGGCGACTAGGGAATGGAGGCCCCATGTCTAAAAGGCCCAACTCAGGGATTAGAGCCTTAATGTTGGCAAAAGGAGACTAGGGAATGGAGGCCCTATGTCTAAAACGCTCAACTTAGGGAGTATAGCCCTAATGTTGGCAAAAGGCGACAAGGGAATGGAGGCCCTATGTCTAAAAATGCTCAACTCAGGAATTGGAGCCGTAATGTTGGCAAAAGGAGACTAGGGAATGGAGGCCCTATGTCTAAAAAGGCTCAACTCAGGGATTGGAGCCGTAATGTTGGCAAAAGGAGACTAGGGAATGGAGGCCCTATGTCTAAAAGGCTTAACTCCGGGATTGGAGCCCTAATGTTGGCAAAAGGCGACTAGGGAATGGAGGCCCTATGTCTAAAAGGCTTAACTCAGGGATTGGAGCCCTAATTATGGCAAAATGTGACTAGGGAATGGAGGCCCTATGTCTAAAAGGCTCAACTCAATGATCAGAGCCCTAATGTTGGCAAAAGGTGACTGGGGAATGGAGGCCCTCTGACTAAAAAGGCTGAACTTAGGGATTGGAGCCCTAATGTTGGCTAAAGGCAACTAGAGAATGGAGGCCCTATGTCTAAAAGGCTCAACTTAGGGATTGGAGCCCTAATATTGGCAGAAAAGGCGACTAGGGAATGGAGGCCCCGTGTCTTAAAGGCTCAACTCAGGGATTGGAGCTCTAATATTGGCAAAAGGCGACTAGGGAATGGAGGCCCCATGCCTAAAAGGCTCAACTCAGGGATTAGAGCCTTAATGTTGGCAAAAGGAGACTAGGGAATGGAGGCCCTATGTCTAAAAGGCTCAACTCAGGGATTAGAGCCCTAATGTTGGCAAAAGGCGACAAGGGAATGGAGGTCCTATGTCTAAAAATGCTCTACTCAGGGATTGGAGCCGTAATGTTGGCAAAAAGAGACTAGGGAATGGAGGCCCTATGTCTAAAAATGCTCAACTCAGGGATTGGAGCCATAATATTGGTAAAAGGCGACTAGGGAATGGAGGTCCTATGTCTAAAAAGGCTCAACTTAGGGATTAGAGCCCTAATGTTGGTAAAAGGCGACTAGGGAATGGAGGCCCTATGTCTAAAAAGGCTCAACTCAGGGATTGGAGCCGTAATGTTGGCAAAAGGAGACTAGGGAATGGAGGCCCTATGTCTAAAAGGCTTAACTCAGAGATTGGAGCCCTAATGTTGTCAAAATGTGACTAGGGAATGGAGGCCCAATGTCTAAAAGGCTCAACTCAGGGATTAGAGCCCTAATGTTGGCAATTGGTGAGTAGGGAATGGAGGCCCTATGTCTAAAAAGGCTCAACTCAAAGATTGGAGCCCTAATGTTTGCAAAAGGCGACTAGGGAATGGAGGCCCTATGTCTAAAAGGCTCAACTCAGGGATTGGAGCCCTAATGGTTGCAAAAGGCGACTTGGGAAAGGAGGCCCTATGTCTAAAAGGGCTCAACTCAAGGATTGGAGCTTATTATTTTCAAAAGGCGACTAGGGAATGGAGGCCCCATGTCTAAAAGGCCCAACTCAGGGATTAGAGCCTTAATGTTGGCAAAAGGAGACTAGGGAATGGAGGCCCTATGTCTAAAACGCTCAACTTAGGGAGTATAGCCCTAATGTTGGCAAAAGGCGACAAGGGAATGGAGGCCCTATGTCTAAAAATGCTCAACTCAGGAATTGGAGCCGTAATGTTGGCAAAAGGAGACTAGGGAATGGAGACCCTATGTCTAAAAGGCTTAACTCAGAGATTGGAGCCCTAATGTTGGCAAAATGTGACTAGTAAATGGAGGCCCTATGTCTAAAAGGCTCAACTCAGGGATTGGAGCCCTAATGTTGGCAAAAGGCGACTAGGGAATGGAGGCCCTATATCTAAAAAGATCAACTCCGGGATTGGAGCCCTAATGTTGGCAAAAGGCAATTAGGGAATGGAGGCCCTATGTCTAAAAGGCTTAACTCAAGGATTGGAGACCTAATGTTGGCAAAATGTGACTAGGGAATGGAGGCCCTATGTCTAAAAGGCTCAACTCAGGGATTGGAGCCCTAATGTTGGCAAAGGGTGACTAGGGAATGGAGGTCCTATCTCTAAAAAGGCTCAACTCAAAGATTGGAGCCCTAATGTTGGCAAAAGGCGACTAGGGAATGGAGGCCCTATGTCTAAAAAGGCTCAACTCAGGGATTGAATCCCCAATATTGGTAAAGGGTTACTATGGAATGGAGGCCCTATGTCTAATAAGGCTCAACTCAGGGATTGGAGCCCTAAAGTTGGCAAAGGACGACTAGGGAATGGAGGCCCTATATCTAATAAGGCTCAACCCAGAGATTGGAGCCCTAAAGTTGGCAAAGGACGACTAGGGAATGGAGGCCCTATGTTAAAAGGCTCAACTCAGGGATTGGAGCCCTAATGTTGGCAAAGGGTGACTAGGGAATGGAGGCCCTATGTCTAAAAATGCTCAACTCAGGGATTTGAGCCGTAATGTTGGCAAAAAGAGACTAGGGAATGGAGGCCCTATGTCTAAAAGGCTTAACTCAGGGACTGGAGCCCTAATGCTGGTAAAAGGCGACTAGGGAATGGAGGTCCTATGTCTAAAAAGGCTCAACTCGGGGATTGGAGCCCTAATGTTGGCAAAAGGCGACTAGGGAATGGAGGCCCTATATCTAAAAAGCTCAACTCCGGGATTGGAGCCCTAATGTTGGCAAAAGGCGACTAGGGAATAGAGGCCCTATGTCTAAAAGGCTTAACTCAGGGATTGGAGCCCTAATGTAGGCAAACTATGACTAGGGAATAGAGGCCCTTTGTCTAAAAGGCTCAACTCAGGGATTGGAGCCCTAATGTTGGCAATAGGTGACTGGGGAATGGAGACCCTCTGTCTAAAAAGGCTGAACTTAGGGATTGGAGCCCTAATGTTGGCTAAAGGCAACTAGGGAATGGAGGCCCTATGTCTAAAAGGCTCAACTCAGGGATTGGAGCCCTAATGTTGGCAGAAAAGGTGACTAGGGAATGGAGGCCCCGTGTCTAAAAGGCTCAACTAAGGGATTGGAGCTCTAATATTGGCAAAAGGCGACTAGGGAATGGAGGCCCCATGTCTAAAAGTCTCAACTCAGGGATTGGAGCCTTAATATTGGCAAAAGGAGACTAGGGAATGGAGGTCTATGTCTAAAAAGCTCAACTCAGGGATTAGAGCCCTATTGTTGGCAAAAGGCGACTAGGGAATGGAGGCCCTATGTCTAAAAATGCTCAACTCAGGGATTGGAGCCGTAATGTTGGCAAAAGGAGACTATGTAATGGAGGACCTATGTCTAAAAGGCTCAACTCAGGGACTGGAGCCCTAATGTTGGTAAAAGGCGACTAGGGAATGGAGGTCCTATGTCTAAAAAGGCTCAACTCAGGGATTTGAGCCCTAATGTTGGCAAAAGGCGACTAGGGAATGAAGGCCCTATATCTAAAAAGCTCAACTCCGGGATTGGAGCCCTAATGTTGGCAAAGGGTGACTAGGGAATGGAGGACCTATGTCTAAAAAGGCTCAACTCAAAGATTGGAGCCCTAATGTTGGCAAAAGGCGACTAGGGAATAGAGGCCATATGTCTAAAAGGCTCAACTCATGGATTGGAGCCCTAATGGTTGCAAAAGGTTATGGGGGAATGGAGGCCCTATGTCTAAAAAGTCTCAACTCAGTGATTAGAGCCTAATTTTGGCAAAAGGCGACTAGGGAATGGAGGCCCTCTGTCTAAAAGGCTCAACTTAGGGATTGGAGCCCTAATGTTGGCAGAAAAGGCGACTAGGGAATGGAGGCCCCATGTCTAAAAGGCTCAACTCAGGGATTGAAACCCTAATATTGGCAAAAAGCAACTAGGGAATAGAGGTCCCTTGTCTAAAAGTTTCAACTCAGGGATTGGAGCCCTAATGTTGGCAAAAGGCGACTAGGGAATGGAGGCCCCGTGTCTAAAAGGCTCAACTCAGGGATTTGAGCCCTAAAGTTGGCAAAGGACGACTAGGGAATGGAGGCCCTATGTTAAAAGGCTCAACTCAGGGATTGGAGCCCTAATGTTGGCAAAAGGCGACTAGGGAATGGAGGCCCTATGTCTAAAAATGCTCAACTCAGGGATTGGAGCCGTAATGTTGGCAAAAGGAGACTAGGGAATGGAGGCCCTATGTCTAAAAGGCTCAACTCAGGGACTGGAGCCCTAATGTTGGTAAAAGGCGACTAGGGAATGGAGGTCCTATGTCTAAAAAGGCTCAACTCAGGGATTGGAGCCCTAATGTTGGCAAAAGGTGACTAGGGAATGGAGGCCCTATATCTAAAAAGATCAACTCCGGGATTGGAGCCCTAATGTTGGCAAAAGGCGACTAGGGAATGGAGGCCCTATGTCTAAAAGGCTTAACTCAGGGATTGGAGCCCTAATGTTGGCAAAATGTGACTAGGGAATGGAGGCCCTATGTCTAAAAGGCTCAACTCAATGATCAGAGCCCTAATGTTGGCAAAAGGTGACTGGGGAATGGAGGCCCTCTGACTAAAAAGGCTGAACTTAGGGATTGGAGCCCTAATGTTGGCTAAAGGCAACTAGGGAATGGAGGCCCTATGTCTAAAAGGCTCAACTTAGGGATTGGAGCCCTAATATTGGCAGAAAAGGCGACTAGGGAATGGAGGCCCCGTGTCTTAAAGGCTCAACTCTGGGATTGGAGCTCTAATATTGGCAAAAGGCGACTAGGGAATGGAGGCCCCATGCCTAAAAGGCTCAACTCATGGATTAGAGCCTTAATGTTGGCAAAAGGAGACTAGGGAATGGAGGCCCTATGTCTAAAAGGCTCAACTCAGGGATTAGAGCCCTAATGTTGGCAAAAGGCGACAAGGGAATGGAGGCCCAATGTCTAAAAATGCTCAACTCAGGGATTGGAGCCGTAATGTTGGCAAAAAGAGACTAGGGAATGGAGGCCGTATGTCTAAAAATGCTCAACTCAGGGATTGGAGCCATAATATTGGTAAAAGGCGACTAGGGAATGGAGGTCCTATGTCTAAAAAGGCTCAACTCAGGGATTAGAGCCCTAATGTTGGTAAAAGGCGACTAGGGAATGGAGGCCCTATGTCTAAAAAGGCTCAACTCAGGGATTGGAGCCGTAATGTTGGCAAAAGGAGACTAGGGAATGGAGGCCCTATGTCTAAAAGGCTTCACTCAGAGATTGGAGCCCTAATGTTGGCAAAATGTGACTAGGGAATGGAGGCCCTATGTCTAAAAGGCTCAACTCAGGGATTGGAGCCCTAATGTTGGCAATTGGTGACTAGGGAATGGAGGCCCTATGTCTAAAAAGGCTCAACTCAAAGATTGGAGCCCTAATGTTGGCAAAAGGCAACTAGGGAATGGAGGCCCTATGTCTAAAAGGCTCAACTTAGGGATTGAAGCCCTAATGGTTGCAAAAGGTGACTTGGGAATGGAGGCCCTATGTCTAAAAAGGCTCAACTTAGGGATTGGAGCTTAATATTGGCAAAAGGCGACTAGGGAATGGAGGCCCCATGTCTAAAAGGCCCAACTCAGGGATTAGAGCCTTAATGTTGGCAAAAGGAGACTAGGGAATGGAGGCCCTATGTCTAAAAGGCTCAACTCAGGGAGTAGAGCCCTAATGTTGGCAAAAGGCGACAAGGGAATGGAGGCCCTATGTCTAAAAATGCTCAACTCAGGAATTGGAGCCATAATGTTGGCAAAAGGAGACTAGGGAATGGAGGCCCTATGTCTAAAAGGCTTAACTCAGGGATTGGAGCCCTAATGTTGGCAAAATGTGACTAGGGAATGGAGGCCCTATGTCTAAAAGGCTCAACTCAGGGATTGGAGCCCTAATGTTGGCAAAAGGCGACTAGGGAATGGAGGCCCTATATCTAAAAAGCTCAACTCCGGGATTGGAGCCCTAATGTTGGCAAAAGGCGATTAGGGAATGGAGGCCCTATCTCTAAAAGGCTTAACTCAAGGATTGGAGACCTAATGTTGGCAAAATGTGACTAGGGAATGGAGGCCCTATGTCTAAAAGGCTCAACTCAGGGATTGGAGCCCTAATGTTGGCAAAGGGTGACTAGGGAATGGAGGCCCTATCTCTAAAAAGGCTCAACTCAAATATTGGAGCCCTAATGTTGGCAAAAGGCGACTAGGGAATGGAGGCCCTATGTCTAAAAGTCTCAACTCAGGTATTGGAGCCCTAATGGTTGCAAAAGGCGACTAGGGAAAGGAGGCCCTATGTCTAAAAAGGCTCAACTCAGGGATTGGAGCTTAATATTGGCAAAAGGCGACTAGGGAATGGAGGCCCTATGTCTAATAAGGCTCAACCCAGGGATTGGAGCCCTAAAGTTGGCAAAGGACAACTAGGGAATGGTGGCCCTATGTCTAATAAGGCTCAACCCAGGGATTGGAGCCCTAAAGTTGGCAAAGGACGACTAGGGAATGGAGGCCCTATGTTAAAAGGCTCAACTCAGGGATTGGAGCCCTAATGTTGGCAAAGGGTGACTAGGGAATGGAGGCCCTATGTCTAAAAAGGCTCAACTCAAAGATTGAAGCCCTAATGTTGGCAAAAGGAGACTAGGGAATTGAGACCCTATGTCTAAAAGGCTCAACTCATGGATTGGAGCCCTAATGGTTGCAAAAGGCGACTAGGGAATGGAGGCCCTATGTCTAAAAAGGCTCAACTCAGTGATTGGAGCCTAATGTTGGCAAAAGGCGACTAGGGAATGGAGGCCCTATGTCTAAAAGGCTCAACTCAGGGATTGGAGCCCTAATGTTGGCAGAAAAGGCGACTATTGAATGGAGGCCCCATGTCTAAAAGGCTCAACTCAGGGATTGAAGCCCTAATATTGGCAAAAGACAACTAGGGAATAGAGGCCCCTTGTCTAAAAGGTTCAACTCAGGGATTGGAGCCCTAATGTTGGCAAAAGGCGACTAGGGAATGGAGGGCCCATTCTAAGAGTTTCAACTCAGGGATTGGAGCCTTAATGTTGGCAAAAGGAGACTAGGGAATGGAGGACCTATGTCTAAAAGGCTCAACCCAGGGATTAGAGCCCTAATGTTGGCAAAAGGCGACTAGGGAATGGAGGCCCTATGTTTAAAAATGCTCAACTCAGGAATTGGAGCTGTAATGTTGGCAAAAGGAGACTAGGGAATGGAGGCCCTATGTCTAAAAGGTTCAACTCAGGGACTGGAGCCCTAATGTTGGTAAAAGGCGACTAGGGAATGGAGGTCCTATGTCTAAAAAGGATCAACTCAGGAATTGGAGCCCTAATGTTGGCAAAAGGCGACTAGGGAATGGAGGCCCTATATCTAAAAAGCTCAATTTCAGGATTGGAGCCCTAATGTTGGAAAAAGGCGACTAGGGAATGGAGGCCCTATGTCTAAAAGGCTTAACTCGGGGATTTGAGCCCTAATGTTGGCAAAATTTGACTAGGGAATAGAGGCCCTTTGTCTAAAAGGCTCAACTCAGGGATTGGAGCCCTAATGTTGGCAAAAGGTGACTTGGGAATGGAGACCCTCTGACTAAAAAGGCTGAACTTAGGGATTGGAGCCCTAATGTTGGCTAAAGGTAACTAGGGAATGGAGGCCCTATGTCTAAAAGGCTCAACTCAGGGATTGAAGCCCTAATGTTGGCAGAAAAGGCGACTAGGGAATGGAGGCCCCGTGTCTAAAAGGCTCAACTCAGGGATTGGAGCTCTAATATTGGCAAAAGGTGACTAGGGAATGGAGGCCCCATGTCTAAAAGTCTCAACTCAGGGATTGGAGCCTTAATGTTGGGAAAAGGAGACTAGGGAATGGAGGTCTATGTCTAAAAGGCTCAACTCAGGGATTAGAGCCCTATTGTTGGCAAAAGGCGACTAGGGAATGGAGGCCCTATGTCTAAAAATGCTCAACTTATGGATTGGAGCCGTAATGTTGGCAAAAGGAGACTAGGGAATGGAGGCCCTATGTCTAAAAGGCTCAACTCAGGGACTGGAGGCATAATGTTGGTAAAAGGCGACTAGGGAATGGAGGTCCTATGTCTAAAAAGGCTCAACTCAGGGATTTCAGCCCTAATGTTGGCAAAAGGCGACTAGGGAATGAAGGCCCTATATCTAAAAAGCTCAACTCCGGGATTGGAGCCCTAATGTTGGCAAAGGGTGACTGGGGAATGGAGGCCCTCTGACTAAAAAGGCTGAACTTAGGGATTGGAGCCCTAATGTTGGCTAAAGGCAACTAGGGAATGGAGGCCCTATGTCTAAAAGGCTCAACTTAGGGATTGGAGCCCTAATATTGGCAGAAAAGGCGACTAGGGAATGGAGGCCCCGTGTCTTAAAGGCTCAACTCTGGGATTGGAGCTCTAATATTGGCAAAAGGCGACTAGGGAATGGAGGCCCCATGCCTAAAAGGCTCAACTCATGGATTAGAGCCTTAATGTTGGCAAAAGGAGACTAGGGAATGGAGGCCCTATGTCTAAAAGGCTCAACTCAGGGATTAGAGCCCTAATGTTGGCAAAAGGCGACAAGGGAATGGAGGCCCAATGTCTAAAAATGCTCAACTCAGGGATTGGAGCCGTAATGTTGGCAAAAAGAGACTAGGGAATGGAGGCCGTATGTCTAAAAATGCTCAACTCAGGGATTGGAGCCATAATATTGGTAAAAGGCGACTAGGGAATGGAGGTCCTATGTCTAAAAAGGCTCAACTCAGGGATTAGAGCCCTAATGTTGGTAAAAGGCGACTAGGGAATGGAGGCCCTATGTCTAAAAAGGCTCAACTCAGGGATTGGAGCCGTAATGTTGGCAAAAGGAGACTAGGGAATGGAGGCCCTATGTCTAAAAGGCTTCACTCAGAGATTGGAGCCCTAATGTTGGCAAAATGTGACTAGGGAATGGAGGCCCTATGTCTAAAAGGCTCAACTCAGGGATTGGAGCCCTAATGTTGGCAATTGGTGACTAGGGAATGGAGGCCCTATGTCTAAAAAGGCTCAACTCAAAGATTGGAGCCCTAATGTTGGCAAAAGGCGACTAGGGAATGGAGGCCCTATGTCTAAAAGGCTCAACTCAGGGATTGAAGCCCTAATGGTTGCAAAAGGTGACTTGGGAATGGAGGCCCTATGTCTAAAAAGGCTCAACTTAGGGATTGGAGCTTAATATTGGCAAAAGGCGACTAGGGAATGGAGGCCCCATGTCTAAAAGGCCCAACTCAGGGATTAGAGCCTTAATGTTGGCAAAAGGAGACTAGGGAATGGAGGCCCTATGTCTAAAAGGCTCAACTCAGGGAGTAGAGCCCTAATGTTGGCAAAAGGCGACAAGGGAATGGAGGCCCTATGTCTAAAAATGCTCAACTCAGGAATTGGAGCCATAATGTTGGCAAAAGGAGACTAGGGAATGGAGGCCCTATGTCTAAAAGGCTTAACTCAGGGATTGGAGCCCTAATGTTGGCAAAATGTGACTAGGGAATGGAGGCCCTATGTCTAAAAGGCTCAACTCAGGGATTGGAGCCCTAATGTTGGCAAAAGGCGACTAGGGAATGGAGGCCCTATATCTAAAAAGCTCAACTCCAGGATTGGAGCCCTAATGTTGGCAAAAGGCGATTAGGGAATGGATGCCCTATCTCTAAAAGGCTTAACTCAAGGATTGGAGACCTAATTTTGGCAAAATGTGACTAGGGAATGGAGGCCCTATGTCTAAAAAGGCTCAACTCAGGAATTGGAGCCCTAATGTTGGCAAAAGGCGACTAGGGAATGGAGGCCCTATATCTAAAAAGCTCAATTTCAGGATTGGAGCCCTAATGTTGGAAAAAGGCGACTAGGGAATGGAGGCCCTATGTCTAAAAGGCTTAACTCGGGGATTTGAGCCCTAATGTTGGCAAAATGTGACTAGGGAATGGAGGCCCTTTGTCTAAAAGGCTCAACTCAGGGATTGGAGCCCTAATGTTGGCAAAAGGTGACTTGGGAATGGAGACCCTCTGACTAAAAAGGCTGAACTTAGGGATTGGAGCCCTAATGTTGGCTAAAGGTAACTAGGGAATGGAGGCCCTATGTCTAAAAGGCTCAACTCAGGGATTGAAGCCCTAATGTTGGCAGAAAAGGCGACTAGGGAATGGAGGCCCCGTGTCTAAAAGGCTCAACTCAGGGATTGGAGCTCTAATATTGGCAAAAGGTGACTAGGGAATGGAGGCCCCATGTCTAAAAGTCTCAACTCAGGGATTGGAGCCTTAATGTTGGGAAAAGGAGACTAGGGAATGGAGGTCTATGTCTAAAAGGCTCAACTCAGGGATTAGAGCCCTATTGTTGGCAAAAGGCGACTAGGGAATGGAGGCCCTATGTCTAAAAATGCTCAACTTAGGGATTGGAGCCGTAATGTTGGCAAAAGGAGACTAGGGAATGGAGGCCCTATGTCTAAAAGGCTCAACTCAGGGACTGGAGGCATAATGTTGGTAAAAGGCGACTAGGGAATGGATGTCCTATGTCTAAAAAGGCTCAACTCAGGGATTTCAGCGCTAATGTTGGCAAAAGGCGACTAGGGAATGAAGGCCCTATATCTAAAAAGCTCAACTCCGGGATTGGAGCCCTAATGTTGGCAAAGGGTGACTGGGGAATGGAGGCCCTCTGACTAAAAAGGCTGAACTTAGGGATTGGAGCCCTAGTGTTGGCTAAAGGCAACTAGGGAATGGAGGCCCTATGTCTAAAAGGCTCAACTTAGGGATTGGAGCCCTAATATTGGCAGAAAAGGCGACTAGGGAATGGAGGCCCCGTGTCTTAAAGGCTCAACTCTGGGATTGGAGCTCTAATATTGGCAAAAGGCGACTAGGGAATGGAGGCCCCATGCCTAAAAGGCTCAACTCATGGATTAGAGCCTTAATGTTGGCAAAAGGAGACTAGGGAATGGAGGCCCTATGTCTAAAAGGCTCAACTCAGGAATAGAGCCCTAATGTTGGCAAAAGGCGACAAGGGAATGGAGGCCCTATGTCTAAAAATGCTCAACTCAGGGATTGGAGCCGTAATGTTGGCAAAAAGAGACTAGGGAATGGAGGCCCTATGTCTAAAAATGCTCAACTCAGGGATTGGAGCCATAATATTGGTAAAAGGCGACTAGGGAATGGAGGTCCTATGTCTAAAAAGGCTCAACTCAGGGATTAGAGCCCTAATGTTGGTAAAAGGCGACTAGGGAATGGAGGCCCTATGTCTAAAAAGGCTCAACTCAGGGATTGGAGCCGTAATGTTGGCAAAAGGAGACTAGGGAATGGAGGCCCTATGTCTAAAAGGCTTCACTCAGAGATTGGAGCCCTAATGTTGGCAAAATGTGACTAGGGAATGGAGGCCCTATGTCTAAAAGGCTCAACTCAGGGATTGGAGCCCTAATGTTGGCAATTGGTGACTAGGGAATGGAGGCCCTATGTCTAAAAAGGCTCAACTCAAAGATTGGAGCCCTAATGTTGGCAAAAGGCAACTAGGGAATGGAGGCCCTATGTCTAAAAGGCTCAACTCAGGGATTGAAGCCCTAATGGTTGCAAAAGGTGACTTGGGAATGGAGGCCCTATGTCTAAAAAGGCTCAACTTAGGGATTGGAGCTTAATATTGGCAAAAGGCGACTAGGGAATGGAGGCCCCATGTCTAAAAGGCCCAACTCAGGGATTAGAGCCTTAATGTTGGCAAAAGGAGACTAGGGAATGGAGGCCCTATGTCTAAAAGGCTCAACTCAGGGAGTAGAGCCCTAATGTTGGCAAAAGGCGACAAGGGAATGGAGGCCCTATGTCTAAAAATGCTCAACTCAGGAATTGGAGCCATAATGTTGGCAAAAGGAGACTAGGGAATGGAGGCCCTATGTCTAAAAGGCTTAACTCAGGGATTAGAGCCCTAATGTTGGCAAAATGTGACTAGGGAATGGAGGCCCTATGTCTAAAAGGCTCAACTCAGGGATTGGAGCCCTAATGTTGGCAAAAGGCGACTAGGGAATGGTGGCCCTATATCTAAAAAGCTCAACTCCGGGATTGGAGCCCTAATGTTGGCAAAAGGCGATTAGGGAATGGATGCCCTATCTCTAAAAGGCTTAACTCAAGGATTGGAGACCTAATGTTGGCAAAATGTGACTAGGGAATGGAGGCCCTATGTCTAAAAGGCTCAACTCAGGGATTGGAGCCCTAATGTTGGCAAAGGGTGACTAGGGAATGGAGGCCCTATCTCTAAAAAGGCTCAACTCAAATATTGGAGCCCTAATGTTGGCAAAAGGCGACTAGGGAATGGAGGCCCTATGTCTAAAAGTTTCAACTCAGGGATTGGAGCCCTAATGGTTGCAAAAGGCGACTAGGGAAAGGAGGCCTTATGTCTAAAAAGGCTCAACTCAGGGATTGGAGCTTAATATTGGCAAAAGGCGACTAGGGAATGGAGGCCCTATGTCTAATAAGGCTCAACCCAGGGATTGGAGCCCTAAAGTTGGCAAAGGACAACTAGGGAATGGTGGCCCTATGTCTAATAAGGCTCAACCCAGGGATTGGAGCCCTAAAGTTGGCAAAGGACGACTAGGGAATGGAGGCCCTATGTTAAAAGGCTCAACTCAGGGATTGGAGCCCTAATGTTGGCAAAGGGTGACTAGGGAATGGAGGCCCTATGTCTAAAAAGGCTCAACTCAAAGATTGAAGCCCTAATGTTGGCAAAAGGAGACTAGGGAATTGAGACCCTATGTCTAAAAGGCTCAACTCATGGATTGGAGCCCTAATGGTTGCAAAAGGCGACTAGGGAATGGAGGCCCTATGTCTAAAAAGGCTCAACTCAGTGATTGGAGCCTAATGTTGGCAAAAGTCGACTAGGGAATGGAGGCCCTATGTCTAAAAGGCTCAACTCAGGGATTGGAGCCCTAATGTTGGCAGAAAAGGCGACTATTGAATGGAGGCCCCATGTCTAAAAGGCTCAACTCAGGGATTGAAGCCCTAATATTGGCAAAAGACAACTAGGGAATAGAGGCCCCTTGTCTAAAAGGTTCAACTCAGGGATTGGAGCCCTAATGTTGGCAAAAGGCGACTAGGTAATGGAGGGCCCATTCTAAGAGGCTCAACTCAGGGATTGGAGCCTTAATGTTGGCAAACGGAGACTAGGGAATGGAGGACCTATGTCTAAAAGGCTCAACCCAGGGATTAGAGCCCTAATGTTGGCAAAAGGCGACTAGGGAATGGAGGTCCTATGTCTAAAAATGCTCAACTCAGGAATTGGAGCCGTAATGTTGGCAAAAGGAGACTAGGGAATGGAGGCCCTATGTCTAAAAGGTTCAACTCAGGGACTGGAGCCCTAATGTTGGTAAAAGGCGACTAGGGAATGGAGGTCCTATGTCTAAAAAGGCTCAACTCAGGAATTGGAGCCCTAATGTTGGCAAAAGGCGACTAGGGAATGGAGGCCCTATATCTAAAAAGCTCAATTTCAGGATTGGAGCCCTAATGTTGGAAAAAGGCGACTAGGGAATGGAGGCCCTATGTCTAAAAGGCTTAACTCGGGGATTTGAGCCCTAATGTTGGCAAAATGTGACTAGGGAATGGAGGCCCTTTGTCTAAAAGGCTCAACTCAGGGATTGGAGCCCTAATGTTGGCAAAAGGTGACTTGGGAATGGAGACCCTCTGACTAAAAAGGCTGAACTTAGGGATTGGAGCCCTAATGTTGGCTAAAGGTAACTAGGGAATGGAGGCCCTATGTCTAAAAGGCTCAACTCAGGGATTGAAGCCCTAATGTTGGCAGAAAAGGCGACTAGGGAATGGAGGCCCCGTGTCTAAAAGGCTCAACTCAGGGATTGGAGCTCTAATATTGGCAAAAGGTGACTAGGGAATGGAGGCCCCATGTCTAAAAGTCTCAACTCAGGGATTGAAGCCTTAATGTTGGGAAAAGGAGACTAGGGAATGGAGGTCTATGTCTAAAAGGCTCAACTCAGGGATTAGAGCCCTATTGTTGGCAAAAGGCGACTAGGGAATGGAGGCCCTATGTCTAAAAATGCTCAACTTAGGGATTGGAGCCGTAATGTTGGCAAAAGGAGACTAGGGAATGGAGGCCCTATGTCTAAAAGGCTCAACTCAGGGACTGGAGGCATAATGTTGGTAAAAGGCGACTAGGGAATGGAGGTCCTATGTCTAAAAAGGCTCAACTCAGGGATTTCAGCCCTAATGTTGGCAAAAGGCGACTAGGGAATGAAGGCCCTATATCTAAAAAGCTCAACTCCGGGATTGGAGCCCTAATGTTGGCAAAGGGTGACTAGGGAATGGAGGACCTATGTCTAAAAAGGCTCAACTCAAAGATTGGAGCCTTAATGTTGGCAAAAGGCGACTAGGGAAAAGAGGCCCTATGTCTAAAAGGCTCAACTCATGGATTGGAGCCCTAATGGTTGCAAAAGGCGACGAGGGAATGGAGGCCCTATGTCTAAAAAGGCTCAACTCAGTGATTGGAGCCTAATGTTGGCAAAAGGTGACTAGGGAATGGAGGCCCTATGTCTAAAAGGCTCAACTCAGGGATTTGAGCTCTAATGTTGGCAGAAAAGGCGACAAGGGAATGGGGGCCCCATGTCTAAAAGGCTCAACTCAGGGATTGAAGCCCTAATATTGGCAAAAGGCAACTAGGGAATAGAGGCCCCTTGACTAAAAGGTTCAACTCAGGGATTGGAGCCATAATGTTGGCAAAAGGCGACTAAGGAATGGAGGCCCCATGTCTAAAAGGCTCAACTCAGGGATTGGATCCTTAATGTTGGCAAAAGGAGACTAGGGAATGGAGGACCTATGTCTAAAAGGCTCAACTCAGGGATTAGAGCCCTAATGTTGGCGAAAGGCGACTAGGGAATGGAGGCCCTACGTCTAAAAATGCTTAACTCAGGGATTGGAGCCGAAATGTTGGCAAAAAGAGACTAGGGAATGGAGGCCCTATGTCTAAGAGGCTCAACTCAGGGACTGGAGCCCTAATGTTGGTAAAAGGCGACTAGGGAATGGAGGTCCTATGTCTAAAAAGGCTCAACTCAGGGATTGGAGCCCTAATGTTGGCAAAAGGCGACTAGGGAATGGAGGCCCTATATCTAAAAAGCTCAACTCCGGGATTGGAGCCCTAATGTTGGCAAAAGGCGACTAGGGAATGGAGGCCCTATGTCTAAAAGGCTTAACTCAGGGATTGGAGCCCTAATGTTGGCAAAATGTGACTAGGGAATGGAGGCCCTATGCCTAAAAGGCTCAACTCAGGGATCAGAGCCCTAATGTTGGCAAAAGGTGACTGGGGAATGGAGGCCCTCTAACTAAAAAGGCTGAACTTAGGGATTGGAGCCCTAATGTTGGCTAAAGGCAACTAGGGAATGGAGGCCCTATGTCTAAAAGGCTCAACTCAGGGATTGGAGCCCTAATATTGGCAGAAAAGGCGACTAGGGAATGGAGGCCCTATGTCTAAAAATGCTCAACTCAAAGATTGGAGCCCTAATGTTGGCAAAAGGCGACTAGGGAATGGAGGCCCTATGTCTAAAAGGCTCAACTCAGGGATTGGAGCCCTAATGGTTGCAAAAGGCGACTAGGGAATGGAGGCCCTATGTCTAAAAAGGCTCAACTTAGGGATTGGACCTTATTATTGGCAAAAGGCGACTAGGGAATAGAGGCCCTATGTCTAAAAGGCTCAACTCAGGGATTGGATCCCTAATGTTGGCAGAAAAGGTGACTAGGGAATGGAGGCCCCATGTCTAAAAGGCTCAACTCAGGGATTGGATCCATAATGTTGGCAAAATACGACTAGGGAATGGAGGCCCTATGTCTAAAAGGCTCAACTCAGGGATTGGAACCCTAATATTGGTAGAAAAGGTGACTAGGGAATGGAGGCCCTTTGTCTAAAAGGCTCAACTAAGGGATTGGGGCCCTAATGTTGGCAAAAGGAGACTAGGTAATGGAGGCCCCATGTCTAAAAGGCACAACTCAGGGATTGGAGCCCTAATGTTGGCAAAAGGCGATTAGGGAATGGAGGCCCTATGTCTAAAAGGCTCAACTAAAAGATTGAAGCCCTAATATTTGCAAAAGGCGACTAGGGAATGGAGGCCCTAAGTTTAAAAGGCTCAACTCAGGGATTGGAACCCTAATATTGGTAGAAAAGGTGACTAGGGAATGGAGGCCCTTTGTCTAAAAGGCTCAACTAAGGGATTGGGGCCCTAATGTTGGCAAAAGGAGACTAGGTAATGGAGGCCCCATGTCTAAAAGGCACAACTCAGGGATTAGATCCCTAATGTTGGCAAAAGGCGACAAGGGAATGGAGGCCCTATGTCAAAAAATGGTCAACTCAGGGATTGGAGCCGTAATGTTGGCAAAAGGAGACTAGGTAATGGAGGCCCAATGTCTAAAAATGCTCAACTTAGGGATTAGAGTCATAATATTGGTAAAAGGCGACTAGGGAATGGAAGTCCTATATCTAAAAAGGCTCAACTCAGGGATTAGAGCCCTAATGTTGGCAAAAGTCGACTAGGGAATGGAGGCCCTATGTCTAAAAGGGCTCAACTCAAAGATTGAAGCCCTAATGTTCGCAAAAGGCGACTAGGGAATGGAGGCCCTATGTTTAAAAGGCTCAACTCAGGGATTAGAGCCCTAATGTTGGCGAAAGGCGGCTAGGGAATGGAGGTCTTATGTCTAAAAAGGCTCAACTCAGGGATTAGAGCCCTAATGTTGGCAAAAAGCGACGAGGGAATGGAGACCCTATGTCTAAAAAGCTCAACTCAGGGATTGGACCCCTAATGTTGGCAAAAGGCGACTAGGGAATGGAGGCCCCATGTCTAAAAGGCTCAACTCAGGGATTGAAGCCCTAATATTGGCAAAAGGCTGCTAAGGAATAGAGGCCCCTTGTCTAAAATGTTCAACTCAAGGATTGGAGCTCTAATGTTGGCAAAAGACGACTAGGGATTGGAGGCCCCATGTCTAAAAGGCTCAACTCAAGGATTGGAGCCTTAATGTTGACAAAAGGAGACTAGGGAATGGAGGCCCTATGTCTAAAAGGCTCAACTCAGGGATTAGATCCCTAATGTTGGCAAAAGGCGACAAGGGAATGGAGGCCCTATGTCTAAAAATGCTCAACTCAGGGATTGGAGCCGTAATGTTGGCAAAAGGAGACTAGGGAATGGAGGCCCTATGTCTAAAAGGCTCAACTCAGGACTAGAGCCCTAATGTTTGTAAAAGGCAACTAGGGAATGGAGGTCCTATGTCTAAAAAGGCTCAACTCAGGGATTGGAGCCCTAATGTTGGCAAAAGGCGACTAGGGAATGGAGGCCCTATATCTAAAAAGGTCAACTCCGGGATTGGAGCCCTAATGTTGGCAAAAGGCGACTAGGGAATGGAGGCCCTATGTCTAAAAAGCTCAACTCAGGGATTGGAGCCCTAATGTTGGCAAAAGGCGACTAGGGAATGGAGGCCCTATGTCTAAAAGGCTCAACTCAGGGATTGGAGCCCTAATGTTGGCAGAAAAGGCGACTAGGGAATGGAGGCCCCATGTCTAAAAGGCTCAACTCAGGGATAGAAGCCCTAATATTGGCAAAAGGTAGCTAGGGAATAGAGGCCCGTTGTCTAAAAGGTTCAACTCAGGGATTGGAGCCTTAATGTTGGCAAAAGGCGACTAGGGAATGGAGGCCCCATGTCTAAAAGGCTCAACTCAGGGATTGGAGCCTTAATGTTGACAAAAGGAGACTAGGGAATGGAGGCCCTATGTCTAAAAGGCTCAACTCAGGGATTAGAGCCCTAATGTTGGCAAAAGGCGACTAGGGAATGGAGGCCCTATGTCTAAACATGATCAACTCATAGATTGGAGCCGTAAACTTGGCAAAAGGAGACTAGGGAATGAAGGCCCTATGTCTAAAAGGCTCAACTCAGGACTAGAGCCCTAATGTTGGTAAAGGGCGACTAGGGAATGGAGGTCCTATGTCTAAAAAGGCTCAACTCAGGGATTGGAGCCCTAATGTTGGCAAAAGGCGACTAGGAAATGGAGGCCCTATATCTAAAAAGCTCAACTCCGGGATTGGAGCCCTAGTGTTGGCAAAAGGCGACTAGGGAATGGAGGCCCTATGTCTAAAAGGCTTAACTCAGGGATTGGAGCCCTAATGTTGGCAAAATGTGACTAGGGAATGGAGGCCCTATGTCTAAAAGGCTCAACTCAGGGATTGGAGCCCTAATGTTGGCAAAAGGTGACTAGGGAATGGAGGCCCTCTGTATAAAAAGGTTGAACTCAGTGATTGGAGCCCTAATGTTGGTAAAAGGCAACTAGGGAATGGAGGCCCTATATCTAAAAAGCTCAACTTCGGGATTGGAGCCCTAATGTTGGCTAAAGGCGACTAGGGAATGGAGGCCCTATGTATAAAAGGCTTAACTCAGGGATTGGAGCCCTAATGTTAGCAGAAAAGGCGACTAGGGAATGGAGGCCCCGTGTCTAAACGGCTCAACTCAAGGACTGAAGCTCTAATATTGGCAAAAGGCGACTAGGGAATGGAGGCCCCATGTCTAAAAGGCTCAACTCAGGGATTGGAGCCTTAATGTTGGCAAAAGGAGACTAGGGAATGGAGGCCCTATGTCTAAAAGGCTCAACTCAGGGATTAGAGCCTTAATGTTGGCAAAAGGCGACTAGGGAATGGATGCCCTATGTCTAAAAATGCTCAACTCAGGGATTGGAGCCGTAATGTTGGCAAAAGGAGACTAGGGAATGGAGGTCCTATGTCTAAAAAGGCTCAACTCAGGTACTGGAGCCCTAATGTTGGTAAAGGCGACTAGGGAATGGAGGTCCTATGTCTAAAAAGGCTCAACTCAGGGATTGGAGCCCTAATGTTGGCAAAAGGCGACTAGGGAATGGAGGCCCTATATCTAAAAAGCTCAACTCCGGGATTGGAACCCTTATGTTGGCAAAAGGCGACTAGGGAATGGAGGTCGTATGTCTAAAAGGCTTAACTCAGGGATTGTAGCCCTAATGTTGGCAAAATGTGATTAGGGAATGGAGGCCCTATGTCTAAAAGGCTCAACTCAGGGATTGGAGCCCTAATGTTGGCAAAAGGCGACTAGGGAATGGAGGCCCAATGTCTAAAAGGCTCAACTCAGGGATTGGAGCCCTAATGGTTGCAAAAGGCGACTAGGGAATTGAGGCCCTATGTCTAAAAAGACTCAACTCAGGGATTGGAGCTTAATATTTGCAAAAGGCGACTAGGGAATGGAGTCCCCATGTCTAAAAGGCTCAACTCAGGGATTAGAGCCTTAATGTTGGCAAAAGGAGACTAGGGAATAGAGGCCCTATGTCTAAAAGGCTCAACTCAGGGATTAGAGCCCTAATGTTGGCAAAAGGCGACAAGGGAATGGAGGCCCTATGTCTAAAAATGCTCAACTCAGGAATTGGAGCCGTAATGTTGGCAAAAGGAGACTAGGGAATGGAGGCCCTATGTCTAAAAGGCTCAACTCAGGGACTGGAGCCATAATATTGGTAAAAGGCGACTAGGGAATGGAGGTCCTATGTCTAAAAAGTCTCAACTCAGGGATTAGAGCCCTAATGTTGGCAAAAGGCGACTAGGGAATGAAGGCCCTATATCTAAAAAGCTCAACTCCGGGATTGGAGCCCTAATGTTGGCAAAAGGCGATTAGGGAATGGAGGACCTATGTCTAAAAGGCTTAACTCAGGGATTGGAGCCCTAATGTTGGCAAAATGTGACTAGGGAATGCAGGCCCTATGTCTAAAAGGCTCAACTCAGGGATTGGAGACCTAATGTTGACAAAGGGTGACTAGGGAATGGAGGTCCTATGTCTAAAAAGGCTCAACTCAAAGATTGGAGCCCTAATGTTGGCAAAAGGCGACTAGGGAATGGAGGCCCTATGTCTAAAAGGCTCAACTCAGGGATTGGAGCCCTAATGGTTGCAAAAGGCGACTAGGGAATGGAGGCCCTATGTCTAAAAAGGCTCAACTTAGGGATTGGACCTTATTATTGGCAAAAGGCGACTAGGGAATAGAGGCCCTATGTCTAAAAGGCTCAACTCAGGGATTGGATCCCTAATGTTGGCAGAAAAGGTGACTAGGGAATGGAGGCCCCATGTCTAAAAGGCTCAACTCAGGGATTGGATCCATAATGTTGGCAAAATACGACTAGGGAATGGAGGCCCTATGTCTAAAAGGCTCAACTCAGGGATTGGAACCCTAATATTGGTAGAAAAGGTGACTAGGGAATGGAGGCCCTTTGTCTAAAAGGCTCAACTAAGGGATTGGGGCCCTAATGTTGGCAAAAGGAGACTAGGTAATGGAGGCCCCATGTCTAAAAGGCACAACTCAGGGATTGGAGCCCTAATGTTGGCAAAAGGCGATTAGGGAATGGAGGCCCTATGTCTAAAAGGCTCAACTAAAAGATTGAAGCCCTAATATTTGCAAAAGGCGACTAGGGAATGGAGGCCCTAAGTTTAAAAGGCTCAACTCAGGGATTGGAGCCCTAATGTTGGCAAAAGTCGACTAGGGAATGGAGGCCCTATATCTAAAAAGCTCAACTCCGGGATTGGAGCCCTTATGTTGGCAAAAGGCGACTAGGGAATGGAGGTCGTATGTCTAAAAGGCTTAACTCAGGGATTGTAGCCCTAATGTTGGCAAAATGTGATTAGGGAATGGAGGCCCTATGTCTAAAAGGCTCAACTCAGGGATTGGAGCCCTAATGTTGGCAAAGGGTGACTAGGGAATGGAGGCCCTATGTCTAAAAGGCTCAACTCAGGGATTGGAGCCCTAATGGTTGCAAAAGGCGACTAGGGAATGGAGGCCTTATGTCTAAAAAGGTTCAACTCAGGGATTGGACCTTATTATTGGCAAAAGGCGACTAGGGAATAGAGGCCCTATGTCTAAGAGGCTCAACTCAGGGATTGGATCCCTAATGTTGGCAGAAAAGGTGACTAGGGAATGGAGGCCCCATGTCTAAAAGGCTCAAATCAGGGATTGGATCCATAATGTGGGCAAAATACGACTAGGGAATGGAGGCCCTATGTCTAAAAGGCTCAACTCAGGGATTGGAACCCTAATATTGGTAGCAAAATACGACTAGGGAATGGAGGCCCTATGTCTAAAAGGCTCAACTCAGGGATTGGAACCCTAATATTGGTAGAAAAGGTGACTAGGGAATGGAGGCCCTTTGTCTAAAAGGCTCAACTAAGGGATTGGGGCCCTAATGTTGGCAAAAGGAGACTAGGTAATGGAGGCCCCATGTCTAAAAGGCACAACTCAGGGATTGGAGCCCTAATGTTGGCAAAAGGCGATTAGGGAATGGAGGCCCTATGTCTAAAAGGCTCAACTAAAAGATTGAAGCCCTAATATTTGCAAAAGGCGACTAGGGAATGGAGGCCCTAAGTTTAAAAGGATCAACTCAGGGATTGGAACCCTAATGTTGGCAAAAGGCGACTAGGGAATGGAGGCCCTATGTCTAAAAGGATCAACTCAGGGATTAGAGCCCTAATGTTGGCAGAAAAGGCGACTAGGGAATTGAGGCCCCGTGTCTAAACGGCTCAACTCAAGGATTGGAGCTCTAATATTGGCAAAAGGCGACTAGGGAATGGAGGCCCCATGTCTAAAAGGCTCAACTCAGGGATTGGATCCTTAATGTTGGCAAAAGGAGACTAGGGAATGGAGGCCCTATGTCTATAAGGCTCAACTCAGGGATTAGAGCCTTAATGTTGGCAAAAGGCGACTAGGGAATGGAGGCCCTATGTCTAAAAATGCTCAACTCAGGATTGGAGTCGTAATGTTGGCAAAAGGCGATTAGGGAATGGAGGCCCTGTGTCTAAAAGGCTCAACTAAAAGATTGAAGCCCTAATATTTGCAAAAGGCGACTAGGGAATGGAGGTCCTATGTCTAAAAAGTCTCAACTAATGGATTAGAGCCCTAATGTTGGCAAAAGGCGACTAGGGAATGAAGGCCCTATATCTAAAAAGCGCAACTCCGGGATTGGAGCCCTAATGTTGGGAAAAGGCGATTAGGGAATGGAGGCCCTATGTCTAAAAGGCTTAACTCAGGGATTGGAGCCCTAATGTTGGCAAAATGTGACTAGGGAATGGAGTCCCTATGTCTAAAAGGCTCAACTCAGGGATTGGAGCCCTAATGTTGGCAAAGGGTGACTAGGGAATGGAGGTCCTATGTCTAAAAAGGCTCAACTCAAAGATTGGAGCCCTAATGTTGGCAAAAGGTGACTAGGGAATGGAGGCCCTATGTCTAAAAGGCTCAACTCAGGGATTGGAGCCCTAATGGTTGCAAAAGGTGACTAGGGAATGGAGGCCCTATGTCTAAAAAGGCTCAACTCAGGGATTGGAGCTTATTATTGGCAAAAGGCGACTAGGGAATGGAGGCCCTATGTCTAAAAGGCTCAACTAAGGGATTGGAGCCCTAATGGTGGAAGAAAAGGCGACTAGGGAATGGAGGCCCCATGTCTAAAAGGCTCAACTCAGGGATTGGATCCATAATGTTGGCAAAATACGACTAGGGAATGGAGGCCCTATGTCTAAAAGGCTCAACTCAGGGATTGGAACCCTAATATTGGTATAAAAGGTGACTAGGGAATGGAGGCCCTTTGTCTAAAAGGCTCAACTAAGGGATTGGGGCCCTAATGTTGGCAAAAAGAGACTAGGTAATGGAGGCCCCATGTCTAAAAGGCACAACTCAGGGATTGGAGCCCTAATGTTGGCAAAAGGTGATTAGGGAATGGAGGCCCTATGTCTAAAAGGCTCAACTAAAAGATTGAAGCCCTAATATTCGCAAAAGGCGACTAGGGAATAGAGGCCCTAAGTTTAAAAGGCTCAACTCAGGGATTGGACCCCTAATGTTGGCAAAAGGCGACTAGGGAATGGAGGCCCTATGTCTAAATGGCTCAACTCAGGGATTGGAGCCCTAATGTTGGCAGAAAAGGCGACTAGGGAATGGAGGCCCCATGTCTAAAAGGCTCAACTCAGGGATTGAAGCCCTAATATTGTTAAAAGGCAGCTAGGGAATAGAGACCCGTTGTCTAAAAGGTTAAACTCAGGGATTGGAGCCCTAATGTTGGCAAAAGGCGACTAGGGAATGGAGGCCCCATGTCTAAAAGGCTCAACTCAGGGATTTGAGCCTTAATGTTGACAAAAGGAGACTAGGGAATGGAGGCCCTTTGTCTAAAAAGCTCAACTCAGGGATTAGAGCCCTAATGTTGGCAAAAGATGACTAGGGAATGGAGGCCCTATGTCTAAAAATGCTCAACTCAGGGATTGGAGCCGTAATGTTGGCAAAAGGAGACTAGGGAATGAAGGCCCTATGTCTAAAAGGCTTAACTCAGGACTAGAGCCCTAATGTTGTTGATTTCTCCAGAGAGGTGATCTCCTGGGGGGATGCCCCCCCAGTATTTGAGGTTGATTAAATAGAAGCCTTGAATATTTGTTAAGTTCTCCTTAGGTAGCATATAGATGTTGCCTCGTTAAAAACCTTGCCGGTAAAACCCTTCTTGGGATAAAATCCGATCGAAGGAAAAGAGTGCAACGCAAGCTTTAAAAGCCAAGGTCTTCAAGCTGGAAGATTCTTTGATTTTTCTAACTGGATACCTGCACATAGGTTAGTGTAAGATGTGAAATGAAAAGGGAAGCGGTTATACCTTAGCAGTGATGGCATTTTGAGCCTTGATATGCTTCTACTGCTTGCTCTGGGGATGCGGTATGATCCTTTGCTCATTCACTCGGGTGAAGCCGAAAATGTAGCTTGTGATTGCTATATCGCTGTTTCCTTATATTTTGGTTCCTTTGATGTTGAAGGTGTCGATGTCGGTGCTACGTCGTTCACCGCGAACATATCTATTGCTGTATGCTATGCCCCGTATACCATTTTTATTCTATCCTTCATTGGTAACTTCATCATTTAATGAAAGGTTGATGGTACTGCTCTCATGCAGTGTATCCACAGCCTTCCGAGCAAAGAATTGTATCTCATGTCTCCTTTGATGACATGAAAATTGACATTTTGGGTTGTGCCAGCCATGTTGACCAGGAGGGTGATCTCCCCTTTCATAGTCTCACTCGCCATGCTGAATCCGTTGAGGACTCGAGAGGCGGGCACGATCTGGTCGAGCAGTCTGAGCTGCTCCACTACCCTCGACCTGATAATATTGGCCAAGCTACGTGGATCCACAAGCACACGTTTAATTTGAAACATATTAACAAGGAAAGAAATTACCAATGCATCTTTATGAGGCTGAGAGAGGGCCTCGATATCCTCTTTGCTGATATGAGAGCATCCTCGGGTATGTAACCTCGAGTTCGCTTTTCCTTAGTGTTTGATATTTTTGTTCTTTTGATAATGGGTTCCTGTAGGATGTCGATCCCTCCAACGATCATGTATATAACATGTTGTGGCTCTTCTGTTTCATTTTTCCTAGTCGCCTCTCTTTCCCGGAATTGATTTTTGGCTCGGTCGCTGAGGAACTCTCGGAGGTGCCCTTTGTTAAGTAGTCAGGCTACTTCTTCTCGGAGCTGTCTGCAATCTTCGGTCCTATGACCGTGTGTGCCGTAAAATTCACACATCAGGTTAGGGTTCCTTTGCGACGGATCTGATAGTATGGGTTTTGGCCACTGATGTCTTTGATTTTACCTATGGCTGATACGATGTCTAAAACATCAATGTTGAAGTTGTACTCAGATAATCTGGGTGCCTCTGTTGGTCCTGTGTGTCTGTCGAATCCGGCTCTGCTCACGAGTCCCTGAGGATTCTGACCTCAATCTTTTCTTTGGTCGCTTCAGGTTATTACACCTTGGGGCGTTTCTTCGATCTTTGGTGTATGGTTGGTACCTTTCCTTATTTGGTTTTGGCTCCTTTGCCAGGAGCCTTCTAGGATATACTGAGCCCGAGGGGGCTCCTAGTTGGTCTTCCTCGACCCTAATCTTTGATTGATACCATTTGTGGACATCTGCCCAAGTCACGGTGGGATATTTAACCCGGTTCTACTTTAGCTTCTTCAAAGCTATTGAGCTTCGTTCGTTCAAGCCATGGGTGAAGGCCTGTACCGCCCAGTCATCGGAGACTGGTGGTAATTCCATTCGCTCCATTTGAAAGCAAGATACAAACTCCCGTAGCATCTTGTTTTCTCTTTGTTTGATTTTGAAGACGTCGGATTTCCTTGTAGCAACCTTGATGGCACTGGCATGTGCCTTTATAAAAAAATCTGCCAGCATGGCAAATGAGTCTATCGAATTCGGGGATAGGTTGTGATACCACATCATGGCCCCTTTTGAAAGTGCAGGCAAGGATGAGGGACATGCATTATTGTTTACCTTCATGTCATTTCCCTTTATAGCACAAGTTTAAGTAGTTATGTGCTCGTTGGAGTCTGAGGTTCCATTGTACTTCGGGAGATCGGGCATTTTGAATTTCTTAAGGATGGGTTTTGTAGCAGCACTCGATTGGAAAGGCTTTTGTATGAATTTCTTCGAATCTATACCCTTCAGAATCGGGGGTGCACCTAGGATCTGATCGACCCTTGAATTGTAGGTCTCCACCTTTTTGTCATTAGCTTCTATCTTCTTTTCACCTGATTCAATCCTCTTTGTGAGGTTCTCGAGCATCTTTATAATAGTAGGGTCGGTTGCTGACCCGTTGTTGCTCGATCTTTTCGGTACATATTTGGCTAAAGGAACTGTTTCCGGTGCTGCTGTGCTTGGAGTTTTTTGGTGGCTTTTCAGTTGAGCAATTGCTAGCTGTTGTGCCTGCAACATCTCAAAAATGACGTGAAGGCTAAACTCTCGTTCCTCCTGAGTTGGTGTTTTCTGAGCTTCCTGTTGGTTTTTTTGGCATATATTCCTGTTAGTGTGGGAGCTTATATCGACGTGTTGGGCATTGCATGAGACCACATCCATGGGGATTGGTTTTGGTGCGTTCTTAGGGTTTTGCAGTGGTACATTGGCGCCTAGAACAGCTACACCATTCTCTCCATGGTCCTCAGGACCGTTGTTTTCAGGTGCATTCACTGAGTTAGACATTTTGACCTGAAATCAAAGATTCTTGGACAAGAAAAAGTGTGAAGAATAACTTTATATTTTCAACAAACCAGGAAGAAAACAATCACTATTATATTTATCCCCACGGTGGGCGCCAAACTATTTATCTTGAAAATGGTAATTACAATTAGATTGATTTTGTGGTTCTAAAATACGTGATTTATTTTTATACTATTTGTTAGGAAATAGATGCTAAGTTTGAGCTAGGAAAGTAAAATAAGAGCTTGAGGATAGTATGTTATGCAAACCGAATGACCGCGAATCGGGGTCTCGAGCTGGCCTATGCTGGGCCTCGAGGTTGAGCTAGAGTGCTTGACTAGGGCTGTTCGATGAAGGACTAACAGAGCTAAAGGACCTGATGATGGCTCTTTATGATCAATGATAAATAATAAATGAAGAACAATCAATGAAACACAATAAATGTATGCAATAAATCAGAGGAAAGACAATGGAGAATGTTTAAGTTAGAGAGCAGAGAATATTCTTGTTCTTGTATTGAATATCATGTATCTTTACAAAATTACAAAGGTCCCTTTTATATAGGAACGGGAATCCCAACATAGTACATATGGACTTATTACAAGGATAAACAACTGGTAAAACTATTTAATGTCACGGTATGGACTTGTACTATTCTTGTACACCTGGTTAGCTTTAACCATGTGCCTTTTGGGAATTTCCCGCTTGTCTAAGATAGCCACCAATTTGCACTGCCCCGAGGTAGAGCATTGGGTACCGTCGGGGTCTGACCTCGAGCTATGCTTCGAGGTTTCTGAAGACGGGCTGTGAATTGCCATAATGATCACAAAATTGGACTCTCCGATTTTAGCTGTATACAATCCCGTCCTCTTCTTATACTACTTCGGTTAACCCCCATGGGGCATATCTGGAATGGGTGTGACCGATTGTACATACCTCAGTTACTATTGAAGGTAACTCAAAATGCTTATATCTCTCTGCCTGAGTTGAAAATACTGATAATCTTCATTAACTAGGTACCTCGTACCCTTTTTCACCTTGTTTCTGTTACTTGCTAGAACTTATGTCTACCTTCCAATTCTCTTTTTCCTTTTTTATCATAATAGTGGATAGGCATTATTACCTTAGGGGTCCTTATGAAGAAGCTTACACATCTTAGTATACATATGATTTGTTAAATACCTCATTGTCATCCATCAGAAGCATGATGCAAAAATTGAGTTCCTCTGACTCAACTTTTCCACAACTATATCTCTTACCAACTGTCTTTCTAAATGTAGGTATAATCGTACTATAAGTAAGATAGAGTTTAGGAAATTGAGTTCTTACAACTGAGTTCTACCACACGATCTAGAGTAGGAAGAAAGAGTGATAGTTCTGAATGCCCTGTAGCCTCCTGTTTATAAGTATGGTGCACGACACACCCATAAATAAGACTCTACTAGACATGGTTTGTAGATTCCCCGGGATAGAACTGCTCTGACACCACTTTTTTCACAACCCAAACCGATGGGCCGCGACGGTCACTCGATACCTTACTCAACCGAGTACCAATATAATGTATCTTTTCATGTCATACTATCATAGATAACTAAGCCGGAAGGTTGCCATGAGGTAAGTAGAATATAATATGTGATACCAACTTATACATAAAACATACAGGCCTATAAGACCAAAATAACTACTTGTATACCGAACATAGGCCGACAAGGCCATACAATCTTTTACGTACACGACATCTATCTACAAGCCTCTAAGAATACATAATTTTCATAAAGGTCAGGAAAGAGTCCCGCCATACCAAACAATACACGTCTAAATCATACTAACCAAACAAGCAACTCCGAAGCAAATAGGCACACCAACATCTTCCGCTGAGCTGATAGCCTACTTGGAGGGCTCTCAACCTGTCTATCGTGACCTGCGGGAATAAAATGCAGCATCCCCAGGCAAAATGGATGTCAATATGAATAATATACCGAGTATGTAAGGAACATAAATAAGTACATAACAGACATGGAAGAAATATAGAGTGAATGTCTCAACCTATATGTCTCGCTGTAAATCATTAAATAATTATAGTGTCTTGCATATGCGTATGAATGTCATGTTTCGCATAGGTATATGTTTCATAACATCATCAGGCCTCTGAGGGCATCCCATCATATCATCTCTGCCACAGGGGGCAAAATCATCAACGTATACCAGCTGATCAGGTGGTGGTGCGTATATAACGCCATAACCTTTCCCATGTCATATATACATATATATACATATCTATACGCGTATATAATGCCATATGGTCATGGGTCAATGTGCATGTATAAATGTATGAAACGCATATGAGATACGTTAATAAAATCTCTCGGTATGTTATAAGACCATTATGTCTTTGATTAATACCATGAAATAAACTTTACCAACTTACGTATTTTTGAGACCCATGAACAGATGATAGAATAATATGACACATGGGGAATGAAGAACATATGACCTCTAGTATGTCTATGAATAGAGTCATTTATGAAAGTTGTGCGTTTGCTTGTTATGTTTGTGTCGTATAAATCATGTCAAAAAGAAAAAAGGGATAGCCTTGACATACCTGAGTCGATTCTCTTGACAATCCCCCTAATACACGACAATTGCGACAAAACTCGTGACAGCAAGATCAGAGTAGGGAAAAATCATACGGATTTTTCCTAAAACAAATTCCTAGCCACAGAATCATAAACAATCTGGTTTTCGAAATTTTCATATCAAAATAGGCAAAAACAATTCTAAGATCTCTCCCAAAATGATGTTATCCTGAATTGAGTCCTCCCCAAAAGTATAATGGTATTTTTCTTTTGTCAATTCTTGTAACATCAAAATAGAAAGAATAAAGAAATGAGGTAAGCTTGGCAAGAACTTAGAAATCACAAAGACAACGTTAAAAGAATGGAAAGAGAGAATAATCAAGTGAAAAACTTAAAATAAATTGTACAAACTATTGAATTGGAGGAATCTCCTAAGGCTTTTTGCTAAAGAACGTTACTATGGCTTATCCAAGAATTTCTTTCAAAGTGACACCTAGAAAGGTTATCTAAGACTCATTTAAAGATATGCTACTACCACATTAGACTCCTTAATTCCATTACCCAATTAATTAACCAACTACCCGGATAATTAAGAATTATCTCAAATTACTTAAAATACTACTCATTTTTAATACCATTTTATATATAATACTATCATGGTCATATGGTACCTTCTATGGTAGTAACCTATAAGTATCGGTTATTAAAACTCGACCCGTATTTTATCCTAACATGCCAAACTTGAACGCAAATTTATTTTCTTTGACTTGCTTCCCCTCTCACCTCCATAAATTTACTCATCACTTGCTTGAAATATCATAATCCTTATAATCTCTAAATAATCTTTTTCTTGGACCGATGTCAATTACCTTACAACAAATCAACGTACAATACTACAGGGGACAACATCATCGTAATTTAATACTGCAAAGCGTAACATCATCGTAAGGTAATACTACAAGGCGTAACATCATCATAATATTGCGGGGCGTAACATGAAGTTACTTTAACGTGTTCACTATTCAAGAAGGGTTGTATCACCATATCTTGATATTTTGATATTGTATTTTATTTAAGAAATTTAAGAAGTGTATTTTCAAAAACAAAAATATTGCACCTTGAAATCATTTTCACAAGGCCCTATTTTTGCTACTAAATTCTTATGAATGTCTTTTTAGACTAATATATTCTGAATATTGTAAGTAGTAAGTTAGATTTGTTTCATGAGTAGCACCCTCCCAAAGTGGTTGCTATAAGTTTTGGTATCAGAGCTTTAGGTTTGTGATTCTAGGACTATTATAGTGACTTGTTAGTGTACTTACTTATTTTTAACTTTCTTTGTTGTGTGTATTGTGCATATGCATCATGTATATGTCCCTAATGCAATGTGATCTCCCTTATTTAGGAATTAAGTTATGACATCTTCTTCTAATAGACCTATGGAAGCCGCTCATGAGGGTTCAAATAACTCTTATTCCCAACCTCACTTATAGGAAGGGATTGGAGAATATTTTCCTAATCTTAATTTTCCTCGTACTGGTGGATCTGAAGTGGGAAGTAATAAAGGTGAAATAATTGGGCCACATCCTCATATGAGCCATAGTTCTCATGTTGTTGATCCTCATTTTCAGCAAATGGCTGATTTCTTTCGTCACTTGGCTGGAACAATGTCCGACCATAATGAAATGAACTTTGAGAAAATAAGAAAAATAGGTGGAGTTGAATTTGAAGACACTGTTGATCCTGCTGATGCAAAAAAATGGCTTGAGCGCATAGAGAGAGTATTTGAACAAATAGAGTGTTCGAAAGTTGCAAATTTTAAGTATGCCATCTTACTGTTACAAATGGATTCTTATGACTAGTGGGTAAGTGTACCAAATGCCAAATCAAAACTTCTAGTGCATACTTGGGATGATTTTGTCAAAGAATTTTGCATGAAGTATGTCCAACCTACTTATTGTGATGCGAAGAAAAAAGAGTTTCTAGATCTAAAGCAAAGGGGTATGTCTAATGCTGAATATCAACAAAAATTTCTCAAGATTTCTCATTATGCTGGAGGTATTATCGATGATAAAAAAAGATAAAGTGCAAGCGATTCAAATATGGTTTGAATGATTCTATCCAAAAGTCTGTGGTGGTCCTGCATTATGAAAAAAATTTCCAAACTAGTTACAACTGCTCTTACTTGGGAAAAAATTAACAAGGAATAAGCTAGTAGAAATGAAAAAAAGTTCCGAAAAGCTAATTCAGATTATGGTGGTCCCTCCAAAAAGGGAAAGTTTGATAATTCCAAGACTGGTGGTGTTCACAGGTTATCTCAACGTCGTCAAAATAAATCAAATATTTCTACTGGTAGCACTCTAGATTATGGCCAAGGCAAGATTGGTATACCCATGTGTGCACAATGTGGGTAGAATCACTATGGTACTTGCAAGAGAGCTTCTGGTATTTGTTTTAATTGTGGGATCTTCAATCACAACGTGAAGGATTGTCCTAATCCTAACCTTATTTCTTCTCCACGTACTGAAGGTTCAGTTCAGAAACTTATTGTCACTCCTTATCAAGGGAATAGAGGTGCAAGATCTAGAAATACCCAAACAGCAGGTGCAGGTGGAGCTAATCAAACAAGTGGGTCAAGAGCTATAACAGTAACTTATGTTATAAGACAAAGGGATGACCAAGATGGATAGGCGTGGTTGTAGGTAAATTTTACTTATTTGGCTTATGTGTTGTTACACTATTTGATCCAGATTCGACATTATTTGGCTTATGTATTGTTACACTATTTGATCCAGATTCTACATATTCCTATGTTTGCTCATCACTTATTTTTCCTGATAATGTAAAATCTGTGAGACTTGATTGTGGTGTTCTTGTCAAAAGTCCTTTGGGTCATCAGGTTGTTTGTAATTAGATCTATCGAGGTTGTCCCTTCGAGATTAAAAATATAGTCTTCCCTACTGATTTGATTGAAATACATTTCCAAGACTATAATGTCATCGTCGGTATAGATTAGCTTCGTAGATATCATATTGTAGTGGATTGTAGGTCAAAACGTGTGACCTTTAAAGCTCTTATATTTTCACATATTATTATTCAAGGTTAAAGATCATTGACATCTAATATTATTTCCGTAGTTTTGGAAAGAAAGATGATTAGTTAAGGTTGTGAAGCTTATCTTGCCCATATAGTTGATACACACCTAGAAAGTCCAAGCCTTAAAGATATACCAGTTGTATCTGAATTTCCTGGTGTTTTCCTTGAAAATCTTCTTGGGTTGCCCTCAGAAAGGAAAGTTGAATTTCCTATAGAGGTTATTCTAGGAACTACTCCTATTTCTATAATTCCTTACTGAATGGCTCCAGCAGAATTCAAGGAGTTGAAAATTCAATTGCAAGAACTTTTTGAGAATGGTTTTATTTGCCCAAGTGTTTCTTCTTGGGGAGCTCCTATTTTATTTGTGAAAAATAAAGATGGAACACTTCAACTTTGTATTGATTGTCGACAATTGAATAAGGTTACAACTAAGAATAGATATCCATTGCCTAGGATCGTTGATTTATTTGACCAGCTAAAGAGTGTTAGGCTGTTCTCAAAAATTGAATTGAGGTCTGTGTATTACCAAGTGTGAGTAAGAGAGCAAGATGTCCCTAAAACTACCTTTCAGAACTCGATATGGTCATTATGAATTTTTGGTGATGCCATTTGGTTGACAAATGCTCCTGCGGTGTTCATGGATCTAATCAATCGTGTATTCAGGAATAGAGAATATTATGATGAACATCTCTAGATTGTTTTGCGAATATTAGAGGAGAAAAATCTCTATACCAAGATTTCCAAAATGAATTTTGTCTTAGTTAAGTGGATTTTTTGGGGCATGTTATGTCAGGTAAAGGTGTGAAAGTTGATCCTAGTAAGATTCAAACTATTGTTGAATGGAAACTGCCTAAAAGTCCAACTGAAATAAGAGGTTTCTTGGGCTTAACGGGATACTATAAAGGGTTTGTCAAAGGCTTCTCCATTATAGCCTCTCCTTTGACTAAACTTTTGAGGAAGGACGTCAAGTTCACGTGGGATGACAAATGCCAAGAGAGCTTTGAAAAGCTAAAATCTTTATTGACTAAAGCTCTTATACATACTCTACCAACTAAAGGGAAATAGTATGTGATATATAGTGATGTTTCTCATCATAGTTTGGGTTGTGTTTTGATGCAAGAAGGGAAAGTGGTTAGGTATGCCTCTCGTAAATTGAAACCACATGAGTTGAATTATCCTACTCACAACCTTGAGCTTGCTTCCATAGTGTTCGCTTTGAAAATTTGAAGACATTATTTGTATGGAGAACAGTGTCATATATTCACCAATCATAAGAGTTTGAAGTACTTGGTCACACAAAAAGATTTGAATTAGAAATAGTATAGATGGCTTGAGCTTATCAAAGATTATGACTGCACAATTGACTACCATCCCAGTAAAGTCAATGTTGTTGCCGATGCTCTAAGTTGCAAATCCTTTGCTGGTTTATCTCTAAGTCATTTGCCTTTGTTTTTTGAATTGAGAGCCAAAAATTCTTGTCTTGCATTTAAAGCTGATGGTTCTATTATTGTTAGTTTGCAATTCAAGCCATTTCTACTCGAACAGATAAAAGAAGCATAGAAATTGGATGAGAAGCTTGTGAAACTGATCAAAGAAGTTCAAAATGGAGAAAAGCTTGATTTTAAATTGAGGGAGGATAGTATCCTATTTTATCAAAATAGGTCATGTTTTCCTAAAGATGATAAATTGAGGAAAGAAATTCTAAATGAAGCACATACATCACCATATGCAATGCATCTTGGAGGCATTAAAATGTACTAAACCATCAAAGAACACTACTAGTGGAATGTTATGAAGAAAGATATTGCAGAGTTATCTCTAAATGCTTGATTTGTCAACAAATAAAGGCTGAGCATCAAGTTCCGGTTGGTTAGCTACAACCCTTGTCTATACTAGAGTGGAAATGGGAGAGAACAATTATGGACTTTGTTTCTGGGATTCCACACACTCAAAGAAATCATGATGCAATTTGAACTATAGTTGATAGGCTAACCAAGAGTGCTCATTTCTTAGCAATCAGAATGGACTACACACTTGAATGTTTAGAGAAATTGTACGTTAATGAGATTGTAAGACTATATGGGGTTCCTATTTCTATTGTATATGACCAAGACCCGGGGTTTACATAATGATTTTGGAGAGCCGTACAAGAAGCTTTGGGCACCAAATTGAACTTTAGTACTTATTTCCATTCTCAGATAGGCGGTCTGTCCGAGAGGTAATACAAATCTTAGAGGATATGCTTCGAGCCTGCTGTAACGACCTAGCCAATCATTTTAAGAATTAATGCCCCAATCTCCTATTAACTACTTTTTCGGTGTTTGTTTTTGCTATTTTGATTTTCTAGGATGATTCATTGTGAGTTTCGGAGTGTTTTGGGAGACTTAGTCCCGCAATGAGAGCTTAAGCTTTAGAATTTGGATCGTAGTTGGAGTAGTGTGAAGATAGCCTTGGAATGGAATTTTCGTCAATTCCGTTAGCTTCGTTGGGTAATTTTGGGCTTAGGGGCGTTTCAGATTGTGTTTTGGAGGTCCGTAGCTTATTTAGGCTTGAAATGCCGAGAGTTGAATTTTTGAAGTTTTGGGATCAATAGTGAAATTTTGATATCGAGGTCGGAATCCGATTCTGAAAGTTGGAATAGCTTTGTAGTGTTGAATGTGACTTGTGTGCAAAATTTGGGGTCAATCGGACTTGGTTTGGTTGGTTTCGGCATCGGTTGTAGGATTCTTGAAATTCTAAGTTCTTTAGGTTTGGATTGGAGAGTGATTCGTAGTTTAAGCGTTTATTTGATGTGGTTTGGGGGTTGTACTAAGTTTGTATGATGTTTTAGGATTTGTTGGTATGTTTGGTTGAGGTCCCGAGGGCCTCGGGTGTGTTTCAGATCCTCAACGGACCATTTTTGGACTTGGAGAAGGATCAGATTTTTCTGGTTTTTCTGTTGCAGACTTTCCTTCATCACGATCGCATGAGGAGGCTGGCAATCGCAAAAGCTTAGATGAGGCAGAGGGAATTTGGTTCTACACGATCACTGGAAAAGGAATGTGAATGCCTAGTATTGGCAGAAGGTTGAATCGCGAACGCGTGGGCTATGAAACGTTCACGAAGAGGAAGAAGTGAGGAAGCTGTGGAGTGGGAGTTTCTCTCTGCGATCGTGTGAGGTTACCCACGATCGCGTAGACCTGAGCAGTGTAAGCATCGTGTTCTTGTGGAGAGTATCTCGTTCGCGTAGGGTAAATCTGGGAGCTAGCAAAGCTGCTCTTCGCGATCACGATTAAGGTCGCGTCTAGGCAGAACATAAAGTTCAGAATCAAGGGTTTTAAGTTCATATCACAAATTGAATTGGGAGCTCATTAGGAGATGAATGTTTGAAAGATTTTCAGAGGGAGTTTGCGGGTAATGATTCTTAACTCCTTTTTGCTTGTAACCCATTAATCTAAACATGAATTCATCATCTAATTTCGGATTTGGGGTGAGAAATTGGGGAAATTTTTGAAAAAGTTCTTAGGCCTAATTTTGGGGTTTTAATCAAGATTTTGGTATCGGATTAGAGTAATTTTGGTTTGGTTAGACTTGTGAGTGAATGGGGGTTCATAATCTATAACTTTTACCCGATTTCGAGGCATAGGCCCAAGGAGGATTTTTGGGCATTTTTTTATTTTCTTGCCTTAGCTTCGATTTCATTAGATAAATTAGTTATTTGTAGTTGTATTTACATTATGATATTAATTTGATTAGATTTGGGTCACCCGGAGTTGGATACTCGTGGCAAGAGCGTGATTTCAGATTGATTTTGAGCTGGTTCGAGGTAAGTGGCTTGCCTAACCTTGTGTGGGGAAAACTCCCCTTCGGATTTTGTTGTTGTTTGTTATATGAGTGTCGTGTACGTGAGGTGACAGTGAGTATACGTGCTAATTGTTGAAAAACCCTATTTTTATTAAGTAAATATCTGTGTTTTCTTGTAATTGAGCATTTCTTGTACTTGAAGCCTCTTGTTTAGCTTAGGAAAAGCATGCCTACATGTTCTAATTGTTTTACTTGCTTTAACTACTTGTATCCTGTGCAGCATGTTTAGAGTAGAATTTCTATTTATTCATGAATAGAACCATAGTTTCCTTCTTGATATTGTTGTTTGTTTACTTTGGGACTACGGGACGATATCCCGAGAGATCCTCCTGCATGTTTACTTTGGAAATACGGATCGGTATTTCGGGAGAACCCCCTGCACGTTTATATTTGGGACTACGGGACGACACCCGTGAGATTCTCCTGTACTGGATATTTACTTTGGGACTACGGATTGGTATTCCGGGAGATCCTATGCACATTTATGTTTGGGACTACGGGACGATATCCTGAGAGATCCCTTGTTGCTATTTTTGTGTACTGAGTTACATTCTTCCTGTGATTTTATTCTCTATCAACTGTTTGTACTCTAATTATACTGTTGCATTTTATACTGTCTTACCTCATTTATGTATATAACCAGTAGGGCCCTGACCTTCCTCGTCACTACTCGACCGAGGTTAGGCTTGACACTTACTGTGTACCACTGTGGTGTATTCATGCCCTTTCTTGCACATGTTTTTCGTGTGCAGATCCAGGTTCTTCGGCCAAGCCATAATATCAGTGAGGCGAGGCGACCTTCAGAGACTTCTAGGTATATCTACCGCTTTCGCAGACCGAGGAGTCCCTCTCAATTCTCCCCTCTAGCTTTAGCTCTCCTGTATTTACTTTTGTTTAGACATTCTGGAGATAGAACACTTTGTAGTTATACTACAACTTTTGATTTCATGAGATTACGTGTTTTGGGAGTGTTGTTGTTGGTCGAGAGTGTTATTATGGTATATGCCGAGCGGCATTTTAAACTTTCTTTATTATATTTCCCCGTAAATTGCTAGTTTTGTATCTTTATTTCCTTTTTCCGCAAATTGTTAGGCTTACCTAGTTGTAGAGGCTAGGTGTCGTCACGACAGTTCACGAAGGGAGATATTGGGTTGTGACAAGTTGGTATCAGAGCTCTAGGTTCATAGGAGTCATGAATCATAAGACGGTTTATTAGAGTCTCGCGGATCGGTATGGAGACATCTGTACTTATCTATGAGAGGCTATGTAACTGTTAGGAAAATTCTACTTCATTTGATTTCCTTGTCATGCGAGATTTTTGATATCGAAATTCTAAACTTCGGTCTTCTATTGTCTCACAGATGGTAAGGACACGTGCTACCAGAGATGACCAGGCACCCACACCCCCCGCTAGAGCCGTTAGAGGTCGGGGCCAGGGTAGAGGCTGAGGACGCGCCTATGGTGCATCCAGAGTACATGTGCGAGCTGCAACAACCACTAGTATTCCCAACCAGAGTCCAGACACCTGATACACCTATTGCTACTACTATTCCAGCTCTTCCGGAGACCCTTGCACAGTTCGTGAGCATGTACACCACTCTAGCTCAGATAAGGTTGATTCCCCTTGTTGCAGCCACATCCCAGGCCGAGAGAGGAGCACAAACTCCCGCCGCCCGCACTCCTGAGCAGCAGGTCCAGGTTGATAAGATCCCAGAGGTTATACCTGTATCATCGGTAGCCACAATTCAGCCCGAGGATAGGGCAGCGGCTTTCTAAGATGAGTAGCGGAGGCTTAAGAGGTTCAAGAAATACAAGCCTCATGTATTCAGTGGTTTAGCATCAGATGATGTCCTGGGATTTCTAGTGGAGTGTTACCGTATCCTCCACACTATGGGTATATCAGGATAGAGTGGGGTTTCTTTCACTGCCTTCCAGCTTTGAGGAGCAGCCTACCAGTGGTGGTGTACTTTTGAGTTAGACAGTCCAGCTGAGGCAACATCCCTTAATTGGACTCAGTTTTTAGATATGTTCCTGAAAGAGTTCGTCCCTTAGAGCCTTAGAGACGCATGGCGCGTAGAGTTTTAGTATTTGCGCCAAGGCACTATGATTGTTTCGGAGTATGTTGTCCGTTTCATTGACTTGGCTAGGCATGCACCAGCCTTGGTTGCTACAGTTTGTGAGTGAGTTTGTCGGTTTATTGAGGGGCTCATTCCCAGCATCAGGTCTAGCATGGCTCGGGAGTTGGAGATGGATATTTCTTATTAGTAGGTGGTGAGCATTGCTAGGAGAATAGAGGGTATGCATGCTCGGGATAGAGAGGAGAGGTAGGCCAAGAAGTCTCGAGAGTCGGGCCATTCTTCTGGTGTTCGTGCTCCAGCTGCAGTTCGTCATGGTAGGGGTTATATGAGTCACCCCATTCATTCAGATCTTCCAGCAGCCAATGGTATTCAGGCTCCTCCTAGGCCTCAGGAGCCTTATTATGCACCTCCAGTATCTAGTGCGCCTCCTGCACGGGGTACTTTCAGTGGTCACTCCGGCAGACCTGGCCCGAGCTAGTCACAGCCACCACATCCTCCCAGAGCTTGTTTTGAGTGTGGTGCACACGCCATATGGTGAGGTATTTCCCCAGACTTAGGAGGTGTGCACCTCCATAGACTTCTCAGCCACAGCGTGCCCCGCAAAGTTCCCAAGCTATGGTTACAGCACCAGTTGCTACCCCACCTGCTCAGCCAGCTAGAGGTGGAGGTTGGGGAGGTAGAGGTCACCCTAGAGAGGTAGGCCAGGCCAGATATTATGCCCTTCCTGCCTGTACCGACGTTGTCGCCTCCAATTCTGTCATCACATGTATTGTCCTTGTTTGTCGTAGAGATGCATCAATTTTATTCGATCCAGGCTCCATTTATTCTTGTGTGTCTTCTTATTTTTCCCCACATTTGGGTGTATCTTGGGATTCCTTGAGTTCCCCTATTTATGTTTCTACTCCTGTGGGAGATTCTCTTATTGTGGACCACATTTATCGGTCATGTTTGGTTGCTCTTAGTGGTTTTGAGACCAAAACCGGTTTATTATTGCTCAGCATGGTAGATTTCGATGTTATCTTGGGCATGGACTGGTTGTCACCCCATTACACTATGCTTGATTGTCACGCCAAAACTGTGACACTGGATATGCCAGGTGTACCGCGAGTAGGATGGAGGGGTACTTTAGATCACACTCCCAGTAGAGTTATTTCATTCCTTAAGGCTAATTGAATGGTTGAGAATGGGTGTGACACGTACATAGCTTATGTAAGAGATATTAGTATTGATACCATTACAATTGATTCAGTCCCAGTAGTATGGGACTTCCCTGATGTGTTTCCAGCTGATCTTCCGGGTATGCCACCCAATAGCATTTTTCATTTCGGCATTGATTTGTTGTCGGGTACTCAGCCCATTTCTATTCCTCCTTATTATATGGCTCCTCTTGAGTTGAAGGAGTTGAAGGAGCAGTTGCAGGAATTGCTTGATAAGGGTTTTATTCGGCCCAGTGTATCACCTTGGGGTGCTCCTATCTTGTTTGTGAAAAAAAAGAATGGTTTTATGCGTATATGCATTGATTATCGCCAGTTAAACAAAGTTACAGTGAAGAACCGGTATCCTTTGCCTCATATTGATGATTTGTTTGACCAGTTATAGGGTGCCCGAGTGTTTTCTAAGATTGACTTGCGTTCAGGTTACCATTAGTTGAAGATTCGAGAGCAAGATATCCCGAAGACTGCTTTTAGGACTCGGTATGGTCATTACGAGTTCCTTGTTATGTCATTTGGGCTGACCAATGCTCCAGCAGCCTTCATGCATTTGATGCATAGTGTGTTCCGGCCATATCTTGACTCGTTCATCATTGTCTTTATTGATGATATTCTGGTATATTCCCAAAGTCGGGAAGATCATGGGCAGCACCTGAGGATAATGCTTCAGACTTTAAGAGAGAACAAATTATATGCAAAGTTCTCAAAATTTGAGTTCTGGTTGGATTCTGTGGCATTCTTGGGTCACGTGGTATCGAGTGAGGTGATAAAGGTGGATTCGAAGAAAGTGGAAGCAGTGCAAAGTTGGCCCAGACCACCCTCATCTACAGAGATCTGCAGTTTTCTTGGCTTGGTGGGTTATTACCGTCTTTGTTGAGGGGTTTTCATCTATTGTTGTACCTATGACCAGGCTGACCCAGAAGGGTGCTCCATTACAATGGACGAAAGTGGGTGAGGAGAGTTTCCAGAAGCTCAAGATAGCATTGACTACAGCCCCAGTTTGATGTTGCCTACAGGTTTGGGGTCTTATACTGTCTATTGTGATGCCTCGAGGATTGGCCTTGGAAAGGTATTGATGCAGGACAGTAGAGTGATTGCCTACGCGTCCAGACAGTTGAAGGTGCATGAGAAGAATTATACTATCCATGATCTCGAGTTAGCTGCTATTGTTCATGCCTTAAAGTTCTAGCATCATTATTTGTACGTTGTTCCTTGTGAGATTTACACTTATCACTGGAGTTTGCAGCATCTGTTCAAGCAGAAGGATCTTAATTTGCTCTAGAGGAGGTGGTTGGATCTGCTGAATGACTATGATATCACTATCTTGTATCACTCGGGCAAGACCAATGTTGTGGACGATGCTTTGAGTAGTTGGGCGGAGAGTTTTGGGAGTTTGGCTTATTTACCAGCAGCGGAGAGGCCTATGGCGATGGATGTTTAGGCCTTAGCCAGCCAGTTTGTGAGATTGGATCTTTCGGAGCCTAGTCGGGTTCTAGCTTGCATGATTTCTCTGTCTTCCTTATTTGATCGTATCAGGGAGCGTCATTATGATGACCCTCATTTACTCGTCCTCAAGGACAAGGTTCTACACGGTGATGCCAGAGATGTGACTATTGGTAATGACGTGGTGTGAGCACGTGATTTTTGCCTTATATGAATTACTCCTACAGAATCCCAAGGAAATAGATTTTTTCTAATTATTTACCATTTTATAGGATTTTGTAGGATTTTTATTAATTGTTTGCATTTTGTGCACGTTTAATTTTTATTTTTATCATAAAAAAATACCAAAAATATCATACATTGCATTTAGGATTTGTTTACATTGATAGAATTAATCAGTAATTATTTGCTTTATAAAAATTTGAAATCACAAAAAATAGCTCATTTTTACATTTTTGTCTTTTAATTTTGGTTTATTGATTTTCCACTTTTAATATAGATTTAAGTGAGGTTTATAATTTTTATATAGTTAATTAGTTTAATTTCATATTTTTTGATAATCTAGGATATTAATTTTAGGATTTTTAATTCTAGAAGAAGAAAAAGAAAACAAAGGAAAAGGAATGAAAGTGGGATTTTAATATGAATTGGGATAATTCTTGTACCCAAATCAGGCCCAAATCCCAGCCTAAAAACTACCCAAACTCGTCCAAACCACCCAGGCCCAAAAACCGACCCGACCCGCTGACCCAACCTCCCTCTTTTAAATTAAAAACCTAGCTAAGACCAAGAGGGAGGATCAGATCCTTAGACCTCTTGAGAAGGGAAACGACGCTCCCTTCTTCTCCTTCTACAGAGATCCAAGCAAAATCATACCCCTCCTCTCCAAAATTGCACACAAACAGACCCCTCTTTTTTTTTTCTTCATCTTCATTTTTTCGAAAACACACACAGAGAAAATCAGAACCCCGATGTTGCTGCGCAACCTGCCAGCGCCATAACAAAAAAAAAAGTAATAACTCTTTCTTCTCCAACCATCTTGCTCATGAGAACAGATCGGAAGTTGAGAGTAAATAACTGAAAACCAAAATATTAAGCAGTAAAATTGGATTCGTGCTCTGCAAATACTGCTCTATTTTTTATTTTTGTTGATTTTCGTTTTCAAATCTGAGTGTTGCTTTGGTGGCCGCTTCGAATATACTGGGAATGTCGAAATGTTTGAGTTTTATTTTTCAAGGCTAAATCGAGAGCTAAGAAGGCTGCTCGTTGCTGCGGGTTGCAACTTTGTTGGACTCCTAGTTCATTTCTTTGCTTTCCCAAGTTAGCCTTCATTCAGGAGTGGAGTACTTCTGCTCTCTTCAAGTTAGGTACATCTTTTGAATCTTGAAATTACTTTTGGATACATAAATATACTTGATTTGGTTTGATGTCTTACTTCAACAAGATTTATGATTTGCATAAACCGCACCACCATCTCCATAGGACAAATATATTACCTGTGGCATCATTATATTGTGCGCAAATCAACAATGAGGTGTTATACTTGCATAAATAAATTGTTCCCATCAATGAATCAGTTAGTTGATTAACAACTGGAAGCAATTAACAAACAGACTTGGTTGAATTCACGATACTGAGATGTTAATTGAGCATTTGTAAGGAAGAAACAATAAAAAATTTCCTAGTTTCATGATTATTTCTTTCAGTTGCTGTTTATAATAATATTTACCATGGATTAACTTGCTAATTTTTTTTTTTAAAGTTTGAGGCTCAAAACTATTGAAAACAGTAAGAGGGCGTATGTATTTTAGCAGGATATATATGATATTCGTTAGCTGCTATTTCTTACTGACTCTGTATGGTATTGAAGTTTAGCCATGAATGTTTTTCCCTTTGTTTCGTCACTTTAGGTAGTTATTTGGCATTTTTCTTCCTCATGTTTAGATTGTTGTTATCCAAATGTTTGTCACAATAGGTGCTTATACATATTCTGAAAGATTTTAATTTGTCTTAATAGTTGCTTATACATGTTCTAAAAGATTATAGTAATTTTAATTCCTCAAAAATACTCTTTTCATCAAATAAGTTCAATCAATAACTCATGGCCCTCACTTAATTAATTTTAATCCTTTAGAAATTGAGGTGTGCCATTTAGTTGAATTTTCCATGGCCCTCGCAAACTTGAAAGTGTGTAGTTGCTTTAGGCGCGTAATTTAAATTAATTTCCTTAAACTCGGGTGTGCATTTCATGTGACCCAAATCCAAATCTCAACAACGTTAAATAAAATGTGTCAAGGACTACGGGTGCATTTCATGTGGCGTGGTTCAAGACATGTTTTATATAACGTTGAATCTTCCTAAAACTAATTAAAAGCGGCTAATAAGTTAAAAATGTACCATAGGCTAAAACATGTAATAAATCAGATATTAGACCAATTATAATAGTTTAAGCGACCGTGCTAGAACCACGGAATCTGGGGGTGTCTAACACCTTCCCTCGGGTTAACAGAATTCCTTATTCAGAATTTCTGGTTCGCAGACTTCAAAACGAAAGTCGAATTTTCCTCGATTTGGGATTTTAAAATAAACCGGTGACTTGGGACACCAGAAAGCAAACCATCCCAAGTGGCGGCTCTGAATAAATAAATAAATAATCTCATTTCGAATAATATCACTTAAAGTGGAAAAAGTCCCTTGTACTACCTTCGGGTAGTGTAAAAAGGAGGTATGACAGCTCTGACGACTCTACTGGGGACAAGAACCTAGAATTTCTGGTTCAGGGTTCAGAATTCGAGCTTAGAATAACTGTTATACTTGACTTTTATCTATTATCTGATTTTTTTGCGTGTTTGAGCCTAATGTGCTAAATACCGCTTTTTACCGCTTTAATATTGCTTGAACTGTATATAAGCTGTTACGAAAACCCTCTTCTCCCTGAGTCTTCTATATCAGTTGGGAAGTGTGCACTTCGTGTGACTTCTTTTCTGTTAGAGTCATATCCCAATTTTAGAACGAGGTTCGGACAAGTTGCAAAGCCGGTGAAGCTTCTGTATTCCCGGTACGCTGCCCCTCCCCCTCAGCTCGAGCTGTCCGCACGGTTAAGCCAGGTCTAAAACAATACACCAAGGTTTTAAACCTAGAATAACATAGCCTCATGCCGGATCCCTAGTAGGAACGCTTGTTTGCATCACGTGCATTTGACTTTGGGGACTCAACATAGGGGTTGGGTCCGTCTAGGACAGGTGTACCCAAATTAAAAGACCATCATGATGCATCTTACGTGCTACTTGCGTATCTGTCTGTTTCGTCTTGCATGTTGACTGGCTTCTAGAATAGGGAAAGAAAATGAAAAAAAAAAGAATCAAAAAAAAAAATCGAAGAGAAAAAATCAAGAGTGAGAAGTAGGTATTTGAATTATCCTGAAACTCTACCGAAATTTTTAAAAAAGAGGAAAAGTTATTTCAAATAATTCAATTTTTGTTCCGTCAAAAAAGGTGAACTACGCAGGTCTGATTCACACCGGATGTGAGATACGTAGGCAAACTTCATCGGTTCCGGCTCATAATTTTCAAAATAAAAAATCAAAAATATTTTCCTTTACTTCCTCTCTAGAAAAGTCTTTGTTTTAGACACCATTTTTTTAAAAAAATCCAAAAAAATATTTTTATTTACTTCTTTCTTTAGAAAGTCTTTCTTTTAGACCCCAATTTTTTTTAAAAAAAAAGTAAATACAAAAATATTTTCTTCTAATCTCTCTCAAAATACAAAAATATTTGTTTGCAAATTCAAAAAAAATTCTCTTTTCTTTTGTAGTATTTCTTTCATAAATTCAAAGTAAAATTCCAAAAAAATATTTTCTTTCTTCTTCAGAAGTTTTTCTTTCGAAATTTTCAGAAATAAAGAAAAGAAAAAGAAGTTAAAATTCAAGAAAATAATTTTTTCTTTTCTTTAGAAGTCTTTCTTTTCAAAAATCCTTAAAAAACAAATTTGAAATCCAAAAATATTTTTTTTCCTCTTTGTAAGTATTTCTTTCGAAAAAAAACAACGAATTTCAAAATAAAAAAAAGAGTTAGTTTATTTACTTTATTCATGATCTTCCCGAACTACGCAAGATCTGATTCATGATCCCACATGATACGTAGGCAACCCACATCAGGTTCGATTCACCATTAAGAAGAAATGAAAAAAAATGAAAAAATGGAAAAATGGAAAAAATGTTGATAATAATAAGGACTGACTGAGTCCATTCTAACATGTTTTGTTTTGAATTGTGAAGAAAGTTGAGGTGGTCGGTTTGTGATAAGCTGGAAACACAGGATCCAAGGAAAAATGATCACTGACATCGAAGCTGTTATAAGTGCTCAAGAGACTCATGGTCAGAGGGTTCAACCAGAGTCTACTGTGTTTGAGAAAAATAAAATACTGAAACAATAAATGACTGAAATGTGCCAAGCATGGGACAGTGGTCAAGGACAGCCTCGTCATGCACAACAAGAGCAGTACCACTCTCCTGAGTACCACTCGTACTCGTTTGATCTTCCTACAAACATTGAGAAGCCTGCCCGAAAGATGGTACAGGAAGAAATGACCCAAAGAGTGAAAATCTTAGAACAACGGTTGAAAAATATGCAAGGGTTGGCAGGTCAAAAGAGTGTTGCCTTCAAAGATCTATGTATGTTCTCCGATGTCCACTTGCCACCTGGTTTCAAGACTCCCAAATTTGAAAAGTATGATGGACATGGAGACCCCATAGCCCACCTGAAAAGGTATTGCAATCAATTAAGAGGTGCGGGAAGAAATGAAGAATTGTTGATGGCTTATTTTGGGAAAATCCTAACGGGAGTAGCCTCCGAATGGTTTATGGATCAAGACATGTCTCGCTGGTATGTCTGGGATGACATGGCACAGGCCTTTGTCAAATAGTTCCAATACAACATTGACATTGCCCCAGACCGCAATTCCCTTTCAAACATGAAGAAGAAACCAACTAAAAGTTTCAGGGAATATGCCATTAAATGGAGAGAGCAAGAGGCCAGAGTTAAGCCACCCATGGATGAGCACGAGATAATCACTGTCTTCCTTCAGGCTCAAGAGCCAGATTATTTTCAAAACTTGATGTCCGCAGTAGGTAAATCTTTCTCAGAAGCAATCAAAATGGGGGAAATGATTGAGAATGGTCTTAAGACATGCAAAATTATAAGTCAAGCAATACTCAAAGCCACAACTCAGGCTGTCCCGATTGAATTCGATAATTTCAGTAGCACGAATGAGAAGGATGAAGAAATCATGATGATAACAGGTTCGAGAAGAGGTCCCAGGAAAACACCTCGAAGATATGCGCAGCCTCATCAGGTTTCCCATGACTCCCTTGAGCATTGCTATCCAGCTCAGAACACACAATACTCTGTCGCTCCACATCAGTATGTTGTCCAGCCACCAAAACACCCCAGAAGGCGAGCACGAGCATCACAAAATCTCCACCAGCTTCCACAAAATTTTTGGGTACCCTATAATCCACATCCAGGCCAGAGGTATAAGGGGTACAAAAGTTGAAAGATAATTTTACACCAATAGGAGAGTCTTATGCAAGCTTGTTTGAGAAATTAAAGCATTATGACATGATTGCACTATTCCTCCAAATCATGTGGACCCACGTGCACGAAGCTTTAACCCTTCTAAAAGGTGTGAATACCATTCCAATGCCCAGGGGCACAATGTTGAAAGCTGTCAGGATTTGAAAAGAGAAATAGAAAGGATGATCCAGGAAAACCTGATTGTGATCCAAGACAGTGACACCCAGAATATCGTGCAGAATCCTTTACCTACACATGATGATGCACACTTTGTGGGGATGATGTGTGGTGACATGGAGTATGAGAATCCTCTCGGGAACTTGCTAACTGAAGTTAATGATGTTGAAATTGGAGAAGGCTCTGTTGATTCTGATGAGCAAATTTGTGGCTAAATGCCAAGCCTAGCAATTGAAAAGTCATTCCCTCCTCACCAGGAAGAAATATTGGTAGCTTGTTTTGATGTTTTTTCTATTATTGGGGTTATTTCATATGACGACCCGGCCAGTCATCTCATGAGTTACTGCTCGGTTTCCCCCATCTAACTTCTTTATGCTTCGTTATCCGTGTTTTATGTGATCGAGTTGATTAGTTCGACTTCGGAGAGGATTTGGTAAGAAATGAGACACTTAGTCTCTTTTAAGAAGGCTTAAGTTGGAAAAGTCAACCGGGTATTAACTTATGTGTTAGAAGGCTCGGAAGGGAGTTCTGATGGTTCGATAAGCTTCGGGAGGTGATTTGTGACTTAGGAGCACGATCGGAATGAGTTTTGGAGTTGTAGAGAAGATTTAGGCTTGATTTGGCGAAATTGATATTTCGGCAACTCCGGTTGATAGGCGATATTTTGATATAGGGGTCGGAATGGAATTCTGAGAGTTGCAGTAGCTTCATTGTGTCATTTGGTGATTTGATGTTGTTGTGAGCATTCCGAAGTTTTGAGGAAGTTTGAACGATGTCATGCAATGTGTTGGTACAATTGGTTTGAAGTTCCGGGAGTTTCGGGTAGGTTCCGGGATGTTTTAGTGCAAAAATCATAGCTGTAGCAGGTCTACAGGGGTTACAGGCCCCGAAACTCACTCACGCGGTATGCATAAAAATAAGTGCGCCCATGTTGAGTTCTGTGCGGACCGCACAAAAGCGGCCGCGGCAGGTGTCGCGCGGACCGTACAAAAGTGGGCGCGGTCGCAGTGAAGAACCCTCCCGCTGGTCCAACTTCGGAAGCTCATATCTTTTGATCTACAAAGAATTGTGAGGTGATTCAAAAACGAAAGTTGTAGCCCTTAGTGTCTAGTTTCTACAAAGGTAAAGATATTGCAACTCCCGCGGTCTTTTTGGTGCGGCCCGCGGTAGCTGGAACCTGAGGGGTACCTATAAATACAAGGTTTTGGGTTTTATTTAATATTTTAACCTAGAGAGCTCAGATTTTGGCGATTTTTCAAAGGTTTATCAAGAAATTCATCGGGGTAAGTGATTTTAACTTAGATTTGGCTAGAATACATGAATCTATCACTGAATTCATCATTTAATTCGTGATTTGAGATGGAATTTGGGAAGAAAATTGTGAAACCTTTCAAAAATGTAAAATGATGATTTGAAGGACCAAATGGTATCGGAATTGGATAATTTTGGTATGGTTAGACTCGTGAGGGTATGAGGATTCGGAAAATGTAAATTTTACCCAATTGCGAGACGTGGGCCCGGGGCTTGGGTTTTGTCAATTTCGGGATTTTTGATATTTTTCGAATGTTTTCGCTTGGGCTTTGTTCCCTTAGCATATTGTGATGTATTCGTTCTGATTTTGGATAGATTCGATGCTCGTGGAGGCCAATTCGAGGGGCAAATGTGTTGCAAGCTAGAGAATTAGCCAGTTCGAGGTGAGTAATGGTTGTAAATGATGTCCTGAGGGCTTGAAACCCCGGATTGCACATCGTAGTGCTATATTGAGGCAAGATACGCGTTGGATGATGAGCGTGGGGTCTTTCACTACTGGGGATTTATGACTTGGTCCATCCCGATTGATGATTTTACCGAATATTTGACTGAAATTCAATTGTTATCATCATGATTTGGGCTGATTGCCATACTTGGGCTGATTGCCAACTATTTGAACCCTTCGAGGATTTTTATCACTGTTTCCTCACGGCTTAACTTATTATTTGAACTCAGTCCCGTTGATATCTACTGTTTTACAAACTCAGCCACTTTTACTCAGATTTGAAACTTAAATGATATTTCTACATCATGTTTTGGGCTGAGAACTACTGTTTTACTAATGCCCAAGGGGCTTGTGATGATTTTTGGACTGAGTGAGGCCGAGGGCCATATGTGAGGATATGCTGAGTGATATGAGGTTGAGGGCCTGAGATACCTTATATGCCATGAGGTGGCTTGAGTGATGTGAGGCCGAGTGCCGAGTGATGTGAGGACGAGTGTCGAGTGATGATTCCACGAGGTGGCTTGATATAGCGCTTGGGCCGTAAGGGCCCCCTCCAGAGTCTGCACACCCACAGTGAGCGCGGGTAACCATTGTTCTGAGTGATTGATGCTATGCCCGAGGGGCTGATATGAGTGATTGTGAGGTAGCTTGAGGGGCTGATACTATTCCGAGAGTGAGCTTGAGGGGCTGATACTGTACTAAGAGTGAGCCCGAGGGGCTGATACTATGCTGAGCGATTGATAGTGTGCCCGAGGGTCGGATTTCTACTTGTTATTTACCTGTTAAATTACCTGTTTTACTTGTTTTAAAAAGGAATATCATTTGATTCTTCAGTGATTTACTGCTTTAAGTGATTTTACTGCTTAATATGGAATTGCTTTGTGTCTTTACGTGTTTTCATACTTTCAACCATTATTTATAATTGTTACTCACTGAGTCGGAGTACTCACATTACTCCATGCACCATGTGTGCAGATTCAGGCATCGCAGAGTCCGCTCCTGAGTGATGATTTCTCCCAGTCCAGGCAGTGATTTGGAGACTACGAGGTAGCTGTTGGTGTTCGCAGCCCCGTGACTCCTTTATCCTATCATTTCCATATTTTTTTGAACTATTGTATCGGATTTTGTGTTCAGTAGACTTGTATCCAGACTTCTTAGTTGCTCATGACTTGTGACACCCCGGTTTGGGCTGTGTCGGGATGGTTCCTGCTGTTGTTAACGTTAAAATTCCATAATTTATGAGTATTATATTATATGTTATTACTGTTTATGATGATTAACTATTTAAAAGAGGTGTTTCTTTTTTGTCTGGCTGGCCTTGTCTTCACGAGAGGCGCCATCACGACCGGGTTCGGGGATTGGGTCATGACATTTCAAGGTTGTGATCCAGATTTTATTTGTTTTATTGAGTCAAACACTTCTATCCCTCCATTCTGTTTGTGTGAGTCTTGTATGTCTGTTCTGTTGCTATTTTCATTATTCAGGTTATTTTAGGGTTGTTACTCGTATTTTAGGTTGCTTGTTTAGTTGTAAAACCCTTTCATCCTTTACTCTATAAAATACAGTTTGTCTTTTTGTGTCATTCTGTTCCTAGTTCTTTTCTCGCTAGTTCTAATGACATGACATGCATGCGGAAAATTTTGCCAGATCTTAGGAACTGATTTAATCTGGAATTCGATAACTAAAAAAAATACTTTTGAGGATGAATAAAGAGTTGGAATACTTTGGAACTAAGGTCGAGTAAAATTCACCTTCAAATCATTGTGAAGATCGGGCTTGAGGATGTTTATCAATTGAAGTTTGTTGGAAAGTTTGTCACTAAGGGATGAAAAAATGTCTTGTGACCACGACACACCAAGAAGATAGACATGTTCGTCAATGCTGTGATCGCGAGAAGATACCATGTTTGACGTTCTTGAGGTTGGGAGGCCCTTTTTCTGCTACTCAAACACTTTATATCCTTTGCTACCCCTTTTGAGCCTGTGTTATTTTTTCTTTGACTACCCTCTTTTGGAATCAAGTTTAGAGTAAAAAAAAAAAGAAAAAGGAAAAACAAATCCATGTCCCAAGTGGGGCAGTTCTTAGAAAGTTCAAGTGAAAAAAAAGAAAAGATTTGTCAAAGGTCCATGCCCTTAAAAAAAATAGAAGTTAGGGCAAATTGTTTTGAAAACAAAAAGAAAAAAAAAGAAAAGAAAAGAAAAGAAAAGAAAAGAAAAAACAACAGAAAGAAAAAAAAATAGTTAGGTCAGATGTTTGAACTACGTTCGACCTGATTCCTTAAAAGAAAGGATACGTAGGCAGCCTCACGGTTCGGTCCAACCAAATAAGAATTTAGAAGAAAAAGAAAAAAAATAGAAAAATAGAAAAATCCAAAAATCTCCAGCATCCGAAACTGGGGCAGAGATTTTATTTCACTTTTGAAAGAGTCGATTCCAAGAGTTGTAAGTCCACAACCCCCTTTACTTTGAGTTTATTTTGAGCCTTCATGACGTCCTTTTTTTTCAACCCTATCCAAAATCCTTCCAAATAAAGACCTCCCGATATGCCTTCAAGAATGCCAAGAGAAGCATGCAATGAACAACGGTTGTCACATGCCGTAGAACACTGTCGAGTTTCTCACAAAAAGGGAAAGAAAAAGAAAAGAAAAATGAGAGAGTCTTATTAGTGAAAACCCTCACGGGCACTGTAAGACGACGGTAAGCAGAGATGAATAAATGAGAGATACTTGTTGGTGAAAACCCCTCGGGGCACCACTAGTCGAAAGTGAGTCGCGAAGCTGATGCAAAGAATTGGCACGAACAAGCCCAACTTCAAAGCTCATAAGAATAGCAAAAGGGAAGATTGAATTAGCTTGATAGATCAACCACTAAGTCCAAAATGCATGTCATGACCAGTAAGGCTAGTTATTGAAAAAAGTAAAAAAAAACGAAAAACAAATCTTCCTTCTATCCTTCCGACAGGGGCATTTTTTTTTAATACTTATTTCTTTGCATCATTTGTGTCCTTCACTCTGAGTCAGTCCTTGTCAAAACAAGCAAGAAAAGATTTCAAAATTTGCTACCAGCTTTTCAGTTGCACAAAGTGAATTTGGCCAGCACACTCAGTTGTTACTGTCAACATGCCTTGAGGATTCATGCAAAGGCTCCCCCTAAAGACTCTTGTCAGCCTACTTGGCGCAAGCAAAGATAACTGGTGATTCTCTCTAACAGACAAATTGCTCAAAAAGTAGGAAGTCATTTAAGATATCAGAAAAGGTCACCTAAGCAAAGATCTCCAGTTGGGATAAGGTCGTTTGAGTTGCAAATACAAATGGTACTGGGTGTGAAACAATCAGAGTTGGTGCAGAACAAAAGTCTCTTGAGACCGACTCAGGCCGGTTGAGCAAAATCCAAGCTGCTCAAGACTCAAGGCCACAAACCGACCATCACTTTCAAAACTGACAAAACTTTCTTTGTTTGAAACAGGAACAAAGCAGTGCAAGGAAAGAGGTTCCAAAAAAATGGAAATGAAAAGAAAAAACAAAGAGAAAAAAAAGCAAAAAAGCAAAAAAAAAGACAAAGAAAAGAAGAGAAGAGCCGACGAAGGGAAGTTTCTCAAATTTTTGCCTTTATTTGTCTTGTTAATATGTATAAAGTCATGCCATTGCTCTTTACATTTTCCTCCTAGGGTGATATGTCCTAGTCTGATGGATTTTCCTTCCAACAGATGTCTTCGTCTGACAAATTTTTCTCCTAAGATAGAGGACCTAATCTGATGAACTTTCTCCTAGGATCAAAATCTTAGTCTGATGAATATTTCTCCTAAGATACCAAAAATAAGTGACTTAGTCTGATGAACTTTCTCCTAGGATTAAAATCTTAGTCTGATGAATTTTTCTCCTAAGATAAAAAAAGAGACATAGTCTGATGAATTTTCTCCTAGGATCAAAATCTTATTCTGATGAACTTTCTCCTAGAATCAAAATCTTAGTCTGGTGAATTTTTCTCCTAAGATAAGAAAAGAGACCTAGTTTGATGAACTTTCTCCTAGGATCAAAATCTTAGTCTGATGAATTTCTCTCCTAAGATAGAAGACCTAGTCTGATGAATTTTCTCCTAGGATCAAAATCTTAGTCTGATGAATTTTTCTCCTAAGATAGAAGATCTAGTCTGATGAACTTTCTCCTAGGATCAAAATCTTAGTCTGATGAATTTTTCTCCTAAGATAAGAAAAGAGACCTAGTCTGATGAACTTTCTCCTAGGATCAAAAAAATCTTAGTCTGATGAATTTTTCTCCTAAGATAGAAGACCTAGTCTGATGAACTTTGACCTAGGATCAAAATCTTAGTTTGATGAATTTTTCTCCTAAGATAAGAAAAGAGAACTAGTCTGATGAACTTTCTCCTAGGATCAAAATATTAGTCTGATGAATTTTTCTCCTAAGATAGAAGACCTAGTCTGATGAATTTTCTCCTAGGATCAAAATCTTAGTCTGATGAATTTTTCTCCTAAGATAGAAGACCTAGTCTTATGAACTTTCTCCTAGGATCAAAATATTAGTCTGATGAATTTTTATCCTAAGATAAGAAAAGAGACCTAGTCTGATGAACTTTCTCCTACGATAAAAATCTTAGTCTGATGAATCTTTCTCCTAAGATAGAAGACCTAGTCTAATGATCTTCTCCTAGGATCAAAATCTTAGTCTGATGAATTTTTCTCCTAAGATAGAAGACTTAGTCTGATGAACTTTCTCCTACGATCAAAATCTTAGTCTGATGAATTTTTATCCTAAGATAGAAGACCTAGTCTGATGAATTTTCTCCTAGGATCAAAAACATAGTCTGATGAATTTTTCTCCTAAGATAAGAAAAGAGACCTAGTCTGATGAACTTTCTCCTAGGATCAAAATCTTAGTCTGATAAATCTTTCTCCTAAGATAAGAAAACCTAGTCTGATGAATTTTTGCCTAGGATAATAATTTTTTTTTAAAAAAAGAGGATGTCTCGATTAAAAAAAAGGTGTTGGGGTAATTTGTTTAAAAGAATGATTTTATCCAAAAAAATGAAAAAATGATGATTTTTGTAACAAAAAGAAAAGAAAAAGGAAAAAAAATCCTTCTTGGTTCATTTTAGCATAGGTACACAAGTCAGTAGTCCCATTTTTCCAACATAGGGTCTCCACTTCCTAGTTGATTTTATTTTAGACATAGAGTCTCTACTCCCTAGTCTTCTTTTTCAATATAGGGTCTCACTCCCTAGTTGATGCCAGCATAACCTAGTAATATTTTCCAACATAGGGTCTCCACTCCATACTTGATTTTATTTTAGGCATAGGGTTTCCACTCCTTAGTCTGTTTTTGTAACATAGGATCTCCACTCCGTAGTTGATTTTATTTTAGGCATAGGGTCTCCACTCCCTAGTCTTATTTTTCCAACATAGGGTCTCCACTCCCTAGTTGATTTTATTTTTAGACATAGGGTCTTCACTCCCTAGTCTTTGTTTTCTTAGGGTATACCAACCCCGACTTTTAATTGCTTTCAATAAAAAAAAGTTTAGATTTTTGTTACAATAACTCACGAAATTTTCCTAGTGAAAACTGGGGCAGAAAATTTCATTCTTTTGTTTGCTTTGGTACCTGAACAGGTTTTTACCACGAGACACAAGGTTTGAGATGACCTAAACAATGAGTCTTAATCCAAAAAAGAAAAAAAAGAAGAAAAAGAAAAGAAGTGAACTCAAAGTGTAGAAGCGGAGAAAAGATGTAGACTGCTCAAAACGTGTTTGAAGTCACAAGCTTTGCACGTCCCGCCTTGATCCAAGAAGTTGGAAAAGGAGAGAACCAGTACCTGCAGCTAACAAGAATCAAGATTCAGATCTGAGTCCACATGAAGAACTAACCAAAACTCAAGACCAAGCTTCAGAAGACTCATAGATAGGAATCTTGTACCTCGTAGTTAATAGGCTTAGCTAGTTTAGCGTTTGTTTTTCATTTTAATGTAATAAGGAGATCAGCAAGTAGAAATAGCAGAAACATCAGTGAAATCACAGCTTCTCGTAGTCCCAGCTACCAAAACTTCCAGAACAACACTGACTTGATTCCTCTATAGCCAAGGATATGTAGGCAACCTCCGAAGCAAGGTTCGGTCAGGCTCTTTCCAAAAGATGCTTCTCATGGAGTTTCCAAACGGGCAAAAATCGCTCGTAGTTGCTCATTTTATCTTTGCCCGAAAACCCTTCGTGTTTCCGAGCAAAGAGGGGCAGCTGTGAGCACGTGATTTTTGCCCTATATGAATAACTCCTACAGAATCCCAAGGAAATAGATTTTTTCTAATTATTTACCATTTTATAGGATTTTGTAGGATTTTTATTAATTGTTTGCATTTTGTGCACGTTTAATTTTTATTTTTATCATAAAAAAAATACCAAAAATATCATGCATTGCATTTAGGATTTGTTTAGATTGTTAGAATTAATCAGTAATTATTTCCTTTATAAAAAATTAAAAATCACAAAAAATAGCTCATTTTTACATTTTTGTCTTTTAATTTTGGTTTATTGATTTTCCACTTTTAATATAGATTTAAGTGAGGTTTATAATTTTTATATAGTTAATTAGTTTAATTTCATATTTTTTGATAATCTAGAATTTTAATTTTAGGATTTTTAATTAAAGAAGAAGAAAAAGAAAACAAAGGAAAAGGAATGAAAGAGGGGTAATATGAATTAGGCTAATTCTTGTACCTAAATCAGGCCCAAATCCCACCCTAAAAACTACCCAAACCCGTCCAAACCGCCCAGGCCCAAAACTCGACTCGACGCGCCTGACCCAACCTCCCCCTTTTAAATTAAAAACCTAGCTAAGACCAAGAGGAAGGATCGGTTCCTTAGACCTCTTGAGAAGCGAAACGACGCTCCCTTCTTCTCCTTCTATAGAAATCCAAGCAAAATCATACCTTTCCTCTCCAAAATTGCACACAAATAGACCCCTCTTCTTTTTTTCTTCATTTTCATTTTTTCGAAAACACACACAGAGAAAATCAGAACCCCGATGTTTCTGCGCAATTTGCCAGCGCCAAAACAAAAAAAAAGTAATAACTCTTTCTTCTCCAACCATCTTGCTCATGAGATCAGATCGGAAGTTGAGAGTAAATAACTGAAAACCAAAATATTCAGCAATAAAATTGAATTCGTGCTCTGCAAATACTGCTCTATTTTTTTTTTTGTTGATTTTCGTTTTCAAATCAGAGTGTTGCTTTGGCGGCCACTTCAAATATACTGGGAATGTCGAAATATTTGAGTTGGTTTTTTTTCAAGGCTAAATCGAGAGCTAAGAAGGCTGCTCGTTGTTGCGGGTTGCAACTTTGCTGGACTCCTAGTTAATTTCTTTGCTTTTCCAAGTTAGCCTTCATTCAGGAGTTGGGTACTTCTGCTCTCTTCAAGTGAGGTACATCTTTTGAATCTTGAAATTACATTTGGATATATAAATATACTTGATCTGGTTTGATGTCTTACTTCAACAAGATTTATGATTTGCTTAAACTGCACCACCATCTCCATTGGACAAATATATTATTTATGGCATCATTATATTGTGTGCAAATCAACAATGAGGTGTTATACTTGCATAAATAAATTTTTCCCATCAATGAATCAGTTAGTTGATTAACAACTGGAAGCAATTAACAAACAGACTTGGTTGAATTCACGATACTGAGATGTTAATTGAGCGTTTGTAAGGAAGAAACAATAAAAAAATTCCTAGTTTCATGATTATTTCTTTCAGTTGTTGTTTATAATAATATTTACCATGGATTAACTTGCTAAAAAAAAATTTTAAAAGTTTGAAGCTCAAAACTATTGAAAACAGTAAGAGGGCGTATGTATTTTAGCAGGATATATATGATATTCGTTAGCTGCTATTTCTTGCTGACTCTATATGGTATTGAAGTTTAGCCATGAATGTTTTTCCCTTTGTTTCGTTACTTTAGGTAGTTATTTGGCATTTTGCTTCCTCATGTTTAGATTGTTGTTATCCAAATGTTTGTCATAATAGGTGCTTATACATATTCTGGATGATTTTAATTTGTCTTAATAGTTGCTTATACATGTTCTGAAAGATTATAGTAATTTTAATTCCTCAAAATACTCTTTTCATCAAATAAGTTCAATCAATAACCCATGGTCCTCACTTAATTAATTTTAATCCTTTAGAAATCGAGGTGTGCCATTTAGTTGAATTTTCCATGGCCCTCGCAAACTTGAAAGTGCGTAGTAGCTTTAGGCGCATAATTTAAATTACCTTAAACTCGGGTGTGCATTTCATGTGACCCAAATCGAAATCTCAACAACGTTAAATAAAATGTGTCAAGGACTGCGGGTGCATTTCATGTGGCGTGGCTCAAGACATGTTTTAGATAACGTTGAATCTTCCTAAAACTAATTAAAAGCGGATAATAAGTTAAAAATATACCATAGGCTAAAACATGTAATAAATCAGATAATAGACCAATTATAATAGTTTAAGCGACCGTGCTAGAACCACGAAATCCAAGGGTGCCTAACACCTTCCCTCGGGTTAGCAGAATTCCTTATTCAGAATTTCTAGTTCGCAGACTTTAAAAGGAAAGTTGAATTTTCCTCGATTTGGGATTTAAAAATAAACCGGTGACTTGGGATACCATAAAACAAACCATCCCAAGTGGAGACTCTGAATAAAATAAATAAATAATCTCATTTTGAATAATGTCACTTAAAGTGGAAAAACTCCCTTCTACTACCTTCAGGTAGTGTAAAAAGGAGGTGTGACACGTGGTATTAATGATGCAGGGTAGGGTATGTGGACCCAATGTTGATGGGCTTTGGGGGTTGATTCTAGAGGAGGCCCATAGTTCGCGATATTCTATTTATCTGGGTGTCGCGAAGATGTACCAGGATTTGAGATAGCACTATTGGTGGAGGCGGATGAAGAAGGATATAGTTGGGTTTGTAGCTCGGTGCCTCAATTGTCAGCAGGTAAAGTATGAGCACCAGAGATCGGGTGGGTTGCTTCAGTAGATAGAGATTCCGGAGTGGAATTGGGAGCGGATCACCGTGGACTTCGTAGTTGGACTTCCACGGACTTTGAGGAAGTTCGATGCCATTTAGGTGATTGTGGATAGGCTGACCAAGTCCGCGCACTTCATTCCTTTGTGTACTACCTATTCTTCGGAGCGGCTGATAGAGATTTATATCCGGGAGTATGTTCGTCTGCATGGTATTCCAGTTTCCATCATTTTAGGCTTAGGTAAACAGTTCACATCCTGGTTCTGGAGGGCCGTACAACATGAGTTGGGTACTCGAGTGGAGTTGAGCACATCATTTCACCCTTAGACGGACGGACAATCCGAGCGCACTATTCAGATCCTTGAGGATATGCTCCGTTCATGTGTGATGGAGTTTGGAGGTTCTTGGGATCAGTTCCTGCCAATAGCAGAGTTTGCCTACAACAACAGTTATTAGTTTAGCATTCAGATGGCATCGTATGAGGCTTTGTATGGTAGGCGGTATAGTTCCCCGATGGGTTGGTTCGAGCCGGGCTAGGCTAGATTGTTGGGCACATACTTGGTTTAGGATGCCTTGGAGAAGGTTAAGGGCTAGATTGTTGGGCACATACTTGGTTTAGGATGCCTTGGAGAAGGTTAAGGTGATTCAGGATAGGCTCCATACAAACCAGTCCAAACAGAAGAGCTATGCGAATCGAAAGGTTCGTGATGTTTCCTATATGGTTGGAGAGCGGGTCTTGCTTCGGGTTTTGCCTATGAAGGGCATTATGAGATTTGGGAAGAACGGTAAATTAAGTCCGAGGTTTATTGGTCCTTTTGAGATATTGCGACGTGTTGGGGAGGTTGCTTATGAGGTTGCCTTACCTCCCAGCTTGGCAAAAGTTCATCTGGTATTTCATGTTTTGATGCTCCGGAAGTGTCACGGTGATCCGTCACACGTGTTGGATTTTAGTTCAGTCTAGTTGGACAAAGATCTATCTTATGTTGAGGAGCCAGTGGTGATATTGGACAGGCAGGTTCGAAAGCTGTGGTCAAAGAACATTGCATCAGTGAAGGTTCAGTGGCGGGTTCAGTTGGTCGAAGAGGCGACTTGGGAGGCCGAGCAGGATATGCCCAGTCGTTACCCTCATCTTTTCACTACTTTAGGTATGTCTCTATGCTCGTTCAAGGACGAACAAATATTTTAAGAGGGGGAGGATGTAATGACCTGGCCGGTCATTTTAAGAATTAATGCACTGATACCCTATTAACTGCTTTCCCCGTGTTTGTTTCTGCTATTATGATTTGCCGGGATGATTCACTGTGATTTTCAGAGTGTTTTAGGACACTTAGTCCCTCAATGAAAGCTTAATCTTTAGAATTTGCTCTGTAGTCGGAGCAGTGTGAAGACAACATCGAAATGGAATTTCCGTCGATTCCGTTAGCTCTATTGGGTGATTTCGGGCTTAGGGGCGTGTTTAGATTGTGTTTTGGAGGTTCGTAGCTTAGTTAGGCTTGAAATGCCGAAAGTTGAATTTTTAAAGTGTCCGGATCAATAATGAAATTTTGATATCGGGGTCGGAATCCAATTCCAAAATTTGGAATAGCTCCGTAGTGTTGAATGTGACTTGTGTACAAAGTTTGGAGTCAATCGGACTTGGTTTGGTTGGTTTGGGAATTAGTTGTAGGATTCTTGAAATTTCAAGTTCCTTAGGTTTGGATTGGAGGGTGATTCGTGGTTTTAGCATTGTTTGATGTGATTTGGGGGTTGGACTAAATTCATATGATGTTTTAGGATTGTTTGGTATGTTTAGTTGAGGTCCCAAGGGCCTCGGGTGTGTTTCAGATGCTCAACGGACCATTAATGGACTTGGAGAAGGATCAGATTTTTCTTGTTTTTCTGTTGCAGACTTCCCTTCATCGCGATCGCGTGAGGAGGCTCGCGATTGCGAAGGCTTAGATGAGGCAGAGTGAATTTTGTTCTACGTGATCGCAGGAAAAGGAATGTGAATGTGTAGTATTGGTAGAAGGTTGAATCACGAACGTGTGGGCTATGCCATGTTCGCGAAGAGGAAGAAGTGAGGCAGCTGTGGAGTGGGAGTTTCTCTTCGCGATCGCGTGAGGTCAACCACGATTGCGTAGACCTAAGCAGTGCAAGCATCGCATTTGCATGGAGAGTATAGCGTTCGCGTAGGGTAAATCTGGGAGCCAGCAAAGTTGCTCTTCGCAATCGTGTGGGGGCTTCCGCGATCGCGATTAAGGTCGCGTCTGGGCAGAACATAAAGTTCAAAATCGAGGGTTTTGAGTTCATATCACAAAATTGAATTGGGAGCTCGGTAGGAGACGAATTTTGGTAAGATTTTCGAAGGAAGTTTGCGGGTAATGATTCTTATCTCCTTTTTGCTTATAACCCATTAATCTAAACATGAATTCATCTTCTAATTTCGGATTTTGGGTGAGAAATTGGGGGAAAATTTGGAAAAGTTCTTAGGCCTAATTTTGGGGTTTTGATCAAGATTTTGGTATTGGATTGGAGTAATTTTTGTATGGTTAAACTCGTGAGTGAATGGGGGTTCATAATCCGTAACTTTTACCCGATTTCGAGGCGTGGGCCCAAGGAGGATTTTTGGGTGTTTTTCTATTTTCTTGCCTTAGCTTCGATTTCATTAGATAATGTTTACCGTGAAAATGGTAATAACAATTAAATTTGTTGATGAGACTCTAAAAATATGTGATCTATTTTTATGCTAGTTGTTTAGAGCAGTGGATGCTAGATATGTGAAGATAAAGGTGAAATGCGAGCTAAAACAACATTACAATCAAACCAATGAGTTAGCTATCCGGGCCTCAAGCTAACCGATGAAGGGCCTTGAGGTCTATGCCTGGGCTCGGGCTTGAGCGGTCGGGGGTAACCGGGAAGGGACTAATAGTTAGAATATAATTAAAGGAGGCTTTTTACGCCGATATCAAGCAATAAATAAAGAATGGGTACGAAAGCAATAAATGAAAGTGGTAGTCTCGAGCGGGTGAGTTAGAGAGAAAAGAGAGAGAGTTGTTATTTATATTGTATAGAATAGTTAGAGCAACAGCAGCCCTTTACAAGGTGGTGAGGATCCCCTTTATATAGGAGGAGAAATACAACATAGTACAGAATGCATTAATTGTAAAGATACGGATATGGACGGCTAGACATGATACCATACTCTGCCAGTGTTACCTGCTCGCCTTAGGAATTCCCCATCCTCGGCATTGTCATTAGGTCAAGCGTAAATGAACATCGAGGGAGAGAGCTCGACTGCAACCCCACAGCCTCGAGATCTCGATATAACTTCTCGAAGCCCCTTAATGATGAGAAATTGGACCCTCCGATTTTACTGTATACAGATAAATTAGTTGTTTGTAGTTGTATTTACGTTATGATAATAAATTTGATTAGATTTGGGCCACCCGGAGTTGGATACTAGTGGCAAGAGCGTGGTTTCGGATTGATTTTGAGCCGGTTTGAGGTAAGTGACTTGCTTAACCTTGTGTGATGGAAACTCCCCTTAGGATTTTGGTGTTGTTTGTTATATGAGTGTCGTGTACGTGAGGTGACGAGTGCGTACACATGCAAATTTTTGAAAACCCCTGTTTTATTAAGTAAATATTTGTGTTTTTTCTTGTAATTGAGCATTTCTTGTACTTGAAGCCTCTTGTTTAGGTTAGGAAAAGCATGCCTATGTGTTCTAGTTGTTTTACCGTCTTTAACTGCTTACTTGTATCATGTACATCATGTTTAGTGTAGAATTCCTATTTATTTACGAATAGTACTGTAGTTTCCTTCTTGCTACTGTTGTTTGTTTACTTTGGGACTACGGGACGATATCACGGGAGATCCCCCTGCATGTTTACTTTGGGACTACGGATCAGTATTCCGAGAGATCCCCCTGCACATTTATATTTGAGACTACGGGACGACACCCAGGAGATTCACCTGTACTGGATATTTACTTTGGGACAACAGATTGGTATTCTGGGAGATCCTCTGCACATTAACGTTTGGGACTACGGGACGATTTCCCGTGAGATACCCTGTTGCTATTTCTCTGTACTGAGTTACATTCTCCCTGTGATTTTATTCTCTTTCAACTGTTAGTGCTTTAATTATACTGTTACATTTTATACTGTCTTACCTCGTTTTATGTTTATAACCAGTAGGGCCCTGACCTTCCTCGTCACTACTCGACCGAGGTTAGGCTTGGCACTTACTGGGTACCTCTGTGGTGTACTCATTCCCTTTGCAGCACATGTTTTTCATGTGAATATCCAGGTTCTTTGGCCCAACCATATTATCGGTGAGGAGAGGCGACCTTCAGAGACTTTGAGGTATATCTGTCGCGCCCGCAGACCGAGGAGTCCCTCTCTATTCTCCCCTCTAGCTTTAGCTCTCCTGTATTTACTTTTGTTTTGACATTCTGGAGTTAGAACACTTTGTAGTTATTCTATAGCTTGTGATTTCATGAGATTCTAGGTTTTGGGATTGTTGTTGTTGGTCGAGAGTGTTATTATGGTATATGCAGAGCGGCATTTTAAACTTTTTTTCTTATATTTCCCCGTAAATTACTAGTTTTGTATCTTTATTTCCTTTTTTCGCAAATTGTTAGGCTTACCTAGTCATAGAGACTAGGTGCCGTCACGACAGTTCATGGAGGGAGAACTTGGGTCGTGACACCTGCATTATCACTTATCCTTGATAGAATGTACTTACAATAATAGCTACAAGTCAATTATAGGCATGCCTCCTTATGATGATATATATGGGAGAAAATGTAGAACTCCTCTTTGTTGGAAAGAGGCTGGTGAAAGGAAATTAGTGGTTCTTAAGATTGTGCAACAAACTGAAGATAGGGTAAAAATCATTAAGGATCGCTTAAAATTACTTCAAATAGACAAAAGTCTTATGCTGATCTTAAGAGGCGTGAAATTGAGTATAAAGCGGGTGATAAGGTATTTTTAAAGGTTTCTCTATGGAAGAAGAATATGAGATTTGTCAAAAAGGTAAGCTTAGTCCTCGATTTATTGGATCTTATGAAGTGCTTGAGAGAGTTGGCCCAGTTGCTTATAAACTAGATCTTCCACCTGAGTTAGACAAGATCCATAATGTCTTGCATGTTTCTATGCTTAGAAGATACCGCTCAGATCCATCGCATGTTCTTCTGATTGAATCTATTGAAATCAGTTATGATTTGATAAATAAATAAGAACCAATCCAAATCTTAGCACATGATATAAAAGAACTTAGAAAAAAGAGAATCCCCTTAGTGAAGGTCCTTTGGAGAAATCATTCTGGCAAAGACTCTACTTGGGTGCGAGAAGAGGATATACAAGTTCGATATCTACATTTATTTCGAGACTGGTATAAGGTAAATTTGTGGCCGAAATTTATTTAAGGGGGTGAGATTTGTAACGTCCCAAAGTTATGACTAATATTTGCATTCTTGATTGAGCATCATTATAATGAGGATAGATTTTACTTTGCACTTCCTAAATGTGAATTTGATTATATTTGAAAATTGCTTACTTTAGATTATGTTAATATGTGCAAACTACGGAATGATGTTTTTGATTAATTTCCATGGTATTTTTGATTAATTATTATTAAACTGTATATATATATATATAATGTTTTGGGCAGCAAATCTTCCATATTATCTAAAGATATTTAGTAGTTTGGGCAGCCACTTTTTCTCATACTTATCCAAAGTTCATATATATTACTTTTGTGACTTGCTTTTCCATAACCTCCTCTCATATTTCATTCCTTCATGCCAAATAAAATTCCTTCCCCCTCTCCTTCTTATCACATGAAATACTACATGAAAACCATCAGAAATTCTCACTAAACCAACCAGCCAAACTAGTTCTAGGTGAAGCTCAGTGTGTATCTCCTTATGTGAGTTCTATGTGCGGATCAGATTGTACGCCGCCACAGATATGTTGATTGAATCAGGTTGCACGTTGTAATGGTATGATGTTGAGTACAGTTTTCTATATTCTAGTTTCTGTGTGTTTTGTTTCCCATTTTCTGAGGAAAGTTTATATTAGCTACGCGAGTTGAGTAGTTCTTTCCAGAGTTCGATTTCCTTATGTATCACGTTCAAGTTTGTGGCCTATCGGCACATTTTGGCATCATATGAGACTTTTGGTCATGTCTGGGGCGGCTTATTACCTGAGTAATTCGTACTGGGTGAGATGAGATTATTGGATCTAGGATCAGTGCGATCGGATTATATGAAGTATATTAAAGGGCAAATACCATTATTTGGTTTAGAATGAGGTAATGATTCTTGTCAGGAGTATAGACTCAACGATTTGTTGACTCAGCAGCTGGTTATGAATTTCTACACATCTCTTCTGTCATGGTGGTATTGCAAAAGTTGGAACAAGATTTATATATGTCATAAGGTGCATTGTGAGCATCAGATTCGAGAGATGTCGGTTATTATAATCAGAGAATGTTATTATGGTCCGTGAATGATGTGGTGAATGGTGAAAATTCAGCAAAGTTATGCAATCTTATATTGGTGCATTGTGTAGTGATTGATACGGTATTCGTAGGTTAGAAGCAAACCTGGCAGAGAATTCTGGATGTTGGAACTGGGCTCTAAGGCTTATTTGCCTCAATGAATGAGGATATCTTCGGATTTGGTCGAGCTAATGTGCTCAATTGAGTTGTGCTACCACAGGTAGGTGCACGAGGTGTTAAACAGTAATTTCAGACTACTCTAGCGCAAATCTCAGCACGTTCGAGGAGGAACGTATGTTTAAGTGGGAGAGAATGTAACGACCCAACCGGTCCTTTTGAGCTCTAGCGCGTCGTTCGGCAATTCGAGGCCATGAGCAGCTTCACTTAAGGTATTATGACTTGTACGCATGGTCAGAATTGAATGTCGGGAAGTTTGGAATTGATTTGGAAAGAAAATTCCCATTTCGCAAGCTTTAAGTTGAAAGAATTGAGTAAGGTTTGATTTAAAAGTAAACGACCTCAAAATCGGGATTTGAAGGTCCCAACAGGTTCGTATGATGATATTGGACTTGGATGTATGTCTGGATCGGGTTTTGGATGACCCGGGAGCGTTTCGACGCCTATTGTGGAAGTTAGCATTTTTGGAAGAATTTAATAAATGTGAGTTGAAGCGCATTTCAGTGTTATGGATGTCCATTTGAGATTCCGAGTCTAGGAATAGCTCCGTATGGTGATTCTTGTATTGGGAGCATGATAAAGTGGATTCAGAGGTCTGTAGGTCATTTTGGAGTCGTTTGGCTAAAGTTAGAAATTTGAAAGTTTTTGAGAAGTTTGACCGGAAGTGGACTTTTTGATATCGGGGTCAGATTCTAATTTTGAAAGTTGGAGTAGGTCCGTAATGTCGAATATGACCTGTGTACAAAATTTGAGGTCAATCAAACGTAATTTGATGAGTTTCAGTATCAAAAGTAGAAATTGAAGTTTCAAGTTCTTTAAGCTTGGATTGGAGAGCGATTCATGGTTTAAGCGTTGTTTGATATGATTTGAGGCATCGAGCAGTTCCATGTTATGTTATGGGACTGGTTGATGTGATTGGACGGGGTTCCGGCGTCCTTAGGTGGATCCCAGGTGGTTAACGGATTGAAAATGGAATTTGAGGAAGGGCTGAAGCAGCTGGGCTTTTGGCGTAACCACACCTGCGTGAAGAGCACCGCAGGTATGGGCCCGCAGGAGTGGGAGGGGACTCGTATAAGCAATATTTTTGGATGGGGAGGCGTGGACCGTAGAAGAAGGACCGCACCTGCGTGTGTGGAGCTGCAGATTCGGAATGGAGGGGCTTGGCGAAAAATTGCAGAAACAGTATTGGGGCCGCACCTGCGGAACCGCAGAAGCGGTCAAGTGACCGCAGGTGTGAAAAGGCTGGAGACAGTGACGTTTCTTTAAAATGGGGGTTTGGCTCATTTCAACCCCTTTTCCTCTATGGGAGCCGGTTTTGGAGCAACTTGGTAGTGTCATTTTCACCACCAAGCATGAGGTAAGTGGTTTATATTAGTTTGAGTTCAGTACATCGATTATGTATATGTTTTATCATGAAAATTAGTAGAAACTTGGGGTTTGATGGAAAAACCTAGAAAACTGATATTCTTGGATTTTGACCACGATTTTGGACATGAAATTGAGAGAAAATTATATATTTGAGTTTGTGAGGTTTTGGGCAAACTTTATCTTCGAAATTTTTTGAAATCTGGGCATGTGAGCCCGAGGGCGATTTTGTCAACTTCTCGATCGGGGTTAGAAATTGTTATAAATTGGATTATTATGAGTAATTGAGCATATATTAATGGGTTTGCATAATCATTGGCTAGTTTTGGAGTGTTGTGCATCGATTTGGGTCTTCGAAAGGGCGTGGAATGCCGGTCATAGATTTTCGGAGAGAGGTGAATCTCCTTTATAACCTTGTAAGAGGGAATTGTCCACATAGGTGAATTAATTGTATATGTGGTTCTATTTGTGGGGGCTACGTATGCACGAGGTGACGAGAGTCTGTACGTAGCTACTATTATGCTTAAGTCCGGGTAGTCTAGGACCCGAAAGCATGCTATACTTGAAATATTTGTAACCTTATTGATAATTTAAATTGCTTAAATCATGTCGAATTGATAAATGAATTTCAAAAGAAATTAAACATCATTTTTCTTGACCATTAAAGAGAAGTTGCCATTTCTTTGGGTAATTGTTTCCCTGATGAATTCTTGATTGACTATTTGATGAGTTTATTTATTTGACCGCATCGCACGTACGTGTCACGAACCCAGTTTGCCCTCCTTGAACTATCGTGACGACACCTAGTCTCTACGACAAGGTAAGCCTAACAATGTGGAAAAGGAACATTTTTGGAAAGAAAATAATTGAAAATCGAGCTAACAAAATGAAACAGTGTTTAAGATGCCTCCCGGCGTATAACAATACAAGAATCTCAACCTAGCACTCCCAAAATACGGAACCCCATGAATCACAAGCTAAAAGTTTACATAAAAAGCTCTAACTCCAGAAATGTCTATCAACAAGGAAAATACAGTAGGGCTATACTAGTACTGAGAATAGAAAGGGACTCTTCAGTCTGCGGATGCGGCAGATATACCTCGAAGTCTCTACAAAAGCGTCTCGCCTCAATGATGATAAGACTAAGTGGAAGTACCTAGATCTGCACATGAAAAACATGTGTAGAAAGGGCATGAGTACACCACAACGGTACTCAGTAAGTGCCAAGCCTAACCTCGGTAGGGAGTGATGAGGAAAGCCAGGGTCCTACAGAAATTAAATGAAATATAAGGTGTGATAGTATAGAATAAGGTAGAAAAATTAAGTGCAACAGTAAGAAATAACATAGAATAGAAAGAACAACAATGACTATAACAGAGACAAAATAATCACGGAAAGATTTACAGCTCAACACAGAGATAACATCCGGGGATCTCTCAGTATCCCGAAGATCTCTTAGTATCCTCAGTATGTGTTCCAGGGATCTCTCAGTATCCCGAGGATCTCTTAGTATCCTCAATATGTATGCTTGAGATCTCTTGGTATCCCAAAGATCTCTTAGTATCCTCAATATGTGTTGGGGATCTCTTTGTATCCCAAGGATCTCTTAGTATCCTCAATATGTGTTGGGGATCTCTTGGTATCCCGCACTATAGTCCAAAATTATATATATGTGTGGGGGATCTCCCGTGATACCGTCCCGTAGTCCTATAGTAAACACGCAGCAACAACACGAAGAATACTCAAATAAATTCAATTTCACACACCAAGGTAAAATAGGTATTTCTAACCTAACATGCTTCACATAATCCAAATAAGGCAGGTTGAGTAAATAAAACAATTAAGGCAATTAGACATGATTCCCTAAGCTAGCAGCAGGCTTGATTGCAAGTAGAATAAACAGGAAGGGAAAACACAATTAAAGATACTTAATGAAAACATGTTTTTCAACAATTAGCACGAGTACGTACTTGTCACCTCACATACAAGGCATTTCAAATATCAACAATACCAAATCCTAAGGGGAGTTTCCCCCACACAAGGTTAGGCAAGCCACTTACCGCGAACCGGCTCAAAATCAGCCCGAAACCATATTCTTGCCACGAGTACTCGACTCCAAATGGCTCAAATCTATTCAATTAAATTGCATAATGTAAATATAACCTCAAGTAACTAATTCCACAAATAAATTCTAAGCTAATATACGAAATTAGGTAAAATGACCAAAATGCCCCTCGGGCCCACATCTCGGAATCAGGTAAAATTTACATTTTCAGAAACCTCTTACTCTCACGAGTGTATCCATACCAAAATTATCCAAGTCCAATGTCAAATTCCCAATCAAAACTCGAAATTTAGGTCTAAGAACTCTCTCCAAATTTCCCCCCAATTTTCATCCCAAATCCAAAATTAAATGACAAAACTAAGATTATATTATAGGAATACAGCTAGAAAGGGATTAGGAATCGTTATCCACTGATTTCCTCTTCAAAATCCTCCCAAAATCGCCCTCTCCCGAGTTTCAAATCAATTTTCTAACTTTTAAAACTAAACCCTCGGAATTCTTATTTTCTGCCCAGTAAAACCGCATCTGCAGTCAAAATTCCCGGTTCTGTGCTACCGCTTTTGTGGTTGAGGAAACCGCTTCTACGGTTTCACTAAACCTCCATCTCCGCACTTGCGTCCCAGATTCCGCATTTGCGGTCCCGCAGGTGCGTTAACCCTTCCGCTTCTGCGGTCTCTACTGCCTTCACTTGTGGACGCATCTGCGGATCTACGCCCACTTCTGTGAGTCCGCACCTATGGTCCCCTAGCCGCAGGTGCAGTTATGATAGCAATGGAAAAGCTTCAGCTGCCAAAACTCAAAAAAACCCCGTTAACCATCCGAAACCACCCCGAGGCCCCCGGGACCTGAACAAAAAGCATGAACAAGTCATATACCACTATCCAAACTTATACAAATCTTCAAAACACTCAAACAACATCAAATCGACCAATTAACCATGTATTCAGGCCTAAGAACTTCAAAAACTCTCAAATTACGCTTTCGATCAAAAAGTCTATCAAACCTCGTCCGAATGACCTGAAATTTTGCACACACGTCACATTTAACACTACGGAGCTACTCTAACATCCGAAATTCCATTCCGACCCTTAGATCAAAATCTCACTATCGAACCGAAAACTTCCAAAATTCAACTTTTGGCATTACAAGCCTAAATTAGTTACGAATTTCCAATACACAATCTAAACACGCCCGTAAGCCCGAAATCACCCAACGGAGCTAATGGAACCAACAGAATTCCATTCCGAGGTCGTCTTCACATTGTTCTGACTACGGTCCAATTCTAAAACTTAAACTCTCATTTAGGGACTAAGTGTCCCAAAACTCTCCGAAACTCAAAACCAAACATCCCGGCAATTCGAAATAGCAGAAACAAACACGGGGAAAGCAGTTAATAGGGGATCGAGGCGTAAATTCTTAAAACGACCGGCCGAGTAGTTACATCCTCCTACATTTAAACATTCGTTCGTCCTCGAACGAGCATAGAGACATACCTGAAGTAGTGAAAAGATGAGGGTAACAGCTGCGCATATCCTACTTGGTCTCCCAGGTCGCCTCCTCGACTGGCTGACCTCGCCACTGAACCTTTACTGATGCAATGTTCTTTGACCTCAGCTTCCGAACCTGCATGTCCAATATTGCCACCGGCTCTTCAACATAAGATAGATCCTTGTCCAACTGGACTGAACTGAAATCCAACACGTGTAACAAATCGTCGTGATACCTCCGGAGTATCGAAACATGAAATACCAGATGAACTCCTACCAAGCTGGGAGGTAAGGCAAGCTCATAAGCAACCTCCCCAACGCGCCGCTATATCTCAAAAGGACCAATAATCCTCAGACTCAACTTCCCTTTCTTCCCAAATCTCATAACGCCCTTCATAGGCGAAACCCGAAGCAGAACCCGCTCTGCAACCATATAGGAAACATCACGAACCTTTCGGTCCGCGTAACTCTTCTGTCTGGACTGGGCTGTATGGAGTCTATCCTGAATCACCTTAACCTTCTCCAAAGCCTCTTGAATCAAGTTGTGACCAATAATCTAGCCTCACCCGGCTCAAACCAACCCACCGGGGATCTACACTGCCTACCATATAAAGCCTCATACGGTGCCATCTGAATGCTGGACTAATAGTTATTGTTGTAGGCAAACTCCGCCAATGTCAAGAACTGATCCCAAGACCCTCCAAACTCAACCACACACGCACGGAGCATATCCTCATGAATCTGAATAGTGCGCTCAGACTATCCATCCGTTTGAAGGTGAAATGATGTACTCAACTCTACCCAAGTACCCAACTCATGTTGTACGGCCCTCCAGAACCGTGATGTGAACTGAATACCTTTGTCTGAAATGACGGAAACTGGAATACCATGCAGACGGACAATCTCCCGGATATAAATCTCCGCCAACTGCTCCGAATAGTAAGTAGTACATATAGGAATGAAGTGCGCGGACTTGGTCAGCCGATCCACAATCACCCAAATGGCATCGAACTTCTTCAAAGTCCGTGGGAGTCCAACTACGAAGTCCATGGTGATCCTCTCCCACTTCCACTCTGGAATCTCTATCTACTGAAGCAACCCACCCAGTCTCTGGTGCTCATACTTCACTTTTTGACAATTGAGGCACCGAGCTACAAACCTAACTATATCCTTCTTCATCCGCCTCCACCAATAGTGCTGCCTCAAATCTTGGTACATCTTCGCGGCACCCGGATGAATGGAATACCGCAAACTATGGGCCTCCTCTAGAATCAACTCCTGAAGCCCATCCACATGGGGTACACAAATCTGACCCTGCATCCTCAATACACATCATCTCCAATAGTCACATATCTGTCATCACCATGCTAAACCTTATCCTTGAGGACAAGCAAATAGGGGTCATCCAACTGATGCTCCCTGATACGGTCAAATAAGGAAGACCGAGAAACTATGCAGGCTAGAACCCGACTGGGCTCCGAAATATCCAATCTCACAAACTAGCTAGCTAAGGCATGAACATTCACCGCCATAGGCCTCTCCACTGCTGGTAAATAAGCCAAACTTCCCAAACTCACTGCCCGACAACTCAAAGCATTGGCCACCATATTGTCCTTGCCCGAGTGATACAAAATAGTGATATCATAGTCCTTCAGCAGCTCTAACCACCTCCGCTGGCGCAAATTAAGATCCTTTTTCTTGAAAAAGTGCTACAAGATCTGGTGATTAGTATAAATTTCACAAGGAACACCGTACAAATAATGATGCCAGATCTTCAAGGTGTGAACAATAGCAGCTAACTCAAGATCATGGACAGGATAATTCTTCTCATATACCTTCAACTGTTTAGATGCGTAGCAATCACCCTACCGTACTACATCAATACCGCTCCAAGGAGAATCCTTGGGCATCACAATAGACAGTATAAGAACTCGAACCAGTAGGCAATATCAAAACTGGGGCTGTAGTCAAAGCTGTCTTGAGCTTCTGAAAGTTCACCTCACACTCTTCCATCCACTGGAATGGAGCACCCTTCTAGGTCAGCCTGGTCATAGGTGCTGCAATAGATGAAAATCCCTCAACAAATCGACGGTAATAACCCGCCAAGCCAAGAAAATTGCGGATCTCTGTAGCTGAGGATGGTCTGGGCCAACTCTGCATTGCTTCCACTTTTTTTGGATCCACTCGTATACCCCCACTCGATATCACGTGACCCAAGAAGGCCACAGAATCCAACCAAAAGTCACATTTCGAGAACTTTGCATATAACTTCTTTTCCCTAAATGTCTTAAGCACTGTCCTCAGGTATTGCTCATAATCTTCCCGACTCCGGGAATACACCAGAATATCATCAATAAAGACAATGACAAACGAGTCAAGATACGGCCAAAACACACTGTGCATCAAATGCATGAAGGTTGTTGGGGCATTGGTCAGCCCAAATGACATAACAAGGAACTCGTAATGACCATACCGGGTCCTGAAGGTAGTCTTCGGGATGTAGGGCTCTGAATTTTCAGCTGATGGTAACCGAAATGCAAGTTGATCTTAGAAAACACTCATGCACCCCGAAGCTGGTCAAACAAATCATCAATACGAGGCAAAGGATATCGGTTCTTCACTGTAACTTTGTTCAACTGACGATAATCAATGTACATACACATAGAACCATCCTTTTTCTTCACAAACAAGGCAGGAGAACCCCAAGGTGATACACTAGGCCGAATGAAACCCTTATCAAGCAATTCCTATAACTGATCCTTCAACTCCTTCAACTCAGGAGGGGCCATAAGATACGGAGTAATAGAAATAGGCTGAGTGTCCGGCAACAGATCAATGCCAAAATAAATATCTCTATCGGGCGGCATGCCCGAAAGATCAGCTGGAAAAACACCAGGAAAATCTCGTACTACTGGGACTGAATCAACTGTAGGGGTATCAACACTAAAATCTCTCACATAATCTAGATACGTGTCACACCCCATCTCAACCATTCACTGAGCTTTAAGGAAAGAAATAACTCTACTGGAAGTGTGATCTAAGGTACCCCTCCACTCAACTTTTGGATCACCTGGCATAGCCAGTGTCACGGTTTTGGCGTGACAATCAAGAATAGAATAATGGAGTGACAACCAATCCATGCCCAAGATTACATTGAAATCTAGCATGTTGAGCAATAACAAATTGGCTCTAGTATCAAAACCACTAAGAGCAATAAAACACGACCGATAATCCCGGTCCACAACAAGAGAATCTCTCACATGAGTAGAAATGTAAATAGGAGAACTCAAAGAATCCCGAGATACACCCAAATGCGGGCAAAATAAGAAGATACATAAGAAGAGGTAGAGCCTGGATTGAATAAAACTGATGCATCTCTATGACAAACCATGACAATACCTGTGATGGCAGAATCGGAGACAACAGCCTCGGTACGGGCAAGAAGGGCATAATATCTGGCCTGGCCTCCCCCTCTAGGGCGACCTCTACCTCCCCGACCTCCACCTTTAGCTAGCTGAGGATATAGGGTAGAAACTGGAGTTGTAACCATAGCTTGAGAACTCTACGAGGCACAATGTGGCTGAGAATTCTATGGAGGTGCACTCCTCCCAAGTCTGGGGCAATCCCTCGCCACATGGCGTGTTTCACCACACTCAAAACAAGTTTTGGGAGGATGTGGTGGCTGTGACTGGCTCTACCCAGGTCTACTGGACTGACCTCTAAAAGCACCCCATGCAGGAGGCGCACTAGATACTAGCGGTGTATAATAAGGTTCCTGAGGCCTAGGAGGAGCAGGAATACTACGGGCTGTTGGAAGAGCTAAATGAACGGGGCGACTCATATAACCCCTACCATGACGAACTGCAGCTGTCGCACGGGCACCAAAATAATGGCCCGACTCTCGAGACCTCTTGGCGTCCCTCTCCTCTCTCTCCCTAGCATGCATACCCTCTATCCTCTTAGCAATGCTCACCACCTGCTGGTAAGAAATATCCATCTCCAACTCATGAGTCGTGCTAGACCTGATGCTGGGAGCCCCTTAATGAACCGGCAAACCCTCTCGTGAACAGTAGAAACCAAGGGTGGAGTATGTCTAGCCAAGCTAGTGTAACGGACAGCATACTCTGAAATAGTCATAGTACCCTGACGCAAATGCTCAAACTCTGCGCGCCATGCATCCCTAAGGCTCTGAGGAACAAACTCTCTCATGAACATATCCGAAAACCGAATCTAAGTCAGTGAAGCTGCCTCATCCGGACTGTCTAACTCATAGGTACGCCACCACTCAGAGGCGGCTCCTCGAAGCTGGAAGGTAGTGAAAGAAACCCCACTCGATCCTGATATACCCATAGTACGGAGGATACGACGACACTCCTCCAAAAATCCCAAGGCATTGTCTGATGCTAACCCACTGAATACATGACGATCATACTTCTTGAACCTCTTAAGCCTCCGTTGCTCATCCTCTGAAGCCGCTGCCCTATCCTCGGGCTGATCTGGGGCTACAGACGGTAGATGAATAATCTATGGGACCTGATCAACATGTAGTTGCTGCTTAGGAGTGCGGGCGGTGGGAGTCTATGCTCCTCCCCCAGCCTGAGATGTGGCGACAGCAAGGGGAAGCAACCTTGCCTGAGCCAAAGTGGTGTACATCTCATGAACTGCACAAGAGTCTCCTGAAGAGTTGGAGTAGTGGCAGCAATAACCGAATCATGTGCTTGGACTCCGGCTGGAATTGCTGGTGGTACCTCGGTGGCAGCTCACACGGGTGCTCTGGTTGTACCACATGCGCATCCTCGGCCTCTACCCCGGCCCCGACTTCTGACGGCTCCAGTAGGGGGTGCGGGTGTCTGATCATCTCTAGTAGCACGTGTCCTCACCATCTTTGAGAGAATAAAAGATAGAAGTTTAGAATTGTGATATCAAAATCTCGCATGACAAGGAAATCAAATGTTGTAGAATTTTCCTAACAGTTATATAGCCTCTAGCAGATAAGTATAGACGTCTCCGTACCGATCCGCGAGACTCTAATAAACCGGCTTTTGATTCATGACTCCTCTGAACCTAGAGCTCTGATACCAACTTGTCACGGCCCCAGTTCGCCCTCCATGAACTATCGTGATGGCACCTAGTCTCTACAACTAGGTAAACCTAACAATGCGGAAAAGGAACAATTTCGGAAAGAAAATAATTAAAAACCGAGATAACAAAATGAAACAGTGTTTAAGATGCCGCCCGACATATAACAGTACAAGAATCTCAACCTAACACTCCCAAAATCTGGAACCCCATGAATCACAAGCTAAAAAATTACATAAAAAGCTCTAACTCCAGAAATGTTTATCAACAAGGAAAATACAGAAGGGCTATACTAGTACTGAGAATAGAAAGGGACTCTTCGATCTGCGGACACGACAGATATACCTTGAATTCTCTACAAAAGTGCCTCGCCTCAAGGATGATAAGACTGAGTGGAAGTACCTGGATCTGCACATGAAAAACATGCGCAGAAAGGGAATAAGTACACCACAGCGGTACTCAGTAAGTGCCAAGCCTAACCTCGGTCGGGTAGTGATGAGGAAAGTCAGCGCCCTACTGAAATTAAATGAAATATATGGTGTGATAGTATAGAATAAGGCAGTAAAATTAAGTGTAACAGTAAGAAATAACATAGAATAGAAAGAACAATAGCGACTATAACAGAGATAAAATAATCACGGAAAGATGTATAGCTCAACATAAAGATAACATTCGGGGATCTCTCAGTATCCCGAGGAGCTCTTAGTATCCTCAATATGTGTGCCAGGGATCTCTCAGTATCCCGAGGATCTCTTAGTATCCTCAATATGTATGCTGGGGATCTCTCGGTATCCCAAGGATCTCTTAGTATCCTCAATATGTGTTGGGGATCTCTTGGTATCCCAAGGATCTCTTAGTATCCTCAATATGTGCTGGGGATCCCTTCGTATCCCGCACTACAGTCCAAAATGATATATATGTGTGGGGGATCTCTCGGGATACCGTCCCGTAGTCTCAAAGTAAATACGCAACAACAACACGAAGAATACTCAATTAAATTCAATTTCACACCAAGGTAAAACAGGTATTTTTAACCTAACATGCTTCACATAGTCCAAATAAGGCAGGTTGAGTAAATAAAACAATTGAGGCAATTAGACATGATTCCCTAAGCTAACAGCAGACTTGATTGCAAGTAGAATAAACAGGAAGGGAAAACACAATTAAAGATACTTAATGAAAACATGTTTTTCAACAATTAGCACGAGTACGCACTCGTCACCTCACGTACAAGGCATTTCAAATAACAACAATACCAAATCCTAAGGGGAGTTTCCCCTACACAAGGTTAGGCAAGCCACTTACATCGAACCGACTCAAAATTAACCTGAAACCACGTTCTTGCCACGAGTTCTCGACTCCAAATGGCCCAAATCTATTCAATTAAATTGCATAATGTAAATATAACCTCAAGTAACTGATTCCACAAATAAATTCTAAGCTAATACGCGAAATTAGGTAATATGACCAAAATGCCCCTCGGGCCCACGTCTCGAATCGGGTAAAATTTACATTTTCAGAATCCTCTTACTCTCATCAGTGTACCCATACCAAAATTATTCAAGTCCAATGTCAAATTCCCAATCAAAACTCGAAATTTAGGGCTAAGAACTTTTTCTAAATTTTAATCCCAAATCAAAAATTAAATGACAAAACTAAGATTAGATTATAGCAATACAACTAAAAAGGGAGTAGGAATCGTTACCCACTGATTTCCTCTTCAAAATCCCCCCAAAATCGCCCTCTCCCGAGCTCCAAATCAATTTTCTAACTTTTGAAACTAAATCCTCAAAATTCTTATTTTCTGCCCAGTAAATCCGCATCTGCGGTCAAAATTCCCGTTTTTGCGCTACCGCTTCTGCTGTTGAGGGAACCGGTTCTACGGTTTTCACTAAACCTCCATCTCCGCACCTGCGACCCAGATTCTGCATCTTCGGTCCCACAGGTGTGTTAACCCTTCCGATTCTACGGTCTCTGCTGCCTTCACTTGTGGCTGCATTTGCGGCTCTATGCCCACTTCTGCGAGTCCACACCTGCAGTCCCCTATCCGTAGGTGTGGTTATGACAGCAATGGAAAAGCTTCAGCTGCCAAATCAAACTCAAAAACCCCCCGTTAACCATCCAAAACCACCCCGAAGCCCCCGGGACCTCAACCAAAAGCACAAACAAGTCATATACCACTATCCAAACTTATACAAATTTTCAAAACATCTCAAACAACATCGAACCAACCAATTAACCATGTATTCAGGCCTAAGAACTTCAAAAACTCTCAAATTATGCTTTCAATCAAAAAGTCTATCAAACTTCGTCCGAATGACCTGAAATTTTGCACACACGTCACATTCAACACTACGGAGCTACTCCAACTTCCGAAATTCCATTTCGACCCTTAGATCAAAATCTCACTATTGAACCAGAAACTTCCAAAATTCAACTTTTGGCATTTCAAGCCTAAATTAGCTACAGACCTCCAAAATACAATCCGAACACGCCCCTAAGCTCGAAATCACCCAATAGAGCTAATGGAACCAACGGAATTCCATTCCGAGGACTTCTTCACATTGTTCTGACTACGGTCCTATTCTAGAACTTAAACTCTCATTTAGGGACTAAGTGTCCCAAAACTCTCTGAAACTCAAAACCAAACATCCCGACAATTCAAAAGAGCATATACAAATACGGGGAAAGCAGTTAATATGGGATCGGGACATAAATTCTTAAAACAACCGGCCGGGTTGTTATAGTATGATTCGCAAGCGGGGTAACAGATTCATCTATAGTTCGCGCCATTCGACCCTCTGGCACTGGACAGTTTAAATATTTATTGGATCGGGCTGTACGACATCGACATGATTTGTGTATGCTTGTATTTCTTGGCTTGTAAACTTATAAATGATAATAATCTATAAGGCTTGATATATATATATATATATATATATATATATATATATATATATATATATATATATATATATATATATAATGAATTTGAAAATTCCCTATTAATGAAAGAATTGTTTACTTGCTTCGTGCTATTAAGTTACAGCCATCTTTATGAAAATTCTCGATTTACTATATTATTGGTATATTATTATTGGACACTAGTAATTGTCGAAGTCGACCTCTCGTCTCTACTTCTTCGAGATTAGATGGTATATTTACTGGGTACATGTTGTTTTTGTACTCATACTACACTTGTTGTGCATTTTTGTTGCACAGGCTCATATATGTCTAGTGGCCTAGTTCGGCGCGGCGACATGGTTGATACGGAGACTTAGGTGACCTGCACTCCTCGAGATGACCCGCAAACCAGCAGAGTCTCTTTCTGAGTACTGTATTGTATTTTCTCTACTGTTCAATTTGTATTCCAGATGGTTATTGTATTACATTATTTCCTAGAAATAGCTCATGCACTTGTGACACCTGATTTTGGGATGATTATGGAATATTCAATATTAAGTTTGTTAAAGACATAATTTTTATTTCAGTAAATTTCATTATTTATTATTTAATGTATAAAACAAATAATTTCAATAAATACTAAAAGGGGAATTTAATTAATTTCTTGGTGTTGGCTTGCCTGACAGTAGAGACTTGATAAAAGCTATGTGTGAAATTTTCAAGATCAAACACAAGAATTCTATAGCCTATAGACCTCAGATGAATGGGGCTGTAGAAGCTGCCAATAAGAACATCAAGAAGATACTAAGGAAAATGATATAGAAGCATAATCAGTGGCACGAGAAGCTATCATTTGCTTTATTGGGGTATCGCACCACAGTCTGCACATCAACTGGGGCAACCCCCTATATGTTGGTTTATGGCACAAAAGTCGTCATTCCTACCGAAGTGGAAATTCCTTCTTTAAGAATCATATAGGAAGCTAAGCTCGACGATGCAGAATGGGTGAAGAGTCGTTACGAGCAGCTAGCTCTTATAGATGGAAAGAAAATGAATGCAGTTTGCCATGGTCAACTTTATCATAACAAAATGTTCAAAGCCTTCAACAAAAGAGTCAAGCCAAGACAGTTCACACCGGCGCAGCTGGTGTTAAAGAAAATCTTTCCGCACCAAGATGAAGCCACGGGAAAATTCTTTCCCAACTGGCAAGGTCCGTACATGGTTCACCAGGTTCTAATAGGAGGAGCCCTCATACTAGCAGAAATGGACGGAGAAGTCTGGCCAAAGCCAATCAATTCAGATGCAGTCAAGCATTACTATGTGTAGTCCTTATGCATGCCTATATGATGTAATTGAACTACGCCCGACCTGATTCTCGTTTAAGAGGGGATACGTAGGCAGCCCTATGGGTTTGGTCATGATTCAGTAAAATTTTCATTTCCCCCACAATTAGAAACTGGGGCAAAATTTTGAGGAGGACCCTAAAAATTTTGAAGTTGATTTCAGCCAATTGCCGCAAGCAGCAATCAGAAGCATCAACCCATTAAACTGGGGCAGAATTTTGAGGAGGACCCTCAAAATTCCGTAGCAAGAGAGGTTGCAATGTCTTGAACCACGTCGCAGTCGTCGGTTCATCTAAAGAAAACTATTTTTTAATTAATTATGTATTTATGTTATATTTTACTAAGTCATGCGTGTTTATTATCGAAATTGCCTTGTTTAGCAATGCTACCCCAATGATACATACAATGTCACCAGATCAAAGCCAAGCAAGCAGGGACACGAACTAACCTCCCCTTTACAAAACTCACGATTTTTCTTTGGATACAGGCACTTGAATTGCAAAATCATCAAATATACTATACACTCATGAGACGAACATTGTTCAAGAGTACAACTCTCAGAACCGTTGCACTTACTCACAATTTGCTATCTGCACATAACAGTGTCCCCAGTAGGCACAATATTGCAATCTGTTATTAGCTAAGAAAACCCTAATTTCTAGCCCTTTTATTTCTTGCATAAGGCTACCATTCTGCTTTCCGAGACTAAGCTCTATTTCCATCTGCATTTCTGCATTGCATAAGGCTACTATTCTGCCTTCTGAGACTAAGCTCCGTCTCCATCTGCATTTCTGCATTGCATAAGGCTACCATCTGCCTTCCGAGACTAAGCCCTGTCTCCATCTACATTTCGGCATTGCATAAGGCTACCATTATGCCTTTCGAGGTTAAGCTCTACCTCCATTTACGTTTGCATAGCTGAAAGATCACCGCCTTATTTACACTTGCATGGCTGAAAGGTCGCCGACTATTTACACTTGCATGGCTGAAAGATCGCCGCCTTATTTACACTTTCATGGCTGAAAGATCGCCAACTATTTACACTTGCATGGCTGAAAGATCGCCACCTTTACATTTGCATGGCTGAAAGATCGCCAACTATTTACATTTGCATGGCTAAAAGATCGCCAACTAGTTACACTTGCATGGTTGAAAGATCGCCACCTTATTTACACTTGCATAGCTGAAAGATCTCCACCTCTACATTTGCATGGCTGAAAGATCACCACTTCATTTGCGGCTGAAAGATCACCACCTTTTGCATTTGCATGGATGAAAGATCGCCACTTCATTTGCATGGCTGAAAGATCGCCACCTCTACATTTGGATGGCTGAAAGATCGCCACCTCTACATTTGCATGGCTAAAAGATTGCCTCTACATTTGCATGGCTGAAAGATCGCCACCTCTACATTTGCATGGCTGAAATATTGCCATTTCATTTGCATGGCTGAAAGATCGCCACATTTTGCATTGCATAGGCAGAAAGATCGCCAAATACTACATCTCATGGGCTGAAAGATCGCCAAATTGTCCAAAGGCATCATTGTTCGGAGGTACCATTTTCATAGCCCGAGAACATCATGCCATGGCCTGAGGACCCCTTTTAATTTTTTGCATATCATTATTTAGAGGCATCATGGTTCGGAGGCATCATTTGCATTGCCAGAGAGCACCATTTCATGGCCTACGAATCCTTATTATATGCTTCATAGCCTAGGACATCATGGTCTAAGGACGTCATCCTAACCGTCTGAAGACAAACATTCATGGTCCGACGGGAATTTGCATCATGTTTAAATTTACACACAATATACGCTGGTGTTACTTATTTGCAGGTAAACCGGCAAGCTACGACCATCTCGTCAGGAGCGATCCCACTCCAGTTCCCGCAGCCCTATCAGACTTTAACCATTCACCACATCCTAAATATTACGTCCGTTCTTGAAAAGTCTTCATCGGCATACTCCGCCGACAGATTCTGAACTACATATGGCCTGATTCCTGTAAGACCAGGGATATGCACGCAGCTCAAAAACCAGAGCATGGCCTAAGTCTCCTCGAACCATTTCGTTCGGTCAAAATTGGCCATCGTATCTTTACTCGACAACTCTTTCATCCTTCCCGGGTAAAGAGGGGCAGCTGTTGATACCCAATTTTTCCCTGTATATTTTAAATATGAAAAATACTTTCAAAATAGCATATGTATGCATATATAAGTATGTCCAAATATTTTATTATTTTTCCTTAATTTTTGAAAGATTATTTAAATCAATTTATTGCCCTATTTTATTTAGAAAAGCCCAATAATTATTCCCAAAATTAGCATTTTAGTGATTCGTTTATTAGACTCTTACATTTATACTAAAATATAGCTAAATTTTTTTTTCATGTTTTTACAAATTTATTTAGTATTTTTAAGGCTAAATTGCATATAATTGCAATACTAGCCTTTTTTAGATTTAATTATGTTTATTTCTATAAAAATTAACTCCAGTATTTTTAATTTGATACTTATGTATTATTAATCATTTTAGTACCTTTAATTTATTTCCAAAAATTATTTAACTATTTTTATAAAATAAATAAGGGAAAAGTGGCTATTTTAATGTTAGCCCATTTTCATTTCAATTGTGGCCGGATTTGGCACCCCAATTAAACCCAACCTAAGGCCCAATTACCCTGACCCAAATACTAATCTACGAGACCCATGAGCCTTTTTAAACAACCCGCTCGGATTTCCACTCAATCCAGGCCGCTGATCAAAATGATCAATGACCACCATTTAACCTTTCCTTTTTAATTCCTCATTACCCCCAAACCCTAGTCATTTTCTCATCTGTAGCCGCCTTTGAACCCCCTCCTCTCCCAATTCTCTCTTAAACTACCTCTCAAACCCTAGCCGCCACCTTCAACCACCACCCTAAAATCGCCTGAATCAATAGCTTCCAAAGCCATTAAAGGCTTGTATCTACCTCCTATGACTTCTACCTGCCTGATTATCATGTTTTCAAGGCCAGACTTTGAAGAAGTTTTGGTCCAGATCTAGGTTGATTTTAGTTCTATGGCTGTCTCCGACCTTGCTCCGGCCAGCCATGGCTATTCGAGCCTAATCTTGATTTCTCTTACTTAGATCAATGACTTTCCAAGTCTTTCTCACCATCTGGGTTCTGCTGAAACCCTAACCTTCGAGGTTCTTCCGATTCTTTTAGATACGTTGTAGATCTGTGTTTACTCTAAACCTCTAAGCGTTTTCTCAAAAGTTTCTTTCAAAACTTTACCTTCAGAACCTCTATCTTTTCCGATTTAGGGTTTGTTAAGTTATTTTTAAAAAGCTTTCTCTGATCTTTAGCATGTTCTACTGTGTTTCCTTATGTTGTTCTTCTACTGGAGTGTGCATGATTAAAAGTCTTAGTTCCTTCTTGAGTTTTCTGATTTTATTTTGTTGATATTTTTTGCCTGATTTACTTGTTTTTCATCTTATACTCGAGTGATGGTGAAAACCCTAGAATTTGGGGTTCATTCGAGTCCTAAGACTATTTTCTATGTGATTTACTCGTTCGTAATACTCTGAATATAGTGGGTTTCAAAACCTTGATTCCTTTGAACCTATTCAAGTTTCTGAAGTTGCTTCACCTGTCGCTCGACTGAATTTCAAAATCTTTGTTTCATTATATGATTCTGACTTCCTGCTAAACTCTATAAGGTCTTTTACTTGACCCCTTTTGCATGCTATTTGATACTCTCTTTTCTCTATTACAGAGTTACTAAGATTGACCTATGGGACTACGATGTTCCTATAGTCCACTACTTACTGACTTTGTAATTGATGACGCTTCTCTTTGTTCTAAATTCAGCCTTGCATGCCAAATACTTATGTACTCTTTTATATGCTGAATTTCCCTCTAAAATGACCTTCAATTTTGGACTGATTCCAGACCATTCCTTGGGTAATTCTGATTGCACTCGTGTGTTAAGTAATTGATTCTTTCCTTGTTTTGCCTTACTGATTTCCCTGTTTCTTGGATTGATTTGTAAAACTTCCCTTTAGACTTTCAATTCTCCAATTTTTAACTTGGTTTATTTGCTCATTCATGGGAACCCATGTTACTCTCCTTAAATCAGTAATTTCGAAATCCCTGACTCCTTAATTTACTATGTACTGATTGCCAATATATTCTGTAACTTTACTCCGTTTTCTTACCTTATTTGGTTAACCGAGTATTTCAAAGATTCTTCCCTTAATTAAACCCCTATGTATTTACCCCTAATTGCCTATTTTGCACAAGATGCTTACTTGATTTCTTTCCTTAAAAGTTTTGTGTCCATTACCGTTTAAGTTTAAACTCCTTAATTAAAGGAAGCTCTTATACTGATTGATTTTAATTGATACACAGTTCCATAATTATTTTCTTGCCTTATTTTTCTGCCTGTTTTTACACTATAAATATCCTTCTCTTTCATTAACACACAGAGACGAACACTCTTAGCTTCTGAACTCACACTCATACTCAAAGTATTTTTCTTGCTACTTGGACCCTCTGAGCTCCCTTTGAACTTGGATACTTGAGGGCTGGCACTTCCGCACTGCACTTGTCCCCATCCCGGTGATACAATTTGGGTGTGAGCATTGCCCAGAGTCCCATTGAGGCTCTTAAGGAACTTTGACACACTCAAATTGGAGAAAGGCTTTGGATCAATGGTCTTTGAGTTGGTCTATCTCATAACTCAGAGAGGAAGTCAAGAATCAGGCTTCCTCTGGTTGTACTTTTCTTTGTAGATTTATTTATTCTTGGTTTGTAATAATTTGTAATGAACATTCGGGGCTGGTTAGTGAAAAAGGGTGGGTATTTATGCATGTCAAGGGTAGAAACCATGCCTGTAGGACTGTTTTAATTACGCATATTCAAACTACATATAGATACCATATCTATAAGGCTTCTGCATATGCATTTAGAAACCATGCCTATAGGGCTATTTTAATTCTGCGTATGCATTTAGAAACCATGCCTATAAGGTTTAAATCCGGTTCCGCATTTAGATACCACACCTATAAGATTTAAAACAAGTTACTGCATTTAGATGTCATGTCTATAAGGTTTAAAACAAGTTTCTGCATATAGATGCCCTATCTATAAGGATCTAAAATCAGTAATGCATAGAAATCATGCCTATAGGGATTCTCGAGCAATTCTGATTCATTTTCATTCACACTCAATGTTAGATGTAAAATCAGCAGTAATAGATACTATCATCTGCAGAACCCGCAATCAGTCTAACTTTTAATTTTGTACATTCTGCCACTCTTTTAATAACTTAATTCTCGCGCTTAACAAGGTTTAGCAAAGTATGCATATATAGGATTTCAAACAATTTATTTCGATTTTTTTTACTGTCTCATCACCTTCTGAATTCAGTAGATATCATGCCCATAGGACCCGTCTAGACACTTAGGCAAGCCTTAGAGTAATAATTGTAAACTGGATCTGCTTCTATTAATCGCTACAACCAGCAGGCAGGCCTGATTCGGACTTCTTATCTGAGTTATGTAATAAACTAAAACTGCCTCAACAATCTCATCTCCCTCATCTTTAGTATTTAAATCAGACTTAAGTAGTATGTGTAAGACATGCTATTTTATGTGTTTTGTTTGAGGAGGTGTACTTGAGCCTTATATGCTTTTGAGGAGGTGTACTACATGTTTCCCCTTAACATGCAGTATGTGTTTTGTATGTCGCCTTAGAATTTTTACCTTTGAAACTCTAAATAAGCCTGATATCCCTCCCTTTTAGGATTAGTAGTCCTAACCTCCGGGACTGACAGAAATGAGACGGGTAATAGCATGCAATAAGTAATCGAGACCAATCCACGCTTTAAATACCTTAACAGGGTGGGAAGAGTAGATATGGATATGATGACCACACAATAATGTCACGTGTAGCCCATCATTAAGGAGTAATTACCGGACATTGTGTGGGGTGATCCATATTTTTAATAAACCTAGTACCCCTTCTTTTGTTCTTTATTTCTTTCAGCATTTTTATCTCCTTATTTTTAAAAATCAACTTTTCTAATTATTCTTTCAAACTCTGTTTTCTTTCAAACCATTATGTACTGAAATCCCCTCTTATTTGAGCCTTATTTGCTTCTATGTTAATTGCACTCCAAATTCACAATAATTATCTGGCCGAGAACCACACTAGTGGATTTTGAAAGGTGTCTAACACCCTCCCCTTAGAATAATTTCAAGCCCTTACCCTATCTCTGGTTATCCAAATCAAACTCTTTTGGTGTCCTAATGCATTCTAACCATTAGGTGGCGACTCTTTAAATTCAAACCCAGTTCCCAAAAGGAACAAGTTGTCCTTCCAAATGTCATGAACCCGGACTCCGTGAGGAAAAGGGGGGCGCGACACCAGCCCCGTGGGGTACCTCATAATCACTTGTAATCAGCCCCTCGGGCAACAACATAAATAAAAACAACCCCTCCAGCCCTCATCACTTACTCTCAATGGGTACCCGCGTTCACTGGGGGTGTACAGACTCCAGAGGGGCTCCTACAGTCCAAGCGTTATAATTTGCACGGACAACATACGTGCCATCAGCCTCACATAACAAGTCACCTCGTGGCATAATAAATCAGGCCCTCGGCCTTTCATATATCACAAATCAGTACAACATGTTGCGGCGTGCAGCCCGATCCCATGATATCCTCAAAACACAGGCCCTCGGCCTCACTCAGTCAGAAACCTCTCAAGCCACTAGGGCTACAGTAAAACAGGATGCTCAGTCGAAATATCATTTATGCATCAAATTAGGGTAAATAAGACTGAGTTATGAAATCGGTAAAACATAGCACGACTGAGTACAGTTATTAAATCAAAATAGTGAGGAATTTCAGTAAAGAAAACTCCTAAGGGTCCAAACAGTTGGCACGAGGCCCAAACATGACATCTAGCCCAAAACATAGTAATACTTTCCAAAACACAATAGTATCAAATAGTTTTCAATCAAATACGCGACATAATAGTCGTACGAGACAGACCAAGTCACAATCCCCCAATGGTGTACGACCACACGCTCGTCATTTAGCGTGTACGTCACCTCAAAGTAGAGAAACGATGTGAAATTCGGGGTTTCATACCCTCAGGACAACATTTACAATCATTACTTACTTTAAATCGGACGAAAATCTACACCGCGATACCCTTGTTGCTCGACTCGACCTCAAATCATCCCGAATATATCCTAAATTAGAATCATATCATCAATACATGCTAAAGGAACAAGGCCAACGCGAATTTATATAAATTATAAAAATCCAATTCCATTTGACTCCTCAAGTTCTCAATCAAACTCTCCAAATATTCCAAGCCCTAACCCCTCATTTTCACCCCTAATATATATAAATTACATAATAAAACAATGAGAAATCATCACATATACGAGTATTAGGGATCAAGCCACTTACCTTACTGATAAACCCTTGAATTCCTCCTCAAAATCGCTCTCAAAAGCTCCAAAGCCGACTAAAAATGGTGGAAAATGAACCAAAATTCGCGAAGTCCACAATTTATACTTTCTGCCCAGAGGTACCGCATCTGCGGTCAAAATGTCGCTTCTGCGATGCCACACCTACAGAAAATCCATCACAGTGTGGTTCCCACTTATGCCATCAGAAACCGCTTCTGTGATCACAACACCGCACCTGCGGCCCCGCTGGTGCGATAAAATCACCGCACCTGTGATCAAGCTTTAATTGGTCCAAAACCGCATCTACGGCCTTCCTCACGCATCTGTGACCTCTCACCTGCGGTCCTAAATCCGCAGGTGCGGAAATAATAGAAGCAACAAATTTCAGCTGCACCAACTCACTTCCAATTATTCCGACAACCAACTAAATTCATCCCGAGGCCCTTGAGACCTCAACAAAAAGCACCAATAAGTCATATATCAACACACGAACCTAGTCGAACCTTCGGAACACTCAAAACAACATCAAAACACCAATTCAACCTCAGATTCAAGCTTAAGAACATCTAAATTTCCAAATTTCACAAACAACGCTGAAACCTATCAAACTTCGTCCAAATGACCTAAAATTTAACACACACTTCAGAAATGACACTAAAAACCTACTTCAACTTTCGGAATTTCATTCCGACCCCGATATCAAGATTTCCACTGCCAACCGGAAACTCCAAATTTCCAATTTCGCCAATTCAAGCCTAAATTTACCACAGACCTCCAAATCACATTCTGGACGCGCTCCCAAGTCCAAAATAACCTAACAGAGCTAACCAAATCATAAAAAAATTCAAATCCGAGATCGAATACTAAAATGTCAAAACTTGGTCAAACCTTTCAAATTTAAAGCTTCAAGGTGAGAATAGTTCCTCCAAATCTATTCTGATTATCCTGAAAATCAAAATCGATGATTTACATAAGTTATAATATATCATACGGGGCTAGTCATGCCCGAGAACTAGTGAGAAGTGCAATTGCTCAATACGATCGGTCGGGTCATTACAAGTAGGGTCGCGCCCGAACAATCCTTGGAAAGCATCTGAAGAAACGAACAAACTACCAAGAGACCGGGTGAATCTGAGCCCGGGGTCAACCCCGAGATAATAAAAATGCTTAAAGCATTAACGAAACGGGTGGAATCACGTGAGAAGAAAATTGAGGCCAATGACAAAAAGGTTGAAACATACAATTCTAGGGTCAATCAAATCCCGGGAGCACACTTGATTGAAAGGGCCGAATTTCGAGAAATTTATCCAGAAGCCTTTTCTTCTGAGCGCGGCACCGAAGCTGATCCCAAAGAGGTTTCGTATGCCCGATATCCCAAAGTATAATGGAACCACGGATCCGAATGAGCATGTAACCTCCTATACATGCGCCATCAAATTAAAGGGAATGACTTGGAAGATGATGAAATTGAGTCGGTGCTACTAAAGAAGTTTGGGGAAACTTTGTCTAAATGAGCGAAGATATGGTATCACAATTTACCCCAAAAATCTATTGACTCGTTTGCTATGCTTGCAGATGATTTTGTGAAGGCCCATGCTGGGACCATCAAGGTTGAGACCAGAAAGTCGGACCTTTTCAAGGTTAATGAAAGATATAGCGACATGCTCAGGGAGTTTGTGTGAAGGTTCTAGATGGAACGGATGGACCTGCCTCTGATTGCAGATGATTGGGTCCTCCAGGCATTCACTCAGGGGCTTAACCCCCCCGAAGTTCCTTGGCCTCTCAACAGCTAAAACAAAATTTGGTAGAGTACCTGGCGGTGACCTAGGTCGTCGTCCACAATGGGTACCAGTCAAAGATCAGGGTCGAGGACGACCAACTCAGAGCTCCTTTCGGGTTTGTTTACCCCATCAGGACGATGACGGGCCTAAAAGAACCGTTGATTATGAGCCAAGACCGGTTTGGGATCAGTTCCAACCATACATCGTGGACCAAAGAGGAAATGGGTCTAGGCGTCATCCCACGAGGAACGAGAAGATAAGCAATCGAGGACCTAGTAGCCGAGGTCTGATGAGTAAAAATGATTTCGACAGGCCTCTTGGGGGTAGGGAAGCACCGAGATTATCATAGTATAACTTCAACGTTGATGCTGCCAGCATCGTGTTAGCCGTTGGGCTCATCAAAGAGACCAAGTGGCCTTGACCATTACAGGCCGACCTTACCCAAAGAGATATGTGTAAGTATCATGGCACTCATGGTCATAAGACCGAAGATTGCCCAAAAGTGAGGGAAGAAGTTGCCTGGTTGTTCAATAACGGACACCTCTGAGAATTTCTAAATGATCGAACAAAAAATCACTTCAGGAACAGGGACGCCAACAAACAGGTCGAACAAGAGGAACCTCAACATGTCATCAACAGGATCATCAGAGGGGTCGGGGGAATATAGTGCTATTTACATTGATTGGATTTGAACAATCCAAAGGTAAAAGAACAATCTAAGTAAAAGAATTTATATCTCGATATAAGTGGTGGAATATTTATGATTGAAGACAAACCTCGTTTGAATCTGTGGCATACTTAAAAGAATTTCTCTTTTCTTTTCTTTAACGGCTGGAAGGAAAAGAAATTTTACTCCTGCAATTGAAACCCTAGTTACACACTAGAAGAGAAAGTAGCAATGGTTAAGATTATACTGTATCATGTCAACACAAGTACTGAATTATGTGACAATTTTATCTAAAATTTTAAACTTTTCATGTAAAACTAAAAAAAAAAAAAAAAGAACAGACGTCAATGCTATATTGCTTAATTCATTTAAAACATTAAGCTATTCATAGAAGAAAAACTAAACCATCAAATAAGGAACACAAACAATTATTTAGTTAGGCCATCAACACGTGTCTGTAGGTGAAAATATTTGATGATAGCTAGCTGATATTACCGGAATTTGAACTGACACCTTCACAAATAATTGTGTGATATTGTGATGCAAAAGTTTAAAATTCTTAAAAGAAAGAAAGAGATATAATTATTAATATAAGTTGTACGAGGAAATAATTCTTTATAACTAGTTACAATTTGAGTAGAATAAAAAGACGTATAAAGATTTCCTATTTCTGTATTATACCAATTTCCCAATAAAAGAGCCCTAATCAATAAGACATATTAAGACCTATTAAGTGGTTGGAAAATATTAAAAAATACACTTAATGATTAAGATTTAGATTAAAAAATAAACACACTTAATATCTGATCGAAATGATTAAGATTCAAACTTTCATTAAGTACAAACAAATGAGGTCTTAGTGACCAAGTTTGTGAGGAAGTAGAATCATAATTGGAGTCTTTTTGACGAAAGAAACATATTTTCCATATATTTCCTTTATTCTCTAAGGTTAGAAGATCTTTACAGTATATATTCTCTACAAAATTGGTGAAAATTAAATAAATTTCTTGCTAAAAAAGAGTTATGATTTAGGAAACAAATAAGAAAAATTGAGTACTCATATATGGTAAGTTATTCATGAAGCAGGTCTCTTATTAGTTATGTCCTTTTATAATTTGGACTCATTATGCTACTAACGTGTTACCTATATATAGTCCAAGTTTACTTCATTGCAGGTATGCACTTTCATTATTTTTTCAGAGAAAATTGATAGAAAGTAAGAAAAAACGAGTTCAAAATTCTGAAGTGGATATTAAAACCTAGAATGTGCAAAAGAACGAGAATAGAGAACCTGTTCCTTGATACAATACAAATTTATTATGTATAGTCTAGTTCATTGTATTAGGCTTATTGAGTTGTAATCTTATTTTATTATACAAAAAGCATTTCGAGAGGTTTTTCTGTGATAGAATTCAAGTCTTAGACTAGAGTTAGCTTGAGCATTTTGCTACAATCAGAGTGGTTGTAGGCAGTCTCTTAGGTTGTAAGGGTTCTGTAACCTGAGATTGCTCGTTGTTTTAGTGAACTTTTTGTAAGAAATCCTAGAGGTAGGTCGTGGTTTTTACTCCCTTAAGCGAGCAGTTTTTTTACGTAAAAATCTTCTGTGTATTTAATTCCACACTTTACTATTTCAGTTATTCAACGGAGAAGCAAATATAAGAACCAAGTTCTTATACAGGTGTCTAAGTGGTGAACTCAATTAACAAATATTAATTAAATCCTCTTTTCAAATATACATATTTTTGTTGGCATATGAAGTTTTTAAACTTTTTAGGTTTCAAGAATTATGTAGCCATTATATGTTATAGATCCTCAGATCAATTGATTAGAAAATTAAGAAAATCATCTTAGAACAAAAAATTCAACTGATTTTATCACAACTCCCCCCCCCCCCCCCCCCCCCACACACACATCTTAATTTATGTAGCATTATGTTGACTGTTATAGTCAAATTGTTTTTTTTAATTGTAATTTTTCATGTCTTAAATATTTATATTATCAATTATTATGAATTGTAGTATTTTTTACTAGTTTTCAAATATCTAAATTTTTTTTTTTTTTAAAACTTAAAATTTTCATGTCCAGAATTAAAGAATTTGACTCTTGCCAGAGTTTTAAGCACATAAGAAGCTATACAATTTTAGTTTGGGTTTGAAACCTTTGAATCCGTCAAGATTCGATATTTATAATTGCTTGACGAGAATCTCGTCACAAGATTAGGAAAAAGGGAAGTTCAAGCACTTATTTTATGACCATGAAATCTGTACAATGTCAAACCTACTAGGCAACAACTAGCATCATTCATCTGACACAACAATATTATAAGCCGGCAATGTTCTCCAACAAATCCAGAAATTCTTTGAATAAACACATTCAATTAGTTGTTCAAGGAACGTTCAGGCTTGTCATGATGAATGAATTTTAGTTCCATGAACCAACGTGAAAATAGGGTCGACAAATTTTAAAGAACTCAGCCTGTTTTTTCTCTTAACATATATTTGTGCAGTTCTTGTGAACATATATATAGCAGAAGGGACTAAAGTAACAGGCAAGTATATATGTAATTTTCATGGTGAAGGAAAGTCAAGAGAAGAAGCACAAGTACAACATAATGGAGTCTGTAGGGCCTTTTGAAATGGAAAGGAAATTTCAGGCTGATGATTATGATGATGCCAAGAAAACGGGAGAAAAAAGCTGGGTTGAATCCAGGAAGATGTGGAAGATAGCAGCACCAGCCGTTTTGACAGCAGTGGCTCAGTTCTCCATTGGCTTTGTCACGGTTGCATTCATAGGCCATCTTGGGTCTACGGAGCTAGCTGCTGTCTCTATTGTTCAGAATGTGATTGAAGGATTTGTCTATGGAATAATGGTACGTAAGTCTAAGATGAGTTTATGTGAAGAATTCTATCAGGTTAAATTGACTTACCACTCTCCATATAAAGCCTGATATGGATAAACTGATAATGGAGCAATAACTTGCTGTAACGGATTAATTAATTGCTTTCACAGTGTAAAAAATCTTTAAATAACTGCTGTTAATGCATCTAACAATCCATAACTATTAAGGATTCTCATATTATCTTGTAACAAAATTTGTTACGACTTTTCTTTCTCTCCTTTTTCTCTTTGTTTTCCTAGTTATAAATGTTACTAGGAACTAGGATTGGGAAAGAGTTTGAATAGTCTTCTTGATGGAGGTGCTAAGCAGCCTTGTAGAATTTAAAAGATATTCTTTTAAATGATGAAAGGGGATAGTACTATTTACGATATGAACAAGGCATTTACTTCTATAGATGAAAATGCCAAAATAAAACTTGACTTCTCTTTATGTCAATGGAAAGAAAGGTGTTGAACTGCTCATTTCTATAGTGAAAAATGAAACTGAGACCAGGGAAATATACTTGGATTTGAATACTGACTCTTCATTTTTTGTCTGAATTTGTTGTATTAGCTAGGTATGGGAAGTGCCCTTGAGACACTCTGTGGTCAAGCTGTTGGAGCTGGAAAATATGATATGCTTGGAATCTACATGCAAAGATCATGTGTCCTTACTCTTGTAACAGCCTTATTGCTGACACCATTTTACATATTCACATCACCTTTACTGAAGTTACTACACCAGAATACAAGTATTTCAGAACTTGCTGGAAAGTATGCGATATGGGTGATTCCTCAATTGTATGCTTACGCGCTCAATTTCCCTGTTGAAAAATTCCTCCAAGCTCAAGGAAAAATATGGGTTATGACAGTGATTAATCTAGTTATATTGGCACTTCATGTTGTACTAAATTGGGTGCTGGTGACAAAATGCGGGCATGGCCTACTTGGTGCTGCCATAGCAGGGAATATCTCATGGTGGCTTGTGGTTATAGCTCAATTTGTCTATGTTATCTCCGGTTACTTCCCTGAAGCATGGACTGGATTTTCCACATTAGCATTCAAATCACTGTGGGGTTTTTTAAAACTGTCACTTGCATCAGCTATCATGCTCTGGTAACTTCCTTACTTTCTCATGATACAATTATTTTTTCTTACAAAAAGTTTGATCATTTATCTTACTGATTTGCTAAGCGATATTGACAGCCTGGAGCTCTGGTATTACACAGTGGTGATTCTTATGGTAGGGTGGTTAAAGAATCCGGAAATTGCAGTAGATGCTATATCAATCTGGTTGGTGGACCTTAACTATGCTTTTTCCAGGTTTTAAGAATCTGTTCTCACCTTTTGTTCTTATTCATTCATCTCCTCTTTGCAACAGCATGAACTTGCAATTATGGACACTGATGATCTCTCTAGGTTTCAATGCCGCAGTCAGGTTTTGATCCTTTACACTTGATTTAATGGTAGTCCAAATCGGTAGCTAAATATGATCTGTAAGTTTGCATGTTACAACTGTCTTGTATGTAAGAAAAAACAGTCTAGCAGGGGAGTTTGAAAACAACATGCAAAACATTTGTTACAATAGCATACTTAGAATTCCATGTTTTGTAAAGTTACTCTTAATTCTTACTATGCAGTGTGCGTGTTTCCAATGAACTAGGAGCTGGTCGTCCAAAAGCTGCAAAATTCTCAGTTGTGGTTGCTGTAGTTACATCAATGATTGTTGGAGTTTTCTTTACTGCTGCAGTTATTGCAGCTAAGAACCATTTCCCCGTATTGTTTTCTAGTAAACCTGAGGTCATAAAGGAGACATCAAAATTAGGGTACTTCTTGGCTGCGACCATCATTCTCAACAGCATCCAGCCTGTACTTCATGGTAACTTATAACCTTCCCAAAAGTTAGAAGAAAAAAAAAAGAGAGAAGTGAAACAAGAGGCGAAGTTTATGTTGTCGCTATGCATAACTTTGCCTTTTTCTTCTGATAAATGCAGGGGTGGCAGTTGGAGCTGGATGGCAATTTTCAGTTGCAATCATAAATATAGTTTGCTACTATGTAATCGGCCTACCAATTGGTGCCTGCCTCGGTTACCTTGCCAATTTTGGAGTGGAGGGGATCTGGTCTGGGATGTTGTTTGGCAGCCTCCTTCAAACAGTAATTTTGTTGTTGAAAATGTTCCGAACTAACTGGCATGAAGAGGTTAGTATATTGTTTACAGATTGTGGGGTCTTGACAGGACACAATATGTTGAGTTTCATGTCCACTTGTATAGTAAGAATTCATACTTCAAACTTTCTTTTTCATGACATGCAATTCTAGACAGATGGCTTAGGCAACTTGGTTTCAGAATAGGGGATAACAAATGTTATTTTGTGCAGGCAATCCATGCTGAGGAACGCATAAAGTCATATGCCAGCACGCCTTTGCATCCAAATATAGTAGAGCAAACCAGATGGTGTGATACTTCACATCTGCCCCTAGTGACATGACGAGCGAATCAGAGTATCACCGAGGGAGTATGAAAATAGAGCAAGCACGGCATGTTTCTGACTTGAGTGAGATCGGACAAATTTCTTTTGGCGAATTATCTGTTATTTTTGGTCAGCACTACAATAGAAAGTTTTTCATAGTGTTGGACCTGACTGAAAAACTTAGACTTCATGCCCCGTTCCTGGTGTTTGTCCACACGACAACCACTGCAACAAGCTGTGAGTCCAGACGCGGTAATGCAAAGAGATCTTCAACTTGCCTATGTTCTTCAGGTTGAGAGATATCTTTCTTTATACGAACATGCATGGTAAATTTAGGCGGAAAAATTGTATTACTTCCTGAAAGAATTACGTTGGCTTCTAGTCTTTTAAGTGTAGTAAGTTTTTCAATATTCTTTTACATGGTGCTAAATGAAACACTAATAAATTTTCTCTGTTGGCCTCGCTTCCTTTTGTTTTTGCCCACGGTAATTTAAGAAGTAAATATTCAGGTTATTATGCTATTCCTCTGAAGGTGAAACAAGTGGGAGTATTTACAAGTAAAACATAAATCCAAGCACCCACATGGTCAATCACGTTTTTCCATCGCCTCTAATGGTGCTGTCCTTCGTACGGAATTGTATGAGCATCCAGTATCGCAGATCTAGCCAGCATCAAAGCTAATACCTGCCTGTCTAGTGTCTATTAAATTACTTTTTTGGTCATAATATACTCCATCTATCTCAATTTATGTGATACTTTTTATTTTTTGATATTCAAGCTTGTTAATTTTGACCGTGTATTATAACATAGAATCTTCAAATTTTTCCCAATAAAATTTACATATTTGAAAACTACGTAAAAATTACTATTATAAGTCACAATAATTAATAATTCGTACTCCAATATTTAAAAGGTATATGACTTTCGAAAAATTTGTGATGGAAGAGTCATTCGTTTGACTTTCGAATTTCGAACACCGTCACAGACGATGGGAGTAACTTCGAAGAGTAACTCCTTCGAAGAGTTGAAACAACCAGTACGTCATTCGTAAAAGTTAAATAAGATTATTCTTAATTGCAGACTCAAGTGCTTTTTTCATTTTCTGTGGAATTGTATGCTGCCTAATAATCCTTTTAGGTGGCTGTATCTGGTGGTTATTGTTTCGTTGTTCATCAATTTTCTAGTTTTGGTGATGTTGTTATTTGTTTTATGGTTTCTTTTGATGGTACTAATATATTATTTCTTTTCGTCTTCTTTTCGTCTTTTAGAGCCGAGAGTCTTTCGGAAATTGCTTTTTTGCGCCCTTGGGGTAGGGATGAGGTGTGCTTATATACTACCTTCCCCAAAGACCCCACTAGTAGAATTTAACTGGATCGTTGTTGTTGTTGTATGCTGCCTAATAACGAAACAACTTTCATCAAAACACACCCCCACCGTAATTTTATTGAGGGAATGGACCTTTCCTTCGAAGAGCTTTAATTTTTATGCGGCGATAATGTAAAAAATATATATGCTATTAGGTCAATTGTAAACTAATTACTTTATGATATATATTAATTAGTAATTTGGTAAAAACGGTATTCACTTCGTCTCAACTTATATGAGCTAGTTTGACTCGACATAAAGTTTTAAAAAAAATAATATTTGCGGTCTTTAAAATTTAAAAGAATAAACACATTGTGGGGTCATAATATTTTAGTGATAAAATGGGTAAAGTAAAAAGTTTAAAGTTAATTATTTTTAAATATAGAAATGTGTCATTTTCTGGAACGGACTAACAAGAAAATTATGGGATATAAATTGAAACGGAGAGAATAGTTAATTTATTATCACCTAAGTTAATATTTTGTAACGACCCGACCAGTCATTTTGAGAATTAGCGTCACGTTCAATGGCCTAAGGTCTCGAATAGCTTCGTGTTTATGTATTATGACTTGTGTGTGTGGTCGAGTTCGATTTTCAGATGATTCGAGATTGATTTAGAAGGATGATTCCTGTCTTAGAAGTTTAAGCAGTAAGAGTTGACTAGAGATTTACTTGTGTGTAGACGATTCCAAAATGGTATTTTGATAATTCCAATAGCTTCATATGGTAATTTTTGACTTAGGCGTATGCCTGGATTTCGATTTGGAGGTCCTTAGGTTGATTTGATGCATTTTTGACGAAAATTAAAAAGTTGAAGGTTTGGAAGGTTGAGAGGTTTGACCAGGAGTTGACTATGTGAATATCGGGCTCGGATTGTGATTTAGAGAGTTGGAATAGCTCTGTTATGTCGTTTGGGACTTGCATGCAAAATTTGAGGTTATTCCGGGTTGATTTTATATGATTCGGCGCGAGTTGTAGAAGTTGAAAGTTCATAAGTTCATTAAGCTCGATTTGAGGTGCGATTCGTAGTTTTTGATATTGTTTGATGCATTTTTAGGTTTCGAGCAGGTCCGCGTTATGTTATAAAACTTGTTGGTATATTCGGACGGGGTCCCGAGGGGCTCAGGTGAGTTTCAGGATTGTTCTGGACTATTTCTAGGCCATTTTTAATTGCTGGTTTTTGGTTACAGGGGTATGCTTCGCGATCACAGACTTTGGATCGTGTTCTCGAAAAGCAAATTTGTTGTTTGGGCATTGTGAATCGCGATCGCGGAAGCCTTTTCACAATCGCGTAGAGAAATTTCTGTTGTCACTGACCCGATTTTGGAAGCTTGTAACTTGCAATATATAAGGAATCTGGAGGCCATCAAAAAATAAAAGTTGTCTCTTTGAGCCTAGTTTTCAGAAAACTAAATTGTTGATCATTTGGAGTTTTGTACAAAAGGTTATGACTATTACAATACAGAGTATTTGAGAAGAGTTTGGGAAGGGTAATGGGAATTTGTTCATCCCGATCGCGGGGAAATGGCCGCGATCGTGAAGGCGAAAATTTGTGTTGAAAATTTTTTGAATCGCGATCGCGAGGTTGGTGATTGCGATCACAAAGGGTACCTCTGGAGTAGTGTTTAAAGTACTCTATTTTGAAGGTCTTGGCTTTTTATCATTTTTTGAGCTATGGAGCTCTGATTTGGGCGATTTTAAAGGGGATTTTCACACCTTGGATTTGGGTAAATGTTCTTTATTTTGATTACATTTCATGATTTCATCTTTATTTTTTATATTAAATTAGAGATTTGAATGGGAGAAAATGAGAATTTTTGTATAAATTTTCAAAAATATAAAAATGAGGATTTGAAGGCCGATTTGATGTCGGAATTGGATAATTTTTGTATGGTTGGACTCGTATCAGAATGGGTCTTCGGATTTTGTAAATTTTGTTGGGTTCCGAGGTGAGGGCCCAGGGTTGACTTTTTAGTTTTCATTAAAGACCGAGGCTTTATTATCCGAAATTATTTCCTATGGTTTTTATTTACGATATTAAGTTATTCTGGCAAGATTTGAGTCGTCCGGTGATTGCTTCACACGAGAAGGTCATTTCAGAATATCGGTTTAGCTTCTTTGAGGTAAGTATCTCGCCTAACTTTGTGTGGGGGAACTACCCTTTAGGATTTGAGTCATTTGTATTATTTGTGTAATGTGAAAGTCGTGTACGCGAGGTGACGAGTATGTATTCGTGCTTATATATGAAAACTTGACCAGCTTAGACTCTCGGGCTTCTTTCATGTGCTTATTTGGAATTGTTAGCACATGTCATATCTTTTATTTGTCATGTCTACTATCACATGCTTTATTTGAAGTTGCACTTACATGTCACATTCTTTACTTGTCAAGTTTGCTCTTATATGCTTTATTTGAAGTTGTTACCACTTTTATCATTATGTGATTTCTTTTATTGTGGAGTTACTCTTAGTTGAAATTGTTGTTACATGATATCCTTTTGTCGCCGGGTTATTCTCATGCATTTAGACGTAGTGCTAGTTCGTGTCATCTCTTTCATTGTTAGCCTATTCATACACTAGAATGAATAATTTGAGATTGCTCTCCTCTTCTGAACTCCATGGCTGACGAGGACGCTGATGGGGTGGGGGTGCTTGGGGAATATATTTATTTACAGATGAGTTATGACACGTGTCGCATTCATTGGCACACAAATGCAATCTCCAAAAAAAAGTTAGTAAAAAAAGTAGTGTGCACTAAATACAATTTTAATAGGTTATGTGTATAAGGTGATATTGGTCCTCAAAAATATGTAATAAGGATTTGTTGTATAGTTCAGGTGGCTACTTATGTATTTTGCCTTTTTTGATCTAAAGTATAATTTCTCACCATTTACAAAACCTAAGCATTTTGGACTTTTGTTAGTTTATATTTTAGATTTTATTGAATTTAATGTGAAGAAGAAACAAAGTTAAAACACACAAAGTTAGCCTTTGCTCACGATTTATAGTCCTTTTGGACAAGCTTCTAAAATTAGTTTATTTGGAGAAGTTTTTTTTCTTCTCAAAAGTGCTTACGTCAAAAGTGCTTTTGGGAGAAGCAGTTTGTGTTTGACTAATTAATTTGAAAAGCACTTCTGAGCATCCATTAGTGTTTGACCAAACTTTTAAAATGTGATTTTAAGTGTATTTTTCTCAAAAATGCTTTTGAAGAGAAATTGCTTTTTTCTATTTCTCCAAAACTGCTTCTACTTCTACCAAAAAATACTTTTTTTTTCTAGAAGGTTGGCCAAACACTTCAACTTTAAAATAAAAATACTTTTTGTTGCCTTGGAGAAGCTTGGCCAAATACGCAACTAATGAAATGAAAACGAAAAAAGTTAAATGAAATTCTCAGCTAGATTTAAACAAATTTCAAGTTTAACAAGGGTTAAAAGGTTGTTTATTCTATATAAATCTTAATTCTTAGATTTGAATGTGGACAAATGTCATTAAATTTGATGTGATGGAACTAAACAAACACTATATTGGAGGTGAGCCAAATCCAAGATGTTTAATAATTACATTTTGGTGGATATTTAAGGAGTCTGAAACCTAAATGTTGGGTTTTTGGACTCAAAATACGTTTCTACTGCTAAAAAAGTTATATTTTTATATATAACGCGGTATTACACCGCGCTATACTTTAACGGTGTTTCTATCGTTAAAGTATAGCGCGGTGTAATGTCACATTATATATAGCACGCTGTAATACCGCATATACATGTATGTGGGTCCACCAATTAGTCTCCTGCGATTAACTGACATAACAGTAATTCAAATATATATATAGCGCGGTGTAATACCGCGCTATACCTGTTTGTGGGCCCATCGATAAGTCTCATGGGGTTAACTGACATAACAATAATTCAAATGGGTATAGCGCGGTGATATACCACGCTATATATCAAAAAATCCAGCCCCTCGAGTTAGGCATTGCCTTATTTAAAGGCGTTAGGATTTTATGAAAATCCATTCAAAAAATATTCTAACTTCCGTTCAAATTTTTCTTCTTGTTATCAAGCATTTTTTATTGCCTGAAGAGCCAAAAATAAGGGTTTCATTATATTGCAGGAGGGGGTGAGGTTGTAGTGGAGAATAACTCTGTGAGATATAGTTTATCTCCACAATGTCATGTTAAATTGCCACTTACAATGGAGTACGATAAATTGGTATCGTTGTTACATAAAAAAATGAGTGTAAGGAAACGTTCAATGAACCTTAAAATAACCGGTAGATATCCATATTCTGTGACTCCACAGGGGTTTGCTTGTTATTTTGAGTTTAACATCTAAGATGATGCAACTCTTAGAGATTTTTTGCGGATTCCAGATGAATATAGGGAATTTATTGTGATAAAATTATTGGAAATGTACGTCAAGGATGAAAACATTCGCAATAATGAGATTGCACAAAGCAGGGATAACCCCCAGTCATCGGATGGTTATTCTGGAGGAATTTTAGCCCAACAGGTTCCGGCTGAAAGAGTTTGGCCGGATCTTAACTTATCTCCGCGGGTGAATGAGAAACGAGGAAATAATTTCTCTCCTACTTTACATAATCCACAAGACGACTGGTAAACTTCAATTTTTCTTTCTGTTACGATGTTTATGTTTTGTTGAAATGAATTTGTATTAACACTTATATTTTCCACAAGGGGTACCGTCCGGATATGAATTTTGCAAGTTATGACCCCACGCCCAGTTGGAATATGCGTAGTTCTGGAGTGTTGGATCATGGTGGTCCATTCGAGTCATCACCAATAGGAAAATGTCCATCATGGAATATCAACACAGTATGACTTGTAAGTGAAGTGATATAGCTATATGTAAAATATTTATCAATTTGAGTAGCTTATCATTTTGTTCTTTTTGTGCAGTGAAAACGAGCAACTTGATGGTCCTGACCTCACTCAGTTGCCCATAGACGACGTATTTACTCGTGATTTGGCAGATGCGCAGAGTTAGGAAGATAATAGTGATTATGACAACAATGCCAATGAGTTTGGAGATGACACACCCTTCCCTGATGAGGGTGATGATGAGGAGGAAGTGAATGTTGAACCTGAGCTGACGAGAGAGTATGCTCCTCCATCTCCCGTTAGACCAAGAGTGTACGAGTCCCACATTGTTTTATGAGCGGAATATTCCCTACCTTGATAATTTGCGAAGAATTCCGGATGTGGATGCCCTCACAAGGGATGCTGACGAATTTTGGTCAGCAATGTGGGATGAGTCTAGACCAACGGTGCTAGCAAAGGGCATGTATTTTCCCGATAAAGCTCGCTTAACCAGGGCTGTAAAAATGTACAGTGTAAGAGAGTTCCGTGAGATGATGGTATGTGAGTCAACTCCGGAGGTATACAATGTCAAATGCCATAGACACTTTATGGGTTGTAACTAGATGTTGCGTGCAATCAAGAAGGAAACAGGGTTGTGGAAAGTGGGTAAATATATTAGCACCCACGGATGTGAAATGGACACATTCAATGAGAATCACTTCAACTTGGATGTAGACTTGATTTCTCTTGTCTTGATTCCACACTTTGAAGTGTCCATTAGGTACAAGATCAAAGAGTGTATTACATCCGTCCACTAGGAATATGGGTGTACTATAACCAAAAAAAAGGCATATCTCAGGCGCAAACGTGCATTTGAAATTATTTATGGTGACTGGGATAAGTCATTTTCATCTCTACCCAGGTACATGGCCACACTGAAATACTTTAACCCCGGGACTGTTGTTGAATGGAGGCATGAGCGGAGTTCGGGAATACCGGAATATATATTCAGATACGTGTTCTGGCATTTAAACTAGCAATTGATGGTTTTGTGCATTGTCGTCCGGTAATTTTCATATATGGTAGTCATGTCTCTGGAAAGTATGATGTTAAGCTTTTGATCGTAGTTGCATTAGAAGCCAACAAACAAATATTTCCACTAGTTTTTGTCTTTTGTGCCAATGAAAGCGAAGATACGTGGACGCTATTTTTGAACCACTTGAAGCAACATGTTGTCAAACAACATTTAGGTATTTGTCTAATATCTTATCGGCATGGTGGCATTTTAAGTTCTGTACGACATTTGCCTGAATGGCAAGAACCCTATGCATACCACTGTTACTGTGTGAGGCACATGAAGGCCAATTTCCAGAAAAAATATCCCGACAAGGCCTTGCATGATTTAATGTGGATGGCTGCAACTAAGCACCAGCAGTGCAAATTCAGGAGGCGCATGGAAGAGATCCAGCAGTTAGACGAAAAAACCCTATAATTGGCTTATGGGACATGAGCTTCACAAGTGGACATTGCATGTTGATGGTGGCAGACGATGGAGAGCCCTGACTACAAATGTGTCGGAGTCATTCAACGTCTTATTGAAGTCTGCACGTGAATTGCCTGTCATTGCCATAGTCCGGATGACATTCAAAGAGATTGCGGGGAGGTTTGTTGAAAGGCATAGAGCTGCATCAGAATTGATGGAAAAGGGTTGTTCAATTTATGCCAATACTGATGAGAAGATTTGAGAAATATAGGAGGTGAGTACATTGGTATTCATATTTATAGTATGATCACGACCGGGGTGTTTTTGAAGTTTGCACCACTATCCGCGGACACCAGGGGAATAATCTACACACCGTGAATGAGTCAGCAGGTTGTGTTCATGTGGGAAATGGACTATTTACCACATGCCGTGCGCACATGCCATGAAGTGCTTTCAACAAGTTGGTTTAGGGGCAACCAACTATGTTAATATGCAATATAGTGTTGTTGCATACGAAACACATATAGTGGGCAATTGCAACCATTGAGTGCTGAGCATTATTGGCCGCTGGAACCATTTAAAATGATGTGTAACAAGGACTATTTGCGCAAGCTACAAGTGCAAAAGAGAACGCGTATACGGAACCAAATGGATGTTGGTGATACCATTTATGCATGTAAATGTGGCATATGCTTGCAAAAGGACACGACCGTCGTAAATGTCCTTCAGCTGGTCTGGGTGGCAGTGGTAATCCAGCTCCTGGTGCAAGTTCGTCTAATGTACCCAACTATCAAGGATACACCTAGTGTTTTGTTTTCGTAATGTTTTTTGTAATAAGTGTATATACTTGTTTATGTTGCAATATCTGTCAAATAAAATTATGTTCCACAGTCTTGTTACATCTTATTATCTAACATGACCTTTTTAATTGGGATGATGATATGATAGTTCCAACATTCAACTTATTGGTGTGAGTAAAGAAGACCAATATGAAGATTGAAATTTCATAACATAATACTTGAAGAGAAAAAAGCACAACAACCATAACTAAAGCAACATATATGAAAATAAAAGATAATAAAAGGATAAATCAAGACAAAGATGTTTCGTTTCGGAAAAAGTCAATATGTATAGCGCGGTTGAATACTACATTCTGTATGTTGTCTTGTCGGTCTAAAAAGCTGACCGATTGCGCAAAAGTTGTTTTGTTTCAAAAAAAGTCAATATGTATAGTGCGGTTAAATACTACATTTTGTGTGTTGTCTTGTCGGTCTAAAAAGCTGACCGACTGCAAAAAAGTTATTTCATTTTAGAAAATGTCAATATATATAGCGCGGTTAAATACTAAGTTTTGTTTATTGTCTTATCGGTCTGAAAAGCTGACCGACTGCGAAAAAGCTATTCGTTTCAGAAAAAGTCAATATGTATAGCGTGGTTAAATACTACATTTTGTGTATTGTCTTGCCTATAAATAACAGGCGCATTCTAGTTATTTTCTGCGCTTAACAATAACCAATAGTAAATATTTCCATAAAAGAAAGGTTTTTTTACACTTTAACAAATCTCTGAACCCCTTTATGTACCAAGGTGCGAGTGCGGCAAACAATGCATGATATAAGACTGTTAGGATGATGGTGCAGCTGGACGCCGCTACTGGGCATGTATGAACAAGTTTTATAGGGTTTCCAACGAACCTATTTGCAATTTTGAGGTATGGATTGATGAACCCTGTTAGTAGGATACTACAAAGAAAAGTTGCAGCATCTTCATTATTTGACCTTGAAACAGTGGGAAAGAGAGCGACAATCCAAACGAGAAGTTGCGGAGTTGAAGGAGAAACTCAAAGAGGTGGAATAAGAAAGAAATAAGCTGGAAAAAAAAATTTAAGTGGTTGGAGCAGTGAATACTAGGCGGTGGTGACTAAATAATGACATGTACGTATTGAGCATAGTACTGTATCTTTATATTTTTCGTGTCCAACAAGAGGTACAAGAGTACACAATCAATACAACATAATTGAGGTTAATCATACGAGGGAGTATGATCGCTGTGATCCTTACATAATTGCACATAATGTTAGGCAAGTGTATTATGCTCCTTATCCATTGCGGCGGAATAAATCCGATTGGTGGGTTGTAATAAAAACTAAGCCTGTGGGTATGACGGAAGTCGAGAATGTGTTAGATGTTGCATATCAAAACGATATCTCCAGTGTTGACCAAATAGTGGACGGAGTTTTAGAAAATAATTTGGAACATCCTGAACACATATTGGAAGAAGTTGATATAAATGAAGTAAGAATTATAGAAAACGAGGAAGAAGAATCAACTGATGAAGCTCAAACTAGTGAGGAAGAAGAATTCTCGGACGAGGAACTATACGTCGATGAACTTTAAAAAGTTGGTTTCTTTAATAACTCTCGTTTATAGCTAGTTTCTTTATATGTTTCAATCTAAATATGTATTATATTATGCAGATGACAGGCAAGGGTCGAGAAAAGGCTAAGAAACCAAAGAGGAGGGTAGAAGATAATCCTCCATCTTTTCCTGCCTCTTCAGAGATGCCTATGCCTATGCCTATGACTTTGCCTCCACCCCAGGGCTATTCTGAGATGCCACAGCATCACTAGCCCTACACCTTCGTGCACACACCAGGTCATTCGTCACAGGGCCATAGGACTGTACGTCCGACATACAGTCTAGCTGCCACATGACCACGTGGATCGCAGCCATTTGCAATGCATGGATCACATCGATCCATGTCACATACACATGGATCACAGGCATCAGTGTCACAGCCACTCAGGTCACAGCTATCAGTGTCACGTCCACTTGCGGGCCATACAGCTATGTCGCAGTCACAGGGCTCGCAACCATCTTCATCTGAAACTCCACCTATTTCAGGCCTTTGCCTGTGAGATACTAGCTCTGACCCCCCTACACCTTCCACACATGCCTCTGATATGCATGCTTCGGACGGTGATGCTGATAATGACGAGGAGGCACATTATGATTAGTATGACAGGATCATCATAGTCCCTGAGGGTGATGGGTAAGAGTTATTTGTTATTTTTACGTTTATTGTTTTGTACAGTTTTACTAAGATATTAATGTATTTTTTTATTAAATTGCAGGTTCATCCCTAGTAATATTACTACAAGGATTATCACCAAAGCCACCAGAAAGCTTTATGATGGCCCTTATGCGTCTTGGAGTGATTTCCCATTCACACTGAAGGAGCAAATTTTCAATGACTTTAAGGTATAAATGTTCTTTTAAGCAGTACAATTATTTATATTTATGATATTTCCATCTAAATATGTATTATAGAATATAGCTTATATATATATATATATAAATATTAGTGCATTAGCTAATATTATATCGAATATAGCTTTTATATATATTCGATAAAAGCTTATAAATATATATATTAGCTAATGCACTAATATACTATATACTATATTATAAGTAGTTAATGCACTTAACTTTTAAATAATTATTAGCTAACAAAAGCTAAGTATAATAATTATTACAGTCCAGCTGCCGCACGACCACGTGGATTGCAGCCATCTGCATCGCATGGATCACATCGATCCATGTCACATACACATGGATCACAGGCATCAGTGTCACAGCCACTCAGGTCACAGCCACTCGGGTCACAGCTATCAGTGTCACGTCCACTTGCGGACCATACAGCTATGCCGCAGTCACAGGGCTCGCAACCATCTTCATCTGAAACTCCACCTATTTCAGGCCTTCGCCTGCGAGATACTAGCTCTGACCCCCCTACACCTTCCACACATGCCTCTGATATGCATGCTTCAGACGGTGATGCTGATGATGACGAGAAGGCATATTATGATCAGTATGGAAGGATCATCATAGTCCCTGAGGGTGATGAGTAAGAGTTATTTGTTATTTTTACGTTTATTGTTTTATACAGTTTTACTAAGATATTAATGTATTTTTTTTATTAAATTGCAGGTTCATCCCTAGTAATATTACTACAAGGATTATCACCAAAGCCACCAGAAAGCTTTATGATGGCCCTTATGCGTCTTGGAGTGATTTCCCATTCGCGTTGAAGGAGCAAATTTTCAATGACTTTAAGGTATAAATGTTCTTTTAAGCAATACAATTATTTATATTTATGATATTTCCATCTAAATATGTATTATAGAATATAGCTTATATATATATAAATATTAGTGCATTAGCTAATATTATATCGAATATAGCTTTTATATATATTCGATAAAAGCTTATATATATATATATTAGCTAATGCACTAATATACTATATACTATATTATAAGTAGTTAATGCACTTAACTTTTAAATAATTATTAGCTAACAAAAGCTAAGTATAATATATCGAATATAGAATTTATGATATTTCCATATAATACTTAACTTTTGAAATACAGAGCAAGTGTGTATGGGAACACCTCTATAGCGCGGATGTGGCTGCAAATTTTCATCTCAAAGCTCGCAAGCGGTTGTCGCATTGTTTCTCCAAAGCTAGAAAGTTGAACCAGAAGCCTGGCTAGTTACTTCAGAATTTATGGGAGGATTTGCAAAGGCAATGGCTTACCGCAGAGTTCTTAGAGAAGAGCGAAAAAGGAAAGAAAGCTCGTGCATCTGAGAAGGGAGGATCCTTGCACACTGGAGGTGCTTAATTGCTTAATTTATTTTAATTTTCAAAGTATATCTATTCTGTTTATTAACTAAAATTTATGAGTTTTCAGGAGAAGAAGTTGGGGCGTACGATGAACCAAGATGAGCTATTCAAGGAGACTCATATTGTAAATAATAAAAAAGAGACGGATCAAGAAAGATGGGTCGAGGGCCGAGCCTCGACTGTACATGTAAGTTTTCACTTTTCATTAAGTATTTTGATTTACTTGTATATGAATTTTGAAATACTAATTCAATATAATTTTTCTTATAGGGTCGCTTCACAGCTGAAGTGGAGGAATTCATATGCAGTCAGCCACCTAGTGAGTCGGGCGACCCAATCCAACCTTCAAACGAGGATGCTGAAAGAATCTGGATGCAGACTGCTGGAGGTCCAAAATAAGGGAAGGTATACGGTCTTTCTACTAAGAAATTTCATCGCTATAAGTGTGGAATGCAAGGAATAGGGACTTCCTCGCAAGCCGAGCAACTTGATGGGGAGAGCCTCTCCTCTATGCGGGAGACTGTGACAAAGCTCACATTCGAGCTAGAAGCCGCCAAGGAGAGAGAAAAGATTAGAGATGCTCAGTACATTGGCATGCAAGAGCAGATCAAATCTCTCCTAGCCTCTAGTAGTTTTCCGATTCCCCGGTCTCATGACTCATCGCCAAAGGCTCGCCTTCCCCATGCTCATTCCTCCCGTCCTCCCCGTGATTCTTCTTCCCATCCTAGACAAGTACACCCTTCTGGATACCGTCTTGGTGAAAGTTCATCAGACGGTGATGATAATGATGTACAAAACAATCCTTGACTTTTATACACTTTCAACTAGACAAATACAATCGGTTTTCGAATGGACTTGTACTAACAATTAATTTAGTTTGGTTAGCTTAATGTGTTACTTCTATTGAACTTTATAGTTTGTTAGTTTTAATGTTGTTGTTGTTGTTGTTGGCATAAAATGCCTATTTAGGATTTTTGGTAAGCTGACAGGTGGTGTAGCTGCCAATACAGGCATTTTCTGCCAAAAATATACCAAGAAAAGCGACCAACTTTAGTCGCTAGTTGGTCTCTTTTCCCTGAAAAAAAACAAATTTCCGGTAAATGGCGACCAACCTTGGTCGCCATTGAACCCAGATTTCTCAAAAAGCGACCAAAGTTGGTGGCTATTTCATTTTAAAAAAAATAATTTCTGGAAATATAGCGACCAACGTTGGTCGCCTACAATTAAAAAATAATTAATTCTTGCATTTGGCGACCAACTTTGGTCGCTTATTTAAAAAAAAAAATTAAAAAAATTAATACTAAAGCGACCAACTTTGGTCTCTAATATCCAGATTTAAAAAAATAATATTTTCTTTTTAGACCAAAGTTGGTCGCTTTTTTTTGATTAATAATAAATAAAAAAAACGTAATTTACCTGTGGAGACCAACTTTGGTCGCCAAATTTATATTATTAAAATAATAAGGCGAACAAAGTTGGTCGCTTTTTTCTTTACCGGAATATTTGGTCTTTTTACCTTAGAGACCAAGGTTGGTCGTTAATTGGCGACCAACTTTGGTCCCTAAGGTAAAGGGACCAGCTTAATATCGACCATGCCTGTTTGGTCGCTTTTTGGTCGCTTTTTGGCCAATAAACGACCAACTTTGGTCGCTTTTCCTGATCGCAAATTAGCGGATTTCTAGTAGTGATTAATGTTTAGTTGTGTGAGTCACAAAATAAAATGTTTTAGTAAGAATGGATCTTCTTACTACTATAAATGTCATGTTTAATGGAGTAATACATAACTGACTTTTTGATTAATTAGTGTCCGAAATCAAATCTATCAAAACTTCTTTTTCAAATAAAAAGCTTAAATTACATATTTCAAAAACTATAAAGAGACAGCAACACGAAAATTGCATTGAAAAATCAACAACGGTCCAAGATGACTAATTTTGACATTAAGGATATTTTAAAAAATTGGTGAGTGCCTCTGTTAGGCATTCGGGAGATGGTTTCTCGACTAACGAGTTATCTGTCATGTTTTATAACCACTAGAATTATAAAATACTCTTTTGGCTCTTGTATCACTAAAGGGGCTTACAATGTTTCCGCTATAATTATAAATACTCGAAATAATCTCATGCAAATTAATCTCGTGTTTTTTTTTTCTCTAATTTCTCTCATAATTGATACTTTCTCCGTTTCAATTTAGGTGAACCTGTTTGACTGAGCACATAGTTTAAGTAAAAATAAAGACTTTTGGAATTTGTGGTCCTAAACAAGTTCAAATGGGCCCCAGAGTATTTGTGTGGTTATAAAAGCTTCTCATTAAGGGTAAAGTTGTAACTTTAAGCTAAATTGTTATCAAATTTAGAAAGGGTTCATTCTTTTTGGAACGGACCAAAAAAGAAATAGGTTCAGATAAACTGGAATAGAGGAGGAGTATAAGTTTTCTTTTTTCCGCCTTAGAAAATTAATTTGATAGCTAAAAGCGCCAACTTTCGAGTGTGTAAATGACAAAATAAATGACGGAAGATTGTTTGAATTGACAGGTAACAAAGTTTGCCTTGTTGGAGACAATCAAAGAAGCTGTTCCAGATATGTGGAGCGTTGATATGAAGAATGCGTGGGGCGAGGCCTTTGATCAGTTGGTCGATGCTATCAAGACCGAGTTGAAGTAGACTTCTTCATCCTATCCTACAAAGTTGAATGCAAACATATACTAATAGTATTTGTTTTTTTCAAATTTTCATTAAAATGTAATACGTAGCTCCTATTGGGTTATGTCTTTCGTGTATGTGTATGAAATACTATGAATTACTACATTTTTCTAAAAGAGGAAGGTCATACTCGCATCGCATGTCGGTGATGTTACGAGAAGTACTTGGTGAGTTTTAGACTAGATTTCACCTTACCTCCTTAAACTTTTAGGGTAGGGAAACAATACCCCTCACCTTTTTGAAAGAGAAAGGAAACTCTCTTTAACTCAAAAACGAACCAAAAAAATAAAAAAAAATGATCCTTGTCAGAATTTATAACATGATATTTCTATCAGTGCTATTATGACTCTTTGTTAGCTTATCACTTGACTTTGGACCGTTAAGCCATAGATTTTGCCAAAATAAATTTGGGATTTATTTGGCAAATACATATTTGACCATAAATTTTGCTTACATTTTGGCAAAATCTCAAATTCCAAATTTCAAATCCCAAAACCAATAGCTTGTTTTGGGCCAAAATATCATTATTACATTTTAAAATTGTCCCAAACTTTTACATTTTATAAAAGAGCCCACCATTTATTATTTTGTAACAATTTTGTTTCGTTTTCTTGGTCATCTGATAGTGTATCATGTAGTTTATTATAAAATGATAATTTTGTATTAAATTTATTTATGTTCAGGACTATGATTTGCGATAATATAATGAATGTTATTGATAATGAAACTGTTAGGTATTTGTGATAGTTTTTAAAACTTTTAGGTATAAGTCATGTTTCATTTTTTTCCAAAATCAATTTAGGAAATATGTTATAAGACCAATCAAATTTTTCAAAATAAATTTGGAATCTATGGTCAAACGTTAACTTAATATCCTTGTCTACTATTTTCCTTTTAATATAACATTGGTATATATATTTGTTGCACTGCTTATTTTAAACTTTTATTCTATTGTTCACGTATATCTATGACTTTAGTTGACTTTTTCTAATGCAAGACCTCGAGAGCTCTGCCAAAGTAGTCAGCTCCTTATTGCCCTGTTGGGTTAAAACTAAATCACGTCGGAAATTTCAGTTCAAGATTCACAGCCGCTTCTAGCTGACACTGCACATGCCATCATCTCCTATAGTTGGTGTATTGGTGGTAAAATGGTGTAACACGTGAAATATTGAAATGCTGATATTGCATGGCATGTGAAATAGTGATATAGCGACAAGTGACATCCTCAATTAAAAGAATTAATTGGGAAAAGAAGCCATGGGGAAAAACACCCACAAGATTGTACCGAGAAGAGAGCCGGACCTAACAGTTGACAAAGAAGAGATGAGGACAGAATGAATAATGAACAAAAGGAAGGAAAGATACATGAACAGGAAGTAAATAAGGAAGGAGAATCGGAATAGTTATATGATATTTATAGCTATAAATATGTCAGTTATAAATATCCAAGATAATGGGCAATCAATATCATTAATACCCATAATAAACCCAAATTACGTGGGAAAACCGTTATAATTGTACATTCCTATATAAGGACACATAATTTTATTTGTAAAAATAGATCTCAAATACTATTGAAATACACTCTTTACTTTACTGCTTTTTCGAAATTCTGTCTTAATTTTACAATTTGACCATCAATTAGTTCCTTTGCCATACTTATCAGTAATCCGTTTTCTTCTAAATTTAGACTTTGATCAAGAAACATATTTTTTAGTTAAATAAATTGGTTCAGTTACCGGAAATCTGATAATCTTTTCACTTTCCAAATTATCTTTATGACAAGCAATCATGCCAACTGTCAACGAAAATAACTAGTTAAATCCACAGGACGGAGAAACTCTACCAATCCCTTCACCACGAGAATCTCCTCGACTGTCCCGAGAAGGGACACCTAAAAGATCAATATCACACACGAATGATCATCAAGAGGACGAGCAAACTATCAAGCAAGACGCTTTAAAACAATTGATCGCAGAACACGTGAACAACGCTCTCCAAGACTTTATTAGGGGATTGCCAACTGCGCCACCAACTCCTCCTCCAAACAATACTACAACCATAGAAAACCCACGCCCGAGACTTGCCAATTCAGAAAACGGAAGAACTCCTAGTGAATCTCGTGATGGAAGGTCAGGTACACCAAATAATTCTGATTTACAAAGTTTGATACTAACTTTGCAGAAACAGTTAAAAGACCAAAATAATCGCATAGAACAAATACCTGACGTACCACCCATGATTAAAGTTGTAGATATTGATAAATATTCACAACAGCCCTGGAAGCCGAGTGCAACACCTTTGCCGATTCCTAAGAAGTTTAAAATTCCTGATATTCTAAAATATGATGGAACAACTGACCCGCGAGATCACGTAACCGCATTTACAACTGGCGTGAAAGGCAACGATTTAACGAAGCAAGAAATCGAATCAGTTTTGGTCAAAACAATTGGTGAAAAACTCACAAAAGGAGCATTAACGTGGTATTCTCTATTACCTGAAAACTCTATTGATTCTTTTGCTGAGCTTGCAGATTCATTTATAAAAGTACGTTCGGGGGCTCAAAAAGTTGAAAAAAAGGAGAGAAGACATATTTAAGGTAAAATAAGGAAACACAACTACTCAGATAGTTTGTGGATAGATTCCAATGGGAGAGGATGATGTTACCACGAGTACCTGACAATTGGACGACCATGGAGTTTGCAAGCAATCTAAATGAGAAAAGTTCAGAAGCCACGAGGAAACTGAAAGAAAGTTTGCGAGAATTTCCAGCAACAACTTGGAACGACGTGTATAACAGATACAACATGACACTGCAGATAGAGGAAGACACGGTTGCACAACCAAGGGTTGATGAAAGAGCAGGGTCAAGATGCTCAGAATCAGAAAAAAGGACCGGAAAAAATAGGCACGAGCCTTATATGGGTCCTGCAGGTCGAGATTCTCATTCCAAACAAAAAAACTTACGATACAAATCGAGGTCAAGGCGAAAAGATGCAGGTTCCTCACCTAGATTCAGAAAGGAACGGGATGCGTGAGGAGATAATTCCAACACACATGCGAGAATCGGAGACTACAGTTTTAGTGTCACTACCTCTGAGTTGGTGACTGTTTTAAGAGGTACGGGAGATAAGGTACGGTGGCCTAAAGAAATGAGGTTAGATCTGAGCAAAATAAATCAAGATTATTGGTGTGAATTTCACAACGATCATGACTATAGAACAACATATTGCAGGTTATTACAAGGAAATGTTGAGCATTTATTGAAGCAAGGTTATCTAACTGACCTATTCAGCGAGAAAGGTAGGCAATCATATATGAAGAATATACAAGAACCCCCAAAACCCCCATCTCTGAAAACAACAGTCAACGTAATAACCGGGGGAGACGAGGTCAATGGTGTGACCTATACAACAACAAAAAAGACATAAAAAATCACAGTCACTCATGGAAAGAGAATACGTCACACCTTGGAAGGAGACAATATAACATTTGATGATGAAGATGCGGATGGCTTGCTGATTCCTCACAATGACGCACTTATAATATCCTTACTTTTACACGATACTAACGTAAAACAAGTTTTGATTAACCCAGGTAGCTCTGTAAATATCATTTTACTAAGAGTGGTGGATGAAATGCAAGTTAACGACAAGGTGATACCAAAGGCACGAACTTTATCTGGATTTGATAATGCAAGTTACTAGCTACATTTGCAAAAGGGGTTATCAAGGATACACAGTTTCAAGTGATAGATGCAGACATGGCTTATAATATAATCCTGGGAAGATCATGGATTCACGATATGGACATTGTATTGTCCACATTACATCAAGTTATCAAATTTCCTTCAAAGTGGGGGATTCATCAAATTGGTGGAGATCAACAAGCTTCGAGGAGTATCAATTCCGTAGTTGCTACCAGCATAGTAAATGAGGTGGAAGGCAAGAAATAGCAGTTATAGAATTTAGTTGAGGATGTAGCAATACAAACCTCAACTGAAGGCATTCCAGCACAAGCTGACATTGATTCAAGACCCGATGTTGTTCAAGAGCCAGAAGAAAGTGAAAATATTAAGACAACTACCGAAGAACTCAAAGCGGTGGTGCTATTTAAACACTGGCCAGACAGAAAAGTTTTCAGGGCGTAAACCTGAGCACAGAAATGAAAGGTAAGTTAATTGAAATTTTAAAAGCTAACCCAATTTTCTTTGCTTGGTCGCATTCAGATATGACAGGTATATCGCAAGAGGTGATGACTCACAAACTGAACGAAGACCTATCATATCCACCTATCAAGCAGAAGAAAAGGAAGCAAGGATCCTTCAAAAATCAGGTGATCCAGGATGAGGTACAAAAACTTTTAAATTGGATCAATACGTGAGGTAAAATATCCTAACTATCTAGCTAATACCGTGGTAGTACCAAAAAAGAATGGGAAATGGCGAGTTTGTGTAGATTATACTGACTTAAGTAAAGCTTGTCCTAAAGATTCATTCCCTTTGCCGTACATAGATCAACTAATTGACTCTACCGCATGACATGAGTTGTTAAGTTTTTTATATGCATATTCAGGATATAAACAAATAAAGATGGATCCTATAGATGAAGAAAAAGCTTCCATTATCATAGACAGAGGGACTTACTATTACAAAGTTATGTTTTTGGTCTAAAAAATGCTGGAGCCACATACCAATATTGGTAACTAAAATATTTCAAGAACATCTGGGAGAGACTATGGAAGTCTACATTAATGAAGCTAAATTCTCATTTGTCGGACACTTTTCAAATTCTCCGCAAGTACAATATGAAGCTAAATCCAGAAAAATGTGCTTTTGGCGTATCTTCAGGTAAGTTTTTAGGTTTTCATATTTCTAACAGGGGAATTGAAGTAAATCTTGTGCAAATCAAGCTATCGAGGAAATACTCGATGTACTCACAAGCAAAAAGGAAGTGCATAGATTAACAGAAAGAATAACAACACTAGGGAAATTTATTTCAAAATCATCAGAAAAGAGTATTAATTTTTTTTTCAGTATTGAAAAAGTAGAATCAATTTGAATGGACTGATGAATGCCAACAAGCCCTCAAGGACATAAAATCATATATGTCAAATCCGCCTTTGCTAGCCAAACCGAAAGATGGGGAAAGACTGTTTATCTACCTTGCTGTGTCAGAAGTGGCGGTAAGTGCGGTATTGTACAAGAGGATAAAGGTAAACAATCTCCAATATATTTTGTTAGTAAATCTTTTTTAGATATTGAGACACGATACCCTAATCTAGAAAAACTTGTTTTAGCACTAATTATGGCATCTAAAAAATTGAGACCTTATTTTCAATGTCATCCTATTTCCGTAATAACAGCTTTCCCCCTGAGGAATATATTGCATAACCTGGAACTATCTAGTAGGTTAGCTAAGTGGCAATAGAACCTAGTGAGTATGATATCACATACCAGCCCAGAACTGTAATAAAATTATAGGTTTTAGCAGATTTCGTAGCAGATTTTAGCACAAGTTTAGTTCCTGAAGCAGAAAAGGGATTACAAGTATTTATCAGATCTAATCCAGTGACTTGGACTTTATTTACTGACGGTTCCTCGAATGTGAAAGGAGCAGGCTTAGGTATTATCCTAATTCCACCATCAGGAGAAATCATAAGGCAAACAATAAAATGTTATACTATCACTACTAATAAAGTAGAGTATGAAACTGTGATTGCAGGTCTGGAAATAGCACAAGAACTTGGCATAGAACAGATTGTAATCAAAAGTGATTCGCATCTTGTAGTTACCAAATGCATGGGGCTTACATAGCAAGAGAGGCATGAATGCAACAATACCGGGAAAAGGTACGAGAACTAGGCAAACAATTTCAATCGTGGAAAACTATTCAAATACCCAGGAAGAGAATGCAGAGGCAAATGCATTGGCCAATCTCGCATCTATTACGGAAGTAACAAATGCAGAAAATGCTATTGTAATACATTTGTTTCATTCAACACTCGATCAAGACAAGAACGGGGTAAATTTTAATAATTTAACTTAGGATTGGAGGAACGAGTTTGTCAATTTTTTGCAGTACGGAATCTTGCCCTAAGACAAGAAGAAGTCACAGGTACTTCGCCAAAAAGCTGGCCGGTATTGCGTAATTCATGAAAACTTATACCGAAAGATATTCGGAGGACCTTTAGCATGGTGCCTTGGTCCTTCACAAACAGAATATGTAATGAGGGAAGTACACGATGGGCACAATGGCAATCATGTTGGGGGAAGATCATTAGTGAATACTTTAATAAGAGAAAGATACTATTGGCCAAAAATGGAAGAAGAAGCAGAAAACTTTGTAGCCAAGTGCGATAAATGTCAACGATATGCCAATAACATGCATCGCCCAGCAGAATTGTTACATTCAGTTATCTCGCCATGGCCTTTCATGAAGTGGGGCATGGATATCATAGGTCCATTACCTCAAGCCAAAGGAAAGGTATGATTTCTATTGGTTTTAACATATTATTTTTCAAAATGGGTAGAAGCAGGAGCTTTCAAATAGGTGCGAGAAAAAGAAGTCAGGAACTTTATTTGGGCAAAATATTATCCATAGTTTTGGAGTTCCAAAGGAAATCATGTGTGACAATTGCCCGCAATTCATAGGCACGAAAATCACAGAATTCTTTCAGAGTTGGCAGATTAAACGGATTACATTCCCGCCTTACCATCCCGTAGCTAATGAGCAAGCTGAGTCAACAAACAAAGTTAATATTAATAGCTTGAAGAAAAGATTAGAGAGGTTAAAGGGCAATTGGCCAGAAGTGTTAGTGGGAGTATTGTGGGCTTATCAAACAATAACAGAACAAGTACGGGCGAGACTCCATTTTCACTCCTCTATGGCACTAAAGCCCTAATTCATGTTGAAATAGGTGAACCAAGTATGAGATACACTCATGCTATTGAGGAAGAAAATGAATAAGAAATGCAGACAAGTCTGGATTTATTAGAGGAAAGGAGGGAAGTTGCGCTAATAAGGATGGCGACTCAAAAGTAGATGATTGAACGATGTTACAATAGGAAAGCAAATTTGAGGTACTTCAAGATTGGAGACTTCGTCCTCAAAAAGGTGTTTCGTTCAACGAAAATGGCTAATGCGGGTAAGTTAAGTCCAAATTGGGAAGGCCCTTACAAGACTCGAGGCATCGCTGGAAAAGGGGCGTATGAGCTGGAAACCATGGATGGCAGCATACTACCATCACAATGGAACACTGTTCATTTGAAGAAGTATTATTTCTAGGTAAAGGAAGTATCCACGGTCAGGTATCACTCAGATATAATTTTATTTCGTGTTTTTGAATTTTACTAACAATTTTAGATGATAGACAAAAAGATAGCATGTACCAAATGATGATATTAGACCCGAAATACATGCGGAATACTGAATTATTTCTGGTCTAGGTTACAACCTTTCTGATGGAAAAAAGGGATTAAGCAGTCATCACCTAAACATATACCTCCGAGTCCCGTGTGTATTTTCCTTTTCAGGGAATGGACCAAAAGGAAGGAACAATCTAGGTGTTCGAGATTTCATACTTCAAAGCTCTAACAGTAGGGGGACTATACATATAGGCAAATAAGCTAAGAGTCAAAACTCAAGCCAAAGTGTCAAAAATCAAGCCTGAATAAAAAACCTTGAAGCAACCTTGAGAAGGTGTGAACTCGCTAGGAGGACACAAGATACACTTCAAGTTCCTACGAGTTTTTAGGTTAAGGCCAAAAAATTAGTCACATGATAACAAACATGATTTTCTATTAGTTACGTGATAATAAAACCGATTTTATTACCAATATTTCATATATTTACACCAAAAATGAAGATGAGACGTCATCTTCATCAGTGTCGCTTATATAAAAGGGCCATCTTTTTATAAAAGTTTGTGTTTATCAAAATCACTAATTATTAAAGCATTTCTAAATGCAAGTTCAAATATAAAAGAGCAAAATAAAGGCTCAGATATCAATATAAACGGTGAAAGCAACTGAAGTTGATATATTAAACTTTGGGAAATACATAGGTACTTGTTTGTTATTAAACCCCAAAACAAGATAGGGGTAACCAAAAAACAACCTTCCAAAAAAGAAAATAAACTTCCCAAAAGTTGAACAAATATGAAAGCAAGAAAAAACTAAGGGGCATCATCTGTGGGAGCATCAGGAGTAGAAGGGTCAACTTGAGAAGAAGAGTCTTGGACATTAGCTTCACCAGAAACAAGTCCATCACCGGCGGGACCTTCATCTTCAGGTGAAGAAAAGCTTTGACATTGTTGAGTTTTATCAATTGCTTCTTTAGCTTTAACAATCGTAACATTAAGGTCAAAACCCTCCTAGTTGGCTTCCATTAGAGTCTCGAGACGAGTGTTTAAAAAGGCCTAGCTCACATTTAATGACAATTTGTCCTCAAGAATCTCATAGTCCTTCTCCCATTGATCAATTTCAGCTCTTAGCTCTTCTTTTTCTGCTTCAGAGGCATCATAAGTTGTCTTCAAATGAGTAAGAGAACTTTTCAAGAACTTAATCTTATCAGTAGAGGCACATAGATCTTCTTGATCTTGAGTAAATGTTTGAAATAATTCTCCCGCATACACCTCTTTTGGATTAAAGAGTTTCCTTAAACTCCTTATCTCTTCAGTCGCCTTGGAAAGCTGTTCAACAAAAGAAGACTCAAGTATATCCTTGTCTTTTCTAACTTGGCTAGAAGAAGCTTTTTCAGCTGCTAATCCAACAGCAACCATCTTCATTTGTTGCTCTAAGGCATTCTTTTCTTCTGCCAAAATCTCTTTCTCCAATTGAGACCTTCAAATTGACCGTTCCAATTATCAGCTTCGGTGCGAAAGTCTACCGCTTGAGAATTCCTTTTCATAAGTTCAGTGCTAATCAAGTTGACCTGCGAAAAAATAGAAAAGTTCTTGAATAAGAAAGATAAAGGAAGGTAAGTATAATAAAGATTGTACCTTCAAAGAAGAATGAACGATATCATTCATCCAAGTCAGGGAGCTATGGCTTTCTGACTTTTTCTTCTCTACGGGTCCAATCAAGGGATTTAACCACACATCAACTTGACCCAATTTCTTTAGTAAACTCCCACCTTCAAGGACTTCCACAACAATTCTTTTCATTATCAACCTGTTGCAAGAGGGTCCAGTCTCTACATGAGAAGCAGCCACAGGAATAACAGATGGGGTGGAAACAATTACGGGACGAGCAGTACAAGGAGTAACAGGTAAAGACATGGGAGGAGTAATGGAACCGAAATTAGAAGAGTAGCAAGGGGCAGTTCTTCAGAAACAGGCCTGGAAGTTTCATTACACATGAAGCCATGAGCAAACAAACTATCAACAGAACTTGGGGGAGGGTCAACAACATCATCATCAGAAACCATTAAAGGTGTACTCTCTAGCTCATCCAAAAGTGTAAAGGGGACTGAACTCGATGGAGGCTTATGAGAAGGAGTGGCTTCATCATAAAAAATTACGCGTCTCCTGACCCAAGGTCTTCGCACTAAAGAACACTCCTCTGGTTCTTCTTCACCCTCAGATCCACAGGCTCCATAAGTTTTCCTTTTAGAAGAATAAACACTTAAAATTCTTTCCTGAGCAAGACTCACGGAAAGTCTGGTAGAGGGAACAAACACGGGACTAATACCACAAATGGAAAACCCTAGTAAAAAGGAGAAAGATGTGAAAATTTGAATAAACAAGAGAGAGAAAGGAAGAAACAATAAAGGTAAAAATTACCGTGTATCTTTACTTTCCAGCTAAATTTTTGAGAAAGGTATTTCTAGGACCTCTTCTCCATAGGTGTAGTAGTCAACATCTTTTCTACCCAAGCACAGAAGATGAAAATTTCATAAAACACATCCATGGATGCTGAAGGGTTGGGTATTTTATTATATTGAAGTCTTTTGAGATATTACAAAAACAAAAGAGGAAAAACATACGTGCAAAATTCCATTTATTTGGGAAAGGCATGTTTTCTTTACCCACTAACCCACTAGTGGGAGCAGCAGTAAAACGGGCATACCAGCCACAATCTCGATCATCTTCAGGGCTAACCAAAACTCTCTTACTTCTAACCACGCAAGAAAGTTCACCTTTACGAAATAACTTAGGGGAGTATAAGTGAAGCAAGTGTCGAAAAGTAAAAGGCAAGAAAACCAGTTCTGCCAAATAACGAAGGCATTCAACAGCCCTCCATACTATGGGGTCAATCTGGCCAAGACACACGTTGAAATAATAGCAAAACTCAAGGATCAATAAGGGGTTTTAACCCTAGAGCGAAAGGATAGGTATAGACGAAAGAAATACCGGCATGGTAAGAAGTAATTCTCTGGTTGGCACCAGGAACTAAAATTGGGAAATCAGATTTTCAATAACATTTTCTTCAAATAAGAGGAAGAAGACCAGTAGTAATCAAACTTGGGTAAAGGTCAGTACGATTAAGAGACGCTATGGAAGAAACTTGGTTTCTTATGGATTCACGATCAGTTACAAAGGAAAACTCTTGAGGAACAATTTCTGCAACTGTGGGTTCACGCATAGTTTCAATTGAATCTCTATTTCTTGAAGAAGATCTAGGGGTTATAGGAGCTTTAGGTCTAGAGGAAGATGGATTAGTAGCACTACTTTGAGAAGAGAAACCACGGTTAGATATAGAACCAAGACTACGTAGCCTACCACCCCTTCTACTTCTAGTGGGAGCATTAAAAGAAACAAAACTCGTCAATAATTACAACCTTATGGGGATCAGGGGAGGACATGATTGTCCAAAGAAAAACAGGAAAAAGATGCAGAAGAGTGTAAAACAAAAAGACGGAGGTGAATATGAAAGAAGAAAGACTTCAAGAAATGCAAAAAGAGTGGAGAATTTATAAGAAGACATGACCATTAGGTCATTATAAAGCATCATAATAGAATAGTCACTTTGTGACTGTGCAACCTTAGAAAAGCCCTAAAAAGCGATAAGGAATTGCAGAACCAATCGGTAGAAGCCATGTGGCATGAACATTAAATGGACGTGATATGCGTCACATCGTTTCTAAAGGAGACATGATTGTATTCGAAAAACGGCGACAGAGAATTCCCGCCATAAAAACTTTTCACTTCCTGAATATTCAGTAGAGAATATTCAGAAAGTAGGGGGACTATCTGTATTGGTGGGAAAATGGCGTTATACGTGGAATATTAGAATGCTAACATAGCATGACATGTGGAACAATGATATAGCAATAAATGATATCCTCAATTAAAAGAATTAAATGGGAGAAGAAGGCACAGGGAGAAACACCCACGAGATGGTACAAAGAAGAGGACCGAGCCTAACCATTGACGAAGAAGAGATGAGGAGGGAATGAATAAAGAACAAAAGGAAGGAAATATACATGAACCAAAAGTAAATATGGAAGAACAATCGGAATAGTTCTATAGTATTTATAGCAATAAATACGCCAATTATAGATATCCAAGATAATGAGCAATCAATATCATTAATACCCATAATAAACCCAAATTACGTGAAAAAAGCGTTACAATTGTACATTCCTATATAAGGACACAAAATTTTATTTGTAAAGACAAATCTCAAGTACTATTGAAATATACTCTTTATTTTACTGCTTTCTCGAAATTCTCTGTCCTTATTTTACAATTTAACCATCAGTTAGTTCCTTTGCCATACTTATCATTTTCTTTAAATATCATTATAAAAGTGAAGTAAAACTTGGTTATCAGTAACCCATTTTCTTCTAAATTTAGACTTTGATCAAGAAACATATTTTTAGGTTCAATAGTTGGGACAAGAATTATTGGTGCATTATAATTATTCTGAAAGATCATAAGATAATTAGCATATAATCACATATAAATTAAATAGAAAAATAATAATATAAAGATTTAATGAGAGAGAGTCCTCCACTTAGACAATAGATCTCTAATTATAATCCCTTTATAGATCTCCAAATATTTTTCAAACCTACAAAGGAAAAGGGTTCCCAAACTAACATGACAATGAGTCCTCCAAAGCCACCAGGAAATTTGACATAATTAGGATTCACATGATTCAAGATATAAACAACAAATCTCCCCCTTGGCTAAGCTTAAGTTCTCTTCATCAATAGGAATAAAATCTCTCTGCTTTATTCTCAGCCTTTGTAGGGGCTATACTAAGTACTTTATATACTAATCAAGTTTACAGAATGCCTAAACTTGTTGGCTGGAATTGTAGTACCCTCAAATATCTCAAGATTCATTTCAGTCCCTACTAATTTTCTTTACCAGGAGACACCATGTATCTAATCATGCACTAACAACAAGTAAAACGTCAAAATAAAAATCATCTTCCGATTCTAGTCATGAGACTCTATCTCTTCACGCGTAAGACCACTCTATTGATCTACTTCTGTACTCAAAATAGCTTTTGGATAGCTTTTAGCCTCACACACTTTTCTATGTAAGAGAACAAAGCAAATTCTACATTGTTTACATATCCAAGAAGATTCTTATCAACTATGGTCTGATAACTCTCTTTTCCCTACCTATTGCAATATTATATGGTTGATGTGGGATAGGTGCATAATCTTGATCAAGATTTTGCACCTTCTCCACTCCCTCTACTTTTAAACAATCAGGCTGAGCTCGTCGAGTTTCAATTTCTAGCTCAGTGTAGTCATTGACACCATGATTCATAAATTTCATACATTCTATCACAATGGTGTCTCACTATGCTCTCTACTATAGAAATTATTAAACTCGAAATTGTAAAATTTTAACCCATTATTGCATCGAAGATATTTCACTTTTCTATTAGCCTGTATCAACCATCGTCTTTTAGTTAACAAATATAAAAAATACTTCATCATTTGATTTTAGAAAATACACTTATACCATTCTTGAGTAATCCTCAATCAAAGTCATGAAATACATGGCACCACTTTTGGAGAGAAAATTATTCAGACCTCAATAGTCTAAATGGACATAATCCAACTGCTCCTTGGCTTTGTGCTCTGCCTTCATACTAAGTTTTACCCTCGTCTGTTCCAAATCCCATGAAGATCATGATGGCACCTAACTCAACTACTAGGAAAATAAGTATATGCAACAACCATTGGACGAGACAATAATAATGTCTAATAGTCATAATATAAACAAAGTGCAATAACAATATCTGATACTATACGAAATGCTATAGCAACCCCATGAATTGATAGTAAAAGACATGAGCATTAGAGAAATAAGGTACAAAGTCATCTCATAATACATAATACCATTTCAAATGAAGGATAGTAAACGAAAGATAGAAGCTGACTCAATGGCTGCAAACCAAGCAAGACAACTTATTGTAAAGTCTTCTGATCAGCTCCTAAGCTCACTTAGGTGCTCCACTAGTACTGGGACCCAAAGTTGCACAAAAATATGCAAATGTTTAGAGTGAATACAATGACACAATACTCAATAAGTATCAGTGACAATTTTCTCAATGAAGTAGCAGCGGGGGTTTAGTCTCTCTCTCTCTCTCTCTCTCTCTCTCTATATATAGTAGCGAGGGTTTAGTCAATATATATAGATATATAAATCACGACTTAAAATTCTACCGGAGACGTGATGATGCCTAACACTACTTACCAGATAAGTCAACATCAAATATGCAAAATTAAACTTCAACAACAATACGAAATAGTCTCAAATAGTGGAATAACATAAATAATTGAAGTCATGATGATGGTACAACTGAAACCACCCAAAATATGGTGTTACCAACTGCATGAACTCTATAGAGTACTAAATACAATGTCTGAACAAAATACAATATTGTCGGGAAGACTAAACAGTAGTATCATAAGATAAATAAGGAGACTTCAAGTCTTGCGAATGGAACATCAGTGCTACCTCGAAATCTCTATCACGCCCCGACCTTGGGGAGCGCGAACGATGCTTAATCGAGATATCCCGGTCAAGCGAGCCTGCTCGATGCCTTCTACCTGACATTAACCATGAATAAAGTGAAGATGTATGCCATTTTTTAGACAATGAGAGTATGCCATTGTGAGCACGTGATTTTTGCTTCACACGAATTACTCCAAAAGAATTCCCAAAATTAGGTCTTTTCTTAAATTATTTGTTATTTTAGGAATTACTGTGCGATTTTCCTGATTATTTGCATATTTTTGTGTGCATGTTTATTTTATTTAATGAATGAAAAATACAAAAAATAGGTTGCATTTGCATTTAGGATTTAATTTTACAATTAGGATTAATTAAGTAAGTTGTTGTTTTACAAAAAAAAATATATAAAAAAAATCACAAAAGATAACGCACTTTGCATTTTAGTGTTTAATGTCAAAATTGTGTGATTTTCTTTTAATTTGGTATTTATTTATTTGTGATAATTATTATTTAGATGTAACTAGCATTTTTAGGATAAATTGGTTTTATAGTTCAATTTAGGATTTTAGTTTTAATTTTTTGAAAATAGGGAAGAAAAGAAAAGAAAATAACTAATAAAAGAGGGGGAAATAAAATATTGGGCTATAGCTCCGTTTAATCCCAAGCCCAAACACAAAAACCATTCCAAAACCCATCAGAAAACCATCCAAACCCGTTCGAACTGGCCCAAATACCCGGTCCGCCTCACCATTAACCAAAACGATACCGTTTCAGTCACGATGATCTGAGCCGTTAAAGCTCATTCATCTAACGGTCTAAAACGTGCCCCATCGCCCGTATCCTACCCCGACCTATTTGCATCAGAGACCGATCCGGTCTCTATCTAAACGTCGTCATTCCATTTAGTCAAATGATCCAAGCCATTGATCTCGCTTGATCGAACAACCTAGATCCAATTACACCCCCAGTATATAATTATCCAAACGGACCCCGCCCCTCTCAGAACCCCCCATCTCATAACTCATCTTCCTCACCCAAACCCTAGAGACCAGCTGCCACTATTCCCCACCGCCTTCTGGTGGCAGCGACGGCCCCAACCCGCCTAAAAATTACACCCCACAACCATCACAACCTCCTCTTCCCAAATCCCTGCTCCAATTCCTTCGAACACCACTGGAACACTTCGAATATTGATTCGAAGAGATGAACCCTAGCCGCCACCACCTCCGAATTCACCTAAATGGACACCCTAGGATCTCTTCCCATCCCTCTTCCATAATCTCCAAGAATTTTCCTTCAAATCCGTTCTAAACCCTTCGAAACTCAAATCCCAAATTTGGGTTCCAAAAGCTAAACCTAAAACTCGAAATTAATGATGATGGTTCCAGTTTTAGAGCTAGTTTCGTCATAAAATAATGTTATTCACTTGCTTTGGTAAAAAACAAGTGATTAACATTATTTGGAGATGAAATTAGAAAGTCAGGGTACCAAGATTGATTTCCAGTTTAGTCGGTAAGTTCTTACATGATTTCTTCGTTTATTTGGTTAATTTTTATTCTGATGTTCATCTCCCTCTTCTCTTTTTCTTTTTGGTCGATTTCAGTTGAAATTCAATCAGTCTTCTGGTATAACTTATTTTTGTTCACTATTTGTTTCTCTATATTGATTTTGTGGATTTATTTTGAATAATTGGGATATCAGTTTGTCTTAAACTTTGAAATTATGTCTCATATGATTATTTAGTCAGTAAAATTAAGGATTAGCTTTAGTTTAGTTAATTTTTGTTTAAATGTTTATAATAATCAACTGATTATTATAAGTTTAATTCAAGTGATTACCTACTTAAGAAGATTCTAGTGGATAGTAGGGTTAGGATTGGACTAATTGAGTGAATAAGTGAGTGGATAATTGATTGCACTAATTGAGTGGATGATTTAAGAAATAACAAGTAAAATTGAAAGTGGTGAATGCACTGAATTGAATGCCTATATATACTGAGTTCATACACAATTCATGGTTGCTATCCTAACTGGTGCAAATATGTGGAAACTTAGCATGAATAAGCCCGTGTATCTGTTTTTAATAATGAAATTTGGCTTGGTTATTTACATAATGTCTTTTAAAAGGGAAGCCCAGAATAAGCTATGTACTGTTCAAGCAGGAGTCATTGTTTGATTTAAATTGATCTCGTCTTCTGGGAATAGACTAAGCATTAAATTCGAACATTGCAAATTCAGTCATGTATTCAATATCGTTTGGGCCAAATGGATCAATTGGTCAAGTAGAGGCCTAGGTGACTTCAAAGTAGTTTTGTAAAGCTCAGGATTTGGATTCACCTCGTTTGTCTTTAAATAATTCAAGGCATGCAAGGGTAGGGACTCGATCTGCGGTCCTGTTTTTCCGCTGATGACCAAGCCGCCCCAAAGACTTGGGCCCAGGATTGGGCCTAAGATGGAATTGGTTACTTCCCTTTGTAGATAGGGTCAGTGATTGGAGTCCAGGGAGTCCCATCTCCCGATGGATTTGTGATTTAAAGTAAATTCAATGTTTAGGTCTAAAGTTCTTTTTTTATATATTTTCTCTTTTTAATTAATTAGGCTTTCCAATTGAAATGGAGGTGTGCCATTCTAAATAAAAACAGTTGGCCCTCCGAATATAGTTGAATTAATCCTTTTAATTTAGAATTGAGGTGTGCTATGCCAAACAAAAATGATAATTGCATGGCCCTCATTTAATTAATCTTGTATTGATCATTAGAAGTCGAGGCGTGTCGTTTAGTTAAAATTCCATGGCCCTCGCAAATTGCAAACGCGTAGTCATTTTAGGCGCGTTATTTTAATAATTTACTTCCTTAAACTCGGGTGTGCATTTCATGTGACCCAAATCCAAATCCTAATAATGTTGAATAAAATATGTTTCGGATTGCGGGTGCATTTCATGTGGTGCGATCCAAAGACATATTTTAGACGATGTTAAATCTTCTTTAAAATAAAAAGCGGTTAAAAGTTAAAATTTGCACATAGGTTCAAAATGTTCTAAAATCAGATAATTAAGCTAAATATGACAGTTGAGCTACCGTGCTAGAACCACGGAACTCGGGAATGCCTAACACCTTCTCCCGAGTTAACAGAATTCCTTACCCGGATTTCTGTTTCGCGGACTGTAATACAGAGTCAACCCTTTCCTCGATTCGGGATTTGAATCGGTGACTTGGGACACCATAAATCTCCCAATTGGCGACTCTGATTTCTTTAAACAAATAATCCCGTTTCGATTGTCCTTTAATTGGAAAAACTCCTTGTACCCTTTCTGGGTGTAGGAAAAAGGAGGCGTGACAGCTCTGGCGACTCTGCTGGGGACCAAACCCAGAATCTTTGGTTCAGGGTTCAAGAATTTGAGCTTAGAATAACTGTTATATTCGGCTTTATTTATTATCTGGTTTTATTCACATGTTTGGGTATAATGTGCTAAATATTGCTTTTTACCGCTTTAATATTGTTGAACTGTATATAAAATTGCTACGAATCCCTCCTCTCTCTGAGTCTTCTAAATCATCTGGGAAGTGTGCAATTCATGTGACTTCTTTTCTGTTAGAGTCATATCTCAAATTTAGAACGAGGTTCAGACAAGTTGTAAAGCCGGTGAAGCTTCTGTATTCTCGGTACGTTGCCCCCCTCGGCTCGAGTTGTCCGCTCGGGTAAGCCAGGTCTAGAACAATAAATCCAGGTTTTCAAACCTAGTATAACATAGCCTCATGCCGGATCCCTAGTAGGAGCGCTTGCTTGCATCATGTGCATTTTGACTTTGGGGACTCAATACAGGGGTTGAGTCCATCTAGGACAGGTTCACCCAAAATAACAGACCATCTTGATGCATCCTATGTGCTACATGTTGCATTTATTCAAGGGTAAAAGGGTTATTTGGCGGACCAATGATAGTTGAGGGCAAATGAAAAATGAAAAAGAAAAAAAAAGAAAAAAAAAGAGAGAGTGAAGTGTGGAGATAAAGCGAGTTGGCCCAATTATGTTGTTAAAAAAAAGAGCTTGAAAATTCAGAAGAAAAAAAGGAGTTTGAACTTTTTCATCATTTTTCGAAAATGAGAAAATCAAAAAAAAAAGAGAAAAAGAAAATCCTAAAAGATTTTGCATGTTTCATCATTTTTCAAGAAAAAGCAAAAAAATATGTTTTCTCTAAATTAGTTGTTTTTTTAATTATCGCCCGTATCCAAGCCGCCCGAACTATGCGAACCTGATTCTCGTCTCTCGGGGCGGGATACGTAGGCAACCCACATAGGGTCCGATCTTCCTAGTAAATCTTAGGTTCTTGGCTTTGCGGGGTCTTAGCCAAATTTTGCACTAGCCACCTTTTGGCAAAGATAAGCCATTTTGCAAAACTAGCCTTTAAGTATATTCGGACCAAAATTCAAAAAAAAAAGAGAATTTTCTTTTAGTACTTCTTTAAAAGCTTTATTTAAGGTGTTAATTCAAAATACAAAAAGATTTTCTTTTGAGAAGTTTCTTTAGGAAATTAGCGAAAAATGAAAAAAACAAATAAAATAAAAATTCTTTTTATTTTCATTAGAACTTTAGGATATTGTACATAGAAGAAAAAAAAGACAACATACTTTATCTTTGATTTATTTTCAGAGTTTCTCTTTTAGGCAATCAAAATTGCAACCCAAAATTATTTTTTTTGCTTGTTTCGAAATCTTGTGTCAAGATATCAAATGAAAATTTAAAATATTTTTCTGTGGTTTATTCTTTAGATTTTCTTCCTAAAAAAAAGAATCAAAAAAAATATTTTTCTCTTCTAGGATATTTCCTTAATAGAGTATTTGTTTCAAAAGGATAAAAAAAAAATATGCCCGTTAAGCTTGAGTTTAGAATAGGTCATAGAACGTTAAGTCTAGAAAATTCAAAAAAAAAAGGATTTGTTTTTATTTCTCTTTTCTCATCAGAGTAGTCGTTGAGGTAAAAAAAAAGAAAAAAGGAGAATGTCAGTTTGTTTACTTTATTCCCGTTCTTCCCGAATTACGCAAAGATCTGATTTATACGGGGTCATGATATGTAGGAAACCTACATAGGGTTCGATTGAATCGTTATTTTTATTATTAAAAAAAGGAAAAAAAAGTGAAATTATGGGATATGAGAAATGAGAGGAGAGAAAAGAGTGATAATTAGAAGGGAAAAAGGGAAGAAAAATGAACAAGCAAGTGCTAGAAAAGCAAAGAAAAGAGAGGTTGAAATGAACAAATTGGGATGATGCCAACTGACCTTTGTACCCTCGAAGTCATTTTAGAACCGATAACTGTGGCTAGGTGCATTGCACATAAAGTGAGATTTTCTTATGTTAAATGCCATAACGTTAACGTGATGACTTCATTTTGTTATATTCATAGAAGAAGGTTGGTTGGTTTGTGGGATTTAAAGTGGTAACTCTTCTCTACACCACAAAGTCAAAAAGCAATGGCAGACAACAACAGAACTGAGTTGGTTGATACCGGTGCCCGAAAGCAGTTGTTTGAATAGGACAATGAGTTGGTTGAAGAGGTAAAGATGTTAAGACAACACATGGCAGACATGTATCAGGCTTGGATGACTGGGAAGGCACCACCCCCGCCACCACCTAGCTTCCTAGATGCCACCCTTACCCAAATTTCTAGCACAATGCCAGATGATCCTCCATACTCTCCAGATCCACCTGCTTATCACAGCTTTCCCAACTTTCCTAGTAGCTCCATCATTCATCCTCCAATTACCTCTCCCCAAAATTGCCCTCCTGTCACATCCGCTATTCTCGATAATGAACACCCACACAAAGCTCATAATGCCCAATATTACCCCTCAAAGGCTGCCTACAAGATTCTTGACTCATACACGAAGAGCCCTCAGGACGAGCTTCATGTTGAAAATGAAAAGTTCACAGGAAGAGAAGGGCGAGATGGGATACCCAGGAGGCTGAAAGGCATAGAACAGTCCTTGGAGAACAAGCAAGGAATGGGAGACCAGGGTAGCATGTCTTACAAAGAGTTGTGTATGTCCCCTGATGCTCGCCTGCCCGCGGGGTTCAAAGTGCCAAAATTTAACTTGTATGATGGGTGTGGAGATCCGGTAGCCCACCTGAGGGTTTATTGCAGTGACATGAGAAGTTTGGAGAGAAAGATGACTTGTTGATGGCATATTTCAGTAAGACCTTGACTGGAGCAGCATTGGAATGACATAATCGTCAAGATGTCGGTAAGTGGCCTACATTGGGTGACGTGGCTCAAGATTTTGTTCGATACTTTCAACAAAAATTAGGTGTTACCCCAAACCGCTCCTCCCTATCTAAAATGGAAAAGAAGCCAGAGGAAAGCTTTAGAGAGTTTGGGCTCATATGGAGGGAGCATGATGCTCGAGTCAATACCCCGATTGGTGAAGAAGAAATGGTTGAGCTTTTCCTAAAATCCCAGGGGGCCACCTACTTCAGTCATTTGATCCCGGCCTTGGGAAAGCCTTTCAATGATGTGTTAAAAACGGAGGAGCTAGTAGACGAGGGAATCAAGTCAGGCAAAATCATGAATTGTTCGAAAGACATTTAGAACATCCCAGTAAGCTTGGGTGGAAGAAAGAGAAACAAAAAAGATGATCCGATGGGCTTTCCCGATCAACACTTCCAGCCTTGACATCATCCCCGTGGATATCCTTATGCACCAGATGATCCTCCCCAATGCCACTTCTCTCCATAGAACTCCCAAAGTCGTACATTACTTTCCCAGTACCCAACTCCACAAAATGCCTATCTACCCCCACGAGCCTACTGAAAACCCTCTGGATCAGGTTTTCGGCCCAATCAAGCATTTAAGAACGAGAGGTTACGAATGAAGAAAACCTTCACTCCATTGGGAGAGTCATATGCTAGTCTGTTCCAGAGGCTAAGGAAATTGGACATGTTGAAGCCGACCCAGATAGAAATGCCAAACCCTCTTCCAAAGAAGTTTGATTTTTCTCAAAGGTGCACATATTGCTCAGATGCCCCGGGGCATGACATAGAGAAGTGTTGGAATCTAAAGATTGCGATTCAGAAGCTTATTGATGCAACCGACATGTCGTGCAAAGTCCAGATGCAGTAGACACTAGCCAAAGTCCATCACCTGTGCATAATGAGACACATATGGTGGGTATGATTTGTTTTGAAAAGGAATATGAGAATTCTTCTGAGGTCCTTAGAGGTCCACGTGCTGTGAAACTTTCAACACTATCAGAGGTTGATCCTAAGAACGAGCAGGCAAAAGGAACCCAAAAGCAATTTGTTAAGAACAATGTGATAGAGATTTGTGAAGGTCTTAGTATTGTTGATGAAGAATTTAGTGGCTAAGATACCGTGCTTGATAATTGGAAAGACGCTCCATTTCTTGGTCAACCGGAGAGGAGCTTTGGTGGTTTAGATTGTTGTCATTTCTGTTGTCCGGGTTATTTCAGGATTGTAATCCGGATATTGTCTTGTGATTCAAACCCTTCTATCATTTTATTTTGTCTAGTTCCTTTAGTCATAGTATCTCATTTAGTGTTATCTATGTTTGTTTTAGGGTTGTACCCTAGTTTATTTTGTTTGTTTGTTGTTCAAACCCTTTTACCATATGTCTAATGCAATTCTCTATTTTCTGCTATTTCTAGTCATTTATTTTAGTTCTATTCTCCACTTACAGTTCCTTTCATGCCGGTTCTAGTGACATGACATGCACACATAATTCTCAGCTTGATCTTTAAAAGTCAGTTTAGTAAGGAAATAATTTTGAAGATGATAGGGACACTTGAGGGAAATAAGAACATATTTGGACATTTTGAGATCATTTGAAGCCCAAACCATGTGAAACTGGGGCAAATAGAACATAAAAATACACTATTGAAATGTATCATGCTGCATTGGGTGAAGATAACAACAAGTTTGCCCCAAATTTGTAGGGGGCATTCGTGGTAATGAGAGTGAGAGTGTTGTCCAATGGTGTTTTGTATGTAACAAATGTAGAAGGCGAATGTGTGGATATGGTTATCAAATCTGGCACAATCAAAAGATATTATGAATGCTTTCCTTGGTTTGTTTAATTGTGTTGTTTATACTTGGCATGTTTTGGAGATTGGAATGACGAAGGCATTTTGTTCTGCTATCTAAACACTTTATCCTTCGTTACCCCTTCGAGCCTTATTTATTTTCTTTCATACCCCTCTTTCGGAATCAGTAGTAAAGATCAGAAACGCAAGCGTGAAAGATAAGTAAAGGAAAAAGAAGAAGAAAAGAAAAAAAAAGGAAGAAAAAGAAAGAGACAAAGAAAAAAAACAAAATAACAAAAAGAGAAAAAGAAAGAAAAGAAAAGAAGAGAAAGAGTAAGAAAAAGGAAAGAAAAATCACAACAACAAAGTAATTTCTATGGCATGAACTACGTTCGACCTGATTCCTTTTAAGGATACGTAGGCAGCCTCACAGTTCGGTCCCATCAAAATAAAATCCAAAAATCTCCAAGAAAGAAATTGGGGCAGAAGTTGTGGTTGCTGTAAGATATCTAATTCCGAAAGTTGTAATTTTGAACCCATGTTGAATTGTTTTGAGCCTTTGATACCGTTTCTTTCTAATCCTATCCAAAAACCCACGTTACGGTCCAAAAAAAGACCTTCTGATCAGTCTTCGAGGGATGCCAAGTCGAGCAAGTATAGATGATTCATATCAAGGGTGACACTCTGATCCAAACTGAAAAAATCAAAAATGAGAGTCTTATTGGTGAAAACCTTCATGGGCACCTTGAGGCGACTGTAAGTTGAGAGAAAGAACAAAATGAGAGAGACTTGATGGTGAAAACCCTTCGGGTACTACAAGTTGAATAAGGATTGTGAATCATATTGGATAATCAGAGCATTGACGCCCAGTTTCACGGCTTAGAGGGTACAACAATAGTTGAACATCAGACTTGCTTGACAGAATAGGCCATAGGTGCATGTCATGGTCGTTAGAGTTGGTATCCAATCTTATAGGTTTCTCCTTTGTAGTTTTCTTGTTAAGAGTCATCTCTTTTTCTTGTCCTTTACGTTGTTTCTTTTGTCGTGTTTACTTCCTTTTTCTGAGTCTGTTTGGTCAAAAAAAGTGAGAAATGACTTCAAAATTTGCCACTAACTTTCCAAGTGCACAAAATGAGATCTGGCTAGCATATCAAAGCATCATAAGTCAGGAAAGAACAACAAGCACTGATTTGGTAACAATCAACATGCTTTGGGATCCTTGTGAAATACAAAGCTTTGGTACATATCAATCCCTGGACAATGCAACAAATGGAGGGTGTTAGGTGAACGAATCAAAGGTATCTTCTATGGTAAGATTCACAAAAGCGGTTAACTAGTGGCAAACGAGGTCTTCCAAGAAGAAATCAAAGTTATCATGGCAAGCGAGGGAGTAGTAGACCCCAAGGCCAGGGCCAGTGGTTTATGTCAAGGAAGAACAACATACACACTGAGTTGGTAACAATCAGCATATGTTGGGATCCATGTGAAATACAAGAGACAAAAAAGGTGGTAAACCAGTGACAAACAAGATTTTCCATGCAGAAATCAAAGCTATCATGGCAAGTGATGGAGCAATAGACCTCAAGACCAAGGCCAGTGATTTAAATCAGGAAAGAATAATGTGAGCATTGAAGTTGGTAATAATCAATATACCATGGGGATCATGTGAAACACAAAGGTTTGGTAGATGCCGGTTCATGAGCAATGCAATAGATAAAAGGTATTGGGTCTGAATGGATCAGAGGTATTTTTTGTGATAAGGGTGATAGAGAAAGTGGCCAGTCAATAAACAGGCAAGGTCTTTCAAGTTGAAACCAAAGTTATCATGGGAAGTGAAGGAGCAATCGCCCTCAAAGTCAATGCCACAAACCAACCACCATATTTATAAACTCACAAGTTTTCTTTGTTTGAAACAGGGACGAAAATTGTGTCCAAATCAAAGCTTGGAAGTTTGAGTTTTTTTCAAGTGCCATGCCCAAATTTTGTCAGCAGAAAGGCGCTTTGAGAAGGGGAAAGGAAAATTTGTTCGATCTGCAGAGATCCTCCAGAAAGAAAGCATGGCTCAGGTAAGTTCATTCTCGGCTATTCAAGACCCTCCTGGATAATGGGATTTAGTTTTAAGTGTTCAAGACCCTCCTGGACAATGGGATTTAGTTCTAAGACCTTCATAAAAAATAAGATTTAGCGTAAGTTTTACCTTTAGGAAATAAGATTTAGCTTTTAAGTTGTCACTCTTATGGTGAGATTTATTTTGAAATTTTCAGGACCCTCCTGAAAAATGGGGCCTAGTTTAAAATTCAAAACAATCATGAGTAGCAAGATCTAGTCTAAATGTATCCCAAAAGGATATAAGTTGGCTTTAAAGCTTTCATTCTTAGGATAGGATTTAATTTGAAATTCTCAGGACCCTCCTGGAAAATGGGACCTAATTTAAAAATCGAAATAATCATAAATAGCAAAATCTAGCATAAATGTACCCCAAAGGAATATAAGTTGGTTTCAAAGTTTGTATGTTTAAGATAGGATTCAATTAGGAGTTTTTAGGACTCTCCTGAATAATGGGACCTAGCTTTGAGATTTCCATTAGATAATAAGGTTTAGAATAAGTTCTGTTGTAGGGTAATGTAATTTAGCCGTAAAATTGTCACTCTTAAGATAAGACTTGATTTTTGATTGTTAGGACCCTCCTGGATAATAAGACGTAGTTTAAAATTGGCTCGGATAACAAGATTTAGCATAAGACATACCTTCAGCAAATATAATTTAGCTTTAAAATTGTCGTTTAATTAAGAGTTGTCAGGACCCTCTTGGATAATGGGGAGTAGTTTAAGGCCTTCTTAGATAACAAGATTTAGCGGAAGTCATACCTTTAAAAGATATAGCTTAGATTTAAAATTGTCGTTTAGTTAAGAGTTGTCAGGATCCTCCTTGGATAATGGGACCTAGCTTTCAAATTCTTAGTAATATTTGGTAATATGATTCAGTTTAACACTCACAGATGGGCCCAACTACCAAACTGGGGCAGAAAATTTTGTTTTGTTTTGTCTAATTTTGTTGAAGTCAGGTGCCCATCTGAAGAACAGGAAGAACAACACGGATGTTAAAGATAAGAGCGTGACCAAGTACTAGCAATCAGGCGTCCACCTGGAGAACAAGGAAAAATAGTTGAAGTATCAGCAATCAGGCGTCCACCTAGAGAACAAGGAACAACAGTTGAAGTATCAACAATCAGGCATCCACCTGGAGAATAAGGAACAACAGTTGAAGTATCAGCAATTAGGTGTCCACCTGGAGAACAAGGAACAACAGTTGAAGTATCAGCAATCAGGCGTCCACCTGGAGAACAAGGAAAATCAGTTGAAGATTTAGTAATCAGGCATCCACCTGGAGAACAAGGAACAACAGTTCAAGTTTCAGTAATCAGGCGCCCACCTGGAGAGTAAGGGAGTACAGTCCAAGTTTCAGCTTTCAAGTTCTTACTGATATTTGGTAACATGATTTAGTTTACACTCACATATGTTCCCCGCCACCAAACTGGGGCAGAAAATTTTCTTTGTTTTGTCTATTTTTGTTGAAAATCAGGAGCCCACCTGGAGAACAAGGAAATACATTTCAAGTTTCAGCAGTCAGGAGCCCGCCTGGAGAACAGAGGAAAGGAAACAATAGTCAAAGGAAGACATTTAAAAGGTTCAGCAATCAGGTACCCGCCTGGAGAAAAAGGGAAAGCATTTCAAAAAATACCATTCAAGTCAGCCACAAATGAACTTCTGAGGGAAATACAAGTCAACGAGGCAACAACAGTCACAAGAACAAGTTTGAAAATAAATCTTTGTAAAGCATAGATTATAGCTTAGTCTAGCTTCTTCATTTTTGTCATTGTGTAATAAGGAGGTCAGTAAGCAGTATCAACAGCAGCATTAGTAATAGTGAAATCACAGCTTCATGGTAGTCCCAGCTACCAAAACTTCCCGAACTACATTGACTTGATTCCTTTATAGCCAAGGATATGTAGGAAAACCTTTGAAGCAGAGGTTCAGTCAAATCTTTCAAAAAATGCTTCCCACGAAGTATTCAAACGGGCAAAAATCGCTCGTATCCGCTCACTTTATCTTTGCACGAAAACTCTTCGTGTTTCCGGGCAAAGAGGGGCAGCTGTGAGCACGTGATTCTTGCCTCACACGAATTACTCCAAAAGAATTCCCAAAATTAGGTCTTTTCTTTAATTATTTGTTATTTTAGGAATTACTGTGCGATTTTCCTGATTATTTGCATGTTTTTGTGTGCATGTTTACTTTATTTAATGAATGAAAATACAAAAAATAGGTTGCATTTGCATTTAGGATTTAATTTTACAATTAGGATTAATTAAGTAAGTTGTTTTTTTACAAAAAAAAATATAAACAAATCACAAAAAATAACGCACTTTTCATTTTAGTGTTTAATGTCAAAATTGTGTGATTTTCTTTTAATTTGGTATTTATTTATTTGTGATAATTATTATTTAGATGTAATTAGCATTTTTTAGGATAAATTGGTTTTATAGTTCAATTTAGGATTTTAGTTTTAAGTTTTTGAAAAGGAGGAAGAAAAGAAAAGAAAATAACTAATAAAAGAGGGGGAAATAAAAAATTGGGCTAAAGTTCCGTTTAATCCCAAGCCCAAACACAAAACCAGTCCAAGACCCATCAAAAAACCATCCAAACCCGTTCGAACTGACCCAAATACCTGGTCCGCCTCACCATTAACCAAAACGATACCGTTTCAGTCACAATGATTTGAGCCGTTAAAGCTCGTTCATCCAACGGTCTAAAATGCGCCCCATCGTCCGTATCCTACCCTGACCCATTTGCATCAGAGACCAATCCGGTCTCTATATAAACGTCGTCGTTCCATTTAGTCAAATGATCCAAGTCGTTGATCTCACGTGATCGAACGACCTAGATCCAATTCCACCCCCAGTATATAATTATCCAAACGGACCCCGCCCCCTAAGAACCCCCCATCGCATCACTCATCTTCCTCACCCAAACCATAGAGACCAGCCGCCACTATTCCCCACCGCCTTTCGGTGGCGGCTTCGACCCCAACCCGCTTCAAAATTAAACCCCACAACCGTCACAACCTCCTCTTCCCAAATCCCTGCTCCAATTCCTTCGAACACCACTGGAACTCTTCGAATATTGATTCGAAGAGATGATCCCTAGCCGCCACCTCCTCTGAATTCCCCCAAATTGACACCCTAGGATCTATTCCGATCCCTCTTCCATAATCTCCAAGAATTTTCCTTCAAATCCGTTCTAAACCCTTCGAATCTAAAATACCAAATCCGGGTTCCAAAAGCTAAACCTAAAACTCGAAATTAATGATGATGGTTCAATTTTAGAGCTAGTTTCGTCACAAAATAATGTTATTCACTTGTTTTTGCAAAAAACAAGTGATTAACATTATTTGGCAATGAAATCAGAAAGTCAGGGTACCAAGATTGATTTCCAGTTTAGTCGGTAAGTTCTTACATAATTTCTTCGTTTATTTAGTTAATTTTTATTCTGATGTTCATCTCCCTCTTCTCTTTTTCTTTTTGGTCGATTTCAGTCGAAATTCAATCAGTCTTCTGGTATAACTTATTTTTGTTCACTATTTGTTTCTCTATATTGATTTTGTGGATTTGTTTTGAATAATTGGGATATCGGTTTGTCTTAAACTTTAAAATTATATCTCATATGATTGTTTAGTCAGTCAAATTAAGGATTAGCTTGAGTTTAGTTAATTTTTGTTTAAATGTGTATAATAATCGACTGATTAATATAAGTTTAATTCAAGTGTTTACCTACTTAAGAAGTTTCTAGTGGATAGTAGGGTTAGGATTGCACTAATTGAGTGGATAAGTGTGTGGATAATTGATTGCACTAATTGAGTGGATAATTTAAGAAATGAAAAGTAGAATTGAAAGTGGTGAATGCACTGAATTGAATGCCTATATATACTGAGTTCATACATAAAAGGGCAGGATGGTACTCTGAAATACGGAGATATACTCTGAAAAAACACACAATTGCAGAATTTTGGGAAAATATACTGTTTCATTGAGCTCATTTGGTATTTTCTGAAGTTTTCCTCTAGTATGAAAGCAATTTCTGGTTAGCTGATACTAAAAAGGGTTTAATTCAAGTCTAGTTTGGGGTCTGCTGATTCATTTAGACTGAAATTAGGGTCTGGATTATTGTATCTCATCTTTTGATTTCAAAACTAGTCTACTGGTTCATTTTCTGGTGTTGAATGCTATTGCTGCTGCTGTTTACTGTGATCACCCCTTTTCCTTTTGTAATATCCAGGTACACTATCAAAACTTATCATGGAATTGATCATTGATTAGCATGTAGGGAGCTTTGGAAGTTCAAGTCGAAATTTGAATAGACTTCTTAAAGTTCTGATGTGGCTATTGTTAATTCTTACCATTATATGTGAATCAGATGCTTTATCTCGTTTGATTTAACTTCTGGTTTGTGTTTAGTGTTTATTCATGCTAATAACTTAGTGTGATGTAGTTGTTTAGATCTTTGTATAATTTCAGAATACTGGGGTTGTAATATTGTTTGAACTCTATGTAAATGAACGGACTGCTTTAAACTTTAAAATAGTATTGTTCAAGGCATGTCAAGCCTGCTATGTGGGAATCTGAGAATGAATTCATATGTGTTCAAGTTGTTAATGAGCATTAAGACATGAAAATAGCCTCTCTAGATTTCAGATGGATTGTGTGTTCGACTGGAGTGAGCCCCTCTGTTTTCTGTTTTGATTCTTAAGCTTAATATTGATTGGAAACTCGAGTCTTGCTGATTTTGCTAGTCATTCTTTTTCTTAGAAGCTAGAAAATTGTTATGGTTAAAAGCATCTGATGTTTCATTTGTACTCTTAGTTTGTCATATTGATCATTAATGGTGTGGATATATTCAGTCGAGAATGTTGATTAATTAGTTAAGGGATTAAAGTTTCATGGTTGCTATCCTAACTGGTGCAAATATGTGGACACTTAGCATGCATAAGCCTGTGTATCTGTTTTTAAAAATGAAATTTGGCTTGGTTATTTACATAATGTCTTTTAAAAGGGAAGCCCAACATAAGCTATGTACTGTTCAAGCAGGAGTCATTGTTTGATTTAAATTGATTTAAAGTCGTCTGCTGGGAATAGACTAAGCATTAAATTCGAACATTGCAAATTCAGTCATGTATTTAATATCGTTGGGCCAAATGGATCAATTGGTCAAGTAGAGGCCTAGGCGACTTCAAATTAGTTTTGTAAAGCTCGAGATTTGGATTCACCTCGTTTGTCTTTAAATAATTCAAGGCGTGCAAGGGTAGGGACTCGATCTACGGTCCTATTTTTCTGCTGATGACCAAGCCGCCCCAAAGACTTGGGCTCAGGATTGGGCCTAAGATAGAATTGGTTACTTCCCTTTGTACATAGGGTCAGTGATTGGAGTCCAGGGAGTCCTATCTCCTGATTGATTTGTGATATAAAGTAAACTCAATGTTTAGGTCTAAAGTTCTTTTTTTTTATAAATCTTCTCTTTTAATTAATTAGGCTTTCCAACTGAAATGGAGGTGTGCCATTCTAAATTAAAACAGTTGGCCCTCCGAATATAGTTGAATTAATCCTTTTAATTTAGAATTGAGGTGTGCTATGCCAAACAAAAATGATAATTGCATGTCCCTCATTTAATTAATCTTGTATTGATCCTTAGAATTCAAGGCGTGTCGTTTAGTTAAAATTCCATGGCCCTCGCAAATTGCAAACGCGTAGTCATTTTAGGCGCGATATTTTAATAATTGACTTCCTTAAACTCGGGTGTGCATTTCATGTGACCCAAATCCAAATCCTAATAACGTTGAATAAAATGTGTTTCGGATTGCGGGTGCATTTCATGTAAAGCGATCCAAAGACATATTTTAGACGATGTTAAATCTTCTTTAAAATGAAAAAGCGGTTAAAAGTTAAAATTTGCACATAGGTTCAAAATGTTCTAAAATCTGATAATTAAGCCAAATATGACAGTTGAGCGACTGTGCTAGAACCACGAAACTCGGGAATGCCTAACACCTTCTCCCGGGTTAACAGAATTCCTTACCCGGATTTCTAGTTCGCGGACTGTAATATAGTGTCAATCCCTTTCCTCGATTCGGGATTTGAACCGGTGACTTGGGACACCATAAATCTCCCAAGTGGCAACTCTGATTTCTTTAAACAAATAAACCCGTTTCGATTGTCCTTTAATTGGAAAAACTTCTTGTACCCTTTCCGAGTATAGGAAAAAGAAGGTGTGATAGCTATTTGTTAGACAATGAGAGGACTTTGTAAACATACAAATTTCGTTACCATTAGTTACTCCATTTATAATTCCCAAAATACATTACACATTAATAGCCTAGAAGTGAAAACATGCGATACATATACAATATTCCAGTTGACTTTCCAAAATTAAGATACAACCCACACTATGTCTACGGAGCCTCTAATGGATATAAAGTGTAATGTGATGGTGCCGGCAACAAGGCCCCGACTATTCCTTAAAACACTATAAAAAGGAGCAAATGATACAAGATCTCGATATGAAATTGGGCTCACCAAGTCAGCTGAAGAGAGGGTGTACCTCTATTACTGATCGCTGCCGCCTACTGTGGAACCACCTGACCATTAAAGATGTAGCGCCCCCGGTAAAAAGAGACGTTAGTACTGTTACGCGGCGCCTTCCCGAGATTCCTTGGAAGGGCGACATAAGGCTAAGCAACTGATGTCAGTGCAGTCCCTGTCCGCCAACTGAGGTCCCCTCCGTACGCTAGACTAGATTGTTAGTGCCGTACGTGAAAACCAATGCCAAGAGCAATTGAGAGAACAAGAATGAGAATTGAGAATGAAAGAAAGCTTGATTGCATTAATGAAAGCTATTACAGAAAGCCAACGCGGTGTCGAGGGGGAGAGACACCAGTATAGAGAATTGTTTGCTTGCTAGAAAGTTTGATTGTTTGATCCCCCCTAATAATACTTAAAAAGAATAAACCAAAGCTACAAGACTAGACTTGATTAAGCTAGAGAAACATAATGAAAGTACATGGAATAAAACTACTCTATATTTACAATGAAAAATACTTAGTTTTCTATAAGGCAGAAACAGGTCCGTTGTTAGAAGCATAGTCTTTGGCATCAGGGTCTGTGCGCACGGCATTGTCTGCACGTGCGGCGCTGTTGGCATCTGCCTGCGGTTGGGCGCTGGTGAGAGATATCGGTGGTGCGACAGAGGCATATGTGTGCTTGTCACTTGGCGCGGCTAAGACCACGGGGCCGTCCGTGGTGCTAGGCATTGGAAGGCTTGCTAGGACGCCATGGGGCGCGCCCAAGGGGTCATGGGGCACGACTGAAAAGCCGCCCATGGCATTCTCCCCCACCTAAGTTGACGACGTCCTCGGAGCCTTACTTGCAAGATAATCTTCAATTAGGCTCTTGTAGGCTTTGAGGTTTGTTCCCCTCTCCCAAGTGTTCTCCTCTGCATAACAGCCCTGCCATTTCACCAAGAACTCTTGGTGATCTTTCCTTGAGGCATGAATCACTCTATCATCAAGGATAGCTTCCACACGCCTTTTCCCAGTTGAATTGGGCCCTCGAATACTGGGTATTGTGAGCTGGCTCCTTGAAGGATCCTCTGTGTCTTCCCGAAAAGGTTTCAGGAGGCTGACATGGAAGACAGGATGAATTTTCCACCAAGCTGGGGTATCCACCGGTATGCAACTTTCCCAATGCGTCTTTCAATGGACAAGGGTCCAATGTATTTTTGCAATAGGCGAGGGTCATGGACCCCCGCAAATAAGTAACGCTTTGGAATTTTGACCATCACTTTGTCTCCTACTTGGTATTCAACAAAGCGACGATTCTGATCAACATGCCTCTTTATCCGCTTTTGAGCCTTGACAAAATAGCTCCGCACTATCTCCAAATTTTGCTTCCACTCTTTTGTGAAGCTAGCAACTCGAGGAGATTTAGACATATTTGGTGCATTGGTTGTGTGTGGGAGTAGCGGTTGCTGTCCGGTAATAATTTCAAAAGCGCTTTTGTTTGTACTAGAGCTCTTTTGTGAATTGAAACACAATTGAGCAGCATCTAGAAGCTTTACCCAATTCTTCTGCGATCCGGTTACAAAATGACGGAGATATTCCTCCAACATACCATTGAGCTGCTCCGTCTGGCCATCAAGTTACGGATGAAAACTTGAGATGTGACTCAGCTTTGACCCAAGGCACTTAAAGAGTTGCGTCCAAAAGTTACTAGTGAAGCGTGAGTCACGATCACTAACAATGTCTTTGGGCAGGCCCCAATATTTGACGACATGAGAGAAGAAGAGTCGAGCTGTATCTTCTTCTGATATATATTGTGGGGCAGAAATAAAGGTAGCATACTTGGAAAACCGATCTACCACAACCAAGATAGTTGTTAGATCTCTGACCTTGGGCAATCCAGTGATGAAATCCATGGAAACACTTTCGCAAGGTCTCTTTGGGACAGCTAGTGATTCCAAGAGTCCCGCTTGTGTTAAGCGGTATAACTTGTCCTTCTGGCATACTAGACAAGTCTTCACATACTGAGCAACGTCATCGGCCATTTGAGGCCAATAATATGCATGGCAAAGTAATGCCATGGTGCGTTCTTCATTGGGATGGCCGGCCCACAGAGTATCATGACATTCAGCCAGACGAGTCCTTCGCAGATCTCCTACTTTAGGAACATAAAGTCGGTTCCCTTTCACTTTCAGAAAACCATTTTCCATGTAGAACTGGCGAGTCTTGCCCTGTCCAACCAAATCAACCAAATACTATGCAGCAGGATCTTTGATGAGTAAATCCTGTATCCGGTCCTTGATGGAGGTGGCTACTTCGCTCCCCCTTAGGGTGGCGAGTAGGCACACCAATGCTACATCAGCTCTCCGACTGAGCGCATCAACAACATGATTGGTCTTCCCACTTCGGTACTCCAGGTTAAAGTGGAATTCAGCTAGAAGTTCCTGCCACCTGGACTGTCGACCATTCAACTTCGGCTGGGTCATGAAATGGCTAACAACTGTGTTGTCTGTCTTGACCATGAACGGGGTCCCCAGCAGATAGTACCTCCAGAGGCGCAAATAGTGGACGAAAACCAATAATTCTTTCTCATGGGCGGCATAGCGCCGCTCTGTATCTTTCAGCTTCCGATTCTCGTACGCTACAAGATGCCCTTCTTGTAGTAGGACTCCACCGAGGGCATAGTCAGATGCATTTATTTGTACTTTGAATGGCTTGGCCCGATCAGGAAGGGCCAAGACGGGGCTAATAGACATAGCCGCTTTCAATGCGTTGAAGGCCTCCGCTTGCTTGGGTCCCCATTCCCAAGGCGTGACATTATTGAGGAGTTCTATCAATGGTACTGCAATGAGGGAGTAGTTTTTCACAAATCGTCGATAGAAATTGCATAGACCAAGGAACACCCTCAAGGCGTGGATATCCTTAGGCGGTGGCCAATCTGTGATTGCCTGAATCTTCTGGTGGTCCATCTTGATCTGCCCTTCCTCGATGACATGTCTGAGGAAGTCAATTTGCTTTTGAGCAAAGGAGCACTTAGATAGCTTCGCATATAGTTCATGCTCCCACAATCGAGCTAGGACCTTCCGCAAGTCAATAGGTGTTCCTCCAATGTTTGGCTATATACCACAATGTCATCCAAGTAGACCACCACGAATTAATCAATGTACTCTCGAATGACTTGGTTCATCGAAGTGCAAAACATAGCTGGGGCGTTAGTAAAGACAAATGGCATAACCAGGAAATCGTACGACCCATATCTTGTCACACAAGTCGTCTTGTGCTCATCACCATCTACAATCCGAACATGCCAATAACCTGTCTTCAGGTCTGTTTTGGTGAACACCGTCGCACCACCCAGTCTATCAAACAAGTCTGCCATTAGCAGAATAGGGTACTTGTTCTTCACAGTAATTTTGTTTAGAGCCTGATAGTCCACACAGAGTCGTAGACTACCATCATGTTTCTTTTGGAATAGCACAGGGGGCCCGTATGGGGATTTGGAGGGCACGATAATCCCTGTGTCTAGCATTTCCGTCAATTGTCTCCGAAGCTCGGTGAGTTAGGGTTGTGACATTCTGTAAGGTGCCCGGGCGGGTGGCTTCGCACCCGGCACCAACTCAATTTCACGGTCCACAGTGCGCCTAGGCGGTAGTCGCTTTGGCATGTCTTGTGGCATGACATCTTCAAACTCTAGTAGTAGCTCCTTCACGGGCTCAGGAATAGGACCCGAGGAGCGTTCTACATCTTCAATGCAGAGGGTTTCCAGGAACGTGGGTTCATTTCTTTTGACCCCCTTCTTCAACTGCAAGGTCGAGATGTTTTCAACGGCCATCTTCATAGGCATGCACGGGATAATGCAGGGCTTGGTCCCATTTGCTCCCACCATCAGTAACATGTCAGCATACAATACAGACATGGTGTTGGTTTGCCTCAGGAATTCCAATCCAACTATCAACTCGAAGTCATCTATGATCACCACGCGCAGGTTGAATTTCCCGTCGTAAGGGCCAAGCTTTACTGGTACTTCTTTGGCTATTCCACCCACTGGCTGGGGAGGTGAGTTGATATCCTTGACACAGCCTCTACCTTTCCCTACAACTAGACCAAGGCGCTCCACCTAAGTCGAGGCTAAGTAGTTGTGGGTAGCACCCGTGTCTACCATGGCCCGAATGGGCTTGCCATTCACCTTCATCTCAATGAACATTAAGGTCCTCTCGTGCTTAAGAGGAGTCTCATCATTCGCCTTCTTTTTCCCTTTCTTGGTGACTGGACATTGGTCCTTCTTCTTACGGATACCAGCACTAGTCTCTGCTAATGCCTTAGAAATGGAGCCAACAATTGCATTGAAGGCACCTACTGGTTCAGTCTGATCTGCATCGTCTGAGTCGTCATCAATCCCATCATCAAAAGTCTGATGGGCGTTCATCTGTGCATGTGGGCACTCATTGTTCCAATTTGGTTCGCCGCAATGATGGCATCCTGAAGGAGGCTTCCTCCCCCGATCATTGTTGTTAGACGTAGCACTGTTGCTGCCTGTGGAGGGAGCCTTAGGTTTAGTTGAGCCCCGATCTCCCCCACTTCTGCTAGGGCCACCATTGCTAGACTGGCCCCCTTTGAATCCCGCTCGGGTAGGCAGCTGAGGCTTATCCTTCTGAGCTTCCATTTGATAGTCCCTAAGGCATTCAGCTACTTGGATCGCCTTGGGCAGGGTATCTACCCGTTGTCTTTAAAGCTCCATACGGGCATAAGGTTTCAGCCCTTCTAGGAAAGTGAAGAGCTTGTCTTTGTCCCCCATGTCGCATATGCTTAGCATGAACGTGGAGAATTCCCGCACGTAGTCCCGTACGGATTTGGTCTGGCGGAGCTCCCGTAGCTTTCTCCTTGAATTGTATTCAACATTTTCGGGGAAGAACCGTAGGCGTATAGCTGCCTTTAGTTCTGCCCATATTTCGAGAGCATCTTCACCGGCCTTGATGGCTTCGTATTTCACCTGCCACCAGAGTTTAGCATCACCCTGAAGATACATGGTAGCAGTTTCTACCTTCTTAGTTTCTTCTAGGCCCCCAACAACATCGAAATATTGTTCAACATCAAAGATGAAGTTCTCCACTTACTTGGCATTCCTAGCTCCACTGTATGGCTTTGGCTCAGGAATTTTCAGTTTTTATGTCGCGGAAGTGGGGTTTGCAGCACCCCCGATCTGGTTTCCACCGCCTCGTAGCAGGCCCTGTAAAGTAGCATTGACAACATTGAGCTTGTCTGTCAAGTCATCAATAGTTTGTTGCATGGCAGTCACCCTGTCTGCCTTTTGTGCCCTGTAAGCTAAATCCTCGGCACGCTCTTGTTGGAGTCCCTCGAATTTGCCAAAATATTCGGCTGCCTCTGTGGCTGCCGTTTGCCGGTCTCCCTCGGAGTCACGACTGATGTTTTCTATGTCAACTTCGGCTTGGAGCACCCTGCGGTCCAGGTCATCTAACCTTTGCCCTAGGCTGGTTCTTAGTTCAGGCATAGTATCCATGATGGGCAATAATTCGTCGACCGTCTATTCAAGGGCCTCAATGCGGTCCCCAGATTCACCATGGTCAGAAATAGTGGTAATGGAAATGCGTTCCCTCGTCCGATGTCGAGCCTAGGGTCTAATACCAACTGTTATGCGGTGCCTTCCTGAGATTCCTTGGAAGGGCGACGTAAGGCTAAGCAACTGATGTCAGTGCAATTGTTGTCCGCCAACTGAGGTCCCCTCCGTACGCTAGACTAGATTGTCAGTGCCGTACGAGAAAACCAATGCCAAGAGCAATTGAGAGAACAGGAATGAGAATTGAGAATGAAAGAAAGCTTGATTGCATTAATGAAAGCTATTATAGAAAGGCAACGCGGTATCGAGGGGGAGAGACACTAGTACAGAGAAATGTTTGCTTGCTAGAAAGTTTGATTGCTTGATCCCCCCTAATAATACTTAAAAAAAATAAACCAAAGCTACAAGACTACACTTGATTAAGCTAGAGAAACATAATGGAAGTACATGGAATAAAACTACTCTATATTTACAATGAAAAAGACTTAGTTTTCTATAAGGAAGAAACAGGTCCGTTGTCAGCAGAATAGTCTTTGGCATTAGGATCTGCGCACGCGGCGTTGTCTGCATGCGCGACGCTATTGGTATCTGCCTGCGGTTGGGCGCTGGCGAGGGATATCGGTAGGGCGACAGAGGCACATGCACGCTTGTCACTTGGCGCGGCCAAGACCACGGGGCCGCCCGTGGCGCTAGGCATTGGAAGGCTTGCTAGGACGCCACGAGGCGCGCCCAAGAGGTCATGGGGCACGGCTGAAAACCCGCCCATGACAGTACATATGGAATAGTGCTAGTATGTAAGACTAAACACTCTCTCAATGAATCAAGAAACACTACAAGGAAAAATCATGCAATCAATGAGAGCCTCAAACATTATTAAAGCATCAAGTTAAAAGAAAGAAATTTTTTGAAGTGAATATCAATAATTTTAAGTTGGGAGATCTTTAGTACCGATACACTACCATGCTTTTAGCTGGGAGTCCGTTCTCAGTTCGATCGGCTAAGCCGTCTTACCCCGAGATATCCAATTACAACACCACCATGTGTGCAGCAAGGCATCCGATCTCGGCCCTATCGGCTAAGCCGTCTCACCATAATGCCTTGTGGGTCGACATCACATTCGGCTAGCAATCATCTCATCCCAACAATATCAGCACATCAATCTCATCCCAATTAAAGGGAATAATCTTAACACATCAGTACGGGGATTTACCCCTCAATCACTCCTATACGGGCACGTGCAGTTTTGGGGTTAGGTTATTTCAACCTACCCTTACTTACTGACTAAACGATGCTCCCAAAATGTTTATTATATAAAGGAGTTACAGCTTATTTCATAACCTTTTACACATTCTTTTCATTTCATTGGCAATATTGGCCACAAGTGCAATTTCGCTCTTGGTGCGTAAGCCGTAATTTATATTTCATACTCATTTCTTTCACTTTCAAGCATCATCATGGATTATCTACAATAAGAGCATTTGTAATCAAGACCTTTAAATATATATATATATTAAAAAAGAAGGATTTTTGACATGGCTGCTTACATGTCTTTTAATTTTTGTTTAAGGGCATTTTGGACCTTTAACAAAATCTAATCAAATGTGTCCTTTAAATACAAACCTATACACTGATATATATCTCTATACCGACAGCTTATCACTCCACGTGTTAGTGGCTCTTCTTTTTAGTGGTGTGCATTCGAATCGGTTTATCGATAAATCGAATCGATTATTTGTTATCGGTTTATCGATTTATCAATTTTGATTTTGATTTCGAAATTTTTCTTATCGAGATATCGATATCGATTTTGATTTTTTCCTCTTCGGTTATCGGTTTATCGATAAACCGATAAGATAGAGGATATTTTTGGCTTCTTTTACTACTCTCTTATGCCAATCACCCTACGGACTATGCCTATTACTACACTAGTACTATTCTGCTAACCACTGTTCCTCTCACCACATTTGGCATACTTCTGATTAAGATGTTGTTATGACTATTATGCCCTTTTGTTCCATACAAAATGAATAAACTTTCCCTCTGAATTCAGTGTACGTATTTTAAGTTCTTGAAAATAGTTTATTACGTTTCTAATTAGTTTTACGAGATAATTTATTTTATGAAAAAACTATAATATACTTTAGTTCGTAAATAGCATAAGTTTAGTGAAGCAAAAAATGTTTTCAACAATAGACAGAAGGTTTTATAAATATTAGAACAAGTAAAACCTTGACATGTATGTTATTTGTGCAAGTTCATTGATTTTTATGTTATAAACCGTTGGAGTGTTGGTGGCATACATTTAATTCTTTACTTTAGTTTCGTTGCATGTGCTTGTTGACACAATTTTTATGTTATAGATGGTGTTCGTCTTATTTTGGCTTCCTTTTGTCCATATTAATTAGGTGTGTTTATTGCGATATACTTTCCGTGGAATCCCGCAAATTTTCTTATTGGTGTAATCGATAACCGAATCGATAAGCCCCAAAAATCGATAAATCGAAATCGAAAAAATCGAAACCTTATTGAAACGATAACGATAAGCATATGTACAAATCGATAATCGATAAGTATCGAATCGATATATTGAATGCATACCCCTACTTGAGTTCTTTCTTCTTCATTTTTCGTACTTCAGAGAAATGTTTCTTCGATGATTATGTTCTTGCTGCCTATTTTATCTACTGAAGCATAAACACATAAGAGAGGGGGCAGAATTTAAACAAGAAGAGACATACCAGTTGCAGAAAAGTAAGCACAAAGAAAAACAGGATACTTGCAGCCAAAACACAATCAGAGAAGAGAGCTTATGAGTTCAGAGAAAACTCGAATGCTTTTTTGGAAAACCTAAGTGTATTTGAGAGAAGAAGTGGTGACTTATGTTGTGTGTTCGAACTTGTTTTTTGAAAGAGAAAAGGTACAGGTATTTATAGTTTTGAAAACGAGTAGAGAATAAGGTGACAAATAAGGTTTCAACACAAACATGGAAATAAACACAGTCAGAATCAATTAACACATGTATTCCCCTTTAATTAAGGGATTACTGCTCAAACGGACACTAACAGGATTAATATAAGGAAAGAAGATCAATTTGTAAGCAGAATGATTGTTACCATAAAAGGAGTAGTAAAACATATAGTAATGGATTAAGTCTAAATACAGGAATGTACTTATTTTGGAAAGGATCTGGTAAGGCCGAACAAAGAGAGAGAATTAATTAACCCTTAACGGTTGAGTAAAAAATCAGAATTTTATAAGGAAAAGTTTTGAAAATCAATCACGAGTTTGAAAATCAATCACAGAAGGGACTTAGAATATAAATGAAGTGCACAAGTAATAAGCATGTGAGGCCAAGCTATGGCGAGAAGGAATAACATACAGTAATAGCATAGAGCAAGCATTCATAGCATGATAGTCACGTAGGTCAGGTTTCAGTGATTTAGTAGTAGAGGAAAATATCAGAAGCATGTGAAAGTAAAAACCTTTCGAAAAACACAGTCGAGTTTGACGGATAGTCGGAACTCAAAACAAAAAGGAATCACATAAGGAAGAGAGATGCTGAAACAAAAAGAATCAGGCTGAGCAACTTCAGACAGAAAAATTGCACGAATAAACTCAAGGGACTCGAATAGGCCCCAAAAAACTAGGGTTTTCGAAAATTAGTCGAGTTTAGAGGCGATAAACAAGTGAAACAAACAAGCAAATTCAGAATCTCAAATAAACCCCAAAAGTTAGGGGTTTCAACGCTAATCAGGTGTAAACAAGGTAAATCAGACTAATACAAACAAACAGACTAAGAAACTCAAACAAAATTCCAAAAATTATGGTTTTCAACATGCTAATTCAAATAGAAAAACAACACAAGCAAAACACAGCAAAACATGTCGAGAATCATAGAAGAGATTCGAAATAACTTAACATGAAACTCTAGTTGAAGAATAAAGAGTTTTGAAAGCAAAATTAAAGAAACTTCGAGAAAAAATGCTTAGCAAGTTCAAAACACACATAGATTCGGAGCAGATCTGAAATAAAATCGGAGGAACCTTAGAGATTAGGGTTTCGTAAGAAACCCAGGTGATGAGGAAGGCTTTGAAAACCATCGATCTAAGCAGGAGAGTAGAAGGTCGAACTCGGATAGCCATGGCTGGCCGGACAAAGGTTGAAGATGACCATAGAACAGTCATCAAGCAAAGGCTTGGTCGAAACCTTTCAATATCTAGTCATAGGACCTCAGAAACGAGCACGTAGAAGCCATGAGAGGCTGGTATAGGCCTCCGATGAGCCTGGGAAGCCATGGATTAGGGTTTCAGTGAGAGGCAGCGGCTAGAGTTTGAGGTGAGTTGAGAGAGTTTTGAGAGAAAGAAGGGATTCAAAGGCGGCATCTCTAAAAGAATGATGTAGGGTTTAGGGTCGTTTGGATTAAAAAAGGTAAGAAGCAACGGTGGCCGTTGATTTAAAAGGGGTTATGGGTTGGGTCGGTTGAATAGGTGCTGGGTCGGGTTAGAGTGGTAATTGGGCCGGTCCAAATTTGAGTTTGAAATTGGGTCAATTTTAGGCTAAAATCGAAATGTAATGGGGCTACAATTGAAACGAACTGAGGCCAAAATTTAAATAGACAGTTTTCCCTTTTTATTTTATAAAAATAGGAAAAAATGATTTTGAAAGCAAATTAAAAGCACTGGATCCATTAATAGTATATAAATATTGATTAAAAAATATTGGAACCAGTTTCATAATTATAAAATGCTATTAAATCTTAAAGCAGGCTAAAATTGCAATTATATGCAATTTAGCTTTTAAAATACCAAATTAATTTGTAAAAATATATGAAAAGTAACCTACTTATATTTTGGTATAAATATGAGAATAAAATAAGTTATTCACCAAAGTGATAATTTTGGGAATAATTATTGAGCAATAAATCAATTTAAAAATTGGAAAAATACTAAAACACTTAAGGATAAAGAATACGAACCTTTGAAGACTTACTTCCTTGATGAAGGGGTAATGCACATTGATGAGCTGGAACAAATTGAAAGGCCGGGATGGAAACTTTTCTTTGATGGGGCTGCTAACATGAAAGGCATTGGGATAGGAGCAGTACTCATTTCTGAAATCGCGCATCATTACCCCATTAAGACTCAGCTTCGGTTCTATTGTACTAACAACATGGCTGAGTATGAGGCGTGCATTCTGGGTTTAAGGTTAGCCATAGATATGGGTGTCCAGGAAGTCTTAGTCTTGGGTGACTCGGACCTTCTGGTGCACCAGATTCAGGGAGAATGGGAAACACGGGATTTAAAACTCATACCATACCGGCAATGTTTGCATGATCTTTGTCAACGATTTCAATCAATAGAGTTCAGGCATATTCCGAGGATCCACAATGAGGTTGCCGATTCTTTGGCTACTCTAGCATCGATGTTACATCATCCGGATAAGGCTTATGTTGACCCGTTGCATATTCAGGTTCGCGATTAGCATGCTTATTGTAACCTAGTGGAAGAAAAACTCGATGGCAAACCATGGTTCCACGATATCAAGGAATACATCTGGATGGTAGTATATCCAATACAAGCTACAGGTGATCAAAAGATAACAATTCGTCGTTTGGAAACCGGATTTTTCTTCAGTGGGGGAATTTTGTACAAAAGGACTCTAGATCTAGGACTGCTGAGATGCATAGATGCTAGGCAGGCCACAACTATTATGACCGAAGTACATTCTGGAGTCTGTGGACCGCACATGAGTGGGTACGTGTTGGCAAAGAATATTCTCCGAGCAGGTTATTATTGGCTCACTATGGAGCGAGATTGTATCAGTTTCGTGCGCAAATGTCATCAGTGCCAAGTGCATGGAGATTTGATTCATTCTCCACCATTTGAATTACATACAATGTCTGCACCATGGCCTTTGTTGCTTGGGGAATGGATGTCATTGGACCAATCAAGCCAGCAGCGTCCAACGGGCATAGGTTTATTCTAGTGGCCATTGATTATTTCACCAAGTGGGTAGAGGCTAAAACATTCATGTCTGTAACCAAGAAGGCGGTGGTTGATTTTATGCATTTAAATATCATTTGCCGGTTCGGGATACCGAAGGTGATCATTACAGACAATGGGGCTAATCTCAATAGTCATCTAATGAAAGAGGTATGTCAGCAGTTCAAGATTACGCATCGCAATTCTACCCCATACCGCCCTAAGGCAAACAAAACAGTTGATGCGGCCAACAAGAATATAAAGAAGATACTTCGAAAAATGGTGGAAGGTTCTAGGTAGTGGCATGAAAAGCTTCCGTTTGCATTGCTGGGTTATCGCACTACTGTCTGTACTTCAGTAGGGGCGACTCCTTATTTGTTGGTGTATGGCACCGAAGCAGTGATACCCGCAGAAGTGGAAATTTCATCCCTTCGAATTGTCGCGGAGGCTGAGATCGATGATGATGAGTGGGCCAAAACCCGCTTGGAACAATTGAGTTTGATCGATGAGAAGAGACTGGCAGCAGTGTGTCATGGCCAGTTGTATCAACAGAGAATGGCAAGAGCATACAATAAGAAGGTGCGTCCACAGAAGTTTGAAGTGGTTCAGTTAGTATTGAAATGCATTCCTCCTCATCAGGTTGAAGCAAAAGGAAAATTCACCCAAAATTGGCAGGGGTCATTCGTTGTAACTAGAGTGTTGTCCAATGGTGCATTGTATTTGACAGATGTAGAAGGCAAATGTGTAGAAATAGATATCAATTCTGATGCAGTCAAGGGATACTATGTATGATTTCTTTCTTTGATTGTATTTGGTTGTACTTGGCATATTTCTGAAGATTTGGAATGACGAAGGCATTCTGTTATGCTATCTAAAACACTTTATCCTTGTTACCCCTCTTTCGGAATCAGTAGCGAATATCGGAAACACAAGCGTGAAAGATAAGTAAAGGAAGAAGAGAAAAAGAGAAATAAAAATAAAAGAGAAAGAAAAGAATGAAAAAGAGAGAAAAGAAAAAAAGAGAGAAGAAGAACAACAAAAAGAGAAAAGAATGCAAAAGAGAAAGAAAAGAAAGAGAAAAGAGAAAACCACAACAACAAAGTAATTTCTATGACATGAACTACGTTCGACCTGATTCTTTTTAAGGATACGTAGGCAGCCTCACGGTTCGGTCCCATCAAAATAAAAATCCAAAAGTCCCCAAACAAGAAACTGGGGAAGAAGTTGTGGTTATTGCAAGAAATCTGATTCCGAAAGTTGTAATTTTAACCCATTTGAGTTGTTTTGAGCCTTTTATACCCTTTATTTCTAACCCCATCCAAAAGCCCACATTACGGTCCAAAGAAAGACTATGCTTCAGTTTTTTCTTTGTTTATTTTACTGTTTTCTGCAAGCTTGTTATTCCTACTCCTATATGAATCCCCATCCCTGAACCCTTTGTCTGCTGAGTTATGGTTCGGAAAACATGACAACCCTTGACATTGTTGTTCATGTATATGGACTAGACTCCCTGAGTCCTAAATTCTTTCAATTCCCATTCCTTTTCCCCCTTTATATGTATTCTAAGCTTGAGACCCTGGTCTGGCAGTGTCCTAATCACTGCCCAGACCATAGTCTGACCTTCAATAGGTCTGTGCTCTTATTTGTTGGCTGAACAGGCTTGGTCAGGGGTGTGCCAGCCTTCCTTGTGGCGAGGTATGACCACCAGCCTACCATGGCATTCCCCAACCCCTCTCTTGCACTTACACCCATTCTTAGAACCTAAGTTCTGCCCCTCTCTTGTGAGCCTTGCTTTGGGATCCATGAGCTCCCTCTGAACTTGGACACCTGAGGGCTGGCTCTTCTACACTGCACTGTAACTCTTTCTAATTAATATCTTGGGTGTAAGCATTGCCTGGAGTTCCTGAAACTCCTTGGATCTCTAAAACACCCTAGATAAGAGAAGGCTTTGGAAATCTGGATCTCGGAAGTGATTCAATCTCATATTGTTAGATACTAAGTCCGAATTAGGCTGCTCGGATGTAGCTGTAATTTCTGATGTATTTTTTTTATTTCTGTCTTATTTTTTACTGGTCTGTAATAATTTGTATAAACTCATGGGATTTTAGTGAAAAGGGTAGGGGGTTACTTTTCATGCACAAAAGGGTAGAAATCATGTCTATAGTTTTAATTTCTACACTGTGCAATTTCACACGTAGAGACCATGCTTATAGGATTTAACTTCTAAACTTTCTGCAACTATGCATATAGATACCATGCTCATAGGGGTTTACATTTCTGCACATAATGATACCATTAGGCAAACTGTAGGCTTAATTATAAAGTTGCATATAGATACTATGTTTGTAAGACTCCTGTTAAAAAGTGTTAAAATCAGTTAACGTATAGAAAGCATGCCTATAGGAACTTCGAGTCGGAACTGTCTCATTTGTTCAAAACAACACCAACCGTTTAAATTAATATATACTTTGGTAAAACTGGCAGTCTTCTGTGATTTTCTGAAACTCGTAAGTTAACAAACATTTTCTAAACCAAACTGGCATTTTCTGAAACTCACTTTTTTCTGATAAGGTTCGTGAAACTCTTTTTTTTTCAACTAGTCTGCATGTCTTCTGAAGCTCCTTTCTTTTCTTTTAAATCTTTTTCAAAACAGTACATTTTTTTTCTGAAACTCGTTTCACTCTGATAGAAAACTGGTAGCTCTTCATAACTAGTTCGCTTTTCGAAATCGTTAGTTCTATCCAACACATAGCTGAAAGTAGACTAGTCCTTAAGAACTGCATTTGAGCGAGCCTAATGCGGACTTCCTGTCTAAAAGTATGTGTTGAACCAGTCCGCTTATTGCTTTAATTTTAAAGACCAAACCAGTACATGCAAGACATGCTAAACTCTATGTCTTATCTGACTTAAGGAGGTTTACTTGAGCCTTACTTGCTTATCTGCTTCCCCTTTTACTTGTATTATGTGTTTTAATTGACGCCTAGTGTTTTGTCCTTTGAAAGTTCTCAAAAGGCCCCAAATCCCTTTCCCTTTAGGATTAGTAGTCCTAAATGCCTCCGGTACTGATAGGATTGGGACGGGTACTAGCATGCAATAAGTAACGAAACTTTCCGCACTTTAATACCTTAACAGGGTGGGATGGGTAGAATATGGATATGATGACCGGTGCGCTAATATCACGTGCGACCCCTCTTCTGAGGAGTGACTGCTGGATATTGCATTGATGTGATCCATATTATTTGTAAACCTAGGACCCCTCTCCCCTTTACTTGTTAATTTTTAAGTTTTCTTTTAAATTAATTTTCCAAACTCTCTACTCCTTCAACTCTTAAAATTGTTTGCAAAACTATGTGAAAAATCCTTTTCTTTTCTACTTGTCTGCTTAAAATCAAAATAGTAGCATGGTCGGGAACCACACCAGTGGATCTTGAGGGGTGCCTAACACCTTCCCCTCGAGATAATTTCTTGCCCTTACCCAACCTCTGGTTCTTCATCTCAATTCTTTCTTAAAGTGTCCTAATGCACTATAATCATTAGGTGGCGACTCTTCAACTTCTAAACTCAATTCTCGAAAGGGAATAGAGTTGTCCTCCCAAATGTCGTATACCCGATTCCGACTCTTAGAAAAAGGGGGCGTCGACAGCATGGCGACTCTGCTGGGGATTCTTTAGGCTTTTACCATTGCATGTTGCTTGTGACTTTGCCATCTCATTAATTGCTTTATTTACTATCTTTTACTCTTTCACTACTAAACTGACTTGGCTCTTCATGTCTTTTCTTTCTTTTAACTGCTTTCCTTTACTGCTTTATTTCAATACTATTGTGATTACTGCAATTACTGTAATCATTTATCTTATGAACGTGGAAATACATGTCAATTTGTTTCATTCTTGTAAACTGCATCTTCAACATCATATTCCACTCGTGCCAAACAAATATCATAGCAATGTTTATAATGAGTGGTTGCGCTCTTCCAATATTATCACCCTTTAAATTCGGCAAAGGCGTATTTGTGGTAAAACTAGTCGATCAGCGGTGCAGTCGACGGTTTCATGCCTTTCCCTCTTGAGTTGTCCGCTCAAGGGTACCTGTCTAATACCCCAATAGAAACCTTAATCTGTTCAATTGTACATGCATCATGGTCAAACCTAGCCGAGTCAGTTATGTTGTCCGCATAATGACTCATTAAGATAGCCTTGTCCAAAGTCCATCGGGTTTCCCTGAAACCCAAACGGATACCTACATGTTCTGTGCATTTATTTGGAGAACTAAATGCTTTTTATGCTGATTGTTGGTATGAAATAGTCAAGTCCAGTGGGGGTGAGGTCTTAACCCTTTTGTTTTGTAGAAAATGAATGACAAAGTTCCTGACTTCGGTATGGTAAACATACCTTCACTCTTGCAGACTTGGTGGAGAAACCTCCCATCGAGCAACCAAATAAATGAATATAAAGAGAGAGTCACCAAGGCTAGTGAGAAGCTAGAATACCTAGAGTAGAGCTTGCTGGAATTGGAAGGGAAAGTGAGGAAAAGAGTCATCGACTGTCAAAATGCTGAGGAAGGCAAAGGAGAACGTCTGGCGATAGCATTTTTACTGGAAAATCTGCGCGAGCTGGAGGACTTGATCAACGAGAACATTCAACCTGATGAAGGTCCTTCTGGGACCAAGTAGTTAGGAGTCTTTCTTTTCGCTTTTAATGTAATAAGGCCAATGGCCATTAGTGACATTTTTACTTTCCGCTATTTTAGTGTCGTTTTGGGATTCGTCTTATTTTTGCCAATAAAATGAGGCATTTAGCATTATAAGTTCTCCAAATTAATTTGTCGCTAAGCCTACCTCAGGCACAACAAGGCACCCAAATTAGGATGCGATTTATATTCTTGCACAATGTGTTTAAATACTGCAACAATTTTCCTCATAATTCACGCTAACTTGTTATCCTTTTTGTTTTTCTTTTATTTTTATTCCCCTTACCAAAGTTTAGTTCGTGAATTCTGGCACCATCATCATACAGTACAAGATCCAAGGGCCCGGAAAGCTTCGGGGTAGCAAGGCTAAACAAAAGCACCATGCATCACATTTTTACTTTTTACTAGCTGATTTTATTTCCGCAATGTCTTTAATTTTGAAAAGATCTCTGATATTCAAAACAATTATGATTTCAATCGAAGCATTTCAGTTTATTATATATCTCGCTCTTATTATTTTTTCTATCATTCACTTTATTTTACATAGCATTACTATTACTTGCCTTGATGATGAACCAACGATTGTGACTTGCAACGAGACAACGCAACAAACGGATATGGATTTAGAAGAGGATGATATACCAGAAGAGGTCGTCAGAGAGGTTGAGAATTTTGAGAATAGGCCTAAGTCTAACTTGGACAAAACTGAGGTCATTAATCTGGGAGATACAAAGAATGTCAAAGAAACGAGCATCAGTGTTCACCTGTCACCATCAGAAAAGAAAGAGTACACAGAATTCCTAAAGGAATATGAAGACATATTCGCCTGGTCTTATGATGATATGACTGGTCTCAGTACATCCATTGCAACTCACAAACTGCCAACAGATCCAACATGTCTGCCGGTAAAGCAGAAGCTCAGGAAATTCAAACCCAACATGAGTTTGAAAATCAAAGAAAAGGTTACCAAGCAAGTCAAAGACAAGGTTCTAAGGGTAGTAGAGTATCCGACATGGTTAGCCAATATCGTGCCAGTGCCAAAAAAGGATGGGAAAGTTAGAGTTTGTGTTGACTATCGGGATCTTAACCGGGCCAGTCCTAAAGACGACTTCCCCTTGCCAAACATACACATTCTAATTTACAAATGTGCCCAGCATGAGTTATAGTCTTTCGTTGATTGTTTCGCTGGGTATCATCAGATATGGATGGACGAGGAAGATGCAGAGAAAACAGCTTTCATCAAGCCATGGGGAATGTACTGTTATAAAATGATGCCATTCGGTTTGAAGAATGTTGGTGCCACCTACATGAGAGCCATGACTACCATATTTCATAACATGATACACAAGGAGATCGAGGTATATGTGGATGACATCATCATCAAATCCAAGAAAGCCAGGGATCACATGAAAGACCTAAGAAAGTTCTTCAACAGACCCAGGGGGTACAATCTGAAACTGAATCCCGCCAAGTGTGCATTCGGGGTTCCTGCTGGTAAATTATTGGGTTTCATCGTGAGTCATCGAAGAATAGAATTGGATCCGTCAAAGGTCAAAGCTATCCAAGAATTGGCACCGCCAAAGAACAAGAAGGACGTGATGAGTTTCCTGGGGAGAGTCAACTATATCAGCCGGTTCATAGCTCAGTCCACGGTCATTTGTGAACCTATCTTTAAAATATTGAAAAAGGACGCTGCCACCAAGTGGACTGATGATTGTCAGAAAGCTTTTGACAGAATTAAGGAATACCTGTCAACGCCGCCGGTCTTGGTTCCGCCTGAGCCAGGAAGACCCGTATTATTTTACCTTGCGGTATTGGATGGAACATTTGGTTGTGTTCTGGGACAACATGATGAAACAGGGAGAAAGGAGCAAGACATCTACTATCTTAGTAAGAAATTCACACCGTACGAGACCCGATATTCTCTTTTAGAACGCACTTGTTGTGCTCTGACTTGGGTCGTGCAGAAGTTGAGGCATTACTTCTGTGCTTACACTACTTATCTCATATCCAAAATGGACCCTTTGAAGTATATCTTCCAGAAACCCATGCCCACTGGCAAGCTCGCCAAGTGGCAAATCTTGCTAAATGAATTCGACGTTGTTTATGTGATCTAGAAAGCAATCAAAGGGCAAGCCTTGGTGGATCATCTCGCCAAGAATCCCATGGATGGAGAATGCGAGCCCCTAAAAACGTATTTTCCCGATGAATAGGTATCTTTCATAGGAGAAGATATTGCAGAATCCTATGATGGTTGGAGGTTATTTTTAGACGGAGCTGCAAATTTCAAAGGAGTTGGCATAGGATCAGTCCTAGTATCAGAAACCGGCCAGCACTACTCGGTATCCGCCAAGCTCAGGTTCCCTTGCACCAATAATATGGCCGAATATGAAGCCTGCATCTTGGGGCTCAAAATGGCCATTGACATGAACGTTCAGGAGTTGCTAGTGATCGGGGATTCAGACTTGCTCATACTTCAGGTTCGAGAAAAGTGGGCAACCAAGAACTCTAAGATACTTCCCTACTTGCATCACATACAGGAGTTGAGGAAAAGGTTCACAAAGACAGAATTTCAGCACGTCCCCGGAGTCCAGAACGAGTTTGTTGATGCATTAGCTACTTTATCGTCCATGATCCAGCATCTAGATACAAATTTCATTGATCCCATCCCAGTAAAGATTCATGATCAGCCAGCTTATTGCGCCCACGTTGAGGAAGAAGCGGATGGAAAACCATGGCTCCATGATATCAAGGAGTACCTGACAACAGGGGAATATCCAGAACTTGCCAACGCTACTCAGAAGCGCACTCTTCGTAGGTTATCCAACAACTTCTTTCACAGTGGAGGAATCTTGTACAGGAGGACTCCCGATTTGGGTTTACTAAGGTGTGTCGAACCAAAAGAAGCATCCAGGCTATTGGACAAAGTGAATGCAGGGACCTGCGGGCCGCACATAAATGGTTTTGTCTTAGCAAAGAAGATACTCCGAGCAGGGTATTTTTGGATAACTATGGAAACAGAGTGTATCCGGTATGTTCGCAAATGCCATCGCTGTCAGATACATGCAGATATGATAAAGGTGCCTCCAAACAAGCTTACTGCAACAAGCTCACCATGGCCATTCGTCGCTTGGGGAATGGATGTTATCGGACCTATCAAGCCTACTGGTTTCAAATGGGCACAGGTTCATCTTAGTGGCAATCGATTATTTTACCAAATGGGTCGAAGCAGCATCATACAAGGCGGTCATTAAGAAGGTTGTGGCAGATTTCGTCCGCGACCGCATTGTTTGTCGGTTCGGAATTTCGGAATCAATCATCACTGATAATGGTTCCAATCTCAACAGCGACTTGATGAAAGCAATGTGTGAAACATTCAAGATCAAACACAAGAACTCTACAACCTACAGGCCTCAGATGAATGGAGTTGTGGAGGCAGCCAACAAGAATATCAAGAAGATACTAAGGAATATGGTCGAAAGGCACAAACAATAGCATGAGAAATTATCATTCGCCTTATTGGGATACCGCACCACAGTCCGCACATCGACCGAAGCAACTCCCTACATGCTGGTTTATGGTACAGAGGCGGTCATCCCTGCCGAGGTAGAAATTCTCTCCTTAAGGATCATACAAGAAGCAGAGTTGGATGATGCAGAATGGCTAAAAGGACGCTACGAGCAGTTAGCCCTTATAGATGGGAAAAGGATGAATGCAGTTTGCCACGGTCAGTTGTATCAGAACAGAATGTCCAGAGCCTTCAACAAAAGAGTTAAGCCAAGGAAGTTTACACCGGGGCAGCTGGTGTTGAAGAAAATATTCCCACATCAAGATGAAGCCAAGGGGAAGTTCTCTCCCAATTGGCAGGGTCCGTACATGGTTCACCGGGTTCTAACTGGAGGAGCCCTTATTCTTGCAGAAATGGACGGAGAAGTCTGGCCAAAGCCGATCAATTCAGATGCAGTAAAACGATATTATGTGTAACCACTTATGATTCCGTCTATGATGTAATTTGAAATACGTCTGACTTGATTCCCGTTTAAGAGGGGATACATAGGCATCCCTCTGGGTTCGTTCACAATTTAATAAAATTTCATTTTTCCCCGCTATTGGAACTGGGGCAGAATTTTGAGGGGGACCCTCAAAATTCCGAAGTTGATTTTAGTCCATGCATCGCCAGAAGCGCCAGCCGAGTAAACTGGGGCAGAATTTTGAGGAGGACCCTCAAAATTCCAAAGACAATTTTTTAGTCATTCAGCACAGCCGTCAGAAATGTCCGCTCAGCAAACTGGGGCAGAATTTTGAGGAGGACCGTCAAAATTCCGGAGCAAAAGAGGTTGCAATGTCTTGAACCACGTCGCAGTCGTTGGTTCATCTAAAGAAAACTATTTTCGATTATATACTCACGTTATATTTACTAAATCATGCATAACTATTATCCGAATTGCTGTTGTTTAGCGGCGCTACCCTAATGACACACAACGTCAAGAGCCCGAGGAAGACAAACTAACCATTTCCCCTTACAGAACTCACGATTTTTCTTTGGATGCAGGCACTCGACTTGTAGTATCGTTAAGTATATTTATGTACGCATACTTTCCTTAGAATGCAACTTCTTAGAATCATCACTTGCCTGCAATTGCTATCCGTACACAATCTCCCCAGTAGTCATATTGTCGTAATCGGCTATCAGCTAAGAGATCTTACTACTAATCGCCCTTTTACATTCTTGCACTCCATAAGGCTACTTATCTTCCTTTCGAGACTAAGCTCTGTCTCCATCTGCATTTTGCATAAGGCTACTTTTCTGCCTTTCGAGGTAAAGCTCTACCTCCCTCGTCATCTGCATAAGGCTACTTATCTACCTTTCGAGACTAAGCCCTGTCTCTATCTGCATTTTGCATAAGGCTACTTTTCTGCCTTCCGAGGTTAAGCTCTACCTCCCTCATCATCTGCATAAGGCTACTTATCTACCTTTCGAGACTAAGCCCTGTCTCCATCTGCATTTTGCATAAGGCTACTATTCTGCCTTCCGAGGTTAAGCTCTACCTCCATCATCATCTGCATAAGGCTACTCTTCTGCCTTTCGAGACTAAGCCCTTTCTCCATCTGTATTTTGCATAAGGCTACTTTTCTTCCTTCCGAGGTTAAGCTCTACCTCCATCATCATCTGCATAAGGCTACTTATCTGCCTTTCGAGACTAAGCCCTGTCTCCATCTGCATAAGGCTACTCTATCTTCCTTTCGAGACTAAGCATTGTCTCCATCCTGCATGGCTGAAATATCTTTACTTTTCTCGCACGGCTGCAACATCGCCACCTTCATTTAAATTCTGTACCGGCTGAAAGATCGCCACCTTTTGCATTTCATGGGCTGAAAGATCGCCAACCTATTCAAAGGCATCACAGTTCGGAGGCACCATCTACATGGCCTGAGAACATCATTTCATAGCCTGCGAATTTTTATTTATGCTCTTCATAGCCCGAGACGTCATGGTCCAAGGACGTCATCCTAACCTCCCGAAGAAAGCATTCATGGTCCAATGGGAACTTGCGTCACGTTTAAATTTATGTACAATCTATGCTGGATTGCCCACTTGCAGGTACACCGGCTAGCAAACGGCTGTCTCAGTAGTAGCGATCCCGCTCCGGTTCTCGCAGCCTATCCGACTTCAACTATCCTTCTCAACTTAGGCATCACTCTGTTCCTTTCAATAACTCTATCGGCATATTTCGTCGATGGATCCTGAACTACATATGGCCTGATTTTTGTAAGACCAGGGATATGTAGGCAGCTCAAGAGCCAGAGCTCGGTCAGAATTCTTTGCAAATCATCTCTTTCGGTCAAAATTAGCCATCATATCTTTACCCGAAAACTCTTTCATCCTTCCCGGGTAAAGAGGGGCAGCTGTTGATACCCAATTTTTCCCTATGTATTTCTTTTACATGCAAATACTTTCAAATATCATGTACATACATATATAAGTATGCCCAAGTGTTTTTGTATTTTTCCAATTTTTTAAAAGATTTGTAAATTGATTTATTGCTCAATAATTATTCCCAAAATTAACACTTTGGTAAATAACTTATTTTATTCTCATATTTATACCAAAATATAGGTAGGTTACTTTTCATATATTTTTACAAATTAATTTGGTATTTTAAAAGCTAAATTACATATAATTGCAATTTTAGCCTGCTTTAAGATTTAATAGCATTTTATAATTATGAAACTGGTTCCAATATTTTTTTAATCAATATTTATATACTATTAACGGATCCAGTTCTTTTAATTTGCTTTCAAAATAATTTTTTACTATTTTTATAAAATAAAAGGGAAAACTGGCTATTTAAATTTTGGCCTCAGTTCGTTTCAATAGTATCCCCATTACATTTCGATTTTAGCCTAAAATTGACCCAATTTCAAACTCAAATTCGGACCATCCCAATTACTACTCTAACCCGACCCAGCACCTATTCAACCGACCCAGCCCATAACCCCTTTTAATCCCGGCCGTTGATCATTTAGATCAACGACCATCGTTGCTTCTTACCCTTTTTAATCCAAACGACCCTAAACCCTACCTCATTCTTTTAGAGGCGCCGCCTTTGAATACCTTCTTTCTCTCAACTCTCTCTCAACTCACCTCAAACCCTAGCCGTCGCCTCTCACTGAAACCCTAATCCATGGCTTCCCAGGCTCATCGGAGGCCTATACTAGCTTCTTATGGCTTCTACGTGCTCGTTTCTGAGGTCCTATGACCAGATCTTGAAAGGTTTCGACCAAGCCTTTGCTTGATGATTGTTCTCCAGTCGTCTTCAACCTTTGTCCGGCCAGCCATGACTATCCGAGTTCGACCTTCGACTCTCCTACTTAGATCTATGGTTTTCAAAGCCTTCCTCATCACCTGGGTTTCTTATGAAACCCTAATCTCTAAGGTTCCTCCGATTTTATTTCAGATCTACTCCGGATCTATGTGTGTTTTGAACTTGCTAAGTATTTTTTCACGAAGTTTCTTTAATTTTGCTTTCAAAACTCTTTATTCTTCAACTAGGGTTTCATGTTAAGTTATTTCGAATCTCTTCTCTGATTCTCGACATGTTTTGCTGTGTTTTTCTTGTGTTGTTTTTCTATTTGAGTTAGCATGTTGAAAACCATAATATTTGGAATTTTGTTTGAGTTTTTTAGTCTGTTTGTTTGTATTAGTTTGATTTACCTTGTTTACACTTGATTAGCGTTGAAAGCCCTAATTTTTGGGGTTTATTTGAGATTCTGAATTCGCTTGTTTGTTTCACTTGTTTATCGCCTCTAAACTCGACTAATTTTCGAAAACCCTAGTTCTTTGGGGCCTATTCAAGTCCCTTGAGTTTATTCGTGCAATTCATCTGTCTGAAGTTGCTCAGCCTGATTCTTTTTGTTTCAGCATCTCTCTTCCTTATGTGATTCCTTTTTGTTCTGAGTTTCGACTATCTGTCAAACTCGGCTGTGTTTTCAGAAAGGTTTTTACTTGATTCTTCGCATGCTTCTGATCTTTTCCTCTACTACTAAATCACTGAAACCTGACCTACGTGACTATCATGCTATTAATGCTTGCTCTGTGCTATTACTGTATGTTGTTCCTTCTAGCCATAGCTCGGCCTCACATGCTTATTACTTGTGCACTTCATTTATATACTGAGTCCCTTCTGTGATTGATTTTCAAACTCGTGATTGATTTTCAAAACTTTTCCTTATGAAATTCTGATTTTTTACTCGCCCGTTAAGGGTTTATTGATTCTCTCTCTTTGTTCGGTCTTACCAGATCCTTTCCAAAATAAGTACATTCATGTATTTAGACTTAATCCCTTACTATATGGTTTTACTGCTCCTTTTATGGTAACAATCATTCTGCTTACAAATTGATCTTCTTTCCTTATATTAATCCTGTTAGTGTCCGTTTGAGCAGTAATCCCTTGATTAAAGGGGAATACCTGTGTTAATTGATTCTGATTGTGTTTATTTCTATGTTTGTGTTGAAACCTTATTTGTCACCTTATTCTCTACTCGTTTTCAAAACTATAAATACATGTACCTCTTCTCTTTCAAAAAACAAGTTCGAACACACAGCATAAGTCACCACTTCTTCTCTCAAATACACTTAGGTTTTCTAAAAAAGCATTCGAGTTTTCTCTGAACTCATAAGCTATCTTCTCTGATTGTGTTTTGGCTGCAAGTATCCTGCTTTTCTTTGTGCTTACTTTTCTGCAACTGGTATGTCTCTTCTTGTTTAAATTCCGCCTCCTCTCTTATGTGTTTATGCTTAAGTCTTTTCTTTGTTTATTTTATTGCTTTCTGCAAGCTTGTTATTCTTGCTCCTATATGAATCCCCATCCCTGAACCCTTTGTCTGTTGAGTTATGGTTCAGAAAACATGACAACCCTTGACATTGTTGTTCATGTATATGGACTGGACTCGCTGAGTCCTAAACTCTTTCAGTTCCCATTCATTTTCCCCCTTATATGTATTCTGAGCTTGAGACCTTGGTCTGGCAGTGTCCTAATCACTGCCCAGACCATAGTCTGACCTTCAATAGGTCTGTGCTCTTATTTGTTGGCTGAACAGGCTTGGTCAGGGGTGTGCCAGCCTACCTTATGGCTAGGCATGACCACCAGCCTGCCATGGCATTCCCCAACACCCTCTCTTGCACTTACACTTATTCTTAGAACCTAAGTTCTGCCCCTCTCTTGTGAGCATTTCTTTGGGATCCATGAGCTCCCTCTGAACTTGGACACCTGAGGGTTGGCTCTTCCATACTGCATTGTAACTCTTTCTAATTAACATCTTGGGTGTAAGCACTGCTTGGAGTTCCTGAAACTCCTTGGATCTCTGAAACACCCTAGATAAGAGAAGGCTTTGGAAATCTGGATCTCGGAAGTGGTTCAATCTCATATTGTTAGATACTAAGTCTGAATTAGGCTGCTTGGATGTAGCTATAATTTCTGATGTATTTTTTTTTATTTCTGTCTTATTTTTACTGGTCTGTAATAATTTGTATAAACTCATGGGATTTTAGTGAAAAGGGGAGGGGGTTACTTTTCATGCACAAAAGGGTAGAAATCATGTCTATAAGTTTAATTTCTACCCTGCGCAATTTCACACGTAGAGACCATGCCTATAGGATTTAACTTCTAAACTTTCTGCAACTATGCATATAGATACCGTGCTCATAGGGGTTTACATTTCTGCACATAATGATACCATTAGGCAAACTGTAGGCTTAATTATAAAGTTTCATATAGATACCATGTTTGTAAGACTCCTGTTAAAAAAATGTTAAAATCAGTTAACGTATAGAAAGCATGCCTATAGGAACTTCGAGTCGGAACTGTCTCATTTGTTCAAAACAGCACCAACCATTTAAATTAATATATACTTTTGTATATCTGGCAGTCATCAGTGATTTTCTGAACCTCGTAAGTTAACAAACATTTTCTAAACCAAACTGGCATTTTCTGAAACTCACTTTTTTCTGATAAGGTTCGTGAAACTCTTTTTTTTCAACTAGTGCATGTCTTCTGAAGCTCCTTTCTTTTCTTTTAAATCTTTTTCAAAACAGTACATTCTTTTTCTGAAACTCGTTTCACTATGATAAAAAACTGGTAACTCTTCATAACCAATTCGCTTTTCGAAATCGTTAGTTCTATCCAACACATAGCTGAAAGTAGACTAGTCCTTAAGAACTGCATTAGAGCGAGCCTAATGCGGACTTCCTGTCTAAAAGTATGTGTTGAACCAGTCCGTTTATCGCTTTAATTTTAAAGACCAAGCCAGTACATGCAAGACATGCTAAACTCTATGGCTTATCTGACTTAAGGAGGTTTACTTGAGCCTTACTTGCTTATCTGCTTCCCCTTTTACTTGCATTATGTGTTTTGATTGACGCCTAGTGTTTTGTCCTTTGAAAGCTCTCAAAAGGCCCCAAATCCCTTTCCCTTTAGGATTAGTAGTCCTAAATGCCTCCGGGACTTATAGGATTGGGACGAGTACTAGCATGCAATAAGTAACAAAACTTTCCGCGCTTTAATACCTTAATAGGGTGGGATGGGTAGATATCTTTGGAGAAGATAGTGGTGCGCTAATATCACGTGCGACCCCTCTTCTGAGGAGTGATTGCTGGATATTGCATTGATGTGATCCATATTATTTGTAAACCTAGGACCCCTCTCCCCTTTACTTGTTAATTTTTAAGTTTTCTTTTAAATTAATTTTCCAAACTCTCTACTCCTTCAACTCTTAAACTTATTTGCAAAACTATGTGAAAAATCCTTTTCTTTTCTACTTGTCTGCTTAAAGTCACAATTGTAGCATGGTCGGGAACCACACCAGTAGATCTTGAGGGGTGACTAACACCTTCCCCTCGAGATAATTTCTAGCCCTTACCCAACCTCTGGTTCTTCATCTCAATTCTTTCTTAAAGTGTCCTAATGCACTATAATCATTAGGTGGCAACTCTTCAACTTCTAAACCCAATTCTTGAAAGCGAATAGAGTTGTCCTCCCAAATGTCGTATACCCGATTTTGACTCTTAGAAAAAGGGGGCATCGACACCTCCCCGTGGTCATAGGCTTCTGGAAGATATACTTCAATGGGTCCAAGTGAGAGATGAGGTAAGTAGTATAAGATGACAGATAATGTTTCAGCTTCTGGGCTACAAGTTAGGGTGCAACACGTCCTTTCAAGATGAGTGTACTTAACCTCGTAAGACGTGAACTTCTTGCTGAGATAATATATGGCCTGCTCCTTCCTGCCACTAATGTCATGCTATCCCAACACGCATCTGAACGAATTGTCCAAGACTGTCAAATACAGAATCAAAGGTCTCATTTGTTCTGCCGGGACCAACACAGATGGGTTTGACAAGTACCCCTTTATCTTATCGAATGCTTCCTGACATTCATCTATCCACTTGACCGCAACATCTTTCTTTAACAGTTTGAAGATAGGATCACAAGTTGTCGTGAGCTGAGCAATAAACTGGCTGATGTAATTCAATCTCCCCAACAGACTCATCACCTCAGTCTTGTTCTTTGGAGATGGCAATTCCTGGATAGCTTTGAATTTTGACGGGTCTAATTCAATACCTCGTCGGCTGACTATGAATCCCAACAACTTCCCAGACGAAACACCAAACGCGCATTTTGCATGATTGAGCTTGAGATTGCACCTGCGAAGCCTTTGAAAGAACTTTCTCAGATCTCTGACATGGTCAGACTGCTTTCTAGACTTGACAATCACATCATCCACATAAACCTCGATCTCCCTATGTATCATGTTGTGGAATATGGTCATCATTGCCCTCACGTAGGTTGCCCCAACATTTTTCAAACTAAATGGCATGACCCGATAGCAGTACGTTCCCCATGGCATGATGAATGTCGTCTTTTCTGTGTCTTCTTCATCCATTAAGATCTGGTGGTAGCCCGCATAGCAATCCACAAAAGAACCAATCTCATGTTTGGCACAATTATCGATTAATATATGGATGTTCGGCAATGGGAAGTTATCCTTGGGACTTACCCTGTTAAGGTCTCGATAATCAACACACACCCTGGTCTTGCCATCCTTCTTCGGCACTGGTACAACATTGGCCAACCCGGTAGGATACCGGGTGACCCGAATGACTTTGGCCTCAAACTGTTTGGTGACCTCTTCCTTAATCTTCACACTCATATCAGTTTTAAATTTCCTCAGCTTCTTCTTGACATGGGGGAATGCCGGGTCAGTGGGCAATTTGTGAACCATCAAGCCAGTGCTTAGACCTGGCATGTCATCATAGGACCATGCAAAAACATCTCTATACTCGAACAGTGCTTTAATTATCTCCTCTCTGAGTTGTGGTTCAAGATGGACACTTATTTTAGTTTCCCGGACATTATCTTGGTCTCCTAAATTGATTGCTTCTGTATCACTCAGGTTAGGCTTGAGTTTTTCTTCAAAATGGCTTAATTCTTTACTGATCTCTTCAAAGGCTTCATCCTCGTCATATTCCGATTCAACATCACACTCTATTTCTTGAATTACTATTTCGGAATTGGATTGGCTTTTAAGACTGGGCCGGAGATTCCGCATGCATGTCATATCATTGAAACCAGCATAAAAAGAACTGTACAAGGAAGAAAAGATAAAAAATAAAACTATCAGGAAGGAAGAAAATGGAAAATTGCATTTCATTGAAATTAAATATAACAAGGTTTATACATCCAAACGGACGGAATCATAGAGTCTGAATTACAACCCCGGAATAATCTAGCTAAACTGAAAGAAAATCAAAGCAAACTACCAAAACGCCTTCCTGGTGGGGAGAGGAGTAGCTTCCTAATTGTTAATCTTTGCACTGGGCCCAACAAATTGCACATCCGCCTTGCGAGAACCCTCTCCAGCTTCCACCATGTTCACTTCATCGAATATCCTCTCGAACTTTTCCATTGAATCTCCATCCACATCAACCACCGAACTGGGAACCGTCGTCACTGGGCGCTTTCTGGTACCAGGCCTAACAAATGAGCTGGAAAGATGCGGGACTAGCTTTGGAAGGGCCCATGTTCTCTGTTTCATTTTCCTGGCTCTTCTCACATCCGCAACTGTGGGCTTGAACCCCAGACCAAATGTATCCAAGTTTTTGGGAAGAGAAATCGGTTGTATGATACCTTGCCGAGATGCACCCAAACCCTTGCCCGGTACAAAACCATTTTTCAACATTTCGTCGGCTACCATGACTGATGCCGCAGCTACCCTGGGAGTTGGAACGCACTTCCCTTCTGGAATTTTCTCTACCGGTACTATGTCAAAACCTGATAAACCCATGGTCCATTGTCGTCTTCAACCTCTATGAGCGGAACAATGGCATCATTGGGAACACATAAATTATCTTCGCTGTGTACAACAATTTCCTGTCGATCCCATTCGAACTTGACCATTTGATGCAGAGTAGACGGGACCGCTATGGCAGCATGAATCCAGGGTCGCCCCAACAGCAGATTGTAAGAAACAGCCACGTCGAGCACCTGGAATTCCATAGTAAATTCAACTGGCCCTATTATTAGCTCAAGCATTATGTCCCTGACTGAATCTTTCCCTCCACCGTCGAATCCCCGAACGTATATATTGTTCTTGTGAATTCTTTCATCATCTACCTTCAACTTGTTCAGAGTGGAAAAAGGGAAAATATTTACACTGGAGCCGTTGTCAACCAGTACCCGAGTAACCACGGAATTTTCACATTTCACCATCAAATAGAGGGCTCTATTGTGCTCAGTACCCTCCACGGGCAACTCATCATCAGAAAAAATGACTCTGTTTACCTCAAATATCTTGTTAGCTATCTTTTCCAAGTGATTTACTAAGATTTTGTCAGGGACGTAGGCTTCGTTCAAAATCTTCATCAAAGCCTGATGGTGCTTATCTGAATGGATCAATAATGACAATAGCGAGATCTGAGTCGGTGTCTTCCTTAACTGCTCCACAATGGAATAGTCCTGCACTTTCATCTTTCTCAGAAATTCCTCTGCTTCTTCCTTGGTCACAACTTTCTTCACCAACACTGGGTTATCTTTGGAGATCTTAGCTTTTCTCAACTCTTCGGGGGCAAAGCATCTCCCCGATCGAGTCAAACCATGGGTCTCACACACTTCTTCTTTAACCTCTTTCCCCTTGTAGGTCACTGTCACTCGTTCATATTTCCATGGGACTGCCTTGCTATTGACTATCGGTAATTGAGTTACCGGTTTGATAATGACAGGATATGTGCGAGCGCCTTTCACAATTATCACAGGCTTGTTCGTCACTCCTGGCACAACCACTTTCGCTCTTTCATGTTTCCATGCAACGTCACTTGAGGACCCCTTCTTGATCACCGCAGATGGTTCACTATTTGACTTGTTCAACTTGATCACAGACTTCTCACTTTTGACTTTTCAGACGGCTTGGCTTCACTAGCCTGAATCATTATGACAGTTTGCGAAGGCTTTTTGGGCTCCCCTCCCTTATGCACTATCTCAATCATATTTGTCGCATGATGGGCTGGCAAGGGATTCTGATTGATATTGGGTGCCTCCGGAGCTTGTACCTCAATCCGATTAGTATCAATGAGCTCTTGAATAGCTGTTTTCAATTTCCAGCATTTCTCTGTATCATGACCCGGGGCCCCTGAACAATACTCACAACTTACCGAGCGGTCAAGATTTTTGGGAGGGGGATTCGACAATTTAGCCTCGATCGGATTCAACATACCCAACTGTCTCAATCTGTGGAATAGACTAGCATATGATTCTCCCAACGGAGTGAAAGTCTTCTGCTTCTGAAAACTCTCATTCTTAAAGGCTTGATTGGGTCAAAAACCTATTCCAGGAGGATTTCCGTAGGCTTTTGGGGGCGGATAGGTATTCTGTGAAGCTGGGTATGGATTTTCTGGAGCTGGCGCACGCCATTGTGCATGAGCAGGAGGTTGGGTATAGGTTTGTGCGTGATGGACGGAAAAATGGGGATCGGGCAGTGGGTAGTAGTGTTGTGGTGGGCTATATGGAGTGTAGGGGTAAGTTTTTAGATAGGGCTAAGGCTGGTTGTAGTAACGTGGAAGGTTCCTGGATCCGACCCAAACTCCCGACTCAATTGTTGCAACATCCTCTTTCTTCTTCTTCCCGAGTACACCCCCAGTACAGTTTTGAATGGCTTGGGTGGTCGCTTTGATTGCTGAATAACTCATGATCTTGGTGGACTTGAGTCCCTCCTCAACCGTGCCTCCCATTTTTACAACTTCATTAAAGGACTTGCCCACTGCTGACACCAAGTGACCAAAATAAGTGGGCTCCAAAGCCTGCAAGAAATAATCAACCATCTCACTTTCCTTCATCGGAGGGTCAACCCTCGTTGCTTGCTCTCTCCAACGGAACCCATATTTTCTGAAACTCTCACCGGGCTTCCTCTCGATCTTCGTCAATGACAGACGGTCTGGGATAATTTCAAGATTATACTGAAAATGACAGGCGAAGGCTTGGGCCAAATCGTCCCATGTGTACCACCTGCTGTGATCTTGTCTGGTATACCATTCTAACGCCGATCCACTCAGACTTTGGCTGAAATATGCCATCAGCAACTCATCTCTTTCACCTGCTCCTCTCATTTTGCTATAGAATCCTCTTAAGTGTGCTACTGGGTTACCATGCCCGTCGTATAGATCAAACTTGGGCATTTTGAACCCTGCTGGTAACTGAACATATGGGAACAGACATAAATCCTTATAGGCCACACTTACTTGACCTCCCAACCCCCTCATATCTCTGAATGATTATTCTAAGCTTTTGACCTTTCTGATTATCTCATTATGTTCGAGATTTTTGGGTGGCTTCTCGGTCTCTACCGTGAGATCAAGATGAGGGGTGTAAGAGCATGGTTCCGGGACTTTGAAGGTGGGTTCAGGGGGATAATATTGGTTGTCGTGAGTTTGGAACAGAGGTTCACTGGAAGATCGGTGTAATGCGGCAGGTGGAGGTTCCATAAAAACGGGAGTGGCTGGTGGAGGAGGATATGGGACTTGTTTGGGTGGTGGAGCTTGGGAAGTATGGGAAGTGGTGTCATAGTATTGTTGGTAGAGGGGAAAGGCTGGAGATGAGTTCGCAGTGGGAGGCTTCTGAGGTTGGGCCGATAGTGGGATATAAGCTGGGTTGGCGGGATAAACCGGTGGTGGATGACCCTTTGCCCAGGCCTGGTACATTTCAGCCATTTGCTGCTTTAACTTAGACATCTCTTCCTTCATTGCATTAACATCCAATTCTTCCACCTCTTTTGACGGATCAACAATACTTGCCTCCAATTCTTGGTTGGCCATATTCTGCCTGTCTTTTGATCGGGTGTTGTATGAGTGAGTTGCCAGAATGCCAGTCAACTAACCACCTGCCTGGACTCAATACATCAACAACAACCTTGTTAGTGATTAGGATTTTAACAGATTGGTAACCGCACATTTTGGGGAATGAATGCACCTAAGCAGTTAATCGTTTCTATTATGCATTTGATCAGCTGTTTGCATCATCCCGGCTTTTCCATTTACAACTTCCCTTCTTTTTCTCTTTCTTTTCATTCTGGCCTTTGCTCTTCTTTCTTTTTATCCTCTCATTTCCCTCTTGTTTTGCCATTGTTTCTTTTCTCTTATTTTCTCTCTTTTTCTTTTCTTTTCTCTTGTTTTTTTCTCTTCTTTTTTCTTCTTTTCTTCTCTTTTTCCTCTTTTGGTTGTGGTCGAATCCTATGGATATTGCCTACATATCATGACCCCGCATGAATCAGACCAAGCGTAGTTCTGGGATATAAGTGTGAAAATAATACGTTTTTGTGATTTTCAATTTTCATAAAAAGCAAATGTTGTGATTATAAAGACTCAAAACTAACAGACTCCAGAGAAACTAACAGACGCTGATGAAAAGATGAAATACAGACTCCAAAAATAAACTATCATATTCCAACAAAAGAAAATACAGACCCGAAAACAATTGATAGACTCCAGCGGAAAAGAAAATACAGACTCAACACAACTGACAGACTCTTAACGGAAAAGGAAATACAGACTCAAATGAAAAATCATGAATACATTAATGCTCCTGGTGCCCGCGGGACATCATTCGGTATCGCCGCGGGCCTATATGCAAGATCCCTTTGAAGTTGGTCCAAGTCACTCATTATCTGCTTAACGAATGTCACTGCCGCGAAGAAGGTAGTGCAAGTCATATCGTCACAGACTTGGCACTTCATAACGATGTAATCGGCGATGTTTCTAATTCTCTCTCTTATGACACCTTTTTCTTATAGCAACCGCCCAATCTGCTGGGCCCTGGCTTCCAAAGTTTGCTCGGCCACATGATTCTGCTCCTGAAGTTGTTGCAAATCTATTTCTAATTATGCCAATGCTGTATAACAATGTTCCCTTTCAACCTTGAAGTCTTTCGCCTGTTTGATCATTTTGTTTTCCCTGGCAATGACCCTTTTCTTTAATCCTGCAACCTCATTGTCGTACTTCTCTTTCAACTGTTTAACCAGGCGTGCTCGTTCATCTGCATTTTTAGCCAATTGCTTTCGAACCCTGGCTAGTTCACTTTCTGCCTTGTTCAAATCAAAACTATAGTCACTTACTTTCTACCTCAGGTTATTTATGAGTTTTTCATCTTTGGCACTTCGGGCGGGGTTTTCTGCCACTATTTTCATTTTCTGAATTTGGGTTCGAAGGGCCTCATTTTCTTTGGCTAGCCTTTTCTTTTCACCTTCATCTGTCGCTGCTTGCAAGCTATTCTCGAATTGAAGTTCTTTGACTTGTTTTTCCAACCTTCCTATTGTGGCCCTGTACTCATTCTCCTTAGTCAACCAAGCCCATTGTTCCTGTGACGCCTCGACAAATTCCTGAAGATTGGGTCTTTTAGCCGGCCTCCCAAACTCAATTTCTCTCCTATACCAAGCAAGGTACCCTGGTGAAACCTCACCTTTGGATCGATCACGTACATAGGTATTGGATGTTAAGTATTGACATTAGCTCCAAATTTGGCAGACTGCTGCTTCATTAAACTGACTGTTAGGTCCGATCTCGACTACTTGGGCACTAAGATCTTCATCTCTCGGAACTATCTGGCATCTCTCCAGCTGCCTCAAAACCCGATATGGAGCATAAGGCTGGATACTCCTGAGTCCCATCAAGAGGAAATAAGGCCCGGTGGCTGGCATATATATGACCTCATCCACAGACAGCCATCCAAATGTCCACTCTATTTGGTTTGCAGTGATGGAACGGAGGCGCGCTACCCACTCTGTGACCCCCTCCGGCAGGCTGATCCCGTTAACCCTTGTGTAAAATTCTTCTACTCATGTTTTCTCTGTCGACCCATATCTCATAAATTGAGGACGATGGCATAAGTGTTCGATCATCCACATCTGCAACAACACGTTGCACCCCTCAAAAAAGTCTCTTCCGGCTTTGCAGACTGTGAGAGCGCGGAAGATTTCAACTACTATCATGGGTGCGAGGGTGATGTTGGCCTGAGTAAGCAAAGTGCTGACAACTCCGGCTACTCGTATGTCAATATTCCCATCTTCTCTAGGAAACACCAAAAGTTCGAAAAAGACCACCATAAATGCGAAACGCCTGTGTTCTTCCCACTTAAGGCGGTTTCCTTTGTTGCAGATTTTATTTTCTGGCTTGTTGAACCCTCCTACATGACCATATCTGTTGTATATAAACTGCTATGTACAAAAACCAGCTGCCAAGTCTGGGTTGTGGACCCCCCTGCTTATTTTCAAAAAGTCTAAGAACTTGTGTACGGCTACGGCCCTTGGAGCAATTAGGTACTGGTGTCTCAGGGGAACTTTGGGATTCCCAATATATCCGGCTATTTCTTCCAATGTTGGGGTAAGTTCAAAATCTGAGAAATGAAATACGTTGTAGGCCGGGTCCAAAAATGTAACGAACGCCTTTATGATGTCTCCCCTAGGATTAATCTTCAACAACCCAGTGAGGCCTCCCAAGTATAGATTGACCGTGTCTTGTCCCGATTTACCCAGATCATCCCACCACATATGCAACTCCAAAGGGATCTTGTTCACGATTTCTATTGGCAAATTCTGACTTGTGCTCATTCTACACATTTATTAAGGTGGTTAAGCAAAAATCACAATTCAATTGACTCAAAAACAAATTGATGCTTTTTTTTTCAAATTAAATAAAATCCGGTTTTGCAAATATGGCCTTTCAGCACCTCAGAGACGAGGATTTTAAGGTTGTGTTGGCTAACCAGTGAAAACCTTGAAAAATGGCCACAGGCGGTTGTTCTTGCAAAAGCAGCCTTCTGGCGCCCTTTTAGGGACATTCAGCTATTTTTGACAAGAATGGCATCGCCCTAACTATTTTCAAATAAAAGTAATTTTTTTGTTTATTTTGGGCTATTTTTGCAAAAAGAAGTTGGACCCGATGAGGGTTGCCTACGTATCTCACACCCTATGAGAATCAAACTGGCGTAGTTTAGGCAAATTTGTCAAAATAAAACCAACTATTTTTCCTTTCTAAAACACAAAGATTTTCCCTCTTTTTTTCTTTTCTTTGAAAACTACAAAATTCTCTTCGTCTAAGTTTTCCTTGTAAGCCGGTCAATATGCAAATCCGAAGCAAATGAATGCGTAAGTAGCAAGTAAGATGCATCATAATGGTCTTTACATTTCGGGTACACCTGTCATAGACGGACCCAACCCCTGTGTTGAGTATCCAAAGTCAAATGCACATGATGCAAACAAACGTGCCTACTAGGGATCCGACATGAGGCTGAGTTATTCTAAGCTAAAAACCTGGGTATATTGTTCTAGACTTGTGTACCCGAGCGGACAACTCGAGCCGAGGAGGGGGCTACGTACCGGGAACAAAAAGGCCATCCGGCTTAGTAACTTGTCCGAGCCTCTTTCTTATTTCAAGGTATGACACTAACAGAATAGGGAGTCTCGACCAGCGAGCACATCCCCGAAGATGAGAAGAGAAGGGTTTCGTAACAGTTTATATATAGTTCAGATAATATCAAAGCGGTAAAAGTATCATTTAGCACATTAGGCCCAAACATGTAACAAAATCATATAAAGCCAAATATAATAATTTTTCTAAGCTCGAATTCTGAACCCTGAACTAGAGATTCTGGGTTCATTTCCTAGAAGAGTCGCCAGAGCTGTCACACCTCCTTTTTTACCTACACCCCCGAAAGGGTATATAAGGGAGTTTTTGCCAACTTAAAGTGACAATCGAAACGGGATTATTTTATTTAAAATTCAGAGTCTCCACTTGGGATAATTTATGGTGTCCCAAGTCACCAGTTCAAATCCCAAATTGAGGAAAAGATTGACTCTGTTTTACAGTCTGCGAACAGAAATCCGGGTAAGGAATTCTGTTAACCCGGGAGAAGGTGTTAGGTATTCCCAAGTTCCGTGGTTCTAACACGGTCGCTCAACTATTATAATCAGCCTATTATCTGATTTTAATACATGTTTTAGCCTATGGTTCAATTTTTACTTTATGCCGCTTTGAATTACTTTTAAGGAAGATTGCAGCGTTATTTAAAATACGTCTTGAACCACGTCACATAAATGCACCCACGGCTCTCGACATTTGATCTAATGTTGTTGAGATTTGAATTTGGATCACATAAATGTGCACCCGAGTTTAGGAAGGTAATTTATTAAAATAACGCGGCTAAAGCAATTACGAATTTGCAACTTTGCGAGAGCCATGAAAATTTCCTAAATGGTGCACCTCGAATTCTAAGGATCAAAACGAAGTTAGTTTAAATGAGGGCCATGCAATTGTCACTTTTGTTAAGCATGGAACACCTCAATCTATTCTAATTAAAGCGTCTATAAACTAGTACATGTGGGCCATAAGCTATTCTTGTTTAAGATGGCGCACTCTCACTAACCAAACCAACTAAATGATATTTGAAGAAAACTATTGGCTGCTTTTAAGTCAATGCTCAAACCCAAATTATTAAATATAAGGCTATCTGTACTTCATCTTTCAAAGCTTGGGCCTAAATTGAGGCCCAAGTATCAACTGCAAAGAAGGAGTCAAGAATGCAAGAGCATATAACCCCACTGGCCCATGTCTTCTGGTTTAGGCCATGCAGTCAAAACAAATGTTAATTCCCTTACTGGACTTACTTAAGCCCCGATTTCAGACAAAAGCAATTGCTGGCATAAACATTATCAAAATGCAAATCTAATCGAGACACGCTATTGTATTAACGATTCCATCTCTAAATTCCAATATGCAAGTACAAGTTAACTGACATGAACTTGCAATTTTATCCCAGCCTGCATTTTTGGGTCAAATTTACTAAGTGAAAGGCCTTACGATAACAACCCAAGTCATTGGGCTCATGAGACAAGCCCGAGAACCTGTAACATATTACCCTCTTTACTGAAACCATGCTGATACCATAATTGACGAAATGCTCATGCTTGCATTTTAAATTTTCTTAAACTAACTTCTTACAAACAAACATATGGGATTGGAACTGACATAGACCAAAAAACTACTTTAACTAAATACAATACCATGACGCCTTTTAGAGTGCAAAGTAGAGTCATGGACACCATTCAATACAACAAACCTTGATTTCAAACCAAGACAACTATCTGACACCTTCAAGCAGTTTCCCCTTACAAAAATGTTTAACAGTTTGTTCATACAAATAGGATTCAAACACTATCACAGTACCCCATACTCTGAAATCACACATTTAATCTAAACAACTAAACCATTCTAAGCTACTATCATGAGTAAACAAACCAATATGAACCAGAAACTGGACTGCCACAAAACTGAAGCATTTAATTGCACATAATGGTAGTAACCAACAGTAATTACATCAAAAATTCAATATTTCCATTTAAGCTTCAACTTGAGTTTCCAGATCTTCATACATGCTAGTCAATATTCAGTTCCATGGCAAGTTTTTGAGGGCATACCTGGAGATTGCCAAAAGGAAAAGAGGTGACAGCACAAAACAACAACAGCAGCAGAACTCAGCAACAAGAAATGAACCAGAAAACCAATTTTGAAACCCAGCAATGAGGTACAATAGCCCAGAAACTAACTTCAGTCGAATAATAAACCAGAAATCTTCCAACCAATCTCGATCTCAAACCATTTCGCACCCAAATAAAGCATACATTGCTTCAGCAAATTGAGGATCCCAAAATTTTAAGCAGGAAAAGCTATATGAAACAGTGTTCTCCTCCAGTTTTTTTAGCCGTTTTTGTTTTTCTGGGGATTTCTTATCTCTTCAGCTCTTGGGTCCTTTTTTTCTTTTCTTGAGTGGCAAGTTTGGATGCCTTTATAGGCAAGCTACTAGGGCAGACTCCAGGAGTCAATTTTAACACTTCAACCCTATTTACATTTTCATTTTTGCTCAAGAAACCTTAGTTTAAAAATCAGATTTACCAATTAGCCCCCACCCCAGCTTCCTAGAAGCTTCCCCAGTCAGTTACAAAGAGATTCCCAAGCCTAGACTACCCGAATTACCCCTTAATGACCCTGTTATTACCTGAAGGAACCGGACAGAGCATGGGTCGATTTGACCCAATTGAATTAATTCAGGTTCGGCCCAAACCAGTAAATCAAAAGATCAGAGGCATAAACCCGAACCCAAACCAAGTCGAATTGATTGAAACAAATGCTCATAATAGAGACGAGTCTGAACAACTTCAAAAATAGAAATCAAGTACTGGGCCAAAATTAAAGAAATTACCAGATAAAACCAACCTAATTAATCAAGATAAGTGACCTAATATTTTTAAATAACATGCATAATAAACAACCCATAAACAAGCACAAAAGACCTAACGGGACAACAAATAATAGAAGAAACGAAGGGGTAGAGAAGGAAAAGAACTGAGGAAAAGAAAAGAGACATACCCAAGAGGACAAAAGGGCCTAAGGAACAGCCTTCAACTCATCGATTCTGGCCCGATCCGAAGTTAATCGTAGGTTCTTAATATCAAGAACACATGACTAACATCGATTTAGGCCTAAAATCTTTTAACCCTCGCCAATTCTGACCTTTGGACTTTTAGGGTTGTCCCTTCAAATCCAGATTCGAGGAGCTTCATTAATATTCGAAGGAAATGGAGTGGATTTCTGGAATGAGGGTGAGACGGGGGTTCAGGGGTGTTATTTTGGTGGTGCATGGCATTGGCACCGCCGGGCTAAGGCGGTGGGAATTAGGGCGATGTCGCTAGGGTTTATCAGGGATAAGGGGGCTCTAAGAGGTGAGAGAGGGACAAGAGTGAGGGGTAGGGGCTATTCAGACATTTAAATACTCAAACGATCCCACTTCCCAACCATTGGATGAGCTAGGGATGGAGGGCCAGGATTAATTTGACACTGGTGAACTCGAAACGACGTAGTAACGCCCCCACACTACGTCGTTTGGTTAGGCTGGCTTGGACTGGGTGCAGTAACGGGTTTGGGCCGGGTATTAGCGGAATATTGTTTGATCCTAGGAGGGAAATTCAATTGATAAGACCAAAATTCAAATTCTCTTGTTTCAAAACCTTTTTTTTCTCTTTTTTTTCAATTTCAAGTTTTCTTTTTCTTTTTTTTTGTCAAAATTAAAAATTAAAAATAAAACCTAAATTAAATCCCAAACCAAATTATCCTGTCAAATTAAATTAACTAACTCTAAATAATTACCACAACTAATTAAAAACCAAATTCAAGGAAAAATTACCAAAATTCGAGATTAAAATTAAAAAGTGCAAAATAAACTATTTTTTGTGATTTTTCCCATTTTTATAAAACAACTAATTTGTTAATTAATCTTAAAATGTAGAATTAAATCGTAAATGCAAATGCAACATATTCTTTTGTATTTTTCACTAATTAAAATGCACAAACAAAATGCAAACAATTAACAAAAAATGCCACGAAAATCCACAAAATTGCAAGCACTGAAAGAAATTATTTTGTTTTAAATTTATGGGAGTAATTCTTATAGGGCAAAAATCGCGTGCTCACAACGGCCACTTTCTTATCAGCCTTAGCTCGAATCTCTTCCGCTTCAATCGGGGCGTCCATAACCTTGGCCTTCATCTTCAAAAGGTCAGAATCGAGCCTTACAATCCTGCTCGTCTGGACTGAGATGTTTCCACGAGCATTCTGGAGTTGAACCTCGAGGGTAGAGGCCATGACCAAAGCATTCTTCTTGGCCACAACTTGGGCATCTATCTGAGCCCTTAGCTAATTACACTCGTAATTATCCTAATTAACTTTTCCCCAAAGGCATTCCAGGTCCTCCGTCTTTCTCTGGAACTGGAGTATCAAAATATTAATCTTCGAGGGTAGAAGGAGGAACATGCATCCCCTCGAAACAAAGGTTACTTGTCTCTCGAGGCAGCCTTCGTAGTTCTGGCATCGGTTAATCTCGTACCGAAGGTGCCTCAACTCCTCTGCCCTTTTATCACAAAGAAGCCTGAGGGATTTCTCCCCATCCAAGGCTTTTCGCAACCTGGTTTCACGGCAGAGAAGCTCGGACTTGAGCTTGTCAAAATCCTATGAAAAAGAAGCTCGGTGAGAAAATAAGAATGCAAAACTGAAAAACCAACAAAGGCAAACCAAAACTCACCACACAACAGAGCCGCTAAGCCTCCACAAAAGTTGAGCGTACATCTACTGGCATGGTCTCATCGTCCCCAATTGAATCGCCCTCTATGGGGATACTATCACTCAAGACCCCGCTTGATCTAGATGGCCCCTGACCTCGAACATCCCTCGAGGTACCTTTGACAAGAGAAGAAGACAGTGGCAGAAAACTTGTATTACCTTTGACGGGAGAAGAAGATGGCAGTAGAAAATCTTTATCTCTCGAAGTACATTCGACCGGAAAGAAGACAGCGGCAAAGGAGGAACTAGCCTCGGGTGATGCAAGCTTAGACGATACATCTTCTTTGAGCCTCCGAGCATGGCTTGTCTCGCTATGAAAACCCTCGTCCTTCGAGGATTCCTTCCGTTTTTTATCATTCCTCGGCCCCAAAGCCGACAATCCTTCCTCCTCTCCGAGGGAGCACGGTCTCATCTTAGAAAATTCTTCAATGCCTACGGTAACAGAGTTAATACACATAAAAGAAAGTACCTTTCAAAGAAAACAAACCAGACATCATGTACCGTGGTGTTTTATCTCCCATCTACCCTTGGACAGATCTTGCCCTTACGCTCGTCATAAGTCGAGCAAGCTGCCAGTTTTCGAGTCCAATCCACCATGTTGGGGACCTTATCTAGTAGCCACGGGGTTGCTGTAGAAAAGGAAAGGAAAACATCTTTACGGAGTCTGCCTCCACCATGAACAAAAATGATAAAAACACAAGTGTACCACTTACGTGTGAAATTCCATTTCTCAGGAAAGGGCAGGAATTCTGCGGGGATAATATCTACAATCCGCACTCAGACAAATCGGCTCATCAACCCTCGGTCCCCGTCTTCTTCATTATTGGCAACAAAGGGCCGGGTGGGTCGACGTCGTAGAGTAATCAAACGTTGGTAATGCAAGGGCTGGTACAATCTAACAAGATGGCTGAGGGTGAACTTGAGCTCGGCTTTATCTGCAAAGTACCTTATCATCAACACTATCCTTCAAAACGAAGGGTGAACCTATGCTAGGGTAACCTGATATCTTCTGCTAAACTCGAGCACGACTCTATCGAGAGGGCCCAATGTAAAGGGGTACATGTATACGTTCAAAAACCCCTCTATATGAGCCATGATGCTCTCTTCCATGGAAGGTACCTGCAGTACCATCTTTTCTCCCCATCCGTAGTCTCTCCTAACCTCCTCGAAGTGTTCCTCTCCTATTGATGAGATGAACATCGATGCATGCTCCCAATTGTCCTGAACGTTGGTTGGTCTCTCTAACGTAAAATCCCTCCTCGAGACAAAGCACCTCAAGGTTAGCTCACCGAACGCTGACGGCGTACCACCGACCGAGCGAGAAGCAGAGGTAGAACTCTCCTCTTCTTGGTGAACGGATTTTGGCGTAGCAGCCATAATTATAGTGAAATAAGAGAAGGGAAATGAAAACTTAGGCGAAAGCTTTTAGATAAAATGGTGAGAGAACAGATGCAAAGGAGAAAACACTACTAGAAGGATAGTTGATGAAAATAGCAAAGTCCTCAAATGAGGGGAAAGCAAGCTCATATATAGAGCAAGCGGCGATTGTTCGCCTACTCTAAAGGCCAATTAATTCTGACTAGGCCATTATCACTTTTAGGGAAGTGTACCGACGGGACCACCTCGATCACTTCACGTCCATGACGTACGAATGATGCTGTCATACATCATTCAAGGGGTCAAGATTCCTATATCAATCTAGCCTCGAGATGGTGCCCGATCTTGAGGATCTCTGTTACTATAACTATGGGCTCTAAGGAGCCATCAATATCAATCTAGCCTCGAGATGGTTCCCAATCTAGAGGATCTTTGTCAATATAAAAATGGGCTCTAAGGAGATATCAACATCAATCTATCCTCGAGATGGTGCCCGATCTCGAGGATTTCTGTTACTATAACTATGGGATATAAGGAGCCATCAATGTCAATCTAGCCTCGAGATGGTGCCCGATCTCGAGGATCTTTGATAATACAAAAGGGGCTCTAAAAGGGTTATCAATCTAGCCTCGGGATGGTACCCAATATCAAGGGTCTCTACTATCCCAAGTATGGGCTCTAAAAGAGTTGACATCAAAAAATTTAAAAGATTAGCTTTGCATAAGCACTGAAAAATAAAATTTGAAGACTTGAAACAAAAGGGTCTCTTTGCATTCCCAAAAATACATTTACAGAATGTGTCTTTACAAAACTCCCCCGAGGAGCCCATACACAAAAAGAAAGAAAAGGAGAAGCAAAGAGGACGATGTGATTCTATTTCTCACCCTCACTACCGTCTGAATAACTTCCGGAGTCCTCATATGAAGTAGTTGAAGGTGCTGATTCTTCCTCCAAGGTTCTGGCTTTCTCAATCTCAACAGAGAGATCAACAACTTCGGCGCTTGCTTCCTCGAAGGCCTGGCTCCTAGCTTGCATATGAGCATAAGCAATGACCCGAGCCAGCTTTTGCTCGACCTTCTCGGATATCTCTTTAGCTTGATCGTTTGCGGTGGCGGCATCTCTCTTGTATGAGGACGAATCTTCATCGGCCTTAGCCTTGGCTACAGATAATGCAGTGACCTCCTTCTGAGCATTTCGAAGAAGATCCTGGGTCGAGGCCAACTCTCCCCGTAAAAGTTCTTTCTCCGAGGTCACGGCCCCATTCTGCTTCTTCAGCTCGAGGATTTCTGCATCATTGGCTGCAAATTCTTTCTGAAGTTTCCCCACCAGGGCATCCTTTTGCCCAATCTGCAAAGGTGGAACAAGATAGTAAGCATCAAGTTATAAGAATAAAAGGATGAACATATGAATGTCGTGTTACCTGCTCAGCAAAGCTAGTCCGTTCCTGGTGCACTCCCTCCAGACTCACCCGAAGCTCACTCAACTCCTCTCCCTTTAGGGAAGAGGAAGCCTTCAACTCATTTAGCTCCGAGGTGAGCTTCTCGAGCTCCTCCTCACGGCATGAGAGCTCGTCTTGAAGCTTAGAAAAGGCTTGGTCATACAATTTCTTGACCTGCAATAAAGAAGTTAGAAAGGCAAGGGTAAATATTTAAAACACAAATGGTATGGCAAGAATATCACCTCCTTTTGAAGCCTCTCAGCCACCTCAAGAGCAACGAGGGTGTCGAGATATGTGTCCTCGTCAACACCGATGAAGTAGTCCTTGAATGCATCATCTTCTCCTTGAGGGGTCCCCACATCGGTAGCACGCTTGTTCTGGGCATCCCTTATTTCCCCCGGAAAAAATAAAGGGCTCGATTCAAAGCCTCCCACGGTATCAATTTCTATAAGGGTTTTTTCTTGACCCCGAAAAATTTTGGATTCAGACCCTCCGAGTTCGCTAGTCGAGGATTCACCGGCACGAACTGTACCACGTCCAACTTAAGACTCGGGGACTGCATCCAAACCCTTCTCAAGGGTCTCCTCAGCATGAGTTTGGTCCACATTGGCCACCCCTTTCTCAGCGGCTTTCTGACAAACGCTTATGGAGCATCAGCACTCCGTCTTACCTTTTGTACCAAAGGGAGATCGCCATCATCATCATCTTCACGAAGGCTTGTCGCAGTAGTCGAAGTTAAGACTGTGGCATTGGTTTTAGTCTTGCGGACCTTGGGTTTATTTGATTCTGGAGACTCGGCTGACGCCTCCTTCTTCCTCTTCTTACCCTTATCGGGTTTTGAGGTTTGTTCTTCACCAGGAGGAGGAAGTCTCATCACCACACAATCTCCGAAGCCTGCATAGGCATGATGTATTAATTTAAGACCACAAAGAATACTTATATGAAATTTGGCAACGACAATAAGAAGGGCTTACCGTGGTTATTAGCCTGCCACCGCGTCTTGGCCAAATCACGCCAAGCACGCTCGTTGTATGGAAAAGCAGAGTCTAAATGTCTGATCCATCCCGAGAGGTCCTGGACCTTACCGGGGAACCAAACGGTGGCTACATAATCAAGAGAAAATCAATTCAGAAGAAGAAGAAGGGGCAGTAAAATATGCTCGATATAATAATACCCACGCTTCATGTTCCATTCCTTCAGGAATGGCATCCTATCAGCAGGGATAATGTCCAGGTTCTTACTCTAACAAACCGGCTCACCCATACCCGGTCTTTTTCCTCATAGATGCTCGCAAAAAATGTCTCGGCGAATCGAGGGTGAAGCTTGATTAAACCCCCTCGGAAGAGATTGGGGTTGTACAATCTGATCAAATAGTTAAGGGTGAAGGTCATTCCCTCAACCCGGTTAGAGAAATATCTGAGCATGTAAACAATCCTACAAAAAGAAGGATTGATCTGACCGAGTGTCACTCGGTACTGATGACAAAAGTCAAGAATCACCGGATCTATTGGTAAGGAAGAAGGGTCTACAGGGCCTAGAGTGAAGGGGTATATGTATACGCTAAAGAAGCTAGCTTTGTGTGTTACTATTCTTTCCTCAACTGTGGGGATCACTACTTACACTGCCTCCCCGCATCGGCAGTCTACCTTTACTCTCTTCGTGTCGGTCACCAAACTGATGTACCGGTACATGGGCTCGCATCGGCCCGGTGTAGAAGGTGGGTTTTCAATGGTGAAATAGGAGATCGTATCGAAGTGGCCAGGGATACATTGCTCAATACTTGGAGGTGTTTTTGGTTTGACCTTGGAAGGGCATGATGAAGAAGTAGTGCCCTCTTTCTGAGGTACCATTTTGGAGGTTTTGGCCATAACTATAATGAAGTTTCTAAGAAAGAAAATGAAGAGGCAAGCACAGAGAGGGGATGAATGCAGAAGATGGTAAATTAGCTCTGGAAATTTGAAGATATTGTAAAACTATGAATGACAAATAGTTGAGGTATTTATAGAAGCCGTTTGGTCAATGTTTGAGAAGCAGAAAAGTCGAACCAGTGACAGTTCATGGGCTTCTTGATAATCGTGCTGACAGCGACCTCTGCGCAGCCTTTGAGTCATGGCATTTAATGCTCTGATGGGCTGATGTCATAATGGAAGTATCGAAGAGGCAAGAATTCAAGGTCATTTCTTATCATTTCACTCTAATAAACGTGGGGACTATCTGTATACGACTAAAATCAGAGAGTCCAATTTTGTGATCATTATGGCAATTCACAGCCTGTCTTCAGAAGCCTCAAAGCATAGCTCGAGGTCTGACCCCAAGGGTTCCCAATGCTCGATCTCAGGGCAGTGCAAATCGGTGGCTATCTTAGACAAGTGGGAAATTCCCAAAAGGCATATGGTTAAAGCTGACCAGGTCTACAAGAATAGTACAAGTCTGTACCATGGCATTAAATAGTTGTACTAGCTATTTATCTTTGTAATGAATGCATATATACTATGTTGGGATTCCCCCTCCTATATAAAGGGAACCTTTGTCATTTTGTAAAGATACATGATATTCAATACAAGAACAAGAATATTCTCTGCTCTCTAACTTAAACATTCTCCATTGTCTTTCCTCTGATTTATTGCTTACATTTATTGTGTTTCATTGATTGTTCTTCATTTATTATTCATCATTGATCATAAAGAGCCATCATCAGGGCCCTTAGGTCTATTAGTCCTTCATCGGACAGCCCCATTCAAGCACTCTAGCTCGACCTCGAGGCCTGGCGTAGGCCAGCTCGAAACCCCGATTCACGGTCATTCGGTTTGCATAGCATACTATCCTCAAGCTCTTATTTTACTTTCCTAGCTCACACTTAGCATCTATTGCCTAAAAAATAGCATAAACATAAATCACGTATTTTTAGAACCACAAAATCAAATCTTATTATAATTACCATTTTCAAGGTAAACAGGGATATCAGGATCCAGCTGGGGTTAGAGTGATCCAAAATGATGAATTATTTGCGTCAGTTGACATTTTTGAAAGATATTGCAAATGTGCTAATAGATCTCTTTATGAGACACCCAGATGGTGCACCCTAAAATAGTACAGCTAGATATGAGTACTACAAAGATAGGCACTGGAAGCATTAAAGGGATAAATATTACCTTAGTATGGCTCCCATTCCTAGTAGAGCGAGAATTCTTGGCAACTCGAAGAGCTAATGGATGAAGCAATGAGAGCTAAAAGCAAAAAATGTCTTGTTAAAGTTTTCAAAAGAAAGTGATAGGAAGAACTATTAGCAGGTAAATAAGAAGAGAGATAAGGAAGCATTATGAATAAGGTGTGATACATGGATGACAATTGTAGGGAAAAAATAACAGTATTATAGAGTCTATAGCCAGGTGAAGGAAGGGACGAGGGGTGACAGGCCTTGAGACAACAAAAGAGTATAGGCCATAAATTTGTATCCTTATTTTGAGAAATAAGTTTGTGACTCCAACATGACTACCAGAAGGAAAAGTTAGATCCTTGAGTAATAGAAATCAGTATGGACTGGTGAACAAGATAAACTAAAAATGAATTAGGGATTGAGGTGATTTTATAATAGTCAGCATCATGAGAATTTTAGATTGCGTTCCGACGATAATAAAATGGACAACAGAAGAAGATCCATGATGAATTCAGAGAATGGTCACTCAGGAAGACGCTTCCCTAAAGCAAGCAATGTGAGCAAAGTTAAGCTTAAGGGACTGTATGTGCCAGTTACACTAAGTGTCATCATCTTGAGTAAGGAATTTCATTATCCTTGGTAACAGAAGGATTACCGTAAGGTGAGTAAGGGTCATTGATAATTAAAGGGTGCCAAATATGAAGAGGAAAAAATCTATAGACATGTCATCATAGCTCCAACTCTTAGTACTCCCCTAATATGGAATGATATGGCATTACGCCAGAATTAAGTGATTCTAACAATCATGGAATAATACGAAAAAAATGAAAAAGGGATGAGATTGCAATTATCCAAAGCCTACATATATGCTACGATTCCAGAACATTATGCAAACACGACGTCAAGGAGAGGAAGTAAGGGTTCCTGCCCGAAATGTTATTGATAGATAATGAGCTAGTGCGAGAGGTAAGTTAAGACAAAGGAAATAACCCAAGAAAGATTAAACAGAATATTGATATGAGAGTGGGCCAACGAGTGGTTAGTAGTTGATTTAGGAAGAGCCTAGTGATGGCTAGATAAGAGGATACAGACAAATCAATAGATCGTACAAGATAAACATAGTGAACCCCAACATGGGAAATTCAGCCTCTCAGTTGTGACATTATAATACTTGAGATATACTCATATGGGGAAGTTAAAAAGGGTACCGTATGAGTGTTACAGAAACAAAAAAATGTGCCACTAGGAAGACAGTCAAAAATATCAGTTCAAGAGCAAGCCCACAAGCACAAGGGCATGGGGATAAGTAACTACGGATAAGTATAGGCAATGAAGGACATCAGAAGGTTCGTCGAGTATACAATGTAAAAAGATCACAACTTTACAAGAGTCAGAGGGTCCTCCCTAAGTACTACAATGAAAGACTAGCTAAGGAAAAAAAGGAAGAAGGCTTCAACCTAAACTCAGTGACCTAAAGAGGAAATGGTCTTATAACAACAGTCTCACAACAACATTGTAAGCACTCCAAAGGAAAGTGGCACCTCCTGTGGCTAATGAACAGAAGTAAAATTAAAAGTAATATTCGAGATCATATGAGTTGCATGAAAACTCTGGCATATGTGGTCACTAAGATAAGCTAAGTATGGACGCAACAAGGAGGCAGAAAGACCAGGAAAGGTAATATCTTATATTGAAAGAAAGCTAAGATGGAACGAAAGAAATTATTCGATCAATGATCTAGAGTAGGTTATGTTATGAATGCACTTAAGGGTTTGGAGTTTTATACATGCAGCATATACAGCCGTAGAAGATTCTGGTATACGTTAAAAGCAAGAATTGAGCCTAGGTCGTAGACGAAGGATTGAATTGTTAAAGAATTGTATCATGCATATTCCTCAGTGCCTATGAAAGGATAAATAGAATAACTAATACTATGAACTGCAGATCGGGAGATAACTAAAGCCTACATAAAGGCCAATTAGAAGAAGGAGGAACTAAAGAGTTACATCAACGAAGTAAATCAAGAATCCGACTATTGGACCCAGAAGTTATAGAAATCATGATTGAGAACATAGCATAATCACTTTTAATATTATAGGTCAAGAGAGATAGCACAACAACCATATTCTATAATGGCTCTACAATAAAGCCAGTTAGAAAAATACCAGCCTCAAAAGAATTCAGTATGGAGCTCCCACTGGATTGTATAGGCACCAGAGGTGCAAGTATTATAATAGATCTTCAAATGGTGGATGTGATTTATACCTATGAGGGAGGGAGGTTATGAAAGAGAGATAGAAAAATATGAGGTGATATTTTAAAGTAAGTAAAGTAAAGGGGAACAATATACGAAATATTCAAGTATAGAAGGATGAGAGTAGTCCATAGTTCTAGTAAAAAAGTAGAAGCGTTGGGATTCAGTATCCAGGAATAATAGCAGCATCGTCAATGGCATACCTTCCAACCTATGGTTTCTAAGTACCGAAAGATCTGATTAGAGAGTAAAAGAAGAGTTAGAGACGATGTGATGTCTTGCTTGATGTTCCAGAAAAGCATAAGGGAATCGATTGCAAGTTAAAGTATGATTGAATGACAAGGTTTTAAAAAGACAAGAGTAAGGATAAGAATAAGGCAAGTGAGAAGGTGATGAAAATGGATAAGTCCTCGGAATTAAGCCCGTGAAAACAAAGGAGTTGACGGTTCCTCTAAGTTATAGAAAGCTTAATATAGCCTTAATGAACTAAAAGAAGTCTAAGACTAGTAGCATTTAGAAGATATGGGATGCTATAAAGTACGGTTATGGAAGTATAGTATCACCCCTAGGTGGATCAATCAAACTACTCAAGATGTCCCCGATGAGACGCGAGCCCTAGCGGTGATATTACATAAAAGATCACATTATCAGTGGTAGATGATGAATCAACATTAAGGTAAATCAACAATAGATGGATAAAAGTTCAATAGTATGAGATGAGATTAGACCATCAGTCTTAAGGATAAACAACGAGAGTAACTTGGACTTGGTTGCAGACCTCACTAACGATAAATCGAAGTAAGGATTATGATATAGTATGACCTAAGTAGATGCAGTAAAGTCATACGAATGGATAATCGGGTCTATGAAATAAGGATATATCCATATTCGCAAGTTCTACAAAGTACCGAAGAACTTCAGTACACCTATAGATGCCCAAAGAGGCATCTTATTAAGCCTTGTATATGTTTACAAAGTAAGGCCTAGAGATTGGCTAAATGGTAAAGTAAAAAGGAGAGAAGAGTCGCATAGGCACATTGACAGGGTCAGTATTGTAGAGGCTACATGGTAGGAGGTAGAAACAATTACGAGATTGGAAGGAATTCGATCATAAGTCATGGCATGGGAAAGAGGCCTAAAGAGGAGAATGCCCTGGCCTTTGGAGTTATTCATAGAACAACTGCCTAAATGGCAAGGAGAGTATTAAGGTATTCACAAGAGCTATAAGTTATGAAAATGATAAGAGCATCAGCCAACATTTCGAGGATGAATGTTCCAAAGGGGGAGAATGATGTTACGCCCTGCAATATTACGATGATGTTACGCCTTGCAATATAAAATTACGATGATGTTACGCTTTGCAATATTAAATTAAGACGATGTTGCACCCTGTAGTATTTTACGTTGAATTTGTCGTAAGGTATTTGACATCAGTCCAAGGAAAAGATTATTTGGAGATTATAAGGATTATGCTATTTCAAGCAAGTGATGAGTAAATTCGTGAAGGTGAGAGTAGAAGCAAGTCAAAGAGAATGAATTTTCGTTCAAGTTTGGCATGTTAGGATAAAATATAGGCAGAGCGTTAATACCCTATATTTATGGGCTACTACCATACAAGGTACCATATAACCATGATAGTATGATATATAAAAGGGTATTAAAAATGAGTAGTATTTTAAGTAATTTGAGATAATTATTAATTATGCGGGTAATTGGGTAATGGTATTAAGGAGTCTAAAGTGTGTTTACTGAGAAAATGGTAATAACAATTAAATTTGTTGATGGGACTCTAAAAATACGTGATCTATTTTTATGCTAGGTTGTTAAGCAGTTGATGCTAAGTATATGAGATTTAAAGACGAGATAAAGTAAAGTAGAGAGCTATAATCAAACCGATAGGTTGGTTACTCGGGGCCTGAGGCCTGTCGATTCTGGGCCTCGAGGTCGATCTCAGGGCTCGGCTACGAGCTATTGAGGGCGATCGGGGTAGGGATATCAGTTATGAGATAATTGGGCGAGGCTCTTTATGGCCAATGATAAGCAATAAATGATGAACACATAAGAAGATAATAAATGAAAGCAATAATATCAAGACAGTATATGAGAGAGCAAAGAGAGTGTTTTTCTATATTCCTTATGGAGCAAGTGGAGCAACAGAGTTTACAAGAATGGTAGGAATGGCCCTTATATAGGAGGGGAATCTTAACATAGTACAAAATACATTAACTACTCGGATACGGAGATGGGACAGCTAGATATGATGTCCTGATGCCCCACATTGGGTTTAGAATAGCCTGCTAGGCTTTGTCAGTCTTAGCCAAGCGTCTTGGGAACTTTCCAATTTTCTAATATAGTCGTTGGTCTGCACTGCCCCAAGATCGGGCCCCGATGACCCTTGACAGTGAGTCTCGACCTCGGTCTTGAACCTCGAGAAGCACGTTCGTAGGGCACCACAATGACGAGGAAATTGAACACCCCCGATTTTACCGCACACAGATAGTCTCCGCGTTTCTTAGAGTGAAAGTGATAAGAAATGACCTTGAACTTCTTCCTTCTCCGATGCTTCGTAACTATGCCAGGCACAAGGTGCCAAGACATGGTGCACATGCAGCCCTTGAAGATTTTTGCATTGACTATGGCAGTTGGCTGTCTCTTGGCCTTCTTCAATGCGCACGCGGGGTTTCTTTAAATACTCCCCTTATTATTTTCTATATTTCATTGTATTCCTAAACCTCAAAAAAAGTTCGTTCTTTCTTTGCTTTCATTTTTTCTTAGGAATGCACCTCTCCTTCTTCTTCCAAAAATTTCTAGAAATGGCGAAACTTCTGCCTCCTCTTCTTAGGAGGTTGTGGCCTCGTCCCCTTCGCTCCTATCTCAAGGTGAAGTGATGATGCCTCCTCGTGCGGAGGAATGTGTTCTAGTGTCTTTCGCGATGGCTTCTGATTTCAGGGAAGAGAGACCCTCTTCGAAGCAGAGCGCAGCAAGCCGGTGACTCAATATATTAGCTCGTTAATAGACATCAGAAGAGTGAAAGCTGATTGTCGTTGGTGGGACGCGGTGCTTGTGGAGATCCCTTCTCTGGAGGAGGATATTATAACACACAAAACAGGATTCCTCAGTGTGTACACCTATCCTTTTACTCTAGGGCTGGTGGGGCCATCTTCGCCCCCGATCGACCCGTGATTCTCGACTTCTACCAACGATGCCAAGTGAACCTTGGCCAAATTCATCCTTCATTTTGGCATGTTGTTTACATGATCAGGTACTATGTGAACATGATCAGGAAGATGACCTTCACTCTTGATCATCTGGTCAGGATGTACAGCCCCCGTCTCTTCCATGGGGGTTTAGTCAAACTCTGTTGTTGAGCCCTTAGGTCCCTCTTTGCTTGTACCGAGGAGCTCAAAAAGGGGGGATAGATAAGACGATTTGTCCGAGTTAGGGCTTCTGACCTGATCCCGGCGGAAAAGATACCATTCCCTGAGAAGTGGAATGTGGAGCGTAAGTAGACATGCTACCTTGCCTTCCCTCGTTTCTCTCCGGCTATGTTCTTTCAAGCACTTAACATGTATTATTTTTTGTTACTGCAACTGCAGCAATTTACCCCGATGCGGTTTCGGACCTTCAACATTGGGTCGGTCGTCTGTACTCGATTTTCCCATATGTTGAGCGATTGTGGAGTGAGATATCCCAGTCACGGTGGGAAGCCAAGGATCATGGTGAGAATTTACCCTTGCCGTAGTCATCCCTTTCAACTTAAATAGCTACTGGAGGCACTCCCGTTCCCTGTGCTTACCTCTTGCCTTTGTGTAGGTTTGGGGGAAGTCTCCTTGATGAAGGGAGCTTTACCTGATGAAGGGAAGAAAAGACAAGGGGATCCGTTAGACAGACCTTTCGAAGCTAAGAGGAATAAGGCAGAAGAGACTAAGGTCAACTCGGCATATTTAACCCCGAAAACGGTAGGAAACCCTCGAGTTAAGGGTGAGAAGGAAAACAACATCTCGATGACACCTGAGGAAGGGATAAACCTGCCCGATCCTAGGGTCATAGAGATGGTGGCTTCCGAGCCGGAGATTGATGCCATTGCAGCCCCACTTTGCGGCGAAGAGACAATTGAGGGAGTATAAGGTTCTTCCCCCAAGCTGGTCGGTGGTCAGAGTTCTCTTCGATTTGAGGTGCCTTTGTTAGGTGGTTTGGAGGGGCCTAGTTCAGGGACCCTGAATAGATAAGGGATGGCCCTGACTGACCTTGCCAGTGCTGTGGTCGTGATTGATTCTCCTCAGGGAAACCCTACCTTTTAACGGAATGCAGGATGCCTCGTAGGAAGAATCTCCTGATACGGGGATGCCTGTTAAAGCCGGAGATGTGCTCGAAAGGCTCCCAACCATTTCTGAGGGAGTTTCTGAGGTCGATGCTTCCCTCGTCTTTGGTGAATTGAGCAGGCTTTGCGAGCAGGTAATCTTCGCTTTCCCTATCTATCACTTAGGCCTTGGTTGCCTCGACCTTTTTCTTTCTAACTTGTCTTTTTTCGTGGCTTTAGGCCAAGGTGCTTTACAATCAGACATTCACCTGGTATCAAGTCGAGGTAACCCACCTCGAGCGTGAGAAGGCTCTCCTTACTAAGCAGGTTATCTAGTCCCCATTTGCCTTTATCTGAATATTTTTCCAGATCCTAGTGTTTTAACATCTCGGATCTGATTTGTGTAGTTTGAGAAGGAACGCGCCCTGCTGAGGGAGGAGCTTCGGGCCAGAGACTCTGAAGTCTCCAAACTCAAACGGAGTGAGAGAGAGATGGTGATATAAGTTGGGCGTCAGCTTAGTGAGGCAAGTGAGGATAGTGGCAAGTACAGAGGTCTCCATTACGAGCTGGTGGTTGTATTAACCAGGATCAAGACTGAAGCCGAGACGCTTATATCTTTGCATGGAGAAAATGCCATTACGACAAGCACCCAAGCCGGAGGGGAACCCGAGGGGGCCGAGCCGAGGTTGACTCGGGCAGTGGATATATGTGTGGAAGATATCGTTTTGCCTGTTGAGTTCGAGAGAATGGAGACCCTAGAGAAGAGATATTTTGCCTTGCTTGCTTTTGGGGGTGCGCTGAGCAGTGGCTCAGGAGGTGACAAAAGAGAAGGTGGATCCCCCGGAGGGGAGGAGGCCGTCAAAGAGAGGCAGATGAAGGACCCGTAGTTGTCGGAGCCTCCGGAGGGGAGGAGAGTATCGAAGAGAGGCCGCTGGAGGATCCGTAGTCATCGGGATGAAACCTTTGGTGGAGACATCGGAGACCTCCCTTTCGATGTTAGATTAAGATTCTGTTTGGTTCTCCCTTTGTAAGGGTTTTTTCAAGACTTGTAAACGTCCCCATGGAGGTTATAAGAAGGGTTTTTATTTCTTATTCCTCCCTTCCCTTTTGCTTTTCGGAAATACTATGTGATGTTCTTTGACTTTCGAAACAGGATCCCATCTTTGGGTTAGACCCCCGGGCTTTACTAACATCGAGACTGGTGATAGTGACTCGTACACACTGAGTCGGTTACTTCTTAGGGTAAGCTGGCATTTGAGCTCTTGTGTTTTTTCTTTCAGGCATTTTTACTAGGTTGAGCTCAGTCTCCGAGTCAGATCTCGACTTGAGTTCATCTGACCCTCAAGTTTTTAGGATTTCGAGCTGGACCTTGGGCTCTTACGCGTTGGGTTGGAGCGACCTTATGTGCGGGTGTCCCTGGGGCTCATTAGGCTGGTGACAATGGCTCTTACGCTTTGCCCTTAGGCATGTATAGTCAACTATCTTGGGTTTAGTCTCCAAGTCAGGTTTCGACTCGAGCTCAATCGACCCTCAAGTTTTCAAATTTGCATGGGCTGGCGACAGTGGCTCTTACGCCTTGGGTCGAAGCAACCTTTTATGTATGCGTCCTTGAGGCTCATTAGGCTGGCAACAATGGCTCTTACGCTTTGCCCTTAGGCATCTATAGTTAACTATTTTGGGTCCGGTCTCCAAATCGGGTTACGACTCAAGCTCATTTTGACCCTCAAGTTTTCATATTTCAAGCTGGCGATAGTGGCTCTTACGCTTTTGGTCAATGCAACCGTTTAGTGTGTGTGCACCTGAGGCTCATTAAGCTGGCGATAATGGCTCTTACGCGCTTGGTTGATGCGACCATTTATGTAGGCTTTATTTTCCTCTCGTTAAGGACTTTTGAAGCAATTTTTGCCTGACTCGTCGTCGGTTCGAGAAGAACCTCGATTTCGAGTAACTTGCAGCAATGTTTGAGCACCTCGGGTGGTTTGGCTCGGAGGCTGAGTAGCTCGAAGCCTGTGATTTGGAGCTGACATGGTCGAAGCTCTTTTGTCGATGTCGAGGTTAGCCTGTTTAACCGATTCTTTCCGAAGTAGATTCAGAGTAATTTGAAGGCTTGTATAGGCTGGCGATAGTGGCTCTTACACCTTGTAGGGACGGTCGGGCATCCCCGAGTCACTTTAGTTCGGCTGGTACAGCCGTGTGACCGGAGTCACTTGTATTTGGTCGGAGCCTTTGAGTCCCGAGTGAAATAATTTCGGCATCTATATCAAGGGTATGCCTTTTTAGGGGGCTTAAAAGTTTGATATATAGCCGAAACTTTGGGATCGGGTCTATGCCTTTAGTGAGATCTTACAAGGTTTACATGTCGTTGAGGTCTTACAGGTTTTTCATGCCCTTAAGGTCTTACAGGTTTTTCACATGTTGTTGAGGTCTTACAGTTTTTGCATGTCATTGAGGTCTTACAGTTTTTACATGCCGTTGAGGTCTTACAATTTTTGCATGCCGTTGAGGTCTTACAATTTTTGCATGTTGTTAAGGTTTTACAATTTTTACATGCCGTTGAGGTCTTACAGTTTTTGCATGACGTTGAGGTCTTACAATTTTTACATGCCATTGAGGTCTTATAGTTTTTGCATGCCATTGAGGTCTTACGAGACCGAGTTTTCCCGCTCGGGGTCTTACAGCCTCGGGTTTTGATAAGTCAATAGAGATGGTGCTTGACGGCAGTCCCTAGTCATTGAGGATTTCTTGACTCAGGAGCCATTATTTGCAAGCTTTATATTGCCTCATCGAGGGCTTATGATTTTGGATATCCCGACCCTGAGGTTGCACGTTTTTTGAGATTTTGGCATCAGTCTCTGGGTGTTTGTGGCACCTTCAGTTTTGGAGACGTTTTCCGATCTTGGTGTTGCCTCGTTGAGGGCTTACGAGTTTGGAGTTTTGACCCGGGGGTCATTCAGGTGTCAAATTATTAATGCTAGTCTCCGAGTGTTTGGAACATTTTTGACATAGGAGTCCTCTTTGCTGAAACGTCAAGTTTCTTTTGAAGCGTGAAGTGCTTTGGTGAAAAGTGTTCTTTGATTACCTGGTACAAGTACACATGTCTTTGCCGTTAAAAGCTTGGCGGCTATATATGGGCACGGTTCGTTCGACCGTTTGGCCCTGTACATTACTTTCCCCATCGGGGTCCCATTTGGGATGCTTTGGCTTTCCCCGAGTAGATGACCTTTGGGGGCCCCCCCCCCCCAGTATTCGAGGTGGATCTAAAAGAAATCTCGAATACTTGTTAAGTCTTCTTCAGGCACTGTATGGTCGTTGCCTCGTTAAAAACCTTGCCGGTAAAACCCTCCCAAGGACAAAATTCGGCCGAAGGAAAAGAGTGCAACGGATGCTCGAGGATGTTCTCGGAATTTTCCATCAGATGCCCTAGAAATAATATAGTTTTAGCATAGATATGTTCCAATTGCTTGGAAGTTGTTCGCCCTCCATGGTGTTGAGCTTGTAAGACCCTTTGCCGACTACTCCGAGTACGCGGTACGGTCCTTCCCAATTTTGGCCCAGCATTCCTTCATTAAGGTTTCGAGTGTTAAGGGTGACTTTCCTTAGAACCAAGTCCCCAATTCCAAAATATCGGAGGTTTGTTCTCCTGTTATAATATCTTTCGATCCTTTGCTTTTGAGCGGCCATTCGGACCAGCGAGGCTTCCCACCTATCATCCAACAATTCGAGGGTCGTTATGAAGTTGATGACTTCTTTTTCCCTTATTTTTTCGAAGGCCTGCGCTTCCACCCATTTGGAGAAATATTCAGTCATAAATAAAATATATCTAGCCTTACATGGTGCCGTTGGCAGGGGTCCGACGATGTCCATCCCCCACTTCATGAACGGCCATGTCAATAAGACCGAGTGCAGCCGTTCACCGGGTTGGTGAATCATTGGGGCAAATCTCTGGCATTTGTCGCACTTCCGGAAGAATTCTTTGGTGTCCTTTTCCATGTTGTACTAATAGTAGTCTGCTCTGATTACCTTTTGGACCAAGGCATCGGCTCCGAAATGATTTCCGCAGATGCCCTCGTGAATTTCTTGGAATACATAATCTGTATCCCCCGGCCCCAGACATACGGCTAGGGGGCCATCAAAAGTTCTTTTGTATAAAGTCTTGTTTTCATCGAGAGAGAATCGGGATGCTTTAGTTCGCAGGGCCCTCAACTCCTTTAGGTTCTCGGGCAATTTTCCGTCTTTCAAATAATTAAAGTATTTATTTCTCCAGTCCTATGTTAGGCTGGTGGAATTAATCTCCGCATGACCTTCCTCGATTACTGATTTAGATAGCTAGATGATAGCCCTGGGGATTAGGTCGTCCTCCTCAATAGATGATCCCAGGTTTGTGAGGGCATCGGCCTCGCTGTTCTGCTCTCGAGGTACATGGACTAAAGTCCATTCTTTAAAGCGATGTAATACGACTTGGAGTTTGTCCAAATATCTCTGCAACCTGTCCTCTCGGACCTTGTAGCTCCCATTCACCTGGCTCACTACTAGGAGTGAATCACACTTTGCTTCGATGGTCTCGACTCCCAAGCCTTTGGCCAGTTCTAAACCTGCAATCATAGCCTCATACTCGGCCTCATTGTTAGTCAATTTTGTAGTTTTTATGGATTGCCTAATCACGTAGCCTGTAGGTGGCTTTAGGACTATACCTAGTCCGGAACTTCTCACGTTCGTGGCACCATCAGTGAATAGGTTCCATACCCCAGAAGACGTTCCTGATTTCAGTAAAAGTTCCTTTTCTACCTCGGGCACGAGAGAGGACGAGAAATCGGCCACAAAGTCTACCAGAATCTGGGACTTGATGGTTGTTCGAGGTTGATACTCGATATCATACCCCCAGAGCTCGATGGTTCATTTGGAAAATTGACCCGATAGTTTGGGTTTGTGCAATATGCTCCAGAGGGGATATGTCATTAGTACACAAATGTGATGGCATTGGAAATCGGGTTTAAATTTTCGCGATGCACTTATTAACGCGAGAGCCAATTTTTCGAGGTGGGGATACCTACTTTCAGCATCCCCTAGGGTCCAGCTTATGTAATAAATAGGGAATTGCGTAACTTGCTCTTCTTGAACTAGCACTCCGTTTACTGCTATCTCGAATACAGCCAGGTATAGATATAGTATTTCATCCACCTTTGGTGTGTGGAGCAGAGGTGGGATAGTCAGATATGGCTTCAGCTCTTCTAATGTGCGTTGGCACTCTGGAGTCCATTCGAAGTTGTTCTTTCTTTTGAGTAAGGAGAAGAAATGATGGCTCCTGTCGGATGACTTGGATATGAATCTCTGCCCAGAGCCGCTATCCAACCTGTTAGTCGTTGCACGACCTTTACATTGTTTGCCACCGTGATTTCTTAGATGGTCTTGATTTTATCAGGGTTGATCTCGATCCCCCTATTTGATACCATGAAGCCTAGGAATTTTCTCGAACCTACTACGAAGGCACATTTATCGGGGTTGAGCTTCATGTTGTAACTTCTAAGGATGTCGAATATTTCCTGCAAATGAGTTAAATGGTCCTCTACACGCAGGGACTTAACTAGCATGTCATCAATATAAACTTCCATAGATTTGCCTATTTGACTATCAAACATTTTATTAACTAAACGCTGGTATGTAGCCCCTTCATTTTTCCAGTCCAAAAGGCATTACATTGTAACAGCAGGTACCATACTTTGTGATGAACGAGGTCTTCTCCCTGTCTTCGGGTTTCATCTGAATTTGATTGTACCCCAAATAGGCATCGAGAAAGGTGAGGGTCTCGTGGTCGGCCGTAGCATCGATCAGACGATTGATGTTAGGCAACGGGAACGAATCCTTGGGACACGCCTTATTTAAGTCTTTATAGTCTAAGCACATTCTTAACTTATTTCCCTTTTGGGGTACCACTACTACATTGGCCAACTACTCGGGGTACTTTACCTCCCTAATGGACCCTATTTTAAGGAGTTTCGTTATCTCATCCTTGATGAATGCGTGTTTTATCTCGGACTGGGGTCTTCTTTTTTGCTTCACCAGTTTAAACCTGGGGTCGACACTCAGTCGGTGGGAGGTTATTTCCGGTGGGATACCTATCATGTCTAAGTGGGACCATGCAAAACAGTCGATATTATCGATAAGAAATTGAATAAAAATTTTCCTGAGTTTGGGGGTTAATCCCGTTCCCAGATATACCTTACGATTGGGGAGGTGCTCCATCAAAACAGCTTGCTCTAGATCTTCGATTGTCGATTTCGTTGCATCCGACTCTTCGGGGGAAACGAAGGTTCGAGGAGCGAGGAAATCTTCTTCGTCATCTTCGGGGGTCTGTATATTCCTAGACACATCTAAGGTCGGGAGTACCGAGGTCTACTCCCCCTGGTAAACCACAAACATTTCTTTCGCTACACGTTGTTCTCCGTATACGGTCGTTATGTCGTCCTTTGTCAGAAATTTAATCATCTGGTGCAGGGTTGATGGTACTGCCCTCATGTTGTATATCCACGGCCTGCCAAGCAATGCATTATATCTTATATCTCCATTGATGACTAGAAATTTTGTGTTCTGAACCGTGCTGGACGTGTCGACTGGGAGGGTGATTTCTCCTTTAGTTATTTCGCCGGTCATGTTGAAGCCGTGGAGGACCCGGGAGGCGGGTATGACCTGGTCGAGTAACCCGAGCTGCTCTACTACCCCTAACCTGATCATGTTGGCCAAGCTGCCTAGATCTACGAGCACACGTTTAACTCGAACGCTGTTTCAAAGAAATGAGATTACCAGTGCGTCTTTGTGTGGTTTTGTCAAGGTCTTGAGATCTTCTTCACTAAATGCTAGAGTATCTTCAGCCACGCGGTCTCGGATTGGCCCATCTGTTACGGCGGATATTTTTTTCTGCTTGATCATGGGCCCATGGGGAATGTCGGCCCCTCCAATAATCATATGAACGACGTGCTGAGGGATCTCTTTTTGTGCCCAGGCTGGAACAGCCACAACACTTTCTCCCCGGTCTCCCAAGTAGTTATTTTCACCTCTATCTGATGAGTTAGGCATTTCAACCTGAAATTTGAAGATCTTGGATAAGAACAGGTGTGAAAGATAACTTGCATTGTGTGACGAAACCAGCAAGAAAATAATCACTATTATTCTTAGCCCACAGCGGGCGCCAAACTATTTACCGTGAAAATAGTAATAACAATTAAATTTGTTGATGGGACTCTAAATATATGTGATCTATTTTTATGCTAGTTTGTTAAGCGGTTGATGCTTTAGAGATGAAATAAAGTAAAGGAGAGAGCTATGATCAACTGATAGGTTGGTTAAACGGGGCCTGAGGCCTGTCGATTTCGGGCCTCGATGTCGATCTTAGGGCTCGGCTACGAGCTATTGTGGGCGATCGGGGTAGGGATATCAGTTATGAGATAATTGGGGGAGGCTCTTTATGGCCAATGATAAGCAATAAATGATGAACAAATAAGAAGATAATAAATGAAAGTAATAATATCAAGAGAGTATATGAGAGAGCAAAGAGAGTGTTTTTCTATATTCCTTATGGAACAGGTGGAGCAACAGAGTTTACAAGAATGGTAGAAATGCCCCTTATATATGAGGGGAATCTTAACATAGTACAAAATACATTAACTACTCGGATACGGAGATGGGACAGCTAGATATGATGTTCTGACGCCCACATTGGGTTTCGAATAGCCCGCTAGGCTCTGTCGGTCTTAGCCAAGCATCTTGGGAACTTTTCACTTTTCTAATATAGCCGTTGATTTGCACTGCCCCGAGATCGGGGCTCGATGACCCTTGACACTGAGCCTCGACCTCGGTCTCGAACCTCGAGAAGCATGTTTGCGGGGCACCACAATAATGAGGAAATTGGACACCCCCGATTTTACTGCACACAATGTGGCAGTAGCGTAAGAGTCTTTAAGTGTCTCTTAGATAACCTTGCTAGGTGTCACTTTGAAAGAAATTCTTAGATAAGCCATAGTAACATTCTTTATTAAAAAGCCTTAGAAGATTCCTCCAATCCAATAGTTTGTACTATTTATTTTAAAGTTTTCCACTTGAACATTCTCTCTTTCCATGCTTTTAACGTTGTCTTTGTGATTTCTAAGTTCTTGACAAGCTTACCTTATTTCTTTATTCTTTCTATTTTGATGTTACGAGAATTGACAAAAGAAAAATACCATTGTACTTTTGGGGAGGTCTCAATTCAGGATAACATCATTTTGGGAGAGGTCTTAGCAAATTTGTTTTTGCCTATTTTAATATGAAAATTTCGAAAATCAAATTGTTTATGATTCAGTGGCTAGGAATTTGTTTTAGGAAAAATCCGTATGATTTTTCCCTACTCCGATCTTGTCGTCACTAGTTTTGTCACAATTGTCATGTGTTAGAGGGATTGTCAAGAGAATCGACTTAGGTATGTTAAGGTTATCCCTTCTTTCTTTTTGGCATGAACTATACGACAAAAACAAAACGAGCAAATGCACAACTTCCATAAATGACTCTATTCATAGACATACTATAGGTCCTATGTTCTTTATTCCCCATGTGTCATATTATTCTATCATCTGTTCATGGGTCTCAAAAATACGTAAGTTGGTAAAGTTTATTTCATGGTATTAATCAAAGGCATAATGGTCTTATGACGTACCGAGAGATTTTATTAACGTATCTCATATGCATTTCATGCATTTATACATGCACATTGACCCATGACCAGATGGCATTATATATATATATATATATATATATATATATATATATATATATATATATATATATATATATATATATATATATATATATATATATGGGATATGGGAAAGGTTATGGCGTTATATACGCACCACCATCTGATCAGCTGGTATACGTTGATGATTTTGCCCACAGTGGCAGAGATGATATGATGGGATGCCCTCAGAGGCCTGATGATGTTATGAAACATGTACATATGCACGACATGATATTCATACGCATATACATGACACTATAATTATTTAATGATTTACAGATTTATCCAGACTTACAGGTTGAGTCATATACTCTATTTTTCTTCCATGTTTGTTATGTACTTATTTATGTGCCTTACATACTCGGTACATTATTCGTAATGACGTACCTTTTGCCTGGGATCATTGTGTTTCATGCCCGCAAGTCCCCATAGACAAGTCGAGAGCCCTCCAATAGGCTATCAGCTCACGGGAAGATGTTGGTGCGCTCCATTTGCTTCGGAGTTGCTTGTTTGGTTAGTATGATTTAGACGTGTATTGTTTGGTATGGGGGGACTCTGTCCCGACCTTTATGAAAATTATGTATTCTTAGAGGCTTGTAGACAGATGTCGTGTACGTAAAAGATTGTATGGCCTTGTCGGCCTATGTTCAGTATATGAGTGGTTATTTTGGTCTTATAGGCCCGTATGTTTTGTGTATACGTTGGTATCATATGTTGTATTCTACTTACCTCACGACAGCCTTCCGCCTTAGCTATTGATGATTGTATGACATGAAAAGATATATTATATTGGTACTCGATTGAGTAAGGTATCGGGTGCCCGTCGCAGCCCATCGGTTTGGGTTGTGACACTTCCTAACAAAATTATACTCTTTGTTCATCATCACCGCATGTTCATATTATACATGAATTTCAAACCAGCGAGTATAAAAGCAAAAATAATCTTCACCTTTTGTACATATTTACAAGACAGTGTAAATTCAGCATATTACAAGACTTAAGTTATTACCACACCCTAAAACAGCAAAACAAGTTATCAAATTCAAGTTACAAGATTTTGGTCCTGAAATCCAATAAGCCTCCAAAATAACATACATAAGTGTGACATATAAATCATGTCAAGTCCCAAACTATAAAAAAAATCTAGGTGCATATGCAAATGTGATCTCCACAAAATCTCCCGAAAACTCTACTCTAGAAGGCCTTCTTTAAATCTCTTCTCGCACATTACCTACGATATAAAATAACTATCTTTAAGCATAAAGCTTAGTGGTGTATAAACTTTTGGATTGGAGTAATTACATTCTCCAATTCCCTTTTTTAGTCATGGGTATCTCATATGAAACATAAATTTAAAGCAAGTAATCAAATATATCAAAAGTATAGAATATCAAACCTTGAAGTGTTTCCAAATATCAATAACAATGTTCAAGATTCAAGTGTCAAAAAAGCGTTTACTATCAGTCCAAGAGAGTTTGCCAAATATCCATTTTTTGCCCAATATGTATATCATGCCATCACACTAAGCATAATCAGATATCAAGATGGACCGAAGCCCCAAATCAAGTAGGGTTGAAACCCAATAGTCAGAGAATCAAGAGCCATATCAAAATGGTTTCCTAGTTCATACTTAACATGGACAAGTTCTGTAATTTAAGACAAACTACAAATCCAACGTCAAGATGGAAAAAGATCTGAATCAAGAGGCATAATATTGGTGATGAATTCGTTGCCACAAGAAGGACAAAATCTCAACAAGGATGCACAATGATCAAGCAATCCGTACAAGTGGGCGAGTTAGCGAATATCTTGCAATACATGATATAACACGAATGCAACGATATAAATTGAAGAAAAGGGAAACAAAAGCTCAAGTTATTTCAATACGTTCCAGCAAGTAAAAAGAGTACAACTTCAAGTTTATACACAAACCTTGGTGTTTTATCACAAAACAATTCCATCACAATTTGAGGACGTTCGAATTGTCTATGCCATAAACCAACTAAATTCGTCCACTTTCTCAAACACTTCCCCTTATATTTTATAAGGGTATATATACCTTAAATACATAATCAAATATTTATACAAGTTCAGTGATTCCAACATGTCGAACTAAATATGACATTGGTGAAAATCACCCTGAATGTTTAAAATAGAAATTCTGGACAGTACCATTGTCTTGTGTTGTGGCTAAGTTGTGAAAATGTGAACGGAGGAACTAGACTTTATGATATTCATTAAAGTTGTAGATATATGTCTTAGAGTTTCATGAAATCTTGAATCATCCCTATATCAATTTCGTACAGTAAGTTATGATCAAATACTAATAGTAGGACATGGAGGGTTTGTAAAACTAAAACTCTTGGCAGCACATGCCCTGTACTTTACCACCCTTTGTCGGGTAAATACAAAAAAATTAGGTTTTGGTGCCTGAATAAGAGTTATAAAGCTATGAAATATCGTTCCAAAAAAGTTTGGATCATCTAAAATGGAGTTCTATAGAAGAATATATGAAAAACACACTAATAGTTGTCTAGTGTTAAAACGAGTTTAGTAACTTACCACGAAAGAGAGGAACAACTTGAGCTTCACCAAGAACTAGTTTGGCTAGTTAATTTAGTGAAAATTTCTTATGGTTTTCATGTATTATTTCATGTGATAATAAGGAGAGAGGGTAGGGGTTTTCTTTGGCATGAAGGAATAAATTATGAGAGGATGTTATGGAAAAGCAAGTCACAAAAGTAATATATATGAACTTTGGATAAGTATGAAAACATGTGGCTTCCCAAACTACTAAATATTATTAGATAATAGGAAAGTTTGCTGCCAAAAACATTATATATATATATCTATTATGTTTAATAACAATTAATCAAAAATACCATGGAACTTCTTTGTGCATATTAACACAATCTAAACTAAGCAATTTTTATATATCGTCAAATTCACATTTAGGAAGTTATAAGTAAAATCTATCTTCATTATAAAGATGCTTAATTGAGAATGCAAATATTAGTCAAAATTTTAGGGCATTACAATGGGATTATGTACGCGTGATGAGTCAGTTATTTAAGTGGGGGAGTTAGAGGTCATGTATGGAGATTCCTGTATTCTTGAGGTTTGGAGACTGGATGTTCTCAAAAGCAGACTATTCCTTTGGTTGTGGATTGTGAAAGTATATTGAAGACTACACTGCTGATTGTATGTGGTGTGGGTAGTTCACTGTAGACCTTTGGAAGGTTATTTACCTATCTAGGATGATGTGAATTGGTTTGGGAGCCAATTTAGAGTTTTAATGAGAAGGTGTATTCTACACTAGATTGGATTTGTTTATACAACATATGTTTTTGCTATGGTGAGTCACCAAGTGGAATCGATCTTATTCGCATCCTGATCTATTTCATGTGTTACTTTTTTGTGCTATGATGGGTGTGAGGTTATTTGATTATTCACACGCATGTTATAATCCTATTTTAGGCCTTGTGGTGGTATATGAGCGAGATAGGCCTTGTGATATTGGTTTGCTTATTGCACCTTAGTTGTGTTTAACTTTTTCCATAGTATAGTACGCTTATGCATCTTCCTATGGTTTTATTTAAGCACTCTATCATGCTTAATATTGATGCACATGTGTTTAGGAAAAATGAACATTATGGCTCGATAGATACTCCCATGTCAATTGATATGATTGGATCGGATTGCACGCTACTGTACCGATCTGACTGGTCATTTTGAGATTTAATATTTTATTTAGTGGTTCGAGGTCTAGAGCAACTTCATATTGTGTATTGTTATTTGCATGTATGGTAGGATTCGATTTTCGGATGCTTGGAACTAATTTGGATGAGTGATTCTCATTTTAGAAGCTAAGGTTAAAATATTGACTAGGTATGACTTTTGTGAAAGTGACTCTGGAATGGTATTTTGATGGATCTGATAGGTTCGAATAGTTATTTTGGACTTGCGCGTATGCCAGGAATCGAATTTGGAGATCCCTAGGTTGATTTGGCATGTTTTGCCGAAAGTTGGCAATTTGAAGGTCTAGAAATTCCTTAGGTTTGGCTATGGTTTGACTTTATGGTTATCAAATTCGAATTTCAGTTTTGAGACTTGGAATAAGTCTGTTAAGTCATTTGGAACTTGGCTGTAAAGTTTGGCGTCATTCTGAGTTGATTTGATAGGAATTGGACGAGTGGGTTTTTAGAAGTTCTGAAGTTTCAATGTAAATTTCATGCATTTCTTATGTCTGATTTGTGGTTCTAAATATTATTTTGATTTTTTGATCGTGTGACCCAGTTCGTGTAATATTTTTAGACTTGTATGGATGTTTGGCGTGGAGCCCCGAGGGCTCGGGCGAGTTTCGGATGCATTCTAGAGTGTTTTGTGAGAGTTTCTGGTTGTTGGTTTATGGTTTGGTACAGAAGGTCTTGCAAATATAAGATATGGTTCGCATTTGCGAGGTGGGTATCACTTTTTCTAGGTCTAGGGTGTTGGTTGTTTTCGCATTTGCCATCAGGACTCTGTATTTGCTATGTCTCTTTTTGCGAAGCCCAAGTCGCATTTGTGATAATGCCTGAGAAGTGGCATGTTCACATTTGCCAATTTCTTCATCGCTTTTGTCATTGGCCCAGCTTCGTATTTGCAAAGTTTTTGTCGCATTTGCGATGTTTGGGTGGGCTTGGCAGTGCTCGCTTTTGCAAACAATGGGATGAATCTGCGATGGTCGCATTTGTGAACCCTGGGTTGCAAATGTGACTTCTGCAGCTGAACATAAAGGTTGAATTACGAGATTTTAGCCTCATTTTTCATATCTTTGAATCCTAGACTTGGTATGAGGCGATTTGGAGAGGGATTCTTTACCTACAATTATTGGGTAAGTAGTTCTAATCAATTTTCACCTAAATTTCATTGTTATATATGAGATTTAACATCACATTTGTGAGTATCAAAGTGAAATTTTGGAAAATTTTGTCTATGTTTTGAAAAATAAAAATTTAGGATTTGGAAGTCGAATTGGACTCAAATATAAAAACAAAATACGTATATCGACCCATGGCGTTATGGGTCAAGACATACCCTTGGACCCGAGTTTTGACCGGGCTAGCCGGGGGTTGACTTTTTTTGACTTTTGAAGAATTGTATAAACATCATAGCTTTACTTATTGGAACTATTTTCTCTTGCATTATTTGATGTTATGAAGTCAATTTTCATTAGATTTGAGCCGAGCGGAGGTGAATTATAAAGAAAAAGTTATTTTTGAGTGTTGATTTGGCCAAGTTGAGCTAAGTATCTTGCCTAACTTTGTGTAGAGGAACTACCCTGTAGGGATTGGTTTGATTACACTATATGTGCATTACGTGAAAGACGTGTATACGAGGTGACAAGTATGTACACGGTCTTATATGTGGAAATTTGATCGGGTTACACTCTTTGGCTTCTTTGATGCATCTAATTGAAGATTCCCTTTCATATTATATCTTCCATTGTTAGATTTACTCTTATATGCTTTAATTAAAGTTGTTTCCTCTTTTATTTTCATGTTATCTCTTTCATTATTGGATTATTCTTATTTGAAGTCGTTACTACATATTATCTCTTTCATTGGTGAGTTATTATTATTATTTGAAGTCATCATTACTTGTTATCCCTTTCATTGTTGAGCTTATTCTTCTATTTTGTTGTGTTGTTTTTATTCTTGTGTTGATTTACTTGCCATACTCTCTTGTTATTGTTGTTGTTGTCGTTCTCGGTGTTGTTGAGCCGTGGGCTATCTATGGTTGTGGTATTGGAATTATTGTTATGGAAATGTGGTGTGTGTGGTTATATTGTGTTGTTATGTTTTCCTTTGGCACATGTGGAATTGTTGAGAGGATTGTCGGGGTGTTTGCACGTGATTTATCTGTGATATTGTCATTATTGATATTTGCACATGCGGTGTGACAAGGCGGTCTATATATGTTGGTTTGCACATGTGGCGACACAAGGGGGGATAATTATTGATGCGCGTGGGGCAAGACAAAGTGGATATTTGCTTTATTGTTGTGCACGTGGAGAGACAAGGTGGACTGTGTCTGGGATGATTTGCGATTGCTCGGGGCATTGTTACTGATGATGTTTGTGTGGTGGTATAACCTTCTTGTGTATCTCATGGATATTACGAGTTGTTTCCAATGTTCTACTCGGTGTCTCTGATTTTACATGTTGACTTGTACTGTGATAGTAAACTTGCACAAGCATACACCTTATCATGTCAAATATATCAATAAAGGAGTATGAATCTTGATGCTTATTGATCATGTACATGAACTCTTGTATACCTGCCTTCTGTGCGTGGATTGCTAATGTTGACACGTGAGTTGCCCGTGCGCTTATGAGGTGTTGTTACTCTTGGAACATGAGTTGTCTGTCACGGCCCGAATTTTCCACTCTCGGGAGTCGTGATGGCACCTACTCGTGAAAGCTAGGCAAGCCGAGTATTATAAATTCATTAAACATTTTACTTAGCCTTTTTAACAGTTCAATATAATAGGTGATCAACAGTGGAGTAATTATAATAAACAGAAATACGGATATGAGCACGTGATTTTTGCCCTATATGAATTACTCCCATAAATTCGAAACAAAATAATTATTTTATTTTTTTGCAATTTTGTGGATTTTTGTGGCATTTTCTGTTATCATTTGCATATTGTCTGTGCATGTTAATTTTGTTTAATTAATGAAAAAATACAAAAATACGTGGTATTTGCATTTAGGATTTAATTCTACATTTTAAGATTAATTAGCAAATTAGTTGTTTATAACAATGGAAAAGTTACAAAAACAATAGTTTAATTTCCACGTTTTAATTTTAATTTTGAATTTTTGAGTAGTTTTCTTTTAGTTTGTTTTCTTTATTAATTGTGGTCATTATTATTTAGGTTTAATTAGTGTTTTTGATAGGTTAATTAGGTTTTAGTATTTAATTTAGATTTTAATTTAATTTTGGAAAAAATAAGAAGAAAAAGAAAAGGAGTGAAAAAAATCTAATATTTGGGCCGTTTTTCATTAGAATTCCCTAAGCCCAAATCGAGTTTCCCTTGTACCCGTCCAAGACCCATCCCATTCCTCTCCCCCATTCGGTCCAAGCCCCAGTCCATGAGACACATGAAATGACGTAGTATGGGGAGAGTACTACGTCGTTTAGTGTTTGTTAGTGCTAAGTCAATCGGGGCCCTTCATTTTGTTTCATCAAACGGTCCATAGCACATCTCTTTAATCAAATAAGAGTGTCTGAGAAACTTCAGAGACCACTCAGTTCATCCAAACACCCTTGTACTTCGTCTCCTTCATATCAAAACCCTAATCTGCCATTGTTACCGGCGAGACAGCTCCAGATCGCCACCAAATCTCGACCACATAATCCCCATAGTCCCTTAAGCATAAACTACAACCATTTTCCCCCAAATCTTCTCCACTTCTCTTTAATTTTGGATCTTAAAATAGGAACCATAGATTTGTACCCTCTTTCGATCCTTCATTTAAAGGTTTGATCTCGTTACTCTCTGAGTTTTCGAAGTTGATTTTGGGCTAAAATGAGTGCAAAACATTTGTTCTCGCAAGAACAAATCGACCAACACTCATTTTCGCCTCAAATCGGAGAACAATGGAAGTCCATTCAAGTCTTCGTCCTGTGTTGACTATATTAGGTATTTTCTCTGCTTCTTGTCATTTTTTATACTTTTCCATATTTACCTTCCTCTGTCTTCCTCCCTTGCTATGTCACTTCTTTTCTGTCCGTCACTGAATGCATCTCACTTGCATTTGGTCTGTTTCCTCTCATTTTTTTTGTTAAGTACTAGTTGATATATGTCGCATGTTTAGAATTTGAGTCATGTTAATAATTATTAGCATATTAGTGTAATTAACATTTTTCTTCTTTAGTATTTTTTGATTTTTCATTTTTCCTGCTTGTTTGTCTTTTGCATTTTCTTCTGTTGTTCTGCCCCGTTCATTTTTCTTTCAATGCCCAAAATGGAAAAATTGTTGGGTTCGCCTATTTGCGGCATGTGGGTTTTAAATCTGGGTCAAAGTCCCAAAGGTCATAGAACCGGCTCATGCAGCAGCCCAAAGACCATGGGTCAACTTGGCCCGTATGGTAGGCTAAAGTAAAAATAGGGGGTATTCGGGGGTGATTTAGGAATTTAAGTTGAGGGAATCTTGTATAACTACCTAGGGAAGCTTCTAGGAAGCTGGGGTGGGGATTAAATAGAACATCTGATTTTAACATCAGGGGCACAATAGCAAAATTGAAAATTGAAAAGGGACTAACAAGCAAACTTTGAACCCTTTATTGCTGCCCTAACACATTTCTATAAATGCCTCATTAGCTGAATTTTGAGGGGGGGATCAGGCGGGATAGAAATCAAAAACGGCTGAAAATATCAAAAGAAAAACAAATTACTGTTCCATTGCATTTCTTCTATAATTCCGGAGACTTTCAGTTTCTGAAGAATTTTTGATTAATCTGGGTGTAAAAATGGATTGAATCTAAGTCTAGAAGTCTGATTTTGATTTGTGTGGAGTTTGGTTTGAGGTCTGGGTGGGTTTTCAACTAGTTAAGCATTGTTACGTTGTTGCTGGTGTTGCTTTGCTGCTGCTGACCTTTCCTTGTTCTTATTTTCTTTGCTTTTCCAGGTATTTCCCAATCCATTGATATGTGAAGTGGAAGAACAAGAGCTTTACTTGATTAAATTCCAAACTGTGCCATACTAACTTGTAGATGTAGTTTCTTTTGTTTTTTTAAGATCAATCAGATTCCTAGTTTTCTTGTCACCTTCGTTTCTTCCTGGTTCAGATTGAATGTGTTTCTAACTTTGGTAAGAATTATGAACTCTTGCAGAAGAGGGTAAATTAATTCAATTTTTATGTTTATATGAATGGTTCTTAAGGCTATTGTAAAGAACTCGTTTGGTTTTTATAGGTTTTGGGGATATCTGTTCAGTTTCTGCTTAAGTCAGTACTATTTTAGCATCAATTCACCTTTAAATGTGTTAAGAATGTCAAGTAGTGGTTTGTTTATTCACATCTAGAAATATGATCCCATCATTCTATAATCTGTATTTAACTTGCTTACGTTTACATATGAGTACTCAGGATTGAATGGTTTTGGGTATTTGCTTTTGTTCACACTTGGGGTTGATCTTTAAGTAAATAACTAGTCTGTTGTGGTTGCCGCATCTTCATGACAAGATTGAATCAAAAAAAATACATGAAAGGTGGTACTAGAAAGTTAGCTTATTTAAGTCATATTACTATTTTTTTTAAATCAGAATTAGAATTTGTTTAAACTTGATTCCATGCTCCATGCTAGTGTCAGTTAATTAGCATTCTTTGATTGGCATATTGATTGGGAGTATGAAATTGGGCCTAACGCAGGCCCAGCTGAAGAGCATTCAGACTCAGACCCCTGGCGTCTTTCCTCACCTTGAATTGGGCTCATTTTGAGCCCAAACCTTGAAAACAGTTTTTTTTTCAGGGAGTCTGTCCAGTTGCTTGATTGAAGTGGTTTCCTTTTGGGCTTGTGGTCCTTTAATACGTTGCTTTTAAGTAATTTAGTATGGTAAAACCTTTAGTTAAAAATAATTAGAATCCCCATAAGTTTCCCTTAATTAGTTAATTAGGTCTTTAATTAGTTGAGGTATGTCATTCGAAACGACCAATAGTTTATGGCCCTCCAAATGTAGTTTGAATTCCCCTTTTAAAATTGGAATTGGGGCGTGTCGTGCCAAATAAAATTTCAAAACTCATGGTCCTCACTTAATTAATTTTAACCCTTTAAAAATTGAGGAGTGCTATTAGTTGAATTTTCCATGGCCCTCACAAACTTGAAAGTGCATAGTTGCTTTAGGTGCGCTATTTAAATTAATTACCTTCCTAAACTCGGGCGCGCATTTATGTGACCCAAATCCAAATTCCAACAACGTTAAATAAAATGTGTCGTGGACCATGGGGACATTTATGTGACGTGGTTCAAGACGTATTTTAGATGACATTGAATCTTTTCTAAAAATAATAATTAAAAGCAGCTAATAAGTTAAAACGTACCATAGGCTAAAACATGTATTAAAATCAGATAATAGGCGAATCATAATAGTTGAGCAACCGTGCTAGAACCACGGAATCAGGGAATGCCTAACACCTTCTCCCAGGTTAATAGAATTCCTTACCCGGATTTTTATGTTCGCGGACTGTAAAACAGAGTCAATCTTTTCCTCGATTCGGGATTAAACTGGTGACTTGGGACACCATAAAATTATCCCAAGTGGCGACTCTGATTTTTAAAAAATAAATAATCCCGTTTCGATTGTCACTTTAAATTGGAAAAAACTCCCTTATACACCTTTCCTGGGGTGCAGGTAAAAAGGAGGTGTGACAGCTCTGGCGACTCTGCTGGGGATCGAACCCAGAATCTTTGGTTCAGGGTTCAGAATTTGAGCTTAGATGAATTGTTGTATTTGGCTTTATTTATTATATGATTTTATTACATGTTTGGGCCTAATGTGCTAAACGTTGCTTTTTACCGCTTTGATATTATTTGAACTATATATATAAACTGCTACAAAACCCCTTTCTTCTCTCTCCCGAGGAGTGCACGCTGGTCGTGACTTCTTTCTGTTAGTGTCATGTCCCAAATAGAACGAGGTTCGGACAAGTTGCAAAGTCGGATGATCTTTTGGTTACCGGTATGCAACCCCCTCCTCCGGCTCGAATTGTCCGCTCGGGTAAGCCAGGTCTAGAACAATACACCCAGATTTTAAACCTAGAATAACTCAGCCTCATGCCGGATCCCTAGTAGGAACGCTTATCTGCATCATGTGCATTTGACTTTGGAGACTCAACACAGGGGTTGGGTATATCTAGGATAGGTGTACCCGAAATGAAAAGATCATCCTGATGCATCCTACTTGCTACTTGTGCATTCATTTGCTTCGGATTTGCATGTTGACTGGCTTATAGGGAAAAGGTTGAGAGAAAGAAAGTCAATGTGAGGGCTAAGAGAGATAATTGCTTGTTTTTGAAAAACCGATATCCCAAAATATACTGAAACTCTGCCGAAATTTTGAAAAAGAAAAAAAACATTTGTTTTATTTTGAAAAAAAAAAGAGAGAAGAAAAAAAAGTTGGTTTTTGTTTTAAATTGCCCGAACTACGCCAGTTTGATTCTCACCGGACGTGAGATACGTAGGCAACCCCCATCGGATCCAACTTCCTTTTTACAAAAATAGCCCAAAAGGCATCAAAATTTTCTTACTTTGTTGGAAATAAGTAAGGTGAAGCCATTCTTGTCGAAAATAGCCGAATGTCCCCAAAAGGATGTCGGAAGGCTATTTTTGCAAGAACAGCCACCTTTGGGCTCTTTTTTGATATTTTGGCCGGTTAGCAAGCACAGCCTTAAAATATTCTCCTCGGAAGTGCTGAAAGGTCGTATTTGCAAAGTCGAGTTTTATTTTGAAATGAAAATTTGAAAAGAAAAGAGAGAAAAATAGTGTTAACTTTGTTTTGAGTCAAATGAGTCTTGATTTTGCTTAATCACCCTAATAAATGTGCAGAATGAGCACAAGTCAAAGTTTGCCAATAACAGTCATGAACAAGATCCCTTTAGAGTTGCATATGTGGTGGGAGGATCTGTGTAAATTAGAGCAAGATAAGGTCAATCTACATCTGGGAGGCCTCGTCGAGTTGTTGAAGATAAGGCCTAGAGGAGACATCATAAAGGTGTTGGTTACGTTTTGGGACCCAGCTCACAACGTATTGTATTTCTCGGATTTTGAACTCACGCCCACCTTGGAAGAGATAGCAGGTTATATGGGAAGTACTGAAGGTCTGAGGTATAAGTATCTGATCGCTCCAAGAGCCGTTAACTCTCACAAATTTATGGATTTGCTAAAAATAAGCAAGGGAGTCCCGTACTCCGAGTTGGAGGATGGTTTTTCTACTCTACATTTTATATACCAGAGGTATGGGCATGTAGGAGGATTCAACAACCCGGAAAGCAGGGTTTATAGCAAAGGGAACCGAGCAAAATGGGATGAGCATAGGCGTTTCGCTTTCATGGTAGCTTTCTTAGGCCTCGTGGTGTTTCCCCGGAAAGATGGGAATATCAATCAGCGGGTGGCTGGAGTCGTCAAAGTCTTGATTACCCATGCCAAGAGCACCCTTGCCCCTATGATAGTATCTGAGATATACCGAGCTCTCACAGCTTGTAAAGCTGGGGCAGATTCTTTGAGGGATGCAATTTGCTACTACAAATGTGGATGATCGAACACTTGTGTCACCGTCCTCAGTATATGAGTTGTGGGACCACAGAGAAAAGTTGCATTGAAGAGATCGACACAAGGATTTCAGGGTTAAAGTTCCCAGAGGGGTTTGGAGATTGGGTATCCCGCCTTCGCTCCATCACTTTGGGGCAAATAGAATGGCACTAGGTTGGCTTCCTATTGAAGAAATTGTGTATATGCCCGCAACTGGTCTTTACTTCCTCCTAATGGGTCTTCGAGGCATTCAACGTACGCTCTATATCGGGTGATGAGACAGTTGGGAAGGTGTCAGGTGATGCACCCAGACGAAGATCTTAGTGTTTATGCGGTCGAGGTTAGCTCTGACGGCCAATTTCATGAAGAAATAGTTCGTTCTATTTGGAACGAGTGCCAGTATTTGACAGGGAACACTCGAGTGCGTGACCCATCTAGAGGAAAGGTCTCACCCACTTATCTTCCTGGTATAGAAAGAAGAACGCCACAAAGGCTGAACCTGAAAGACCAGCCAAAAAGCCTCACATTCAGGAATTCGTTGAGGCGTCACAAGAATAGTGGGCTTGGTTGGCCAAGAAGAATGAGTACAGGGCCACAATAGGAAAACTGGAAAAGCAAGTCAGGATCTCCAATTCGAGAATGGTTTGCAAGCCACGACGGATGAAGGTGAAAAGAAAAAGCTAGACAAAGAAAATGAGGCCCTTCGAGCCCAGATTCGAGAAATGAAAACAGCAGCTGAAAATCCCGCCAGAAGTGCAAAGGATGAAAAGCTTATAAAGAACCTTAGGCAGAAGGTGGATGAGTATGGTTTTGATTTGAACAAAGCATAGGGTGAACTAGCCAGGGCTCGAACAAAATTGGCTAAGAATACGGAAGAACGAGCGCGCTTGGTTAAACAGTTAAAAGAGAAATATGATAATGAGATTGTGGGTTGAAGAAAAGGGTTACCATCTTTGAGAACAAAATGATCAAACAAGCAAAAGACTTTAAGGCAGAAAGGGAACACTGTCACGCAGCGATGGCACAGTTAAAAAGAGATTTGCAACAACTTCAAGAATAGAATCATGTAGTCGAACAAACTTTGGAAGCCAGGGCCCAGCAGATTGGGCGTTTGTTGCAAAAAAAGGGTGTCATAAGAGAGAGAGTCAGAAGGATCGCCGACTACATCGCGATGAAATGTAGTAGTTGTGAGGATATGACTAGATCCATGTTCTTTGCCACCACGATGACCTTTGTTTGCCAGATAATGGAAGATCTCTACCACCTCCAAGGGGATTTAGCGCGTAGTCCCATGGCGAGACCGAATGATGTCTTGTGGGCCCCTGGAGCAGTTGAGGTGTTGATGTATTCGTGATTTTCATTGAAGTCTGTTAGTCTATTTTCGAGTCTGTATTTTTATTTTTCTGTTTAAGTCTGTATTTTCATCTTTTCATCAAAGTCTATTAGTGTCTTTTTAAGTCTGTTAGCTTTTGAGTCGTTGTAATCAAAGCATTTGCTTTTTATGAAAATTTGAAAATCCCAAAATATTTTATTTTTACACTTATCCCCAGAACTATGCTCGGTCTGATTCATGCGGGGTCATGATACGTAGGCAATCTCCGTAGGATTCGACCATAACCAAAAGAAAGAAAAAAAGAGTGATGAAAAAAGATGAGGAAAAGAAAAAGAGAGGAAAAAGAAGAGCGAAAAGAAAAGGAAGAGAGAAAAAAAGAAATCGTAAGAAGGAAACAATGACAAAACAAGAGAGGGAAATGATAGAATAAAACAAAGGGAAATCAAGCAAAGGAAGGCAAGAATGAAAAGAAAAAAAAAAGAAAAGAGAAGTTGCAAATGGAAATAAGGAAAAGCTGGGATGACGCAAGCACTGATCAAATGCATAATAAAAACGGTTAACTGCTTAGGTGTATTCACTCCTCGAATGTGTGGTTGCCTATTTGTTAAAGCCCTAATCGCTAACAAGTTTGTTATTGATGAAACCTAGTCCAGGAAGGTGGTTAGTTTGATTGGAATTCTGGCAACTCACTCCTACAACACCCGGTCCAAAAACAAGCTGAATATGGCCAACCAGGAACTTGAGGCAAGTATTGTCGACCCGTCAAAAGAGGTGGAAGAATTGGAGGTTAATATGAAAGATAAGTTGTATAAGCTAAAGCAACAGATGGCTGAAATGTACCAAGCATGGGCAAAAGGGCACCCACCGCCAGTTTACCCCGCCAACCCTGCTTTTATCCCGCCATTGGCTCAGCCCCAGGAACCTCCCACTGTGAACTCATCTCCGACCTTTCCCCTCTACCAATAATGCCACGGCACCACTTCCCGTACATCACAAGCTCCACCACCCAAACAAGTCTCATACCCTCTTCCACCAGTCACTCCTATTTTTGTGGCACCCCCACCTGCTGCATTACACCGATCCTCCAGTGAGCCTCTGTTCCAAACTCACGATAACCAGTATTACCCCCCGGAGCCTACTTTCAAGGTTCCCGAACCCTATTCCTATACTCCTCATTTTGACCTTCCTGCAGAAACTGAAAAACCATCTAAAAATCCAGAATAGGAGGAGATGTTCAGGAAAGTTAAAAGCCTGGAACAGTCATGCAGAGACATGCGAAGGTTGGGAGGTCAAGTAAGTGTGGCTTACAAAGATCTATGTCTATTTCCAGATGTGCAATTGACGGCGGGGTTTAAGATGCCCATGTTTGATTTGTATGATGGGCACAGTGATCTAGTGGTGCATTTGAGAGGTTTCTGTAGCAAAATGAGGGGAGCTGGTGGGAAAGATGAGTTGCTAATGGCATAATTCAGTCAAAGTCTGAGTGGTTCGGCGCTAGAGTAGTACACTCGGTAGGATCACAGAAGATGGTACACATGGGATGATCTAGCCCAAGCATTTGCTTGCCACTTCCAGTACAATCTCGAGATTATTCCGGATCGTCTGTCTTTGACGAAACTTGAGAAAAAGCACAATAAGAGTTTCAGGGAGTATGGTTTTAGGTGGAGAGAACAAGCAGCAAGGGTTGACCCTACATTGAAAGAAAGTGAAACGGTGGATTATTTTCTATAGGCCTTAGAACCTACTTATTACGGTCATCTGGTATCAGCTATAGGCAAGTCCTTCAATGAAGTGGTAAAGATAGGAAGTATGGTAGAAGAAGGGCTCAAGACAAACAAAATCATGAGTTATTCGGCTATTAAGGAAACCACCCAGGCCATTCAAAGCGGAACTGGGGGAGTACTTGTGTAACGACCAGATCGGTCGTTTTGAGCTCTGGAGCGTCATTCAGTAGTTTGAGGCCATGATCAGCTTCATCTCAGGTATATTGACTTGAGTGTATGGTCAGAATTAAAATTCAGGAAGTTTGGAGTCAAATCTAAATGGAAATTCTCATTTTGAAAGCTTAAAATTGAAGAAATGAACTAGGATTGGAATTTTGAGTAAAAGACCTCGGAATTGGGATTCTAAGGTTCCAGCAGGTTCGTATGATGATTTTGTACTTGGACGTATGCCCGGATCGGGTTTTGGATAACCCGGGAGCGTTTTGACGCCTATTGTGGAAGATAGCATTTTAGAAGAAATTGCATCAGTTTGGCTTAAAATGCATTTCAGTGTTATTGATGTCTGTTTGGAATTCCAAGACTGGGAGTAGCTCCGTATGGTGATTCTGGATTTGGGAGAGCGATCAAAAATGAATTCGGAGGTCCGTAGGTCATTTTGGAGCCGTTTGGCTAAATATAGAAATTTGAAGGTTTTTGAAAAAATTCGACCGGAAGTGGAAATTTTGATATCGGGGTCGGAATATGATTCCGAAAGTTGGGGCAAGTCCGTAATGTCGAATGTGCCTTGTGTGCAAAATTTGAAGTCATTCCTGAATGATTTTGGTAAGGTTTGAGACACTTAGTCTCTTTTAAGGAAGCTTAAGTTGGAAAAGTCAACTGGATATTGACTTATGTGTTAGAGCGCTCGAAATGCGAATTTTATGGTTTGGATAGATTTGGTAGGTGATTTGGGACTTAGGAGTGTGTCCGGAATATTTTTGTGATGACCGGTGTAGAATTAAGCTTGAATCGGCAAAGTTAGTATTTTGGCGAATTCCGGTTGATAGGTAAGATTTTGATCCGAGCCTCGGAATGGAATTCCGAGAGTTGCTGTAGCTTTTTTATGTCATTTTGGACTTGTCTGCAAAATTTGAGATCATTCGGACTAGTTTTGACGTGTTTCGACATTGGATGTGAAAATTTGAAGTTTCAAAGTTCATAGGCTTGAATCTGTGGTGAATTTAGTATTTTTGCGTTGTTTTTTGGTGATTCGAAGGAACAACTAAGTTTGTTTCATATTATGGGACTTGTTAGTATACTTTGTTGGGATCCCATGAGGCTCGGACAAATTTTAAAAGAGTTTTTTGAAAATTTTTGCCGTTTTGAGCATAAATGTAATGATCTAAAGGTTCATTTTTAGTTCTAGAGATCCAAATTTGATTCCGAGACTTCCAGAATTTTTAAAATGAATTATAGGACTGATATGGAAATTTTGGTCTAATTTCATCAAGTCGCGATAAGGTTTTTGACGCGAAACATGAGTAATTGTTTAACGAGCGAAATGGATATCGCACTGGGAAAATGAGCTCCTAATTGAGTTTCGATTGAAGGGTTGTGTTCGTATTATTATTTGTGACTCATAGGAACAAGAATCGTCTAATTCCGAGTTCGTATGATGGAGTTAGAGGGGAGTTTAATGAAAAATGGTTGTGCTGCAATTTAAATTGGCTGCTGGTGCATTTTTTTAGCAGCAGTGAATAGTAACCAGCGCGTGAACAATACCGCGCGGGTGAACAGTAATTGCGAAAAATCTGGGCAATGAGTTTATATCCGATTTTGGGTCATTTTTCCACCATTTTCAGTCATTTTGAGAGCTTTTGGACGGGGATTGAAGGGAGTTTCAACTGACATCGATTGGAGGTAAGTTTTATGAGTTAAATACATGATTTTATTGAAGAATCATCCTTGAAATCCATGAAAACATAGCCAAATTATAAGAAATTAGGACTTGAGATTGAAATTCTAAAATGAAGATTTGGGGGGTCATTTGAACTCCGATTTTGGTAAATTTTATATGTACAGACTCGTCGCGAGACGAGGAATCCGGTGATGTGACTTTCGTAATTTTTCGAGAAGTGGGCCCGGGGCTCGGGTTTTGCAAATTTCGTGATTTTCGATATTTTTCGAGTCTTTTCGATTGAGTTATATTCCCTTCGCCTATTGTAATATATTCCTTGTGGTTTTGGCAAGATTCGACGCGCGAGGAGGTCGATTCGAAAGGAAATGGCATCGCGGAGTAGACTTTTAGCCGTCTTGAGGTGAGTAATAGATGTAAATGTTGTTCTGAGGGTTTGAAACCCCGGACTTTTACATCGTAACGCTATATTGAGGCGTGACACGCACTCCATGGCGAGTGCGGGGTCGGATACTATTGGGGATTGTGACTTGGTCCATCCCGTGTGATGTTTATACTATACTTGTGATTGATACACAAACTTCATTGATATTACGGGGCTTGATGCCATGTTTGGGGCCTTATGCCGATTTGTAAAATCCTTCGAGGATTGATATTACTGCTTAGTATGATTTGCATATCATTTAATTTCAGTCCAAGGTTTTAAATGCTGTTTTGCAGACTCAGCCATAATTCTAAGTGTTGAAAACTTAAATGATATTTTTAAATGTATTCCGGGCTGGAACTTCTGTTTTGTAAATGCCCAAGGGGCTTATTATATTATTTTCTGGACTGATTATAAAGTGACTTGAAACAGTGGTAACAATGACACTGTGTGATATACTTGAAACAGTGGTAACAATGACACTGTGTGATATACTTGAAACAGTGGTAACAATGACACTGTGTGATATACTTGAAACAGTGGTAACAATGACACTGTGTGATATACTTGAAATAGTGGTAACAATGACACTGGATGATATACTTGAACAGTGGTAACAATGGCACTGTATGATATAAATTGGTCAGGTAACAATGGCTGACCGGTCAGGTAACAATGACTGACCAAGATATTGCGCTTGGGCTGTAGGAGCCCCTCCGGAGTCTGTACACACCCCCAGTGAGCGTCGTTGACGATAAATAAATATGGATGGCTCGGGCTGCACGCCGCAGTGGGTACTGGAATGTACCATCATATGCATTGCATTGCATTCATGTATTTCTATTTATACTGTTGTTTAGCTGCTCAGTTCCATATGTTGTTGTATATTTGGATTTTAGCTTACTTTGTGTATTTACTGGATTTTCTTATCTTCAGACTGTAGTTACTTTTATTACTCACTGGGTCGGAGTACTCACTTTACTCCCTGCACCTTGTGTGCAGATCCAGGGCAGTCTCAGGCTCAGTAGATCCAGTTGATCAGCAGATCCAGCTTCTAGGAGTATCGAGGTAGCTGCACGGCGTTCGCAGCCATTGATCTTCTCCCTCCTATCCTATCTCTTTATTTCCGCATTATCAGACTTTGGATATACCATATATTAGGATGATATTTTGTATTCTAGAGGCTCAGATTCGTGACACCGGGTCCAAGTGAGATTATATTGTGTATTTTGTTAAATTCTTCAGTACTTTAATCTTTCTTAATTGATATTTCTTTCCGCTATTTTTGATAAATTGGGTTAAGTGTTGAATAATGGTCGGGCTTGCCTAGTAGTGTGCTGGGCGCCATCACGACCGGGATTTGGGTCGCGACAAGTTGGTATCAGAGCCTAGGTTACTTGGTCTCGCGAGTCATGAGCCAGTTTAGTAGAGTCTCGCGGATCGGTACGGAGACGTCTGTACTTATCCTCGAGAGGCTGCCGAACCTTTAGGAAAACTTCACATTCTTGAATTCTTATCGTGCGTCCTTGATTCAGCTTGAAAAGAAACTTTTGAAATTCCTTCCGTGTGATCGTATGGACCAACGGGCGCTCAGTATCAGATGTGTCTCGATGGCTTTGATTCCCTGATCGAGGGGTGAGGTGTAATCTCTGTGAGTTTGAAGTTAGACCAGTCTGGAGGACTTGAGGCCAAATCTTTGCCAATGGCTTGAGCACCGAGGTGCTGATTTTGTGAGCAAGTGTTTTGAACTCATATGTTCATTATTGTCCTTGTTAGCCGGAATGTCGGTTGGATATCCACGTGATAAGTATGTTAGTGTTGCGAGGTGTATTTGTACGACTTGATAGTGGCAAAGAAGCCTACTGGATAGTAGATGAACTGTTAAGTGATTCGTTTCTTATTGTGATCTGTTGAGTAGCCCGAGTTATGGGCGCGTGAAGAATATTTTTCGTGTCTCCTAGTTAGATAAGTCTGGGAGCTGAGATCGCTTCCGTAAATGTATTATGACGAAATCGTTGAGTCAAGGAGACCACCTTGAAGGTCAAAAATATTAAAGAAAGAATATGTTCCTACTTGGTTGAATAGCCCAATAATGGAGGGTTGAAGGGTATTTTCTATGTGTTATGATTCAAATAGGTGCAACGCATGTCCATGTATCAATTTAGATTTATGTAATTGATATGCATTGTGATGCTTTGTCAAGTTGTGGATGTATTGTTAGGATGGTTTTGGTGATTCTCTGGCAGGTGGATAGGACCAATTACAAAGGAGGCTCTGCCGAAATTTTTGAAAAATTTAGGACTTAGTAAAAAAAAAAAAATTGGTCGCCTAGAGAGTGGGCTTCACTGTTGTGTGAGTAAATGCAAGAATTGCAAAAGAGTTAAAATTCCAGATGATTCGTGTTTCCACGAGCTTATGATGGAGTGAGTTTAATCTCACCATGATATTACGACAGCAATAGAGTATATGTTTTGTGATCTATGGCTTCGAGCCAAGTTGGGGAGCTTGCTGTTGATTAGCTGATTGCACGGTTTATTACCTGCGTGAATTCTGGTTATTGGCGTATTGGTGGGTTATTGCAGCTACGGAAAAGGACCATGAGTGGTAATTTGAGTAAATGAATTGTTGGATGCATGCTATGGTTAGCCTTATTGGCTCATATTTAGACTTGAGGGAAGATTCATGATTTATGCCTCGTATAGGTGCAGGCTTCGAGGGAAGTGATTCCGTTGGGTGCTTTATCGAGATGGTATTCATATGTTATAAAATTTAGTAGAGTTGGTTGCATTCGGGGCCAAGTCAGAGCTGGGTGGCTCTCAATAGCGGTCCTAGTGAATTCAAGAGGCAAAGTGTGGTGCCTGATGATTCTGAGTCTATAAGTACAGTTAAGAGTCAAGCTTTTGAAGCAGCTTATGAAGAAAGACACAGAATGTTCTATGATGTTTTGACTTGCGGTGTAGCATTGAGAGACATGAAATGGTCATGGTTTTTGAGACAGCATGGTCTCATGATTTAAGGTCACTCGGGGTGAGTGTGGTTGGAATAAGTTAGGTGTTGAAGGGAGATATTATTATTTCTAAGGAAATCAAGGATAAACTGGAAGGAAGTAGATTGATTAGCCATAGTTGAGTTGGCATATTGGTGTCAGTGATCGGTTCGTTCAACGTGATCGAGTTATGCATGTGATTTGTAGCGGTGCGTGTGAGGCTTGTCGGCCGTAGTGATTGATGTTATTCTGAATCATTTTTCTGTTAGGGCCTGTTATGAGTAGGCAGATCCCGGAAAGGGTTATGGCGGCTTGGACCACTACTTAGAGATTGGCATATTCAACGGTTATGAGAATTCGCCTGTATATTGCTATAGTTCTCCTGAAGTGAGTTAAATGGAAGGTATTATGTGATGAAGTATTAGCCTATCGTCGGTTCCAGAGTTGTGATGGAGATCGTGTCTATCGTATATCGGCACATGAGGTGCAGTGAGTGGTATGGAATTTGAAGTAAGGACCAAGGTCGCAGTTTGGTCAATGAATGTGATGTCAAGAGCTCGGATGAGCAGGAAAGGAGTTTCAGTGTTTTGAGTAAGATGGGTATTGGCGTCAGTATCACCTGAGATCGGTGTTCTGTGAGAAAGGCCTTGCATCCTGGTTAGGGATTCCTGGTCGCTTTTCAGTGTTAGTGCAGCCAGTGGTTTGAATGTGCAGGCCTGTTAATTATTTCGGAAGATGGTGGAAGCTTGTCCCGCGGGAAGATTATATAAGTGTGACATGTAGTCACTTGATTAATTAGAAATCTAAACCAAGTATGAGGATTTTGGTAATATCATCCATTTGAGAATTTATGCCTGGAGGGCACTCTGCTTATTGGGTTATAGACCTGTGAAATATTATTGGCCTATCTTGGCACGATCAGGATCGACTTGAGGTCGGGGGATAGATTTAAATGTGGAAGTGAGCCTTACGTCAGGCCAGTTGTGTTTATTCAGCAATGCGCTCTTTATGTAAGGATAGTCGCGGTCTTATTTCGTGGTCAGATAATTCATGTAAAGATATATTGCGATGTATCAGTTGTGAGACAACTTGGTAAATTCCTTATGTGTTGAGGTTCCGCTCAGCGGTGATGTTATATGAGCAAGGATGGCTCTTGAGACTTAGATCATGTATCGCACCTCAGTTGTGCTTGAGTTGTAGCCTATAACGCTATATGTTTCCTTGGGAATGGTATTATGCACCTTAGTGTGTTTATGACCGATATTCGGTATTTGGATGTGGTGAGCTATTCAGCTCGACGTGTATCTCCTTATGTGAGTCCTATATGTGGATCGGGTGGCACGCCGCCATGGGTATGTTGTTTGGATCGGGTTGCGCGCCGCAACAGTGTGATGTTCAGTTCATTGCCCATATTTGCTTTTATGTGTTCTGTTTCCCTGTTTTCTGAGGAAGTCCATGTTAGTGTGCGAGTTGAGTAGTTCCTCCCAGAGTTCGCCTTCCTTTTGTATCGCGTTCGAATTGGTAGCCCACTAACACATTGTGGCGTCCTGTGGGATTTTTGATTATGTCCGAGGTGACTTATTGCCTGAGCAGTTCGTACTGGGTGAGGCGAGGTTACTAGATTTGGGGTCAGTGCAAACTGATTATATGAAGTATATTATAGAGCAAAGATCATTCTTTGGTTTGAGACAAGGTAATGGAACTTGTCAGGAGTATAGATCCAATGAATTGTTGATTCAACAGTTGATTATGAATTTCGGCACATCTCTTCAGTCATATCGGTGTTGTAAAAACTAGAGCAAGACCTATGTAGGTCATGAGATGCAATGGGAGCATCAGATTTGTGGAATTTCGACTATTATGTTTAAAGAATGTTATTGTGGTCCTATGAGTAAAGTGATGCAAAGTGTGAATTCAGCAAAGTTATGCAGCCATGTTGGGTACAGCGTGTGGAGATTGATATGGTGGTCGTATGATGGAAACAGGCTTGGCAGGAAATTCAGGATGTTGGAATTGGACCTAATGGCTTATTTGCTTGAATAAGGGAGTATACCTACAGAGTTGTCGAGCTAATGTGCTCAACTGAGTGGTGGTAGCACGGGAAGGTGCATGAGGTGTTAAACAAGTGATTTCAGACTACTTTAGTGTAGTTCTCAGCACGTTCGAGGATGAACGTATGTTTAAGTGGGGGAGATTGTAATGACCAGATCGGTCGTTTTGAGCTCCGGCGCGTCATTCAGCAGTTTGAGGCCATGAGCAGCTTCATCTCAGGTATATTGACTTGAGTGTATGGTCAGAATTAAAATTCAGGAAGTTTGGAGTCAAATCTAAATGGAAATTCTCATTTTGAAAGCTTAAAATTGAAGAAATGAACTAGGATTGGAATTTTGAGTAAAAGACCTTGGAATTGGGATTCGAAGGTTCCAGCAGGTTCGTATGATGATTTTGTACTTGCGCGTATGTCCGGATCAGGTTTTGGATAACCCGGGAGCGTTTTGACGCCTATTGTGGAAGATAGCATTTTAGAAGAAATTGCATCAGTTTGGCTTAAAAATGCATTTCAGTGTTATTGATGTCCGTTTGGAATTCCGAGACTGGGAGTAGCTCCGTATGGTGATTCTGGATTTGGGAGAGCGATCGGAAGTGAATTCGGAGGTCCGTAGGTCATTTTGGAGTCGTTTGGCTAAATATAGAAATTTGAAGGTTTTTGAGAAAATTCGATCGGAAGTGGAAATTTTGATATCGGGGTCGGAATGCGATTCCGAAAGTTGGGGCAAGTCTGTAATGTCGAATGTAACTTGTGTGCAAAATTTGAAGTCATTCCTGAATGATTTTGGTAAGGTTTGAGACACTTAGTCTCTTTTAAGGAAGCTTAAGTTGGAAAAGTCAACCGGATATTGTTTTATGTGTTAGAGCGCTCGAAATGCAAATTTTATGGTTCGGATAGCTTTGTTACGTGATTTGGGACTTAGGAGTGTGTTCGGAATATTTTTGTGATGACCGGTGTAGAATTAAGCTTGAATCGGCAAAGTTAGTATTTTGGCGAATTCCGGTTGATAGGTAAGATTTTGATCCGAGGTTCGGAATGGAATTCCGAGAGTTGCTGTAGCTTCGTTATGTCATTTTGGACTTGTTTGCAAAATTTGAGATCATTCGGACTAGTTTTGACGTGTTTCGACATCGGATGTGAAAATTTGAAGTTTCAAAATTCATAGGCTTGAATCCGTGGTGAATTTAGTATTTTTGCGTTGTTTTTGGTGATTTGAAGGAACAACTAAGTTTGTTTCATATTATGGGACTTGTTAGTATACTTTGTTGGGATCCCATGAGGCTCGGACAAATTTTGGAAGAGTTTTTGGAAGATTTTTGCCGTTTTGAGCATAAATGTAATGATCTAAAGGTTCATTTTTAGTTCTAGAGATCCAAATTTGATTCCAAGACTTCCAGAATTTTGATAATGAATTATAGGACTGATCTGGAAATTTTGGTCTAATTTCATCAAGTCGCGATAAGGTTTTTGACGCGAAACATAAGTAATTGTTTAACGAGCGAAATGGATATCGCAGTGGAAAAATGATCTCCGAATTGAGTTTTGATTGAAGGGTTGTGTTCGTATTATTATTTGTGACTCATAGGAACAAGAATCGTCTAATTCCGAGTTCGTATGATGGAGTTAGAGCCATTTTAATGAAAAATGGCTGTGCTGCAATTTAAATTGGTTGCTGGTGCATTTTTTTAGCAGTAGTGAACAGTAACCCGTGCATGAACAGTAACCCGCGCGTGAACAGTATCGCGCGGGTGAACATTAATTGCGAAAAATCTGGGCAGTGAGTTTATATCCGATTTTGGGTAATTTTTCCACCATTTTCCGTCATTTTGAGAGCTTTTGGACGGAGATTGAAGGGAGTTTCAACTGAGATCGATTGGAGGTAAGTTTTATGAGTTAAATACATGATTTTATTGAAGAATCATCCTTAAAATCCATGAAAACATAGCCAAATTATAAGAAATTAGGGCTTGAGATTGAAATTCTAAAATGGTGATTTGAGGGGTCAAATGGACTACGATTTTGGTAAATTTTATATGTACGGACTCGTGGCGAGACGAGGAATCCGGTGATGTGACTTTCGTAATTTTTCGAGAAGTGAGCCCGGGGCTCGGGTTTTGCAAATTTCGTGATTTTCGATATTTTTCGTGTCTTTTTGATTGAGTTATATTCCCTTAGCCTATTGTAATATATTCCTTGTGGTTTTGGCAAGATTCGACGCGCGAGGAGGTCGATTCGAAAGGAAATGGCATCGCTGAGTAGACTTTTAGCCGTCTTGAGGTGAGTAATAGATGTAAATGATGTTCTGAGGGTTTGAAACCCCGGACTTTCACATCGTAACGCTATATTGAGGCTTGACATGCACTCCATGGCAAGTGCGGGGTCGGATACTATTGGGGATTGTGACTTGGTCCATCCCGTGTGATGTTTATACTATACTTGTGATTGATACACATACTTCATTGATATTACGGGGCTTGATGCCATGTTTGGGGCCTTGTGCCGATTTGTAAAATCCTTCAAGGATTGATATTACTGCTTAGCATGATTTGCATATCATTTAATTTCAGTCCAAGGTTTTAAATGATGTTTTGCAAACTCAGCCATAATTCTAAGTGTTGAAAACTTAAATGATATTTTTAAATGTATTCCGGGCTGGGAACTCCTGTTTTGTAAATGCCCAAGGGACTTATTATATTATTTTCTGGACTGATTATAAAGTGACTTGAAACAGTGGTAACAATGACACTGTGTGATATACTTGAAACAGTGGTAACAATGATACTGTGTGATATACTTGAAATAGTGGTAACAATGACACTGTGTGATATACTTGAAACAGTGGTAACAATGACACTGTGTGATATACTTGAAATAGTGGTAACAATGACACTGGATGATATACTTGAACAGTGGTAACAATGGCACTGTATGATATAAATTGGTCAGGTAACAATGGCTGACCGGTCAGGTAACAATGACTGACCAAGATATTGCGCTTGGGCTGTAGGAGCCCCTCCGGAGTCTGTACACACCCCCAGTGAGCGTCGTCGACGATAAATAAATATGGATGGCTCGGGCTGCACGCCGCAGTGGGTACTGGAATGTACCATCATATGCATTGCATTGCATTCATGTATTTCTATTTATACTGTTGTTTAGCTGCTCAGTTCCATATGTTGCTGTATATTTGGATTTTAGCTTACTTTGTGTATTTACTGGATTTTCTTATCTTCGGACTGTAGTTACTTTTATTACTCACTGGGTCGGAGTACTCACTTTACTCCCTGCACCTTGTGTGCAGATCCAGGGCAGTCTCAGGCTCAGTAGATCCAGTTGATCAGCAGATCCAGCTTCTAGGAGTATCGAGGTAGCTGCACGGCGTTCGCAGCCATTGATCTTCTCCCTCCTATCCTATCTCTTTATTTCCGCATTATCAGACTTTGGATATACCATGTATTAGGATGATATTCTGTATTCTAGAGGCTCAGATTCGTGACACCGGGTCCTAGTGAGATTATATTGTGTATTTTGTTAAATTCTTCAGTACTTTAATCTTGCTTAATTGATATTTCTTTCCGCTATTTTTGATAAATTGGGTTAAGTGTTGAATAATGGTCGGGCTTGCCTAGTAGTGTGCTGGGCGCCATCACGACCGGGATTTGGGTCGTGACAAGTTGGTATCAGAGCCTAGGTTACTTGGTCTCGCGAGTTATGAGCCGGTTTAGTAGAGTCTGCCCCGACCCCACCTACCAAACCTGCCCTCATACCCCATATAGCCCACCACAACACTACTACCCATCACCAGACCCTTATTTTTCTGTCCACCATGCCCAAACATACAGCCAACCTCCGACCTATGCACAATAGCGTGCACCAGTCCCACAAAATACGTACCCAGCTCCATAAAATGCATATCCAGCCCAAGAGCCTACAAAAACCCTCCTAGATCAGGTTTCCGGCCCAACCAAGCATTTAAGAACGAGAGGTTGCAAAAGAAGAAAACATTCACTCCACTGGGAGAATCATATACCAGTTTATTCCACAAGTTCCGACAATTGGGTATGTTGAGTCTGATCGAGCCAAAACTACCTAATCCTCCCCCAGGGAACCTTGATCACTCTATGAGTTGCGAATATTGTTCTGGTGCTCTGGGGCACGACACAGAGAAGTGTTGGCAATTGAAAACAGCTATTCAAGAGCTCATTGATACTAATCGAATTGAGGTCCAAGCTCCGGAGGCACACAATATCAATCAGAATCTGTTACCGGCCCATCCTGAGACAAATACGATCGAGATAGTGCATAGGGGAGGCGATCCCAAGAAGCCTTCACAGACCGTCATGATGATTCGATCCAGTGAAGTCAGGCCGGTTGAAAAGCCAACAAGTGAGAAATTGGTGATCAGGTTGAGCGGGGCAAACAGTGAATCATCTGCAGTAGTCGAGAAGGGAATCCCAAGTGATGTGGCAGTAAAACAAGAAAGAATAAAAGTGATTGTGCCAGGGGTGGAGAACAAACCTGTTGTAATTGTGGAGGGTACCCGCAAAGATCCTGTCATTATCAAGCCGTAATTCAATTATCGATAGTCAACAGCAAGGCAGTCCCGTGGAATTATGAACAAGTGACAGTGACTTACAAGGGGAAAGAGGTTAAAGAAGAAGTTTGTGAGACCCATGGTTTGACTCGATCGGGGAGATGCTTTGCCCCCGAAGAGTTGAGAAAAGCTAAGATCTCCAAAGATAACCAGGTGCTAGTGAAGAAAGTTGTGACTGAGGAAGAAGCAGAAGAATTCTTGAGAAAGATGAAAGTGCAGGACTATTCCATTGTGGAGTAGTTGAGGAAGACACCGGCTCAGTTTTCACTATTGTCATTATTGATCCATTCAGACGAGCACCGTCGGGCTTTGATGAGATCTTGAATGAGGCCCACGTTCCTGACAAAATCTCAGTAAACCACTTGGAAAAGATAGCTAACAAGATATTTGAGGTAAACAAAGTCACTTTTTCTGATGATGAGTTGCCCGTGGAGGGTACTGAGCATAATAGAGCCCTTTAACTTACGGTGAAATGCGAAGATTCTGTGGTTACTCGGGTAATGGTCGACAATGGTTCTAGTGCAAACATGTGCCCTCTCTCCACTCTGAACAACTTGAAGGTAGATGATGAAAGAATTCACAAGAATAGTATTTGCATTCGGGGATTCGACGGTGGAGGGAAAGATTCAGTCGGGGACATAGTTCTTGAGCTTACAATAGGGCTAGTTGAATTTACCATGGAATTCCAGGTGCTCGATGTGGCTGTTTCTTACAATCTGCTGTTGGGTTGACCCTAGATTCATGCTGCCAAAGCAGTCCCGTCCACTCTGCATCAAATGGTCAAGTTTGAATGGAATAGATAGGAAATTGTTGTGCACGGCGAAGATAGTTTGTGTGTTCCCAATGATGCCATTGTTCCATTCATAGAGTTTGAAGACGACAAGGGGCCATGGATTTATCAAGTTTTTGACACGGTATCGGTAGAGAAAATTCCAGAAGGGAAGTGTGTTCCAACTCCGAGGGTAGCTGCTGCATCAGTCATGGTAGCCGTTGAGATGTTGAAAAATAGTTTTGTACTGGGCAAGGGTTTGGGTGAATCTCTGCAAGGTATTGTACAGCCGGTGTCTCTCCCCAAAAACTTGGATCAAAGGGCCAGAAAGTTGAAGCAAAGGGCCTGGGTACTCCCAAAGCCCATCCCATGGCTCTCCAGATTATTTGTCAGGCCTGGCACCAAGAAACACCCAATAACAACGGTTCCCAGTTCTGTGGTTGGTCCTGGTAAAGAGTTGATTGAAAGGTTTGAGAAATTATTCGATAAGGTGAACATGGTGGAAGCTGGAAAGGGTTCTAGCAAGGCGGATGCTTAATTTGTTGGGCCCAGTGCAAAGATTAACAATTGGGAAGCTACTCCTCTCCCCACCGGGAAGGAGTTTTGGTAGTTTGCTTTGATTTTCTTTTAGTTTATCTGGATTATTCCAGGGTTGTAATTCAGATTCTATGTTCCGTCCATTTGGATGTATAAACCTTGTTATCTTTCAATTTCAATGAAATGCAATTTCCCTTTTTCCTCATTCCTGACAGTTTTATTTTTGTTTTCTTTTCTTCCTTGTATAGTTCTTTTTATGCTGGTTTCAATAACATGACATGCATGAGGAATCTTCGGCCCAGTCTTAAAAGCCAATCTAATTCTGAAATAGTAATTCAAGAAATAGAGTGTGATGATGAATCAGAATACGACGAGGATGAGGCCTTTGAAGAGATTAGTAAAGAACTAAGCCATTTTGAAGAAAAACCCAAGCCTAACCTGAGTGATACAAAAGCAATCAATTTAGGGGACCCAGCTAATATCAGAGAAACTAAGATAAGTGTCCATCTTGAACCTCAACTCAAGGAGGAGATAATTAAAGCGTTACTTGAGTACAAAGACGTCTTGGCATGGTCATATGATGACATGCCGGGTTTAAGCACTGACTTGGTGGTTCACAAATTACCCACTAACCTGGCATTCCCTCCTGTAAAGCAGAAGTTGAGAAAGTTTAAAATAGACATGAGTGTAAAGATTAAAGAAGAGGTCACCAAGCAGTTTGATGCAAAAGTCATTCGGGTCACTCGGTATCCCACTTGGTTAGCCAAGATAGTACCTGTGCCAAAGAAGGATGGCAAGACTAGGGTGTGTGTTGATTATCGTGATCTCAACAAGGCGATCCCCAAGGACAACTTTCCACTGCCAAATATCCACATTCTGATTGACAATTGCGCCAAATATGAGATTGGGTCCTTTGTGGATTGCTATGCGGGCTAACATCAGATCCTAATGGATGAGGAAGATGCAGAGAAGACAGCATTCACCATGCCATGGGGAACATACTGCTACAGGGTCATGCCTTTCAGTTTGAAAAATGCTGGGGCAACTTACATGAGGGAAATGACAACCATATTCCACGACATGATACACAAGGAGATCGAGGTTTATGTGGATGATATGATCATAAAGTCTAGAAAGCAGTCTGACCATGTTAAGGATTTGATAAAGTTCTTCCAAAGGCTTCGCAGGCACAATCTTAAGCTCAATCCTGCAAAATGCGCATTCGGTGTGCCATCTAGAAAATTATTGGGATTCATAGTCAGCCGCTGAGGTATTGAATTGGACCCGTCAAAGATTAAAGCTATCCAAGAATTGCCACCTCCAAGGAACAAGAATGAAGTGATGAGTCTATTAGGGAGGTTGAATAACATCAGTAGGTTTATTGCTCAGCTTACGACAACTTGTGAGCCTATCTTCAAACTGTTGAAGAAAAATGATGCAGTCAAGTGGATAGATAAGTGTCAAGAAGCAATTGATAAGATAAAGGGGTATTTTTCAAACCCACATGTGTTGGTGCCACCAGAACCAGGGAGACCTTTGATTCTGTATTTGACGGTCCTAGACAATTCATTTGGTTGTGTGTTGGGTCAGCATGACATCACCGGCAGGAAGGAGAAGGCCATCTATTATCTCAGAAAGAAGTTCATATCTTACGAGGTTAAGTACACTCACCTGGAAAGGATATGTTGCGCCCTAACTTGGGTAGCACAGAAGCTGAAGCATTATTTATCATCTTACACTACTTACCTCATCTCTCGTTTGGATCCATTAAAGTATATCTTTCAGAAGCCTATGCCCACAGGGAGGCTCGCAAAGTGGCAGATTTTGATCAAAGAATTTGACATCGTCTATGTGACCCGGACTACGATGAAAGCCCATGCATTGGCCGACCATTTGGCTGAGAACCTAGTGGATGAAGAATATGGGCCTTTGAAAACTTACTTCCCTGATGAATAGGTAATGTATATTGATGAGTTGGAACCAGTTGGAGAGCCGGGTTGGAAACTTTTCTTTGATGGAGCCGCTAACATGAAAGGCGTCGGGATAGGGGTTGTACTTATTTCTGAAACAGGGCATCACTACCCTGTTATGGCTCAACTTCATTTCTACTGTACTAATAACATGGCTGAGTAAGAGGCGTGCATTTTGGGTTTGAGGTTGGCTGCAGACATGGGTGTCTAGGAAGTTTTGGTCTTGGGAGACCCGAACCTTCTGGTACACCAATCCCAAGGGGAATGGGAAACACGAGATTTAAAACTCATATCGTACCGGCAATGTCTGCATGATCTTTGTCAGTGGTTTCGATCAGTAGAGTTCAGGCATATTCCAAGGATCCATAATGAGGTTGTCGATGCTTTGGCTACTCTGGAGTCAATGTTACATCACCCAGATAGGGCTTATGTTGACCCGTTGCATATTTAGGTCAATGATCAGCATGCTTACTATAATGTGGTAGAAGAAGAACTTGATGGAGAGCCTTGGTTTCATGATATCAAGGAATATATCAGGATGGGGGTGTATCCGGTACAAGCCACAGGTGATCAAAAGAGAACAATTTGGTGGCTGGCGAGCGGATTTTTCTTCAGCGGAGGGGTTTTATACAAAAGGACTCCGGATCTTGGATTGTTGAGATGCGTAGATGCTAGACAGGCCACAGCCATCATAATCGAAGTACATTCTGGAGTTTGTGGACCACACATGAGTGGGTACGTGCTGGCAAAGAAGATTCTCCGATCTGGTTATTATTGGCTCACTATGGAGCGAGATTGTATTAGTTTCGTGCCCAAATGTCATCAGTGCCAAGTGCATGGAGATTTGATTCATTCCACACCATCTGAATTGCACAGAATGTCTGCACCATGGCCTTTTGTTGCGTGGGGCATGGATGTTATTGGACCAATCGAGCCAGCAGTGTCCAATGGGCACACTTTTATTCTGGTGGCCATTGATTATTTCACCAAGTGGGTTGAAGCTAAAACTTTCAAGTATGTGACCAAGAAAGCAGTGGTCGATTTTGTGCACTCAAATATCATTTGCTGGTTCGGGATCCCGAAGGTAATCATCATAGATAATGGTACTAATCTCAGCAGTCATTTGATGAAAGAGGTATGTCAACAGTTTAAGATCACGCATCGCAATTCCACCCTATATCGCCCCAAGGCGAATGGAGCATTCGAGGCAGCCAACGAGAATATAAAGAAGATACTTCAGAAAATGGTGGAGGGTTCTAGACAGTGGCATAAAAAGTTGCCTTTTGCATTGCTGGGTTATCACACTACTGTTCGTACTTCAGTAGGGGAAACTCCTTATTTGTTGGTATATGGCACTGAGGCGGTGATACCTTCGGATGTTGAAATCCCATCCCTTCAGATTGTCGCTGAGGCCGAAATTGATGACAATGAGTGGGTCAAAACTCGCTTGGAACAGTTGAGTTTAATTGATGAGAAGAGATTGGCAGCAGTTTGTCATGGTCAGTTGTATCAATAGAGAATGGCAAGAGCATATAACAAGAAGGTGCATCCACGAAAGTTTGAAATGGGTCAGTTAGTATTGAAGCGTATCCTTCCTCATCAGGCTGAAGTAAAAGGCAAGTTCGCCCCAAATTGGCAGGGGTCGTTCATTGTGACGAGAGTGTTGTCCAATGGTGCTTTGTATTTAACAGACATAGAAGGAAAATATGTAGAAATGGCCATCAATTCCGATGCGGTCAAGAGATATTATGTATGATTTCTTTATTTAAATTGTATTTGTTTGTACTTGGCATGTTTTGAAGATTGGAATGATGAAGGCATTTTGTTCTGCTATCTAAACACTTTGTCCTTTGTTATCCCCTTGAGCCTTATTTACCTCCTTTCATACCCCTATTTGGAATCAGTAGCAAAAATCAAAAATGCAAGCGTGAAAGAACAATAAAGGAAAAGAGAGAAAAGAGAAGAATGAAAAGAAAAAAGAAAAAAAAGAAAAGAAAAACAAGAAGAAAAGAAGATAACAAAACAACAAGAAGAGAAAAAGAAAGCAAAAAGAGAAAGAAAAGAAAGAGAAAATCACAACAGCAAAGCAACGTCTATGTCATGAACTACGTTCGACCTGATTCCTTTTAAGGATACGTAGGCAGCCTCACGGTTCGGTCCCATCAAAATAAAATCTTAAAAGTCCACAAGCAAAGAAACTGGGGCAGAAGTTGTGGTTGTTGCAAGAAATCTGATTCCAAAAGTTGTAATTTTGAACCCATTTAATTTGTTTTGAGCCTTTGATACCCTTTCTTTCTAACCCTATCCAAAAGCCCACGTTACGGTCCAAAGAAAGACCTTCTGATCAGTCTTCTAGAGATTCCAAGCCGAGCAAGTAGAAGTGATTCCTATCAGGGCAACACTCTGGTCCAAGCAAGAAAATGAAAAATGAGAGAGTCTTATTGGTGAAAACCTTCACGGGCACCGTAAGGCGACGGGAGCTAAGAGAAATCAAAAATGAAAGAGTCTTATTGGTGAAAACTTTCACGTGCACCTTGAGGCGAATGTGAGTTGAGAGATAAACAAATGAGAGAGGTCTATCGGTGAAAACCCTTCACGGCACCGCAGGTCAAACAAGTTCAAGGTTTTGGCAAAGAAATTGGGTTTTGAATATCTTAGAACAAAGTATGGCAACTGAAAGTTGATTGGTTGGACAGATTGGGCTGATTAATCCGAAATGCATGTCATGATTATTGGTGCCAGCTGCTCCACTCAGATAAGTCTCTTTTCTTTTTCCCCTTCAGATAGTCTTCCAGTTTTGGATTTCTCTTATCCTTAACTCTGAAAGTCATTGCATTTTATTTCTTTTGGGTTTAGTTCTCTAAGATGTTCCCAATGTCAGTTCTGTTTAAGCAAATAAGAAAGAATTTCAAAGCTTACTACCAACTTCCAAAGTTGTACAAGGCACAGGGCGGTCAAGGCATTGCTAAAGATAGTATGATGTGAAGTGGGATTAAAGGTCAGTAGAAGTTCCATCGGTGAAATGGTTTAGTAATTTTGTGGGAAATGCGGAGGTCCAAACAGATGGGTCAGAAATGTAACGACGGTTTGGGTATATAACACTCGGGTCATCCAAGGTCATGGGGGTTTGAAAGTCAGTCGGGAAGTTAAGCGGTTCTTGGCCAGTTCAGGGGAAGTCAGTCAAATCAAAGCGCGACAGCGTGGAGGCCACTTTCAGCAAGAATGCCACAAACTAACCACCACATTTTAAACTGACAAGATTTTTCTTTGATTGAAACAAGGGCAGAAAGTTTTCGATTGTTCGGGGAAACCATCCGTAAGGAAAAGCAAGCACCAGACAGGTTTGATTTTGATTCTCAGGACCCTCCTGGAAAATGGGACCTAGTTTAAAATTCAAAATAATCATGAGTAGCATAATCTAGCATAAATGTACCACAAAGGAATATAAGTTGGTTTCAATGTTTGTATGTTTGGGATAGGATTCAATTTGAAATTGTCAGGACCCTCCTGAATAATGGGACTTAGCTTTAAGAGTTTCCCATTAGATAACAAGATTTAGCATAAGTTCTGCTGTAGGGTAGTATAATTCAGCCATAAAAGTTGTCACTCTTATGATAAGAATTGATTTTTAATTTTCAGGACCCTCCTGGATAATGGGATGTAGCTTTAATGCTTTCTTAGATAACAAGATGTAGCGGAAGTAATACCTTCAGAAGATATAACTTACATTTAAAATTATCATTTAATTAAGAGTTGTCAAGACCCTACTGGATAATGGGGTGTATTTTAAGATCGGTTTAGATAACAAGATGTAGCGAAAGTAATACCTTTAGGAGATATAATTTAGATTTAAAATTGTCGTTTAACTAGGAGTTGTCAGGACCCTCCTGGATAACGGGATCTAGCTTTCAAATTCTTAGTAATATTTGGTAATATGATTTAGTTTAACACTCACATATGTGCCCAGCTACCAAACTGGGCAGAAAATTTTCTTTGTATTGTTTATTTTTGTTGAAATCAGGTACCCACTTGGAGAATAGGGAGATACAACTCAAGTTTAGCAATCAGGCTCCCACCTGGAGAGCACGGGAATACAATTCAAGTTCAGCAATCAGGCGCCCACCTGAAGAGCACGGGAATACAATTCAAATTCAGCAATCAAGCGCCCACCTAGAAAGCACGGGAATACATTTCAAGTTCAGCAATCAGGTGCCCACCTGGAGAGCACGGGAATACGATTCAAGTTCAGCAGTCAGGCGCCCACCTGGAAAAGCGCGGGAATACAATTCAAGTTCAACAGTCAGGCACCCACCTAGAGAGTACGGGAATACAATTCAAGTTCAGTAGTCAGGAGCACACCTGGAGAGCACAGGAATACTCAAGTTCAGCAGTCAGGCGTCCACCTGGAGAAAGGAAAACATCTTAGAGTAAAATTTGAGTTCAGCAATCAGGTGTCCACCTGGAGAAAAGGGAAAACATCTAAGATTACAATTCAAGTCGACCACAAAGGAATTTCACCGGGAGAATACATGTCAATAAGGCAACAAGAGCCACAAGATCAAGTTTGAATATATAGATAGGATTCTTGTAATTCATAGATCATAGTTTAGTCTAGCTTTTTTTATTTTGTCATGGTGTAATAAGGGGTTCAGTAAGTAGTAGCAGCAACAACAACAGTGAAATCACAGCTTCATGGTAGTCCCAGCCACCAAAACGTCCTGAACTACACTGACTTGATTCCTTTATAGCTAGGGATATTTAGGCAACCTCAGAAGTAGGGTGCGGTCAACTCTTTCAAAAATGCTTTCCACGGAGTATTCAAACGGGTAAAAATCGCTCGTATCCGCTCACTTTATCTTTGCACGAAAACTCTTCGTGTTTTCGAGAAAAGAGGGGCAGCTGTGAGCATGTGATTTTTACCCTATATGAATTACTCCCATAAATTCGAAACAAAATAACTTTTTTTTTTGCAATTTTGTGGATTTTTGTGGCATTTTCCGTTATCATTTGCATATTGTCTGTGCATGTTAATTTTGTTTAATTAATGAAAAAATGCAAAAATATGTGGCATTTGCATTTAGGATTTAATTCTACATTTTAAGATTAATTAGCGAATTAGTTGTTTATAAAAATGGAAAAGTTACAAAAAAAAATAGTTTAATTTGCACGTTTTAATTTTAATTTTGAATTTTTGAGTAGTTTTCTTTTAGTTTGTTTTCTTTATTAATTGTGATCATTACTATTTAGGCTTAATTAGTGTTTTTGATAGGTTAATTAGGTTTTAGGATTAAATTTAGATTTTAATTTAATTTTGGGAAAAAATAAGAAGAAAAAGAAAAGGAGTGAAAGAAATCTGATATTTGAGCCATTTTTCATTAGAATTCCCTAAGCCCAAATCGAGTTTCCCCAGTACCCGTCCAAGACCAGCCCCATCCCTCTCCCCCATTCGGTCCAAGCCACAGTCCATGAGACACATGAAACGACGTAATATGGGGAGAGTACTACATCATTTAGAGTTTGTTAGTGCTAAGTCAATCGGGGCCCTTCATTTTGTTTCATCAAACGGTCCATAGCACATCTCTTTAATCACATAAGAGTGTATGAGAAACTTCAGAGACCACTCAGTTCATCCAAACACCCCTGTACTTCTGTCATTGTTACCGGCAAGACAGCTCCAAATCGCCACCAAATCTCGACCACATAATCCCCATAGTCCCTTAAGCACTAAACTACAACCATTTTCCCCCAAATCTTCTCCACTTCTCTTTAATTTCGGATCTTAAAACAGGAACCCTAGATTTGTACCCTCCTTCGATCCTTCATTTAAAGGTTCGATCTCGTTACTCTCTGAGTTTTCGAAGTTGATTTTGGGCTAAAATGAGTGCTAAACATTTGTTCTCGCAAGAACAAATCGACTAACACTCCTTTTCGCCTCAAATCGGAGAACAATGGAAGTCCATTCAAGTCTTTGTCCTGTGTTGACTATATTAGGTATTTTCTCTGCTTCTTGTCATTTTTTCTGCTTTTCCATATTCACCTTCTTCTGTCTTCCTCCCTTGCTATGTCACTTCTTTTTTGTCCGTCACTGAATGCATCTCATGTGCATTTGGTCTGTTTCCTCTCATTTCTTTTGTTAAGTACTAGTTGATATATGTCGCATCTTTAGAATTTGAGTCATGTTAATAATTATCAGCATATTAGTGTAATTAATATTTTTCTTCTTTAGTATTTTTTGATTTTTCATTTTTCCTGCTTGTTTGTCATTTGCATTTTCTTCAGTTGTTCTGCCCCGTTCATTTTTCTTTCAATGCTCAAAATGGAAAAATTGCTGGGTTCGCCTATTTGCGCCATGTGGGTTTTAATCACAATCTGGGTCAAAATCCCAAAGGTCATAGAACCGGCCCATGCAGCAGCCCAAAGACCATGGGTCAACTTGACCCGTTTGGCAGGCTAAAGTAAAAACAAGGGGTATTGAAGGGTGATTTAGGAATTTAAGTTGATGGAATCTTGTATAACTACCTAGGGAAGCTTCTAGGAAGCTGGGGGTGGGGATTAAATGGAACATCTGATTTTAGCATCAGGGGCACAATAGCAATACTAAAAATTGAAAAAGGACTAACAAGCAAACTTTGAACCCTTTATTGATGCCCTATCACCTTTCTATAAATGTCCCATTAGCTGAATTTTGAGGGGGGGATCAAGCGGGATAGAAATTAAAAACGGCTGAAAATATCAAAAGAAAAACAAATTACTGTTCCATTGCATTTCTTCTATAATTCCGGAGACTTTCAGTTTTTGAAGCATTTCTGATTAATCTGGGTGTAAAAATGGATTGAATCTAAGTTTTGAAGTCTGATTTCGATTTGTGTGGAGTTTGGTTTGAGGTCTGGGTGGGTTTTCAACTAGTTAAGCACTTACGTTGTTGCTGGTGTTGCTTTGCTTCTACTTACCTTTCCTTGTTCTTATTTTCTTTACTTTTCCAGGTATTTCCTATTCCATTTATATGTGAAATGGAAGAACAAGAGCTTTACTTGATTAAATGGCAAACTGTGCCATACTAACTTGTAGATGTAGTTTCTTTTATTTTTTTTAAGATCAATCAGATTCCTAGTTTTCTTGTCACCTTCATTTCTTCCTGGTTCAGATTGAATGTGTTTCTAACTTTGGTAAGAATTATGAACTCTAGCAAAAGAGGGTAAATGAATTCAAGTTTTATGTTTATATGAATGGTTCTTAAGGCTATAGTAAAGAACTCGTTTGGTGTTCATAGGTTTTGGAGATATATGTTCGGTTTCTGTTTAAGTCAGTACTATTTTAGCATCAATTCACCTTCAAATGTGTTAAGAATGTCAAGTAGTGGTTTGTTTATTCACAACTAGAAATATGATCCCATCATTCTATAATCTGTATTTAACTTGCTTTCATTTACATATGAGTACTCAGGATTGAATGGTTTTGGGTATTTGCTTTTGTTCACACTTGGGGTTGCTCTTTAAGTAAATAACTAGTCTGTTGTGGTTGCCGCATCTTCATGGAAAGATTGAATCAAAAAAATGCATGAAAGGTGGTACTACAAACTTAGCTTATTTAAGTCATATTACTATTTTTTTTTAAATCAGAATGAGAATTTGTTTAAACTTGATTCCATGCTCCATGCTAGTGTCAGTTAATTAGAATTCTTTGATTGGCATATTGATTGGGAGTATGAAATTGGGCCTAACGCAGGCCCAGCTGAAGAGCAGTCAGACTCAGACCCCTGGCATCTTTCCGCACCTTGAATTGGGCTCATTTTGGGCCCAAAGCTTGAAAACAGTTTTTTTTCAGGGAGTCTGTCCAGTTGCTTTATTGAAGTAGTTTCCTTTTGGGCTTGTGGTCCTTTAATATGATGCTTTTAAGTAATTTAGTAGGGTAAAACCTTTAGTTACAAATAATTAGAATCCCAATAAGTTTTCCTTAATTAGTTAATTAGGTCTTTAATTAGTTGAGGTGTGCCATTCGAAACGACCAATAGTTTATGGCCCTCCAAATGTAGTTTGAATTCCCCTTTTAAAATTGGAATTGGAGCGTGTCGTGCCAAGTAAAATTCCAAAACCCATGGCCCTCACTTAATTAATTTTAACCCTTTAGAAATCGAGGAGTGCTATTAGTTGAATTTTTCATGGCCCTCGCAAACTTGAAAGTGCGTAGTTGCTTTAGGTGCGCTATTTAAATTAATTACCTTCCTAAACTTGGGTGTGCATTTATGTGAGCCAAATCCAAATCCCAACAACGTTAAATAAAATGTGTCTTGGACCGCGGGGACATTTATGTGACGTGGTTCAAGACGTGTTTTAGATGACATTGAATCTTTTCTAAAAAATAATAATTAAAAGCGGCTAATAAGTTAAAATGTACCATAAGCTAAAACATGTATTAGAATCAGATAATAGGCGAATTATAATAGTTGAGCGACCATGCTAGAACCACGGAATCCGGGAATGCCTAACATCTTCTCCCGGGTTAACAGAATTCCTTACCCAGATTTCTGTGTTCGCGGGCTGTAAAATAGAGTCAATCTTTTCCTCGATTCGGAATTTGAACCGGTGATTTGGGACACCATAAAATTATCCCAAGTGACGATCTAATTTTTAAAAAATAAATAATCCTGTTTCGATTGTCACATTAAATTGGAAAAAACTCCCTTATACACCTTTCCGGGGGTGCAGGTAAAAAGGAGGTGTGACAACGGAAAACAAAAACTAATAGTTTAACCATATACTAGTGCAGAATCCAACATACAACTCTACCCAGAATTTGATGTCACAATGTCACAGACTATCTACGAATACTACAAACAATGGTCTGAAAGATAAATACAAAGTTGCCTCTAAAATACATAAAAGAAACATAATGGAAAGATAGAAGGAGACGCCAAGTCCTGCGGACGCCTGCAGGACTACCTCGGGTCGCCTGATGGACTGAAGGCAGCAACCTCACTATGGTCCAAAAGCTGTAGCACCGGGATCTGCACATAGTGCAGAGTGTAGTATCAGCATAACCGGACCCATGTGCTGGTAAGTGCCTAGCCTAACCTCGGCAAAGTAGTGACGAGGCTAGGACAAGACTACCAAATAAACCTATGCAGTTAAATCATATATAGTAAAAAAATAAAGGTAGAAATTTACAGTTAAAGATAGGATAGGGGGAACATGCTGCGGGGAATATCAAGTAACAATAGAAAAACCAATAGATAAATGTAAAGAACACCAAAATTCAATTATCAGCAAGAATCAGGAAATCAAAGACAAGTGCACGGCATCACCCTTCATGCTTTTACTCTCGTACTCACCATAAGAATCAATATAATCGGCATGGCATCACCCTTCGTGCTTTTACCTCACATAATTATGACACGGAATTATCCTTCGTGTATTATCACTCATATCATGGCACGGCATTTTACATCGTGCGGCACGGCATCACCCTTCATGCTTTTACCTCACAATATCGGCACGGCATCACCCATCGTGATTTACACTCTTCCTCACCCAAGCAACAATCACAAAGCAATTTGGGCAACGGAATCAATAATATCACAATAAAATCCCGGTGAGTAATAACATCTTGGCAAGGGAGATAATATCAAAAGCAATAATATTCCGGCAAGGGAGACAATATCATAAACCTTTTCTCTTTTCCACAATTACTTCACAACTCAATTCTCAACTCGAGCCAATGCTCTACAATGTTCAATTACCAATAATACTTCCACAAGCCTTGTTCAACAATGGAAATCATCACATAAAGCATGAACAATACGAAATGGAGTAACATTAATCATAGTATAAGACTCGCGGGCATGCTTGACACCGACGTATAGATACTCGTCACCACACCTATATGTCGTACTCAACAATTAACACATAGCAAATAAGACACAACTCCTAATCCCTTAAGCTAAGGTTAGACCAAACACCTACCTCAATGCCACGAACACAATTCAAGCCTCAACTACCACTTTACCTCTCGTTTCCACCACCAATTCACTTGTATATAGCCACAATTTACTTAACGATATCAATAGATGCTAAATGAATCAATTCTAATGCATGAAAATAAATTTTCTAATGATTTTCCCAAAAAGTCAAAAATCGACCCCGGGCCCACATGGTCAAAATCTGAGATTCAAACCAAAACCCGATTACCTATTCACCCACGAACCCAAATATATAATTTATTTTAAAATCGGACCTCAAATCGAGGTCCAAATCCCCAAAATTTAAAAATCCTAAGTTCTACCCAAAACACCCAATTTCCCCCATGAAAACCCTTGATTTTAAGTTGAAATCATGTGAAAAGATGTTATAGATTAAAGAAAATGAGTTAGAAATGACTTACAATTGATTTGGAGAAGGACTTTTCTTTAGAAAATCGTCCAATAGTGCTAAGGGTTTGAGAGAGTTTGAAAAATGAAGAAAATTTCATCTAAGTTTGATTTTGCAATGGTGTAGATATCGCATTTGTGATGATATGTTCGCAAATGCAAACTCGTAATTGCGGCCAAGGCTTTGCAATTGCGAAGGAAGGCTTGCCCTGTTAACCTCGCAAATATGGACGACCGTTCGCAAATGCGAACACTGTTGGAGTTGCTTTTGCGACTGGAGCTTTGCAGTTGTGAAGGTCACCCCCCTGCCCAGTCATCGCAAATGCGAACTCTCAATTGCGAAACAGGTTTCACAATTGCTAAGCCTGCAGACCTGCAATACACCAGCAGTTTTCCTAAGTCCAATTTCACTCTGTGGCCTATCCAAAATTCACCCGAGCCCTCGGGGCTCCAAACCAAACATGCACGCAAGTTAAAAAATATTATACGGACTTGCTCGTGCGATCAAATTACCAAAATAATATCATTAACTATGAATTAAATCTCAAATTAATGAAATCACTCAAGAACATCAAAATTTCCAATTTCTCAAATAAAGGTCCGATTTATACTAAACAAACTCCGATTCTTACCAAACTTCATAGATTAAACTTAATTATTATATAAGACATGTACCAGGATCCGGAACTAAAATACGGGCCCGATACTATCAATTTCAAACCTCTTTTCATTTCCAAAAACTCTTATAATTTCTGTTAAACAATTTCTTTCAAAAATTTATTTCTCGGGCTTGGGACCTCGGAATTCAATTCTGGGCATATGTCCAAGTCCCAAATTCTACTACGGACCCTACGAGACCGTTGGATCACGGTTCCAGGTCCGTTTACCAATAATGTTAACCAAAGTCAACTTCATTCAATTTTAAAAGCCAATTTCCTTATTTTACTTAGTTTTCACATAAAAGCTTTCCGGAAACGCGCCCGGACTGCGTATGCAAATTGAGGTAAAACAAAGAGAGGTTTTTATGGCCTCGGAACACAGAATTTACTTGTAACACAAGTGATGACTTTTTGGGTCATCATATTGTTGATGCAGATATGAGGTATTAATGGTATTGGCACGTGAGTGGTCCATACAGCACGTGAGTTGTCCGTGTGGTTATGATTGGTAATATGGGAACGAGATGCCATATGATTATGATTCGTGATTTGGGACCCGTGACTTGTAATTATGAGGTGATGGAAAACCTTGTGAAACAAAGGTTGATTATTTTGTTGTAATTTATTTTCCTTAATTGTGTTCTTATTACTTTGCGGTGTTATCACCTGTTTACTCCTTGTTGCTATTGGTTGCTTCTTCTTTCCATTTTCTAGTGTTATATAGTTATTCTTTCCATGTTTAGCTTTATATTGATATTCATTCTTCTATAGTTTATATTAATACATGCACAAGTTATTATGTCCAGTATGTGTCTTGACTGTACCTCGTCATTACTCTACCGAGGTTAGTCTTAATACTTATTGGGTATCGTTGTGGTGTACTCATGCTATGCTTCTGCATATTTTGTGCAGATCCATGTACCTCTTAGCATGCCGGTCATTAGTTATCTATTGGAGAATTTTCATGGAGACTTCAAGGTATACTTGCCACTACACTCGCAGGCCTCAGAGTCACCTTTTGGAGCTTTACATTGTTACTGTTTACTTCTATTCCAAATAGTGATGTATTTGATTTTCTTAGTTACTCATAGAAAGGCTTATGACTTCATACTACCAGTTTTTGGATATTGTAAATCTATTGATAGTCGTTGGCTATGTATGGAAATTACTGATTCCTTTTTAATTGTTAAATGGTTTAAATATGTTAATAACTTAGCATGTGTTACCCTTACTTGATATTATATATTAGGTGTTATCATGACATCCAAAGGTGAGAACTTGGGGTCGGGACAAGTTGGTATCAGAGCTCTAGGCTCATAGGTGATATGAGTCATAAGAAAGTTTAGTAGAGTCTTGCGGATAGGTACAGACACGTCTGTACTTATCTTAGAGAGGCTACAAAACTATTAGGAAACTTCACTTCTTACATTCCTATCGTGCGAGTTTATTGATTTCAAAGTTTGAACCTTTGTCATCTTATTCTCTCACAGATGGTGAGACACGAGCTGTATTTATCAATTATGTTGCCCCTAGAGCTGATGTTTCTAGGTCTTAGGGTAGAAGCAGAGGCTGAGGCCAAGGAGGAGCACGTGCTACAACTAGAGCACCTACTAAAGCAGCGCTGAGGAGCCACCAGTAGCACCGAATAGGGAACAGGCATTAGAGACGCCTATTGCTACCCCTAGACTTCAGGAGACTTTAGCGCAGTTCCTGATCTTGTTTTGTACATTGGTTCATGTTGGATTGATTCTGGTGGCACCAGCTACTTCACACACCGAGGGAGGATCTTAAACTCATGCTGCTCATACGCCAGAGCAGTAGGCTCACATTCGTCAGGTTCCGGTTGTTATGCTGGTACAGCTTGTTATTCAGGTTTAGCCTAAGGTCAGGCTAGAGGCATCAGAGAAGGAGCAGAAAAGGCTTGAGTGGTTCCAAAAGTATGATCCTCCTACTTTCAGTGGCATAGCTACTGAGGATGCGCATGGTTTTTTATAGAAGTGTCACCGCATTCTCTGCACCATGGATATTGTGAGGTGTGCGGAGTTGCTTTTACGACTTTTCAGTTGTCAGGGGCAGCATATCAGTGGTGGCAGGCCTACAAGGAGGGTAGTCCAGTTGATGCAGCCCCACTCGCTTGGACTATGTTTCAAATATGTGTTTTAGGGAGTTTGTTCCCTAGACACTCCAGTATGCGTGGCGCATAGAGTTCGAGAAGTTGCACTAGGGCACTATGACAATGTCAAAGTACGCAATAAGATTCAACGAGTTTTCCCAACATGCACCTACCTTGGTTCCTACAGTTAGAGAGCGAGTCCGTAGATTTATAGAGGGGCTCAGTTATGGTCTTAGATTCAGCATGGCTCAAGAGTTGGAGACGGATACTCCGTTTCATCAGGTTGTAGAGATCATTCGGATGTTAGAGTGTATTCGGGGTCAGAAAAGGGAGGACATAGAGGCTAAGAGTCCTCATAGACTACGAAGATTTACTAATCCCTATTTTAGAGGCAGGGCACACCATGGTAGAGGTTTTGTGGGTCAGCTGGTTTAGTCTGCATTTCAGGTTTCACGTGGTGCTTCAAATATCCATGGGTCCTAGAGTTCCATTCCGGACAGCTTCCACAACCACGTTAGTGCAAAGGTTGCTTTGAGTGTGGGGATACTAGGCATATGATAAGGGCTTGTCCCAGACTTTAGCTTCGTGTACCACACAAGAGTATTCAGGCTAGAGGGTCCGATCCAGTTATTGCTATACATGCACCGCCAGTTGGGGTGGAGGTCAGGCAGGTTGAGGTCATCCTATAGGGGGAGGCCAGGCCTATTTTTATGCTTTTCCTAGTTGGACTGAGGCTCTTGCACTAGATGATGTCATTACAAGTATGGTTTCGGTTGGCTATGGATATGCATTCGTATTATTTCGATCGGATCCCATTTATTGGTAAGATTAATCCTACCTTGCTTCATATATGGTTGTGTTTTGTGATTCTTGCACTCTATTTATGTGTTCATGCCAGTTGGGGGATTCTATTGTGATAGCCCATGTCTATCATTTGGGTACGGTCTCTTTTGAGGGTCATGAGGCTTGGGTGGACTTTCTGCTAATTAATACAGTAGGTTTTGATGTGATTTTTGGGTGGCTTGGACACGACTTGTGACTTAGGTGCTTTACAGGTAGGGGAAGTTGGTTATGTATTCTGATTTGGTTCTATAAGATTGATTTAGTGGGTTATTAGTTATCGGGATGGTTATTTTGCTTGTGATTCTGAGGGGGGATAGGAACCATGTGTCCTTTGTAGATATGTGTGTTTGTACTGGGCTAGGTTCCACATTAAGGTTAAGTTAAGATGAGATTCATTATGGTTATTGTGTGTGCCTTGCTTCTTCCTTATAGGATGGACTTGTAGTATGGTAACGATGGGGAGTTATACCTATTGTACTTGTTTGGTAGTTCTCTAATATGTTTCTCTTTCCATATTTAGTCATATTTGGGTTTTGCTTGTTGGGTTGGATTGCGATGTATGTGCCCAGGTGGCAGCTAATGTGGCTTGTTAGATGGGTGAGTAGTTATGAGTTTCATAAGTTCTTGCAGCATTGTTAGTGATGGGAAGGTTTGCAATAATGTTTTAGTCGATATGGGACTATTTTACTGGTACTGAGTTTGGCAATGTTCAGCTATTGTGGTTAGAGTTATTGTTATGGTCGATGCGTCATGTCATATGGTTTTACCATGTGGATTTATGCATAAGTTGTTACAGCTAGTTGAGGATTTTACTGTCATGACCCAGCCTAGGGCCGTGACGGATAACCTACACTAAGTGCCGATCATCACAAACTTATTGATAGTCTACTAATCATGAATATAAATGGAAAACCGAACAAGCATAAGCATAGCTGATAGAATTGTACAATCTGGAAAGCTGACAAGGCTAACACAAGCTGACATATAAAAACATACTAATTGCACGGGTGCATATCTACAGTCCTCTAGGAGTGCTAAATTGAAAAAGAACTGGACGGAATAGGGCCTTGCCATACCCAAACTAGCTTACAAGGCTAATACAAGCTGACATATAAAAACATACTAATTGCATAGGTGCATATCTACAGGCCTCTAGGAGTGCTGAATTGAAAAAGAACAGGACGAAATAGGGCCTCGCCATACCCAAACTAGCTGACTGTACACGTACCAAAAGACAAGTAGCTCCGTGAGTAAGCGGAGTGACTCCAATAGCTGGTGGATGGCCTACTGATGTGGCTTAAGAGCTCATCAATCAGTAGCTGCGTGGCATGAAACGCAATGCCCCGGAAGGGGCGTGAGTACGATATGTACAAAGCATGTAGGTGGAAAGCATATGTAAATCATACTAAAGTTTGACTATAAGATGGAAATTTGAAAATAAGTTGAAAGCTAAACAAGAGTCTAAACTAGCAACTAATCTAGAACTGAACCAAAGTTTAAGCTGAAATTGTGCTGAAACTGAACAACTATCTGAACCGGTACATGTCTGGTGTTGTGGGATATATCCCCCCCAACCAGGTAACTATAAAACTGAACTAGCCTCATGTATAGTCATGAAATGCAAATTGTAGCTATAAACGTGTATATAACATGTCTGACTGGTGTTATGGGCTGTATCCCCTCAATAGGTAAATATATAATCAATAGGTCTGGCTGGTGTTATGGCTATCTCTCCCCAACATATAATCAATAGGCCTCGCCGGCATTATGGGCTATCTCCCCCAGTATATAATCAATAGACCTCGCTGGCTTTACGGACTATCTCCCCCAGCATATAATCAATAGGCCTCACTGGTTTTATAGGTTATATCTCCCGAGTATAATCAATGTAATCATGTATGAGGCATAACACATGTGGCAACATCATATGAACTCAAGAGATCATGAAGAAAACCATAAACGAAATCACAAGCGTAATTTGGCGCTTGTCGTCCATAAGTTGGACAGAGGAGACTATCCCCATTTTAGGGAGAAAATGATTATGTACATGAGATACTAAGTCTAATTAACTCATTAGGATCCCTCTATAATTAATTTAGACTAAGGAACTCAAGATTTGTCCAACTCTTCTTCTAAAAATTGCGACAGAGTTTCCCCTAAAAATGGATGATCCCCAAAAACAACAGCAAGCACCAAAATATATATGGGAATGGATACCATGCCAAGATGATAAAATAAATCTATTGGAGATTCAGTTATCCACACTAGTGTCAAACGATCGACAACATGGAATTGTGAATGTAATGTCACCTCATAGTTGCTATATGTGACGTGAAAGTATAAATATGATTTAGGAATAATCTAAGAATTAATAAATGAAAATTAAGCTTATATAATCATAAATGAAGCTATTAGGATCATATGTGTGGGTTAGGTATTCATAAAAACATCAAAGGAACGGAACAAACGGAAGTCTGGATGGCATAGGCCAATTTGGCGATTTGCCCTTTTGTTTTTGTTGTTTTTTGAAGTTCCAACCTAAACTATTCTCTTCCATATTCACATATGTAATTGAATAATATACAAGGATACAATATATGCTGATATTTACCTTGAATAACCCTTAAAATATCAACAAGAAAGGCTAGAACATAGTTAAGCCAAAGCATGTCGAAATCGAAACGAAAAACCCTTATACCTCTTGTGTTCTTGCTTCCAAACCTTGTTCCCTTTGATACACATCCTTACTTATTCTTGTATAACTAAAATACAGTAGTGAAAAGCTTCCTTATCCATTAATTTCTTTTGAAAACACGAGTTATAAGGAGAAAGGAGGACGACAAAGTCTTACCTAAGTCGTAAGGATCGCGTTGATGTGTTCGCGTCTTGATTTTGAGTTGCGGACAATGGAATTGCTTCAAAATCCTAAGGATGTATTAGGATGTCTAGAGAGACTTTTTAGGTCTGAGTTGGGTGTAATGAGACTTAGATATAAAGTCTACAACTTTATTTATCAAGATATTCCTCAATCGACCTTGTGGGTCCCAAAGGGAGCTGCTTGCGCAGTCTCGTGAAAATGCAAATATCTCTGTACTCTGATGTCATATCGACAAATGGTTTAATGCTTTAGGAACTAGACTCATAGGTTTTCAATTTTGTGGGTGGATCACCCCATAATTCTAAATTTATTGAGAGAAAATCTCAGTAACATTAGACCTAAATTGAAGTAAAATTATGAACGTAACGTGCGACAACTTTTGTCGACTTTTGTTTCCTAACTCGTTTGACTTCAAAACTAAACACACGACTATAGTACTACTATAATACCTCATAATATCACATCTTTATCATGTTAATCACCCTTGTATCATCCCAAAAGTATGGGTTATAACATTCCGAACTTGCTATTTCGATGAAACTTATTTTCTTCAACTCGTTTAGCTTCTAAACCTTCCAACCCTCTTGGTACTTGCAGTTTATGATATTAAATATTTGTAACCTCCAAGGTAGCATGATTAACTTACTTTGTTTGCTTTCAAATATGATTTCATTTTCGAGCTTACATCAATTGGCTTACGACATACGAAAGCATAGGGTATAATATTTATAGTATGTTGTGTGATGATAGGGCCCTTGATGGATGTGGAAATTTGATTCTATGGCTTATCAGCATGAGTAGAAGGAGTTATCTTCGATTGAGATGGTGTTGTTGGGCTTATATAGTTTGAGGTGACGTGGGATCACCGGTGTGTATGTGTATGGTGAGTTTATACAGTGATTTAATAGTTTTGGAAAGACTCTTGGCATGTTCCAGGACGAACGTTTGTTTAAGAGGGGGAGAATGTAACGACCTAATCGGTTGTTTTAAGCTTTAGCATTTAGTTTAGTGGTTCAAGGTCTTGAGTGGCTTCATATTGTGTATTCTGACTTGTGTGTATGGTCGAATTCGATTTTCGGATTGATTTGGATGAGTGATTCTCATTTTAGAAGCTTAAGTTGAACATATTGATCGAGGTTTGACTTTTGTAAGCGTGACTCCAGAATGGTGTTTTGATGGCTCTGATAGGTTTGTATAGTAATTTTGGACTTGGGTGTATGCCCAGAATTGAATTAGAAGGTCCCTAGGTTAATTTGGCATATTTTGTCGAAAGTTGGCAATTTGAAAGTTTAGAAATTCCTTAGGTTTGATTACGGTTTAACTTTATGGCTATCAGGTTTGGATTTCAACTTTGGGAGTTGGAATAGGTTCGCTAAGTCATTTGGAACTTGTCTGTAAAGTTTGGCATCATTCCAAGCTGATTTGATAGGAATAGGACTCGTGGTTGGGTTTTTAGAAGTTCTTAAGTTTTAACGTATATTTCATGCGTATTTTATGTCTGATTCTTGGTTCTTTATGTTATTTCTGTGTTTTGATCATGTGAGAGAGTTCATATGATGTTTTTAGACTTGTATGGATGTTTGGTGTGGAGCCTCATGGGCTCAGGTGAGTTTCGGACATGTTCCGGAGAGTTTTGTGAAAGTTTCAGGTTGTTGGTTTATGGTCAAGTGCAGTAGGTCTCACAAATTTGAGATATGGTTCGCATTTACGGACCTCGCATTTGCAAGGTGGACATCATTTTTGCAAGGTCTGCGATATTGGTTGTTTTTGCATTTGCAATCAGGGCTCCGCATTTGCAATGTCGCTTCTGCGAAGCCCAAGAAGCATTTGCGATAATGGCTAGGCATTGGCATGTTCGCATTTGCCAACTTCTTCATCCCTTTTGCGACTGGCCGAGCTTCGCATTTGTAAAGTTTTTATAACTTTTGCGATGTTTGGGTGGGTTTGACAGTGTTCGCTTTTGCAAATAGTGGGATGCATCTGCGATGATCGCATTTGCGAACCCTGGGTCACAAATATGACTTCTGTAGCTGAACATAAGGGGTGAATTACGGGATTTTAGCCTCATTTTTCATATATTTGAATCCTAGACTCGGTAGGAGTCGATTTGGAGAGGGAATTTTCACCTACAATCATTGGTTAAGTAGGTTTAATCAATTTCTAACTATATTTCTGTCACGCCCCAACCTCTGGGAGCAAGACCGGCGCTCAACTGAGTAGACCCAGTCGAGCAAGCCTGTTAGGCATTTTCTACCCAAATCACTTGTGATCAAGAGAAGGAATGTTTTCATTAATTAGGCAATAGGAAGATCATATATACCTTACTAAATCATTCATTAGTTAAATCATGGTTAAGTTTCAAAATACACACATCCTTATGATTGAGTGGAATAGGAGTCCAAAACACAACATAACCCGTTTGACCTTTCCAACAACTATATACAAACCACATAGTGTCTACGGAGCCTCTAAAGATACAAAAGAGAGTTATGAGAATGCCGGCAAAAAGACCCCGGCTATACCACAAAACGTGGTAAAAATATGAATAAAAGATATAATACATGACCCCGGGATGAAATGGGGCTCACCGGGTCTGCTAGGAAGAGGATGCACCACTAACTGTGATCAACACTGTCTGCTATGGAACCACTTATATATATTTAAAGATGCAGTGCCCCCAGCAAAAGGGACGTTAGTACTGTCGAATAGTACTAGTATGTAGACTAAACACTATCTCAATTGAATGAATAGTAGTACAGGGGAAATAGTCAAGAATGTAATATAAGCTTCAAATAACACTAAAACATCAAGTTAGGGATCACATAGGTTTTGAAGTCAATTTCCACGTTATTAGGTTGGGTGGTCTTTAGTGCCAAAATACCATAAATTACAATACCACTGTGTTCTTTCACAGAGTCCGATCTCGACCCGATCAGCTAGGTCATCTCATTTGAGACATCAACCATACCACAGTTCCAATTATCATTTCCAGCACAGTTACCACCATGTGTACGGTATGGCGTCTGATCACGGCCTGATCGGCTAGGTCATCTCACTCAAGACATCCCCTTTCCATCAAACATCTTACTTCATCCTTATTTCCCATCTTTTTAAAATATTGGCAACGATTATAAAATCATTCGTGGCATTTGGCCATATTTTACAATTCAAGTTTTCTCTTTGTCACATTCAAATATCATTATTATCAGCACTAATAAGGGCTATCATGTAAGGCATTAGTACACATATGGGCAAACTTGGAAAATCCTAAGCACATAACGGCTTTTCGTACAGTTTGGCATACAACCTTTATTAAATTTTGACATGAAATCTTAACCTTTCTTAACACATATTACACATTTTTAAACATATCCTCAAATGGCAAGATGACATGATTGAGCATTTAGAATAAATATTGAACATATATTATTCAACACAACACATTAGGAATAGTCAATTCTAATATGATCAATTTGGGGACTTACACCAACTATACGAACATCAGGGATGCGATTCTAAGAAGAAGGGGGTTTAGCCAACATACATCAATTGAGTTTCCTTTACACTTTAGAACATTTCGGAATTCTTATCACTTCGATCTATTTTGGAAATACGACATGTTGGACCAAAATTAGAAAGAGGGTCATGATTCTAGCTCATTTTAGCACATTATCAAATACTAAGTGTGCATTAATGTTTTTAAGGCCTTTTTATGAAAAATTCTACCATTCCTCAACCCATTCTTAGCTCACAACCTCCCCATGTACTTTAAGAATACATGCATGCAAGATATCCACCACCATCCCAAGGATTGTCTTTCTAATTATCCCTTTTTTATTATATTTTCAAAAATTAATAGCTAGGGTATAGATTCTTATTTTTAGAATGAAGACCTAGTGTGCTTTCCTTGATAATCTTCAAAGTTTTAAGCAAGAATTGAGGATTAATTTGATGAAGATCACTTTCTCACTCTAGGGCTCTCTCTCTCACTCTAAAGCATCAGATTTTGCTCAAAAATGACCCCTTGCATCTGTTTTATCGAAGCAAGGTCGGGTTATAAAGTTAGAAAAGTAGGGGCCCCAACACAGATCTACGTCGCATATGCGAGCGCATAATGATTCTCCGGTCTGCAAAGTGGACCGCATAATTGGTCCTCCGGAGCTGACATTTTATGCTTCAGTCTGCGACCAGGCAATGGTATGCAAAACTGTTCTGTGGTCGCATAATGCACCGCAAAACTACCATCTGAAAAATCTTAAGGTTGGATATGCTATCGGAGTGCGGCCCGCAAAATGGTTCAGCGGTCGCATAATGGGCCGCAAAAACGACATCAAAAATGGCCAAAAAGGCTGCCTCATTCTGCGGGCCACAGAGTGATTAAGCGGCCGCATAATTTGTCGCAGAAATGCACACTTGTGAAAAACATTTTCCTTTAACTCCTTAGCGTACTGTTCAACCCAAAAAGGTCTGAGCCGCTGCGAGTAAGCTCGCCGCAAAGAATTTCTATTATTTTTAACCCATAAGCCTATCTCGGCACCATGAAGTTTCGGGTTTCTAGGTGTAATTTTATGGGGCCTTACAATTTCGTGATTATATATGATATTTAACATCAAATTTGTAAGAATCAAACTGAAATTTTGTATATGTTTTGAAAACTAAAAATTTGGGATTTGAGAGTCGAAGAGGACTCATATTTTGAAATAAAACACATATATGGACCCATGGAGTTATGGGTAGTCAAGACCTATCCTTGGACTCGGGTTTTGACGAGGGGAGGGGGGTTGACTATTGTTGACTTTTGAGGAATTGTATAAAAATCATAGCTTTACTTATTGGAATTGGTTTCTCTAGCATTATTTGATATTATTAAGTCGATTTTGCTTAGATTTGAGCTTAGCAGAGGTGAATTATAAAGGAAAAGCTATTTTTCAGTATTGATTTGGCCTAGTTGAGGTAAATATCTTTCCTAACTTTGTGGGGGGAACTACCCCATTGGGATTGGTTTAATTTTACTATTTGAATTACATGGAAGACGTGTATATGAGGTGACAAGTGTGTTCACGGCCTTATATGTGAAAATTTGGCCGGTTTAGACTCTTAAGCTTCTTTCATGCATCTAATTGAAGTTTCCCTATCATGTTATTTCTTTCATTGTTAGATTTACTCTTATATGCTTTATTTAAGTTGTTGCATCTTTTATTGTCATGTTATCTTTTTTATTGTAAGCCTATTCTTATTTGAAGTCGTTATTATATGTTATCTCATCCATTGTTAATTTACTCTTACTTAAAGTTGTTACTACATATTATCTCTTTCATTGTTGAGTTATTCTTATTTGAAGTCATCATTACTTGCAATCTCTTTCATTGTGGAGCTTAGTCTTCTGTTTCATTGTGTTGTTATATTTCTTGTGTTGATTTACTTACCGTACTCCCGTGTTATTATTGTTGTTTTCGTACTCAGTGTTGTTGAGCCGTGGGCTATATGTGGTTGTGGTATTGAAATTATTGTCATGGAAATGTGGTGGCATATGGGCACGTGTGGTGCAAGTGGTTATATTGTGTTGTTATGTTTTCCTTTGGCACATGTGGAATTTTTGAGAGGATTATCGGGGTGTTTGCGCGTGAATTGTCCGTGCTATTTTTATTATTGATATTTACACATGCGGTGAGACAAGGTGGGCTATATATGTTGAGTTTGCACATGTGGCGAGACAAGGTGGGATAATTATTGATGCGCGTGTGGCAAGACAAGGCGGACATTTACTTTATTGTTGCGCATGTGGCGAGACAAGGTGGGCTATGTTAGGGATCATTTGTGATAGCCTGGGGGCATTGTTATTGAAGATATTTGTGTGGTGATGTGTCACGCCCCAAGCCTAGGGGTGAGACCGGCACTCAGTGCCTCAACTATCCTTGCGTATCACTTGCGACTAAGAGACTCTGAACATGTAATGTCATATTTTGGCCATGGGACACATTGCAAGATAATGTGCGATGCAAAATATAAAACTGAATAGAGACTAATGCTGACTAAATGTCAACATAAAGCTGGGCCGGCAAGGCTGTCATAATTATTACAATTGACAAGCCAACAAAATATACATACAGGGCCTACAAGCCCAACATACTGTACTAATTGACAGGATATATCTACAAGCCTCTACTGATAGATGTGTTGTGATCGAAACAGGGCCCTGACCTACCCTTAACCTATCTACATATATGCACAAGTGTACTCCAAACTGCTAGACCCGGCAACTCCGAAATACGGGGAGCTTACCAATAAGGCTGAACTCGGGCATACACCTATTGAGAAGGTCTACTCGTCTGTCTGTCTGACACGCAAATGCAGCGCCCCTAGAAATGGACGTCAGTACAAAATAATGTACCGAGTATAAGGCAATATACTGAAACTAAACTGATAATATAATAACTGAAAACAACTGGGAGTCAAGAAAATCTAAAGATATGCTCATCTGCTGATACTAACTCAACTCTCTCAATATAGTGAGTAAAATAGTTGTCCGGCCCTATAAGACTCGGTATATATAATTGCTCTACCGTAGTAGGCTCGCTCATAAGCGCTCGGCCATACTAGGCTCTGTATCTCGACCAATTGGGCTCGCTCAAAAGCGCTCGACCACATTAGGCTCGGTATATAACTTACCATCTGATCTAAGGTTGCCCAATAGGGGCCTACCCATCGATTATAGCTCGATGGTAATGAAAATGGTTTTAATACTGCATATATGTAAATTCGCTCTTTTGACTGGATGAAGGAAATACACAACTGAATATGAAGTCCCAATAAGGAGAATATTACAACTTACAAAACTAGGAAAATATACGCAATTTGCGAGACTAGCAAAATATACGTAAATTCCGGGATATGAATTTTTCTCTATGCCTTGTTATCGAACTTGTGTAATTACGATATCATTCTAAAATAAAGGAAAAACTTAGCATTGACATACCTGGAGTGGGAAAAACTCCGTATACTATTTCGTTGGAAAACCTCGTTGATTGAACGGAATTTGCCTCTGCTCCTTAAGGATTCATGGATGAAATTTGTTTCTGATTCATAAAATTTTGGAACGAATTTGATCTGATTTGGAGTGAGGCTTAGACATTTGATTGTAGCTTGAAATTGCTTCTGCTTTTCACGTTGGTTAATGACAGAATATAGCAATTGGTCTTAGTCTTGAATTGAAAAGGATTTAAAGTCACCAAAATGAAGCTCTTTCTTGAAAATGGAATTTGCTTCTGCTTTTAATATCCCTGGGCAGATATGGTCTTGAAACTTGTTTTCAAGGCATTTCTACTAATGTCATTTGACAAGTCTTACTAAGACTTTAAGATTAAGATCCTTTTGACACATATAAAGGTGAGTAGTTAGTCACCTTAACAAAAAGGGGAGGCTGCCATGTTTTCTTGTGGTGTGATTTGTAAATTTTCTATCCACTTATTAGTTAATTGGGTAATATTATGTTATCCGATAATTAATCAATTACCCACATAATTTAAAAATTACCATAAATTACTTAAAATTCTATTTATTTTCAAAATACTTCATCTATGCTTTATATATTATACTAATGTGGTCATATAGTACCTCTCATGGTACTAGTTTATAATTATCGGGTATTATTACTTGATCCGTATTTTATCCCAAATTGGTCATTTTCAACGAAACTCGTTTTCTCTAATTCGTGCATCCTTTATCCTTCATGATACTTATTTATCGCTTATTACAAATAGCATAATTATGCTAACCTCCAGATAATATCATCCCCGAGTTTACGTCAATTTACTGAAGACGAAACTTTAATGTACGAAAAAAAATGCGAGATGTAACATGATGTAACCTTCTTGTTTGTGTCAAGCATATTACGGGTTTTCTTGTGTTGTTTCCAATGTTCTACTCGGTGCCTCTGATTTTACCTGTTGACTTGTACTGTGATAGTACACTTGCACAAACATATACCGTAACATGTCACATATATCAACCTAGGAGTATAAATCTTGATGCTTATTGTTTATGTACATGAACTCTTGTATACTTGCCTTTTGTGCGTGGATTATTATCGTTGGCACGTGCGTTGTCCGTGCGGATATGAGGTGTTGTTGCGATTGGAACTTAAGTTGTCCGTGCAGATATGAGGTGTTGTTGCTATTGGAACATAAGTTGTCCATGCAGATCTGAGGTATTAAAAGTATTGGCACGTGAGTAGTCCGTGAAGCACGTGAGTTGTCTATGCGGTTGTGATTGGTAATATGGGTACGAGAAGCCATGTGATTATGATTCGGAATTTGGAACCCCTTATGATTATGAGGTGTAGTATCAGGAGGTGATTCTTGTGTGAACCTTGTGAAAGAACGGTTGATTATTTGGTTGTCATTTGTTTTCCTTAATTGGGTTTTGACACTTTAACTGTGTTCTGATTACTTTGTGGCGTTATCATCTGTTTACTCCTTGTTGCTATTGGTTGCTTCTACTTTCCATTTTCTAGCATTATATTATTATTCTTTCCATGTTTAGCTTTATATTGATATTCGTTCCTCTGTTAGTTTATATTAATACTTGCACAGGTTATTATGTCTAGTAGGTGTCTCGACTGTACCTCGTCACTACTCCACCGAGGTCAGTCTTGATACTTACTGGGTATCGCTGTGGTGTAATTATGCTATGCTTCTACACATTTTTGTGTAAATCCAGGTACCTTTGAGTGTGCTAGTCGTTAGCTAGATGTTGGAGAATTTCCACGAAAACTTCAAGATATACCTGTCACTATGCTCGCAGGCCTCGGAGTCACCTTTTGGAGCTTTACATTGTTACTTTTTACTTTTATTCCAAACAGTGATGTATTTGATATTCTTAGCTACTCTTGGAAAGGTTTATGACTTCATGCTGTCGGTTTTGGGATATTGTAAATCTATTGATGGTTGTTGGCTATGTATGGCAATTACTAATACATGTTTAAATGTTAAATGGTTTAAATCTATTAATAATTCGGTATGTGTTCGGCTTACCTAATCTTCTAGACTAGGTGCCATCACGATATCCAAAGGTGGAAATTTAAGGTAGTGACAGCTGCAATGATAGTATGTAGGATCGGGTTGCACGCTGCAACAGTATTATGATGAGATGTGATCGTTATGCTTATTTTATGTGTTTGGGTTCTACTTTGTGGACATAGTTCATAAGGATATGTTCTATATTACCTCACTTGTTAAACTTACTTGGTAGCTTTCTTATTTGACCCTCTTACTATTATCTATTATATTTGAGTTATTGCTTGTTTGGTGTACGGACTACGTTGTGAGGTTCCATATGGCCTTTAGTGTGAACTGTTGGTTGAGCAGCTTATACTGGGGGAGACAAAGTTTTTGGATCTGGAATCTGTGCTATGACAATGTATGTTTGGAAGAATAATACCATTATTCAGTTCAGAATTTGGCAATGGTCATTGTTGGACGAGAGAACTCCACGACTTATTGATTTAATAGGTGGTTTATGAGTTTTTGCATATTTCTTAGCAGTGTTGTGCCATGACCCGACCAAGGCTGCGACGGATAACTAACACTAAGTGCCGATCATCAGTAAAATTGATGATAACTTGATAATCATTAATATAAACGGGTAAACTAAACAAGCATAAGCATAGCTGATAAGAACGGTAAAATTTAGAAAGTTGACAACTCGAACACACGCTGACATATAAAAACATACTAGCTGTACAGATGTATATGTACAGGCCTCTAGGAGTGCTGAACTGAACAAGTACTGGACAGAACAGGGCCCCGCCATACCCAAACTAACTGACTGTACATATACTAAAAGATAAGTAACTCCAGGAGTAAATGAAGTGACTCCAATAGCTGGTGGATGGCCTACTAATGTGGCTCAAATGCTGATCTATATGTACATGTGCGGCATAAAATGCAGCACCCTGGAAGGGATAGGAGTATGATATGTACAAATTATGTAGGGAGGAAAGCATATGTAAAGCATACTAAAGTATGACTGTTAGATAGAAATCTAAATATAAGCTGAAAGCTAAACAAAAGTCTGAACCAGCAATTGATTTAGAACTAAACCGAAGTTTAAGCTGAAACTGAACAACTATTTGAACTGGTACTTGTCTGGTATTATGGGTTATATCCACCTAGAAGGTAAATATATAATCAACAGGCTCGGTTGGTGTTATGGACTATCTCCCCCAGCATATAATCAATAGGCATTGCTGGAGTTATGGGCTATCTCCCCCAGCATATAATTAATAGGCCTCGCTAGTGTTATGGGTTGTATCCCCCCATCATAATTAATTTAAGTATGTATAAGGCATAACACATGTGGCAACATCATATGGACTTAAGAGATCATGAGGAAAACCATAAATAGAATCACAAACGTAATCTGACGCTCATATTCCATAAGTTGGACGGAGGAGCCTATCGTCATTTTAGGGAGAAACTGAGTATGTACATGAGATACTAAGGTTAATTAACTCATTAGTATCCCTCTATAATTAGTTTAGACAAAGGAACTCAAGATTTGTCCAACTCTTCAAGTTTTCAAAAATTTCAGCAGAGTTTCCCCTAAAACTGGATGAATGATCCCCAAAAATAACAGCAAGCACTACAATATACACGGGAATGGATATACATACAAGATGATAGCATCGAACTAAATGAGATCCACATATCCACAATAGTTTCAAACGATCGACAAAACGGAATTGTGAATGTAATGTTGACTCCTAATATCTAACTTGTGACATAAAAGTCTAAATATAATTTAGGAATAATCTAAGAATTAACACATTTAAATTAATATTATACAATATTAAATGAAGCTATTAGGATAATATGGGGGTTAGGTATAAATAAAAATATCAAAGGAACAGAACAAACGAAAGTCTGGATGGCATAGGCCAAATTGGCAATTTGCCATTTTATTTTTGTTGTGTTTTGAAGTTCCAATATAAAATATTTTATCCCATAATTCATATATCAAATTGTATAATATACAAGGATACAATAAATGGTGATATTTCCCTTAAAACCCCTTAAAATATCAAGAAGAAAGGTGATAACATAGCTAAACTAAATCATGCCGAAAACGAATCGAAAACCCTACATACCTCTAGTGTTCTTACTTCCAAACCTTGTTCCCTTTTATCCACACCCTTACATATGCTTGTATTACTAAAATACATAGTTAAAAATCTTCCTTAGCCATGAAGCTCTTTCCAAACCACGAGTTATAAGGAGAAGGGGGATGGCAAAGTCTTACATATATCATAAGGATCGCGTTGATGTGTTCTTCTCTTGACTTTGAGTTGTGGATGATGGAATTGCTTACAAAACCCCAAGGATGTATTTAGAATGTCTATATAGATTTTTTAGGTATGATTTGGGTCGAAATGAGCCTTAGAGACAAAGGCTACATCTTTATATATCAAGATAATCCTCAATCGACCTTTTTGGTCCCAAAAGGAGCTGCTTGCGCTGTGTCGCGAAAACAAGAATATCTCTTCACTTTGACATCATATCAATGAATAATTTAATGTGTTAAATAGACTCGTAGATATTCAATTTGGTGGGTAGATCACCTCGTAATTCCAATCACATTGAGAGAAAATCTCAGCAACATTAGACCTAAATTTTAAATAAAATTATGAATGTAACTTGCGACAACTTTTGTCGACTTTTTGTTTCCTAACCAGTTTGACTTCAAAACTTAACACATGAATAAAACACCTCATAATATCACTTCCTTATAATGTTAATAGTATTACCCTAAAAGTATGGGTAATGACATTCCAAACTTGCCGTTTCGACGAAATTTATTTTCTTCGATATGCTTAGCTTCTAAACCTTCCAACGCTCCTGGCATCTGCAGTTCATGATCTTAAATATTTGTACCATTCAAGGTAACATTATTAATTTACTTTATGTACTTTCTAAGATGATATAATTTCTAAGCTTACATCAACTGACCTATGACGTACTTTTATGTATGAAAATATGGGGTGTAACATCATTCCCCCCTTTGGAATATTCGTCCTCGAATGTTGACTGATGTGCTTATGAGTCTCATAACCTACAACTCTTACGAATACTTTTATACTGTCCTTTCCATCTAGGAAACTGTTTTGCGAATAAATTCAAAGGCCGGAGTATTCCCCCTTCTTTAGGCCTCTTTATCACATTACGACCTGTGGTCATAATTCTTTCAATCTTGTTATTGTTTATACCTTCTGGCATGCAGCCTGTATGATTATCCTTGTATGTGCGCCTATGCGAATCTTTTTTTCTTTTTCCTCTCACTTTGTGAACATATACATAATGCTAGGCATCTATAGGTGTACTGAGGTTCTTCGCTTAGTACTTTGTCGAACTTACCACTATTGACACATTTTGTTTCAAAGTCTTAGTTATCTTTGTTGCATCTATGTAGGTCATATATACCATAACAATTACTTCGGTTTACTATTACCGAGGTCTTCTACCCAACTCCAAGTTACTCTCTCGTAGCTTATCTTTATACTATATGTATAAATCTAAGTCCTTTAATGATTTCTCATTGTTGTTCATCTTAAGAATGGCAGCCTAATCTCATCTCATACTTTGGGAATTTTATCTATCTATTATTGATTCACCATAATATTGATCTATAATCTACCACTGATAACTTGAAACCTCTTACGTAATACATTTCCACTAGGGCCTGAGGCCGTAGTTATGTATATGTATACTTGGGGCCGACGTCGCAGCTTGTGCACATATATATTGGGACTAAGGCCACAGTTTGTTTATTCAGATAAACAAGTGGTTCATCATTCATAAGAGGGATTATTCATATCCTTACTTCCTTAGTTCAGTTTAGTTATCATTTTAGTTACCAGTTATCAATTATCAGTTTAGTTTTAGTTTCATCACATACAATTCTTTCTTTATGTTGTTTTATATACCGGTGCAATTCAAATGTACTAACGTCCCTTTTACCCAGGTACTGCATCTCACGATGAAGGTAACAATTTTCAGGTTGACAATTCAGAGCGCTAGGATTCTCGTACCAGCTATTTGGTGAGCCCTAGTTCTTTCGGGGCATTATCATTACTTTATAGTCTTTCAGTATTTACAGATAGTTGATGTTTTTAGTATTTCATTAGAGGCTTCATAGACTACAATAATAGTTTGACAGAGTCGTATGCTTTTCATATTAAGTAATGTTGGCTACAGATATATTTCAGACTTCTGTTAGTGTTTCCGCACATTTATTTATATCATTTAGACTTTCAGTATATCAGCATGTGTTAGTTTATATTTCACATTCAGTATGTTATGATATCACATGTTGATTCAGTTAGCCAATTGGTTCGCTCGGTCATATATAGTTAGGCACCGGGTGTCGTGTTGTGTCCAGGCCCAGGTTCAGGGCATGACAAAGCTTAACAGAGTACTAGGTTCAAGTGTCCTATAGAGTCTATGAAGTCGTGTCCAGTAGAGTTTCATTCATATATGTTTGACGGCCACGCATATAAATGGTTAACTACCAACACATTTAGGATTGTCTCATTTCTTTCTACTCTAGATCGTGTCATAAAGCTTAGAGCAATAGGTAACCTTCTCTTCCTATTGAATTCTAGATGTATCGAATGCCCAAGCGACGGGCAGGAGAAAACCCAAGGTCCTAGAGAGGATGATTGCCTTTCTGGTATAATTATGGAGTACAGGTTGGAAACAAATATTTGAGAGGATGTTGAAAGTGATATACAGTGGATAGTAGTACATATCAGAGCATAACCTTATCAAAAAGTACGAAAGCAGTTATCATGTTTTAAGGTTATCAGTTTACTCCAACTACCAGTTATACAGTCTATCAGTTAGCAGGTTTATGGTTATTAAGTAAGCCAATATTTAGTTAATCAGTTATCAAATCTCAAATTTTCAGTTCATTCAAATTCTATTGACTTGTGAGTGAGTATACAGTGATGCCTATGGGTGCTGAAAGAAAAAGTAAGTAACAGTGATTATAGAAAAATCTTTGCATGTTTTAGGTCCAAAGTAAGACCCAAGACTTGCCAGATGGTGCATAAAGTGATTGATCAGACAATGGTATACTTTGAAGGACAAGTTTGTGTATGGTAGTGTATCCGTATGTGTTTTACCGCAAAGAAAAAATTCATTTTAATTCTTGGAAATGGATTCACATATTGGATGATAATAGTTTAGATGTCAGACCTCACAGTATAACAGGTTAAGAATTTAACAACAGTGGGCATAGAATTGATCACTATAGTTTTGGACATGAAGGAGTCTAAGGGGAAAATACGTAGGAGTCAGAAACGTTTGTTATTATCAAAGATGTGTTTCTCGTGCAACTCATGCGTATGACTAAGAAGATATTATGTATGAAGTGAGAACCAATAGTAGTCGATATTGAATTAGGGAATGAATTTAAGTTGTTCAGATTTATTCAATCAGAAGTAGAAAGTACCATGTTAGTAAGTTACTATAAGCAACAACTACTGTTGTGAGGTAAATGATATAATGGTTCCCTCTTAGGTTATGGGACTAAGTGTTTACCCTGGATGTTTATAGTCTGATATGATTTTGAAGTGTATAGAATGTTGGGGGTTAGATATTTCAATTTCTTTTAAGACAAATGAATTTTCCCTAAGTGTGATCCATGTGCATAGTTAAAAAACGATAGTATGCGACCGTAGAATAGGGTCGGATGGTGATGCTAGTAGGTGGTTAGTAAAACAATAGTAAGTAAGTTTTGAGTGGATACAGTGAATTAGCAATTTCAGCAAAGCTAGTAGAGGTACGATTTGATTTACTTATCTAGGTTAGCACTACTGAGTGGGTAACATTTTGAAATATTGAACGCATGTTGGAACCAAAAGAGTTTAAGATAAACCCAAAGTATAGTGACAGTGGAAGAAAAAAATTGCTAGCCAGTAAGAGAGCAAACAACAGGAGAATAGCCTTTAATAGTTATCGGAAAGGGGTTTTCCCAAGATTGACAGTGTGACCAGAGTTAAATTATTATGATTGTTGTGAATACATTAGCTTTTCATCTATGTAAGTAATTTAGTTTTTCCTAGTAGGAAGATTGCTCAGAAGTAAGTCGGAAGATGAGTCATCATTGACATAAAGTGCAAAGAATTGTAGAAGATAAGGAAAGTTATTCGGATTCCAACAAAAGAGAAGGATCCGCAAGTACAAGACCTTAACCTTTGGTCTAAGGGTAAGATGTGAAAATTGTTTGTAAGTCCAGTTGGAGATTTGAAACCTGAAAAGTTAGCATGCGATAAAAAAACTCAGTTCAGTAATGAGGGAAAAATGATATAATTATCAAAAGGAATGTGTAAGAAACACGAAGTGAATTGAATGATCATCGAGCGTAGTTATTGTTGATAAAGCGATCATAGAAAAACTATAAAATCATGCACAATTATGTGTCACGAGGGTAGTTCCATTGCAAGAGACTCTAATCTTTGGAGTATTGGTCAAAGACTTAGCTCACAACAATTCAATAAGTGTTTTTAGAAAGTACCTTAAAAGAAAATCAAGTATGGGATGTATAGCTCATGATTGAGGCGGATAAGAGAACTACGGCGAAAGAGGTTCACCACTTAGCAAATCTAGGAGTTCGGCTTTCTGACTCCGAAGATGGTGGAGTTGTTTTCCAGAACAGGACTTGTTTATCTTAATAGCCTAAGTGAGGGAAAAGCAGTTTGATGACCCCTACTTGTTATAGCTGAAAGAGGGGATTCACGGGCATAAGACGATGGCTTTTGAACAAGGAGGAGATTATGGTACTTTGAGGTACCAAGAAAAATTTTGTGTCTAGACATAGATGGACTTAGAGAAGGAGGATCATGTTAGAAGCCCATAATTCCAGGTATTATATCTACCCAGGTTCCCCCCAAAGATATATCATGATCTCAAGGATTTATTAGTGGAATGACATGAAAAAGAACGTTGCAAACATTGTGTCCAAGTATCCAAACTGTCAGTAAGTGAAAGTCAAGCAACATGAAGCTAATATTTTACCACAAAATACATATATTCTTTAGTTGAGATGGTAACTATGGACTTTATAACAAGATTATATCGCTCATTTTGAAATCATGAGTTGATTGGGGATTGTAGTTGAACTTACCAAGCCAGCACACTTCTTGCTAGTAAAGACCATGGATACAACAGAAGATTATGTGAAGTTGTACATTCAGGAGATCGTCCATTTGCACGGGACTCCATTGTATATCATTTTTTAGATTGTGGTGCTCTGTTTACAACGAACTTTTAGAAGTACTTTCAGAAAGGATTAGGCACAAGAGTAAACCTCAGCTCAGTTTTTCATCTTCAGTTTTGATGATATGTTAGTTAATTCCTTAAATGCAGGAGATCATTTAAAACATCTCCAAGAGATGTTTGACATTCTAAGGATGTATAACATGAAGCTTAACACGGAGAAGTGTGCCTTCGGGGTTTTCTCCAATAAATTCTAGGGTTTCTGGTCTTACAAAGAGGGATCGAGGTAAATCCTGACAAAATCAAATATATCAAAGACATCCCAGGCCAGCTAACAAGTGTAAAAGAAGTACAGAGGTTTACCTGTAGATTGGCGGCTCTAATCAGGTTCATATCAAGGTCCTCAAAGAAATTACACCACTTCTTTTCACTTTTGAAAAAGAAGAATGACTTTGTATGGACCCCAGAATGTCAACAGACACTGAAGAACCTAAAAAGGTACCTATCCAGCCCTTTTTTTGTCAAAACCGAGGGAAGGCGAGCAGATGCTAATTTATCTAGCAGTCTCGAAAGTAGCAATAAGCATCGTTTTGGTTCGAGAAGAAGAAGGTACATAGTTTCCTATTTATTATGTTAGTAAGATACTATCAGGAGTGGAGACATGATATCCGCACCTCGAAAAACTGGCCTTAGCTCTCAAAGTTGCCTCTCAAAAGCTTAGGCCTTATTTTCAATGTCATCCAATAGACATTGTGACAATCTTTCCCTTAAGGAATGTCCTTCATAAGCCCCGGTTGTCGGGTTGATTAGCTAAATGGGCAGTCGAAGTTTGTGAATTCGACATAGAGTACAAGTCTGGGACTGCTACAAGTTTTGGTTGACTTCGGGCCAAATTTAGTCCAGGGTTAATGCCTTTGGATGCTAAGAAGCAGTGTTAGTATTATATATGGTATCGAGAGTTTGGACCTTGTTTACGGATAGAGCCTCCAACATGGCTCAGGGGGAGACCCTGATACAGGCCATTAAAACTATGTCGTTAACTAATAATGAAGATGAGTACGAGGCTTTGGTTGCAAGACTCGATCTAGCTTGGGGACTGGGTTCCGGTGTAATCGAGATAAAATGTGACTCCCATTTGGTGGTGAACCAAGTGTATGGAATTTTTGACATAAAGGAGGAGCGCATGCAATAATACTTCAACAAGGTTCAAGCATTTCTTAGACGATTTAGAGAATGGTCAATAGTCTACATCCCAAGGGAGGAAAACGTGGAGGCAGACGTGTTGGCTAATTTGGGCTCATCTACAGAGATGAAAGGATATGATTCTTACGGGGTCGTCCAACTGTTGCATTCGGTACTAGATGTGAACAACTATTATGAAGTTAATTCAACCAATTTAATCTGGGACTGGAGGAACGAGTTCATTGAATATCTCAGACATGGTAAATTACCCGAGGACCCAAAATCATCTCAGGAACTACGGACAAAGCAGCCCGTTATTGTCTAGTTGATGGACAGTTGTACAAGAGGTCGTTCTCAGAAGCAAACTACATGATGAGGGAATTCCATGAAGGAATCTTTGGAAACCACTCCAGTGCAGACTCATTGGTTCTCAAGTTAGTCAGGGTCGGATACTATTGGTCCCGGATTGAACAAGACGCAAAGACATTTGTACAAAAGTGCGAAAATGCCAACGTCATGCACAGTTAGTGCATCAACCAGCAGAATTGTTGCATTCGATGCTGTCACTGTGGCCATTCATGAAATGAGGGATGGACATAATCGGCCCCTTACCACAAGGGCCCGGGAAGGTAAGATTTCTTTTGGTTTTACCTAATTATCTTACTAAATGGGTTGAGGCAAGTCCTTACCAAAAGATCGGATAACGCAAAGTGGTTGACTTCATATGGGACCACATAATTTGCCGGTTTGGAATACCAAAGGAGATTGTTTGTGACAACGGGCCGAGTTTGTAGGTTCAAGAGTCAAAACGTTCTTGAAAGGGCTAAAGATCAAATGAATTACATCTTCATCATACCACCTGAGTGCTAATGGACAGGCGGAGTCAACCAACAAGGTAATTATTCAAAACCTTAGAAAAATTTAAAAAGATTCCAAGGGCAAATGGCTAGATGAGCTACCGGGTGTGCTACGGGAATATCGGACCACGGCAAAGTCGGGCATGGGTGAGACATCCTTTTCCCTCGTATACGGTTCAGAGGCTTTGATACCTGTGGAAGTGGGGGAGCGGACCTTAGGTTTCCGGGGCAAATGAAGAAGCGAACAACGAAGCATTGCTGGTCAAGCTATATTTACTTGAAGAACACCGGGATCTAACATACGTGAGGATGGTGGCCCAAAATCAAAGGATGGAAAGGTATTACAACCGCAGGATAACTCTCCGTTATTTCAAAGTTAGAGATTTGCTTCTGAGGAAGGTTACTCAAAGCGCTCGGAAAGTTAACGTTGGAAAGTTGGGATCAACGTGGGAAGGACCTTGTCGGATATCAGCTATAACCGATAAAGGCTCATATGAACTGGAAAATCAAGATGGAGTCAAATTGTCGAGCAACCGAAACCTGACTCACCTCAAAATGTATTATTGCTGAAGATCCTTGCTGGTACTAAAATTATGTGTTGCACTCTTTTTCCCTTCGTCCAGTTTTTGACCCAATCAAAATTTTCTGGCAAGGTTTTTAACAAGGCAACAACGTAAAGCATACTACGAAGGGAGGATCATTGGAATAAGGCAAGACCTTTAATATCAAGGCACTAAATATTGTGTGGAAACAGCTTGTGGATGGTTAAATAATCTTTGGTTTGATGGCAAGTCTCGCCACCCAAAACTTAAATAGATTATTTAACCATTCACAAGTTGTCTCCATCGATGAAGCAGCAATATAAAGTATTATAAGATGAATAAAAGACCTTAGGTGAATGCAAGACTTTTAGCATACGAATTCTCGTACTTAGCGGCCCAAGAGTGCCACCAAAATCGGGTACTTTTAAAATCGTGATCAATGACTTATCGGGATCAGGGACTGCACGATCAGCCCCGTAGAAATAAATTGTACAAGTTAGCCACATGTACCGGTAGCTTTATTTATTTAAGCAAATGAATGTTTATGTAAATGTACTTTTGAAGATAGAAAGAATAAATCAAAGTTCTTTTGTGTTTTTATCTCATTTCTTGTCCGAGCGATAAGTTAATTTATTTTATCATTTGAGAGTTAACAAAAACTTCAAATGCTTTTGCCGTAATAAAAAGGAGACGACCTCTTCATGAGCATTGTAAACATAAGAGCCCTCTCTTATGGAACCCTCATGGTAAAGGGTAGATTCTAGAAGTGTATATTCCCGGAATCAAAAGCTATCGGATGCAAAATATTCTCGAAGCTTTATCAATTAAACATAAAAAGAATATTTTTGCACAACACTTAAGGAAAAAAGTTTATTTATTAATTAAAGAACCAAACTTAGTAAAACGTTTTGTCATAATTACAAAGGTAAAAGAAAAAATTTATACATCACTCTTTACTGCCAGAACCCGAAAGGAGAGAAGGGTCTTCATTTTCCTTGGCGGAAGAAGATTGTTCCGCTTCCGATTTGTGGCCTTCAACTTCTCCGGTCTCCCCTTCAGCTCCCGAATACTCAGAACTAATATTTGAGAAGTCAGATGCAGCGGACCGAGTAGGAAGGTTCTCACGATCAGTTAACTCTAGTCCTCGGGCCTAGGCAATGCAGTCATCGATATTGGCAATACCTTCATTGACCTCCTACAAAGTCTTCATATCCATATTATACATGGTGTAGGTTTTATCAAAAATAAGGGAATCTTCTTGATTTTGGAGTTTTGATGGGAGCTTGTCAATTTTGGCCTAGATCTCTTCATTTTCAGCCTTCATTACACAAAGTCTAAAATCGAGCTCAAGGTTGGTGGTTGAGTGAAGCCGATTTTGCTCCATGACTCTCTTGAGCCTCTCTTCCATTTTGGCCCTCCTCTTCTCGGCAGTAGTGGCCTCCTCGATTTTGGCACGTAAGCCAGCCTCCAATACCAGCAGGCATAGTATCGTGAAGCTCGGCCTATTTAGCCTTTGCTTCCTTGAGGTTCTCGTGTAGCTGGGTGGCTTCTTGACTATGAGCCATTATGTCTTGCTCGAAATATTGCAGTCTGGCCTCGAGCTCATCTATTTGAGAGATTCTGGCCTCTAATACTAGGAGGCGCTCGATAAGCTGATTTCTTTCAGCCAAAAGTTGATCCCGCTCGGAAGCAAGTTCTTGTTTATCTAGGATCAACCTTTGCGACAGTTAGAATCAAGGAGGTTGGCCTAAAAAAGGTTAGAACCAACGTTATTATTACAAAATATAAACGAAAAGAAGATAGTAAGGGGTTAGAATTTTACCTGTACTGAACAATGTATAATGTTGTTTACTAGGCACTCCCTAGAAAGGGAGTCCATCTTTTTACAATCCTTCGTTGAAGCCAGCGGCTTCAGGTAATTGGCAAGCTCCATCGGCTTGGAGAGAATATGGCACTCCTTTGAAACCGAAAGATTGGCACTTCACTTTCCACGAGGATCTTGGGAAGGTGTCAGGTAATTATTTCCCAAGTTCCCGTGGCCAGGAGGCCATGGAAAAGTGGCATTCCCTACTTTTTTTGTTGATGGTGGTGGAGGAGAAGCAGTCGGTGTTGATGGAGAAGGGAGAGCTAGTGTCGATGGATAAGGAGTTGTTGGTGTTGATGGAGAAGAAGAAGCTGGTACGCATGGGCGGTAGTTATCACTAGCTCAGCAGTCGGCGATAGAGGAAGGTTAGGGGCCAATCTCCTCAGACCAGGAGCATCGACAGGGATCGAAAAGCGGGAATAAACATTTTCAACCAAACTCATTTCCCCCCAAATTTCTTGAACTTCCTCCGACGATAGATTTTGAAGCTCTACTGGCTGAGAACCCGGTTGAGATGATGAAGACCTTTTTCTTCTTTGAAGAGGGGTACCTTCATTATTAGCCCCTTCTTCATCATCAATAACCATTGTGACCGGTTCAGTTGATGATCTTCTCACTCTCTTCTCCTAAGCCCCAGTCGAGGAGGTTCACTTCCTCTTTGGTTTCTTGCTTTTAAAATGGGGACTACGATATGAGGCATCCCCATTGGAGGCTCGAGAAGATCCACAAACCCTGCTCTGGTTAAGGTCATTCCGTAGTACCCACTCGGCTTCCTTGGGGTCATCGGGAGTATCAACGTCAGGGCACACAACAGAACCCCTCGGAAGCCTTATACAAGCAAATAGATAGTTAGTAAATTGTTCTTAGAATGTTTAGACAGATAAGATTGAAAGAAAGAATAATTTTGCTTACCATGATTCTTGGCTCTCCACTCGTATTTAGGAGCCATTTATTTTCATCGTGGGATTTTCAGAATAGTGATATATAATATTTTTTTGAACCCATTGGGATAGTCCTTGAACCCGTGGTGGTTCCCACTAGGTAGCTGGAATAAAGAAAATAAAATGTTAGTTAAGGAGAAAGGTTTTGCATGAACAATAGAAAATAAATATACGAGACTTACGGAAAAGGTTTCATGATTCGAGAATAGCTGGCGCTGTGGTTGGGGGACAATGTTCCCAGTAACAATGACGACAAACCGTTCCATCCACACACGGTCGTTGTCATCATCAACACTGGTGAGAAGAGCGTGGTGACCACGCTTGCTGAGTTTCAGCACACTCCCGCAGAAAATTTTGGGGGAGTAAAGATTCTTCATGTGCGCAAGAGTTAAGGTTTCTCTGGTCTCAGAGCACAACTGACGAAGGCAAGCCACCATACGCCATATAGATGAGCCTATTTTTGCCAAGCAGACCCGGTACCGGTGGTAGCACTCCAAGATTATTGGTTCAAGTCCTTCACTCGACCCCAAGGTGAAGGGACCCAAAGTAAAAGGGTATGTATAACATACATGAACCCCGCTCTGGAGTAGGTAACTCGTTCTACCCCATCTGGGGCGAAGTTTTCAATATTGTTGCAGTTACAGTCCTCCATCACAATAGGTATGCTAGAAGGACGGATGGAGGAGGGATATCTACGAACATGGTGGTGAAAGGATCAGTGAAGAAATTCTTATTGAGAAAGTTGAGTGTTGTAGAAAAGTTCTAAGGAAATTCAGAGAAGGATAAAGAGTTGTGAAAATAGTGAAAGTAAAGAGTAAAAATGATGAGTAGTGGGAAGTTATACACGGTAAAAATCGCGGTCATGATTACCTCGAAAACCGGCAAAAATACTTGTTGAATCACAGCGCAACACGTGTTCGGGTTATTAAATTCTAGAAGACGTGCGTCCTTTCGAATGTTAGAGACCGTTCAGGAACTTTTTCGCCAATAAAGGAATTCTTATCTACTTCTCGGTAATATTAAGTTGTGTCACAGAAAAGTAGGAGGACTATCTGTATGGGGTAAAACTGGTTTTTGAAATTTGGGCGAATGACGGTGTGACACGTGGCACAGAAGACAGGTGGGATATGAGATCAGCAAATAGTTATCACCGGTTGCAAGCACCGAACGATCAGTGTCGGACAAACCTCGAAGACAGAACAACCGATATCAAAGATTTGCAGCATTGTCATCAGGTAATATTCATTGGGCAATGTTACAGAGAGTATTTGCATTTAAAGCCAACAGTTTGCACCCATCAATGGCGATTTTATTTGCATTCAAGAGCAGCTTGATTTTTGGATCTTGTCCCCCTAAATATGGCTATAAATAGAAGGGTTAACAACCATTATAGGGACATGAAAGACTCTGCACATAAAAGTTATAATCTATTATCTTGTTACACTTAATTTGAACACATGAACAATTGCTTTTACTTTTGTCCTCGGAAAGGCTAAGTTCTGACTCATGCTTATTATCTCCTTTAATTTCAGTCGTTAATATTATATTTGTCCTTATTTATTTATCATTTTTAGATCAAATCGATTCACTTGTCTATAAACTACGCTATAAATTCAACTGTTCTATTTTACGAGTAAACACCTTTCTTCTTATCTCCATTTGAAGGTGTTCTCCCATACATATATCGAAAAAGGCACAGATATTCCATCGAACTTTAAGAAATTGCCTATCTACTTTTACGCTACGTCCACCTATTGGTAAATGGTTTACTTTTATTCTTCATCCACCTATTGGTCCGAAAATACATATAACATTATTTTCTTGTCTAAAATTACCCTGCAATTAACGAAAAATTATGTGGTCCCCTTTTTAATATGTTGGCAGCATGTAATTGGGCCACGTGGATTCTTGGTCCGAATCGATTTTAACCCGCCCCAAATTGAGACCCGCCCTAATTTCTAAAGCTCCTCTCTAAAGCCGTCAACCAAAAATTGACTGCTCTGATGACGGAAATGTTATCGAAATAACATCACAAGAAAGAGATATCATTGTCGAAATTTATTTTCGTCAAGCAAAAGACATCACCGCCCAACCTTACCCCATTTCATTTTCTTTCTTTGATTTTCATCTAGAATCAGTAATATTTTAGTTTACAATCAACAATAAATCAGTTTCAAGCTCAAAATCGCATTCGAAATCGACTTTAAAAGTTCAGCTCGAGCTTAATCCTTCAATGGCATTTTCCATAAAATGTTATGTTAAGTTTCATTGTCATACCACAATCAAAGTTCAGATCTGACTTCACAATCAGATATATGCCACAGAACTCAATCTTAATAAAAAAATTCACAAATATTGCACGGAATCAACATCAATAGTGAAGAACAAATAAGTTTTTTTTTTAAAGTTCTTCACATTGGCTTTACCCAAACACCAAATCTCTAAATGGGGTTAACACTTTTCATGATAAGAATTTTTGTATTGGTTTGGATTTGTGGTGGTTGTCAGCATTCTTGATTGCTATTGATTGCTTATGTTGTAGGATTTGAAAATCCCAAATTGGTATTGTAGACATACTCTATCATGTATCTCTGAGAGACCGACTAAAGTTTGAGACAGTGACGTCCATCTTTTTACGGATGGGTCGGGTGTAACAAATGGAGCGGGTATAACTCAATTCGATTTGGGATGCACGTGGCACAGTTATGTGCTGCCAACACATTAAAAAGGGGACCACAAAAAATTTTGTTAGTCGTCGGGTAATTTTAGACCAGAAAATAACATTGTATGCATTTTCGAACCAATAGGTAGACAAATAGTAAAAGTAAACTATTTATCAAATGAATGGGGTATATATATACACTAACGTTAAACTATTGGTTTATATATGTCATATTTTTACTAATGAAACCCTACTACTACCAGATTTTGCCACGTGGTATTATCTAAACACTTCGTTACTTACCAGCCCACTCCCCTTTCAACTCCCATTACGGGTGGCACATGTGAGCATTTCCTTTAAGTTTAATGGCATATTTGAGCCTTTTCCCAAGCCACAACTACATCTCAACCATTGTAACAACCCCAAATTTTACAATGAAACACATATAATTCACACACTCATATGTACTTTCCATATCTAGTTACACCTTATGAGGGGTGGCAAAATGGTTTAAAGAAAACAGTTAACCACCCATATTATTCACTAAAAATGGGTTGGATAATGAACTTTTTAAAAACGGGTCAAATATGGATAAGAACAATATTATCCATTTAGAAAATGGATAATCAATGAGTAACCAATGGATAATCAATGGGTCTAACTTTTACATTTGTAAACCCTCAAATTGGGGGTTCCTCAAGTTAGAGAGACTAAAAATTCTCCCAAAAGTGATCATATACAAGAAGTCATGGATAAGGGATTTTTACCTTCCTATACCATATATGAAACCTTATTACCCTCAATGTTTAAGGTTTGTGTTTATTACATTTCAGCATACCAAATTACCATTTATATATCATAATTAATTCAGAGGTATAATTAATTGGCAGTTTCTTACTCCTTAATTAAAGGTGTCCATATATCCCACATTTCTCTCTCCCCTTAATTACTAAGATCTTACCAGCCCGTTTTCCCCCTCCCATTTCTTTCTCTTCTCTATTTCTATTTCTTGTTTCTTTATTATTCTACTCTGTTTTGCTTTTTAATCCATTTTTATAAACATAAAAAAAGTATACTAAATAAGTTGTTGGCTAGGTGATGAATCTCATTTTACCTAGTAATTCATGTAATAATTGCTAAAATTGTAGTAGCTAAATGAAGCTTTTTTGCCAGCATAAGTTGACGGAAGTTGTGTTGATTTGATAGATGTACACAGTACACTTGTGGGTGGTTCTTCAATTACCGGAAAAAAATATCGAAAAGTACATGGTTAGCACCACCGTCGCTGCTCCTTTTTACCATCGCTATTGGAGATTTCAGAAGGTGTGTTGCTTGTGGTAGACTTGTAGATAGTCGTCCGATTGCCAGAAAAGTTGCCGGAGTCGGAAAAGTTCAATGTACCAATCCAATAAATGGTGACGATTTTTGTCGATGAAGAGCAAATTTTGTTGTCAATATTTTTTTTCACATAAGATTGTAGTTTAATTGTAGTATAAATGTAGTAATTTTGTAGAAATTGTAGATAAATTGCAGAAAAATTAGAAAAATTAGATAAATTGTAGACTGTTTTTTGCAGAAGATTTTGTAGAAGCTTTAGTCATTTTGGATTTGTGAAAACAGAAAACAATGCATCTACAATCAGAATACAAATAATCTACAATTTATCTACAAGATATCTACAAACTGGATACATTGAATTTTAATATCCCAATTTTCATTTCAATTGTAGCATAATTGACATTTTCGACATAATTGTAGAAATTTTAGTCTTCCCAATCTACAATTTATCTACAATTCTACAATTTATCTATAATTTCTGGAAATATGTCTTCTTCTTCTTCGAGTTTCAATCTGAAATTCAGTCAAAACCAAGTCTAATATTCACCAAAACCCCTCAAAATTGAGATATAAACTCCTAAACATATTCCGAATTATTTACAACAACACACAATCCAAACAAATAATGATTTTTGAAAACCCAAATTTGAATTCAAAGCTTTCAAGCTTTTTAATGGCTATCAATGGTGGAAAATATATGGAAGAACAGATTTTTTCAACTTTGAGTTGTTGAAACTCGAAAATTTGAATTGTTCGTTCTTTTTTTTTCGAGAATTTGAATTGTATTTCTGGAGAAAAATACGCAGATGAGAAATCTCCTTTCCCTTTTTAAAAATTGAATTTAATGTAGAATCAATTAACACCAAGATTCTCTCCTTAATTTTAGCGCGTTTTTAGGGAATATTCTGCCCTTTTAATGCCTAATAGTCATTCGTATATAAATTGTAGTCATTTTCCTAATAAATTCTGTCATTAAATTCCCTTTTAATGCCTACAATTTATATACCATTCGACTATTAGGTGACATAAATTGTAGTCAATTTATTTAAAAATTAAATGACCTTTTAATGTCTCCTAAATAAATTATGTCATTTTCCCAAGCCATTACCATGTCCAGTTACACCTCATTAATGTACTCTCTAGTAAGCCCGTCTCTTTTTTCTTTTTCTTAAATAACTTTTATGTGGTTTTTAAGTCTTTTTAAGAGCTAATGTACGAGAAATTTTTGAATGATGTAAAATAGGATTAGATTCACAGTCCAATAAATCAAATAAAAAAAATCCATGTAAAATTATAACGTTATAGTAGTACAAGGGACAAACTTCTTAAAAGTTTGTTACATAAAAATATAAGTTTATTGCGTAAAATAAAAAAAAATGGAGGTTTTATACATGAATATAATTCGAATGATAAACAAAATTTGCTACCCAAGAGAATTATGCAACACAATAGGGAAAAGACTCAAATACGCCACTGAACTTAATGAAATGGCTCATATATGCCACTCGTAAAGAGGGGGTGAGGGGAGGGTGCTAGTAAGTGATGAAGGGTTTAGATAATGCCACGTAGCAAAATCTGATAGCAATCGTAACAAAATCTGATAGCAATAGAATTCCTTTAGTGGATAATGGCATATGAGCCAATAGTATAACGTTAGTGGCATAAATATGTCCAACTTTTAACGGATGGGGCCATTTATTAAAGTCTGATTGCATATTTGAGCCTTTTCCATACATATATTTTCCAGTTTTTGTTTGGACTCCTCTTTTTAGCTTATTGTCTCCGAGATAGCTTTGGTTCTTTCTTTTTCTGGCTGAAACCGTTGTCTGAATGCGTTCCATTGCCAGGAAAAAAGGAGTGTTGCACATGGATTTCTGTTCTACTCACCATCTTCAAAGCGAGTTAGATTTCCAGAAAGACAAGGTAACTATTGAGTAATACCAATAATTCACTGTTATGCAGGGGCAAAATTTCTTACAAAGCCACTTCTGTCCACACTAACAACGCAATTTCAGCCCAAATTAGAAAAATAATATCTTTGAACACCTCAAACTTACTCCTGATAGTGGGCCTAGAAAAAAGTGCATTGGAAAAGACTTACAATTCGCTGTAACAAGGTGGCAACTCATCATCTCGACTAAAACCAAGAAAAGGAAAAAATAATTAGACAATCACATCTTGAACAGCATATTAGAACATAGTACGCAACAATTCACTTGATTTTGCCACGAAGCACACAGCCAAATTACAAGAATATACTTGTTTCGTAGAACACTATTGGCTAAACACGCTATATCCTGTATTTCTAACTTAAACCTTCAGATGCAAAACCTGCACTAGATTCAGTCTCCATTCCTTACGTCTTACTTGTGGTAGAGATATACCAAGGAGAAAATAAAGAAACCAGCCATCTACAATGCAAAGAAATGGGAATGATCACAAAAAAATTCATGTGCGAGCAAGACAAAAACAATTTAAATGGTATAACTATAGAAAGATGGCCACAACACATTATTGTTTGAGTGAGGAATGTAATAAAATCAATCCGAGCAAGTCAGCAAAATAATAGAGGGGGGAGAGCCTGTCATGTATATTCTGTGGTTGCTTCATTTAAGTCCCCTGTTCCATGTCCAACACTTGAAAAGTAAATTTTACACAACACAATGGAAAAAAGTAACAGGTAGTTCAGAATTTAGATTATCAGATTAGGGTTTTCTGCGAAAAGGAAGATTAGGATATTTTTTTCTTAGGTCAGATAACACTTCCATGAAGTAATTCGCAAGCTACCACTTTCTCCAAAATTCCGCCAATAACACACCAACGACAAGGCGTGCCATTTGCATTTTACCCTTACCTTTTACCACAGCCCACAGACTGCAGCCTATTCCCCTTTACACCCCATGTTTACCCCTCCCATTCCAGTTCAGCCCATTCTCCATCCACACACCAATTAGGATGGTTGGGCATCATGTAGAATAAAACTTATGTAATGGCAATAACTGAATTGGGCTTCCAATCCAAAGAAAGTAAAATAACGTAAAAGAAAAGTAATATCAAATAAGAAGAAAAGGGATGTCACAACACCACAGCTGGAACGCTATTTCATTTGTCTATCAACTACGTGCAATTCATGGTCACATCATGCATCCGAACCCTGTTTGTGGCCCGACTAATGTTCCTCTGCGTGAATATAATGCACATCCTCAGATGCTTCAGCAGGGTTTTGAAAGAAGGGAAAGGAGATCATACTTAACAGATTTGCTAAAATATTTCTATTGAGCATCACTAAATGCTTAATTCACCAAATGCATGTTTTTTTTTGCTATATACTAGATTAACGTGCTATATGTTCAATGCAACATAGTTCTTTACCACGACAAGGCAACATAAAGGGTGACTTCTTATTCCTTTTCTTTTTTCCTATTTGTTTTTTGAGAAAGAAGAAACAGGGGTGACTTCTTGTTCTCTAAAGGGGAAAAAGGGATTCCAATCCTTTTTCTAAGAACAATATGTGGGTTGGCTGGGATTCCGTAATACATAACAAAGAGAAGAAAAATAATGTACCATAGAGAAGGATGCTCCGTAATAGGGAAAAGCAGCTGTTATAAATCTCTCATATTCGTTGTGTCTGAAGGGCCGAACAGGAATCTGCAAGTCAAAAGTTTTATCATTACAATTTCTCATGCAAATGCACCTCTTTTTCTCAAGTGACATTAAATTTAAAAGATGAATAGGCTGTCAATCCAGTCTTCATAGTTCAAAAATTATGGAGATCTATTCACCATTTCGAGCTAACAATTTCAAGAACTGATGAAAAGAGAAGACCAAAGTACAGATACAAAAACTTTCATAATGATCAGCAAACTGTTTCAAAAATCATGAAGACAAGAATTTAGTCCAGAAAAATATTAACAGTTACATTCGAGTTTGTAAACCTAAGAGATCATTAGTAATTCTTACACCCGGACTATGCAGGAAAGAAAGGTCATTAGTAATTCTTACACCCGGACTATGCAGGAAAGAAAGGTCATGACAAGTCATTTTGGCCAGCTTCCTCTCTGTTTTTATGAGTTTTATGCCCCACTTATTGGAATTAAACGGCTACTTATGTCTTTGGAAGAAGTATTTTAATGTTTTGTAGTTGTGTGAGAGCTTAAAGATTGAAGAGCATCAAAGTTTGGCAAGAAGTCATCAGTTTTGAGAGGAAAAACTGAAGCAGGAAGGTTCCTGGCCCAACCATGCAACGAATTGCTATCCGTTGTCACGGTTACAGAGGGGTCAAAGAGCTGAAGAACTGGAGCTTTCTGGATTTCGCCGTGGTTGATCCGTGACAGATGGCACAAAGGTGAAGCTACTTCTGAGCCAGGACCATGCAATTCGTTGGCACGGATCACCATCCATTGCCACGGATTGCGGGATGAGGCCTTTTTTGTCCACTAGACAAATTTTAATTCTGTCTAGTAGTAATTTTCAGAAGTAATTGCAAAATCAACCATTCGCTTGGAGATTATTTTAAGAATCATCAAGTTCACACACATTTGGATAATCTAGCATATACCACACTCCTCATGAAATCGACCCCAACCTTTGTTGGGTTTATTATTGCTACAACCATACTACTCAAATCGAGAGTAGGATTGGACATTACCAATATCATAAAATTTCCTATCATATCAGAAATTATAATTCCAATATCTGCAAGACACGTAAAGAATAGTACCTCTTCGAGCATATAACAAGAATTTTCAGTATGATGACTAATTTATTCCAAAAATATATAAACAAGATAAAGTGCCTTTGGATTTGTAAGGGGATACCTGCTTTGAAAGGCTCAAGCTCGTGTATCCTAGCCTGTTATACTCAACCTTGAACTGGAATACTCCATAAACATCTGGAACCTTGAAAGTTGTATAATAGACACCCTGTAGGAAGTGACATTAGAACTACTAATCTAGGTGAGAACAACTCCTAGAACTACTAATCTGTGGAGCTTTTAAGAGTACCTTCTTATCAGTTGACATGGTTTTCAATATGTAGGGGCTCATCATGTAAAACTGAACTTGCACATCATCAGCCACATAGGGTTCCCAACTTTTTCCAGACCATTCATAGATCTCAACAGAATATTCCTTCAATCAAATTGCCTTTTTCAGTATGTATCCAAAGACCATTTTTGCTTTATATTTTATGACAATGTTAAATGATCACAAACATAAAGTACAGAATTACCAATTCGTCATTGATTCTGTATATGGACGGTTCATCTGTCTCCACAACTCTGTGATGTCTCACGTTCACAGCCTAGAATAGTTCACATATTGAGAATAGCAAATGTGAATGCTTAGATAGTGCCAGAGGGCATTTCCCTCCTTTATTTCCATGAAAATTGTAATGCCCGGGTTAAAATTTATAAAGAGAAACAGGGAAGCTGATTAACAAATTAGCTTTGAAACTGCACCTTGAGATGACCTCTTTCATGGAAAACCCACGTGCTAATTTGGGTCAAAAACTGCTCATTCCCTGATTTCTCATAGCTGTTATTGCAAGAGAATTTGCGGTAGATTAAGTCAGCAAGCATGAAGAGCGGTTATTATTAGCATGTACCTTACATAGAAGATGACTGCATGAAATATGTTATTTTTCAACCTTGCTCGCATAGAATTTAGTTAGAAGCAAGGAGACAAGGAGGAAAAAAAGATAATACGATGCTGCTGCTTATCAAAAACAGCCTTTATCTTTCAGAGTAATTATGCTTTCTTGATTAAATCGAGGCCTGTGCAGTCTATCACAAACTATAACATTAAGTTTGGACAAGTCAAATCAGTACTGAGGCTTATAAAAACAATTGAGGCATATAAACATATCAAGCCAATCAAGAAAGCTTCCAACATATATTAGACTATATCTATATACGCATATATCATCTAATTTAACAATCTAAGTGTACTAGTCACTAAGCTTAGATCATTATCATGTTAAACAAACAAAATCAATGGATGTATCTAGATGCTTACTTATTCGAGCCACCAGCTTTTTGCACCCCAGAACTGAAGAATCTGAATAGAAAATCAAAGGTTTTCAAATTAGATCGGGTTCAAAATAAAGTTACTCCACCTGATGTCTCCATAATTACTAACCGGTTGCTAAACATGCTTAAGGAGCCAGATATCATAATTCGGGCATTATTTCTTGCCTGCAATTGAAAACAGTATTATCAATATTTCTATGTTTTGTATGTGCTACTTAAAAACATTATGTGCTTGTTCAGGAAAAGGGTTTTTTTTTGTGGGAGGGGGTTGAATACAGCATTATGATCGGGCATCAGAAATTGGTGCTACCAATATGAAATTTTCATGGTAATCTATCATACACAGACCAGAAACAGAATATCGCGCTTATTATCTAGCAATGACAATTGCATTATGCGTACATCTTACCACCCCTCTAATTTTAGTTAAAGTGTGCTTCTATTTGCTTTTACTTTCTGTACGGTTTCATCACTTATTACAAACTACACAGCATCAACAGAACAAACTTTCAGGAGCCAATGTCACAAGCTATAACAACAGCAAGAAGGAAGAAATCAAAGTTAACCAAACGGAGAGATTTCAGAGAACAAGATTTATTTGACAGTAAGCAACCAATAGGATGAAACACCTGCACAACTGAAACAAGACCGATCGCGGATCCAGTAAGCATTGGTGGAGTTGATAATTTCGATTTAGGATTAGCTGAATACGCTGAAGGAGAAGCTGAGAGGACCTTCAGCACCTGAAAACATGATAAATGCACCACTTTTCACACCAAGTAATCATATCAAATTTATCATCTCATATTTTATTGAGCAAGAAATCAAGAACTTACCAAGCTATTGGCCGGATTTACAGAATGACCGATTCCCTTAGACAGAACAGGTGCCTGGGGATTTAGCAGTGACAAGAAAAAGTTAGAAACTTGCCCCGGAAAAGAAAAATTCGAATGGGAAGAGAAGGATTAGTATTTTGTTTTTTTGCAGAGCATAAGAACTTTTAGCACAAATAATTAGCAATGTACCATCATAAATGCCTAAAGAACTGCAAAAGAATTACACTTATGTGATGTTAGAAATATAGAAAAATATAATAACGCAATGTTAAGCAGTATTCTTAACAATAACAATAACAAAGGTAGACCGCTCAATAGAACCATATCTCTCTGACTTGGGAAATGTGCCTACTTTTTCATCCACCTTCTGACTCCCTTTCCGGTGGAATTTCACTCCTTTTCCGGTGAAATTTCTCCTTCGCATAGCATGGGGGAAAAGCTCTTCTTTATTTCAGGTGACAAGTCCTACGAGCTTATCGACATCAGTGAAGACAATGAAAGATGGTTCTTATGGATTGAAAGGGGCAGTAGATTACAAATAAAATTAAGATTGACGAGGACAACATCAGATGGGTATGTGAGCAAATGTACCAAGCTTCACGGGGCGCCGGGAATCTCTACAGAAGGTGGGGGAGAAAGATACAAGCCTATTTATACAGGGTATACCAAAATTACAATGTTTATGGCAGATACATCAGAATTGAAACTTGGATTGGAGACAGGAAATCTGCAATCATAATACCAGAAAACGATTACAACAGGGGGTGGGGAGATATAGCAGGAAGAATATTACAATTTTTGGGGAAGGCTTCCAACTACAAGTTCAAAAAATTTGCAGATGTACAAAAGAGATCCTTTCTAGTGGCTGCAAAGATTCCACAATGGCCTACACAAGTTAACGAGCAAGTAGATGTTGTTGATGCTACTGAAGGTGTTGCTGCTGCCGATGAAAGCTCCCAATTCCTATCCAAGTGCCTGATTGGATGTTTCAACGACCCTTTCAATCAAAGCCCCAAAGCTGAAGTCATCCAAAAATGGTTTATCACAAGGTGGAAAGTAACAGCCGGTCTCATGGTCACTCCGATGGCTGACAATCAGTTCCTCTTCGAGCTACCATCGAGACAGGAAGCAGCCAGGGTAAAAGCAGGGGATTGGTTCTGGAATGGTAGACACTTAACCCTTGAGTGGTGGTCGCCGGAATCTGGGTCATCTCCAACCAAAGGTGAAATGGGACAAAAGTGGATCAAAGCCTTTGGAATTCCTCTGCATGGCTGGACATCAGCAACTTTTCGCTTCATAGGAGATAAGTTTGGAGGATTCATAGGCACCGATGAGGACACGAAAAACAGGGCACACATGTTCTGGGCCAGAATCTGTGTAAAAGACAAGGAGATGAGTTACCCAGGGGTCGTCGAGTTAAAAATAGGCATCAGGAGCAACAAGATTTCAGTTTTGGAGGACGTACTCATAAAACCTGCAAATTCCGGCGAGGTTTCAGTCGCCGTCAGAGTAGAGAAGGCGGCAGTCTTTGATAAACCCTCCTCGAGTCAAGCGAAGGACCCAACAAAGAACCCAGTGGTCTTTAACCATAATAGACCGATCATCTTTAATTCAAAAGTGGCTGACGTGGCAGCCTCAAGCTCAGGGCAGTGCAAGTTACCAGCTGTGAGGCACACTAAATCAAATGGTGGGCTTAAAGAGAGGGCTCACAATTTGGGCCTCTTAGTGGATCGTGAATATTACAAAAAGGGCCCAAAAGACAAGCATGCACCGAGGGGGAAATTAACAAAGCAAATCTGGAGAGCAACTGGGCCTAAAATTGACCCATGTGTTTTAAAGCCCAACCCCTACATCTCTGTAAATTATTTTGACCCACTAATGGTAGAACTAGAAGCTTCCTTCTCAGAAGGGCCCAGTGTTAAACCTCCTTCAATAACCCACTGCGACTCAGAGGCAGACGACGAAGGAGAAAAGGTTCTGCAAAAAATCTGCAGGAAAATGCCACAATCAACTGAAGTTGTAGACAGTACAGATGTCGAGCTCTCTTCCTGCGACACACTTGCTCTCCCATGGTATGAACAGGGCTCTTCAAGCATGCAAGTAATTGATACCCCAAATATTTACGAGCATACAAGATGGACAAAGGCTGTGATGTTAAAGGCATGCAAGGCTTTTGGGGTTAACGTAGAAGGGTTTGAGCATGAGATTATGGGCATCATCCTCCGAATGGATCAAAAGCGGCAAATGCAGCTACAGAAACAAAAGTCACCAGGCAGGAAAAAGAGAAGGGGTAAGAAAAAGCAAGAAACAAGAACTGGAAAGACTGAAATGGGGCCTAAATTACAAGGGTAAAAGGAAAGGGGATAGGGACAGGTTTTACAAAGCTTTTTCTGGATGAAAGTAAAAATATTAAGCTGGAACGTGCGGGGATTGAATGAAGCTGATAAAAGGACTACAACTTCATCACTGATTAAGAAGTGGAAGCCGAATATTGTTTGTTTACAAGAAACAAAAATTGAAGAATTCCCAGTATCCTGGATTAGGCAAATATGGGGTAATCATTGGGTTGAGTGGGCAGAGTTGAAATCTGTAGGTAACAGTGGAGGAATTATCATCCTATGGGACAAAAGACAATGGGCAAACAGGGATACTCATCAAGGTTACTAAACTCTATCATGCATGCTAGAAAGTCTGCATGAACAATTCAGATGGTGTTTTACAGGGGTGTATGGGCCACACACAAATCCTGAAAGAGAGGAACTATGGCTAGAACTTGCAGCATTCAGATCTATCTGGAATGAGCAATGGGTTATAGGGGGTGATTTCAATGTTTGTAGGTATGAAAGCGAAAGTGTTAGATGGTCCAGGGCCATGGTATCCTTCTCAGACATCATTCAAGACATGGGTATTATAGACTTGCCTCTACAAGGAGCTTATTATACCTGGTTCAGAGGTGAAGACTCATTGCAAGCTTCAAGAATAGACAGGTTCTTAATTTCCCCTGAATGGTGCGACAGTTTCAAAGCTATCAAGCAGCTAGCCCTCCCAAGAGTGATCTCTGATCACATACCCCTACTCCTTGATTGTGGCGACTGGGAAGCCACCCCCTCTTATTTCAAATTCGAGAATATGTGGCTACAGGTGGAGGGTTTCATTGATAAGGTTAAAAATTGGTGGCAGAGCTATGTGATAGGAGGCAGCCCAGATTTTATACTTGTGCAGAAACTGAGAAGGCTCAAGGCAGACATCACTAATTGGAACAGAGAGGAGTTTGGCAGACTGGAAACACAAAAGACTAAACTATTGGAGGAGTTAGAAATGCTGGAGCAAACAACAGAGAGCAGGACCCAAGCACAAGTTGGCACAAGTTGAAAAGGAGAAACTAATGCAGATAAGAGTGGAATTACAGCAAATAGCAAGGGTTGAGGACATCTCATGGAGACAAAAGTCAAAATGTTTATGGCTTAAAGAAGGTGACAGGAACACTAAGTTCTTTCAGAAAATGGCAACTCCCACAGAAGGAACAATTACATTGACAGACTGAAGATAGGGGAGGAAATCATTGAGGACCAAGAATCCATCAAAGCTGAAATCCTAAGCTTTTATTAGGGGCTCTATTCAGAAAGTGAGCAATGGAGGCCTAGTGTCAACTTTGAAAACTTAGCTAGGATCTCGATGGAGGAAGAAGTGTGGCCGGAAAGAGCCTTTGAAGAAGAAGTGATGGCAGCCATCAATTCTTGTGCACCAGATAAAGCCCCAGGACCTGATGGCTACACAATGGCTTTTTACCAAAAAACTTGGAACTTTATCAAGCCAGACATTATGGCAGCAATCAACCATTTCCACCATAATTGTCATATGGTAAAGTCCAGCAATGCCTCCTTCATTGCACTTGTCCCGAAGAAAAAAGGTGCATTAGAGCTCAAGGACTTTAGACCAATAAGCCTTATTGGAAGTGTGTATAAGATAGTAGCTAAACTAGCTAAACTTTTGGCAAAAAGAATGAAGACAGTGATGGGGAAGCTAATCTCAGGGGAACAGAATACATTCCTAAAAGATAGACAGATAACTAATGCAGCTCTTATTGCAAATGAGCTGCTGGATGAGAGACTTAAAAGTGGAGTCCCTGGAATCCTATGTAAACTAGACATAGAGAAGGCATTTGATCAAGTCAACTGGTCCTATCTTCTGTCAACACTAAGGGGAATGGGATTTGGTGAAAGATGGATAAGGTGGATCAAGTTCAGTCTAACCACTGTCAAATACTCAATCCTCATCAACAGATCTCCAGTTGGCTTTTTCTCCCCTCATAAAGGGATTAGGCAGGGAGACCCTCTCTCGCCTTTTCTCTTCATCATAGCAATGGAAGGTTTGAGCAAAATGCTTGATAAAGCAAGGCAATTAGAATGGATTCAAGGGTTCAAGATAAGCAGCAACTCAGGTAATTCAATCTCAATCTCCCATCTATTATACGCAAATGACACACTAATCTTATGTGGGGCTGAAAAACTACAGTTGCAGTACCTCAATCTAACCCTCCTTATTTTTGAATTTATTTCAGGTCTACACATAAACATGCTAAAAAGCATGATATATCCTGTCAATGTGGTGCCTAACTTAGACGAGCTGGCCGGTATAATGAGTTGTGGCATTGGCTCATTTCCTACTACCTACCTCGGACTACCCTTGGGAGCAAAACACAAGTCAGTGGAGGTGTGGAATGGTGTGATTGAGAAAGTGGAGAAAAGGTTAGCAACTTGGCAGATGCAGTATCTCTCAATGGGTGGAAGGGTGACTCTGATCAACAGTGTTTTGGACAGCATACCAACCTATATCATGTCCTTATTCCCTATGCCAAGTAAAGTTCAAAAGCAGCTGGACAAATTGAGAAGATCCTTTTTGTGGGAAGGTAACAGTGAAGGTCACAAATTCCATTTGGTGAAGTGGGCAACTGTAACTCAACCAAAGTCACTAGGTGTTCTGGGCATTAGAGATCTTTCAAAACACAACAAGAGTTTGCTAATGAAGTGGCATTGGAGATATGGGCAAGAAGGCACAAGCTTATGGAAGGAAATAGTAAAAGCCAAATATGGTCACCTGGATAATTGGAGTACCAGAACCATAAGAGCTCCTCATGGGGTTGGGCCCTGGAAGCACATCAACAGCATAAAGGAAGTCTTCCAACAAGAAGTGTCCTTCAAAGTTGGTAATGGAGCACATGTGAAATTTTGGAAGGATAAGTGGCTAGGGAACTTCACACTTCAAGAAACTTTCCCCACTCTATTCCACCTAGCTACTGATCCTAACTCAACAGTCGCACAGAATAGATCCAACAACACTTGGGAGGTCCTTTTCAGGAGAAACATACAAGACTGGGAGATTGAAGAAGTGCTTGACCTACTTGGAAGGTTAGCAAATTGTACAGTGAGTATCCAACACACGGATAATCTACGATGGGGCACTTCTAAGGAAGGGGCATATACAGTGAAGGCAGGCTACAATAAACTTTGTGCTTTGAATGAAGTTATTGACATGTGGCCTTGGAAGCTAATCTGGAAAACCAAAATGCCTACAACGGTCAGCTGTTTTGCATGGACGACTCTTAAAGGTGCTATTTTGACACAAGACAATCTTTGTAGGAGGAGCTTCCAGATTGTTAATAGATGCCACATGTGTAAGCTAAACTCAGAATCAATCAATCACCTATTTCTGCATTGCAGAGTGGCTATTGATCTCTGGCACATGTTCTTCTCAATTTTTGGTATCAGCTGGACACTACCTCAGAACATTAAGGAAGCAGTTGAAAGCTGGAGCTTTTGGAAAGTCAGCAAGGCCATCAAAAGTATCTGGAAAATAGTCCCAGGTTGCATGATTTGGTGTCTTTGGACAGAAAGGAATCGAAGATGTTTTGATGGCATTTCAACTCCTATTCACTTTTTGAAAGCTAGATGTCTGGTGTATCTTTTTGGTTGGAGTAATATCTCCCCTGTAAATAATGTTATCCCCTTTCTAGACTTTATTGGCTCAATGAGCCTAGCCTGATGGCCCTTTTTTTGGTTAGCTCCCTATGATTAGAATAGCACATGATGTACTGGAGCTAACATCTCTTCTTTTGTACTAATTGCATCTTCTTGATGTCAGCAATACAACGCCTTACTTCATCAAAAAACAATAACAATAACAATAACCTAGTGTAATCCCACAAGTGGGGTTTGGTAATAAAAAAACTAGAACAAAAGCAACCATGTAGTAATAGAAAAAATCTAAGAATATTGAAATATGAGGATAACACTACTACTACTTACACTCTGGATCATTGTTCCCCATCGTTTTATAATGTATTGTATTGTATCGTATCGTTTTATGAATACAATGTTTGGGTAGATTGCATTGTTTATTATTGTTAAATAATATTTTGCTATTTGGTTTGACTATATCATACTGTACTGTAACTGATAAGTTTACAAAAATATCATCAATCGTTTAAATATTAAATTTATCAAAAATTATGCATAAAAATAATTTTAAAAAACAAAACAAAAGAAGGCAAAACACCTTTAGAAAGCAGAACAAAGGAGCAAGACGGAAGAAGGCAAAACAAAGGAGCACAACTAATTAGAATTGAGTTAAAAGCAAATTAGGAGAAAAAATAAAACAGAAGGCGGTAAAACACCTTCAACGTTGGCAGCAGAAGTTCTGGAAAAAAAACAAAGTAGGTTATAGGTTGGAGATTCGGAGTTAAAATAGAAAAAAAAAAAAAAAAAGCTAAAGTGTAAAATAGAATTGTGAAGTAATAAGTTAGGGCATAATTAAAAAGAAAAATAGGAAACAATCCCACCACACCAAATCGGTTGTTTTAAAAAAAGGGATTTTTCATTGTTCCGGAACAATGAATTTAACAATACAATACAACCAATTTTAATGAAACAATCAAAACAAACATTGTTTTAGGATAACAATACAATACGATACAATGAGGAACAACCATCCAAACAAGTTGTTAAATGAAAGGAAAGATTGTCTACTGTCCTTTTACCCTCGACCTCCACGCCCTCCTATCAAGGATCATGTCCTCGGTATGCTGAAGATGTACCATGTCCTGACTAATCACTTATCCCCAATACTTTATTCGCCCTATCTCTACCTCTCCTCAAACCCACCATTATCAATCTATCACACCTCCTTAGAGGAGCATCCGGGCATCTCCTTGTCACATGCCCGAACTATCTCAGTCTCGCTTCACGTATCTTGTCCCCCACGGAGGCCACGCCTACCTTGTCCCGAATATCGTCATTCCTGACCATATCTCTCCTGGTATTCCCACATCTATCTCAGTATCCTCATCTCCGCTACATTAATCTTCTGGACATGAGAGTACTTGACTGGCTAACACTCCGTCCCGTACAACATAGTCGGTCTAACTACCACTTTGTAGAACTTACCTTTAAGTCTTGGTGGCACGTTCTTATCACACAAGACACCGGATGTCAACCTCAATTTCATCCACCCTACCCTAATACGATGTGGGACATCAGCATCGAACTCACTATTGCCTTGGATTACTGACCCAAGGTACTTGAAACTCTTTTTTAAGAATGGCTTGTGAATCCAGCCTCATTTCCACGTCAACCTCCTTAGTAACGTCACTGAACTTGCACTCCACATATCCTGTTTTAGTCCTGCTCAACCAAAAACCTTTAGACTCTAGGGTCTATCTCCAAACCTCTAGCCTAGTGTTAACTCCGCCTAGTATTAACTCCGCCTCATAACTTGTCAATTAGTACTATGTCATCTGCAAATAACATGCACCATGACACCTCTCCTTGAATGTGTTGCAACAATACATCCATCGCCAAAGCAAATAAAAACGGGCTAAGAGCTGATCCAGGTGTAACCCAATCACGATTGGGAACTGCCCCGATTCTCCTCCCATTTCTTAGCTTCATCATACATGACCTTCATCACCCTAATGTATGCTACAGGTACACCTTTGGCCTTCAAACATCTCCATAAAGCTTTTGCTAGGTAAATGAACAGCATATACAAGTCCCTCTTCCTATCCCTATACTGCTCTACCAATCTCCTCACAAGATGGATGGCTTCCGTGGTCGATCACCCCGACATGAATCTAAATTGGTTCTCGAAAATAAACACACTCCTCCTCACTCCCATTGTCCTAACCACGGTCTTAGCTCCATCATACATGTGCTTCATCGCCCTAATGTACGCTACAGGTACACCTTTGGCCTTCAAATATCTCCATAAAACCTCCGTCGGGACCTTGTCGTAAGCTTTTTCTAGGTCAATGAACACCATATACAAGTCTCTCTACCTATCACTATACTGCTCTACCAATCTCCTCACAAGATGGATGGCTTCAGTGGTCGATCGCCCCGACATGAATCCGAACTGGTTCTCGAAAATAAACACACTCCTCCTCACTCGCATCTCCACCACCTTTTCCAAACTTTCATAGTGTGGATTAGCAACTTGATACCCCTAATTGTTACAATTTTGAATATCACCATTGTTCTTGTACAACAGCACTACTTCACCTCCATTGTTCGGCCATTTTTGCCGTCCTAAAAATGACATTAAACAACTCAGTCAGCCACTCCAAACTTGCCCTGCCGCGCTCTTCCAAATTTCTACTGAAATCTCACATGGCCATATCGCTCTTCTCTGCTCATCTTACGCATATCCCCCTCAATCTCCTTAACCTTAATACGCCTATAATACCCAAAATCACGTCGACTCTCGGAGTGCTCCAAATCACCTAGCACAATCATCTTGTCCTCCTCTTCATTCAAGAGTTTATAGATGTATGTCTACATCTTTGTCTAATATGTGCTCCTTCCATCATTGTACCTTCTTCGTCTTTGATGCACTTCATGTGGTCCAAGTCACGTGTCTTCCTCTCTCTTGCCTTGGCTAGCCTGAACAGCGTCTTGTCACTGTCTTTGTCCCCAAGTTCTTGATACAAGCATTCAAATGCTGCCCTCTTAAGTAGTATTCTTAAAAGTGAGAAAATTTTGAATGGTTCATACCGCTATCTAACTAAGTTTTATTATCATTATTATTATTATTTTGACAAGGTAAGGTTTATTGATATAAGTCAGGGAAAAGGTGGACGTGTACATCCCCAAAAAAAAGTGTAAGCATTACATGTTGTGCTAATGAACTGCGGAAGTTAAGCATGGCATCAGGCACTATCACATTTTCCACTGTCATGTTGCACCAAAAACTCTATGTTTTATCAAGGCAAGAAACATCAACACAAATGAATGAAATTCAAATATTACTACAATTATTATCAAATTATCATGATTAATTACTGTGTGTACCTTAATCTTTTCACTACCCAAGATGACTTCAGATTGAATGAAATCATCACCGGCAATTAATGTATGGTCCCCTTCTGTATCAGAAACTGCATAGCTTGTATGATCAATAACCACGGCATCTGGATCCTATTATCAATCGTATATCAAAGAATAACTAAATCGGCAAAAAAATTGCTAGTTTCTCAACTTCAGAGGAGTAAAATAAACTCATAACAATGAAATTAAGAAAAACAAGGAAAGTCACTAAACAAAATCGGATTCCTATTCATATCTTAGTTGTAGAAGGCTCCTAGATCCGGATATTAATCACCAATTCTGAATCACATCAAGCTCATCTAAGCAAGATAAGCAAGAAAGCAAGAAAGCAAGAAACATGCACATATTATGAATATGCTACCTCATCAAAATCGACTCCACAGTCAATTGCAATCTCTCGAATTAGATCAGAGACAGACGCATCCGCAGCAATAATCAAATCATGACCAGAATCAACAAAATCCAGAATATCAGCTGCATCAACTGATCCCCCAAATCCTGAAGAAAATGTTTTAAGTTCAAAAGAGTGCATTTAATTCCTCTTAGGCACGACTTAAACACCCACGAAGCAGTTAACGCATTCCCGAACAACAAACACTGTAATCATTTGTGTTCAAAAATGTAAATCAAATCAGAATCACCCATCAACTACATCTAAATTTCAAACTAGCTAGGACCCGCCACATGAATCTTGAATATTCATTCTACTCTATCTGAGACCAGTGTTCTCAAAGCAAAAAAGCGCATAAAAGTGACCAAGTCCCTCAGTTCATGGGGCTTGAAGCAAAAAGAGAGAAGTGAAGTGCACTACTATGATGATCAAATCGCAATTGGAATAACAAATTTTAGCCTCCAATAAACAACAATGCAATAATCCAGTAATCCAACCCTATTGAGATTCAAAGAAGAACCTCCGCTTTTCTTTTGAAACACTTTGTGCGTCATTGACTGAAACGCATGGACTCACCAGTGACATTATAACTCCTTGCTTCGTCACTTTAAGCACGAAAAGATAGCTTTTAATGACACTCCTAGGACCATTTATTTGCAATACTTAACAATTTGTTTTAAGGTACATTCTGGAGAAAACTAGATGCTCTCTAAATATTGTGTAATGAAATGTTCTATATTAATTCCACTATATATAATTTCATCAACATGAATCCTCAGTATCCATTCAACTTCATTCACCTCCGCTTAATTCCTAATACTAAAAAAAGATTCCTTTAACATTAATTATCGGTTCTATAAGAACAAAAGTTCTCTGAATCTCACACTTATCCCAACACAAACATACATATCATGATAATATTTTTTGCATCAAATACTTCAAAGCAATGTGGAAATTAGAGGTTCTCTAACTTTCATAAATATTTAATCCAATATGTTCATGAAATATAGAAGACCGTAAGAGTTGTCCCCATGTGACTAAGAGGTCATGGGTTCATGCCGTGGAAACAACCTCTTGCAGAAATATAAGGAAATGTTGCATATAGTAAAAACAATGTGAACCAACTTTTCTCCAGACTCCGCATATAGAGGGAGCTTAGTGCATTATCCTCTACATCTATTCTGCTCCATTCGAACCCATCATATTACAATACCAAAAAAATAACTTGTCTTTTAACACAAATTGTTCATTATCTAAAACCAGAGGTTCTCTGGACTCATACTTATCTTTATAGTTTATACTAACACGCATATCATGATAATTATTTGACATCAAATTCGAGATGTTGAGAACAAGATAGACACACACACTTACCATCAATGGTAGTGGAAATGATAATCAAATACACCTCAATTGTTGGGCATATGGATTTTCTATATCTATTTCACTCTATTCGCTCTCATTTTGTTCAAATTCTAAATCTCACACTTATCCATATACTTAACATACATATCTGGCAATTATTTCGCGTCAAATACCAGATGTTGAGAGCAATGTAGAAAAGCAGGGACAGAGAAAACTTACGATCAGTTGAAGGGGAGAAGAGAATCAAGGCGTCGTATAAATACTGGCCGTATCTTTGTAAGGCGATCTTTGGATCATCCGCGAGCTTGAAATCGAGATCAAAACCTCGGGATTGAAGGGAGTTGAAGTAGAGAGAGTGTGAAGATTTGATGGCGAAATCGTCAAGCAAGACGAGGACTCGCCGATCCGTAGGGTTTTCCGTAGAGAAGGCATCGCTGAGAATGGCCACAGTGAGGAGGAGTGACACTAAGACTAGTGCTCGTGACATCTTCAACACGTGCTTCTGGCTTCCTAGGGTTCCGACGAGATCTTTATGTAAAAAAGAACCTTAGCTCTTCGAAATCAAATCAAAATGTTTTTAGAAAAACTAAAAACAATTCGAAAAAATTTTTTGAAGTGTGAGTGAGGGACAATTATTATTTTACTTAAAATACTCCTCAAATTAGTTTTTAAAATTTAAAATAAAAAGGATCAAAATTATCCCTATTAGTAAATGATAAATAGTGTAAAGTTATCCTTCGGTCCAAAAATACCTTTATTTCTATTGTTAAAAGTACTCTTTGATTTTAATTTATACATATGAGTACAATATACTTGCCGCTTTTTTTCCCCACCCGCCCCCATTTGTTTTATAACCCAAGTTAAAAATGCTTAATCGATGAAATTAAAATTTAAAAAAATCAAGATCCAATGACACCCCTCTTCTACACATCTTTATTGAATCCTAATCACAGTTATTGAAATCATCGGAGACACTTTCTTTAAAGTCAAGTACATATGTCTCACAAGTTGAAAATAGGCCATATGTGGAGATAGTGATGATGGTGATAGCACCTAAAGTATGTCTTTCCCATCTTCACTTTCCCAAGTTGCCGACCAACTTGATGGTGTTAATGGAGTTGTCATTGCCGTCGTTGGAGCTCTTTCTTCTTCTCCTTTTATTTCTTTCTTGATTGCTACTTTATCCTCATTCTCTATTTCTCCAACCCTTTTCCTACCCAAGTTCAAGGTCGTTGGTCGTGGAATCTCTTTATCTTCTATTTTAAAGCTTGCAAATTCAAGGGAGAAATTCACTATTGCTTTGTTGCTTATAAGCGTAAAAGCAACAATGTCATGCCTTAGCTGTCTCAACGTGTCACGATCCAAAATTCGTTAAAGATCGTGATGGCGTCGGACACCACTGTCAGACAAACTAACACTACATAGTTAATTAAATTCTCATTTTAATATTTTGAAATCATAAATTTCCTTCTTATTTAACTAGTAAAAAGATGAACTTTACAGAATAATTAATAATATGTTCAAATCTTAATACTGAGTATCTCATAATCATCCTAAAAGTCGGTGTCACAAGTGTATGAGCATTTATTAGGAAATAAAATAAAATACAATAACTATCCAGAATACAATTTGGACAGAGAAGAAAATACAAGTACTCTGAAGGAGACTCTGCTGGCTAAGGATCATCCCATAAGATGCAGCACACCTAAGTCCCCGTATCAACTACGTCGTTGCGCCCACAAGGCCACTAGACCTACATGTGTCTGTACAACAAAATGTACAGCAGGTATAGTATGAGTATGAAAATAACGCATACCCAGTAATATTCAACCTAACCTCAAAAAAGTAGTGACAAGGGGTTAACTTCGACACTTACTACTGGTCCAAAAATATCGGGTACAGTAAAGAGGTGAATAAATATGAGGCAAAGTAAATATATGAAATAAACAAGTATAAAATACATGGTACAATTCCTTTCTTTACAATTTACTCAAGCTCTCAACTAGCAAGTTCCCTCCTCAACCGGAGCATATATATATATATATATATATATATATATATATATATATATATATATATATATATATATATATATATAGTGGATTTCATCAAAGAGGTTGTCATAATTCAAATCAGGGAAAACCTCTCAGATACACTGGCTTCTTGCCAAATATTACGCACGATTCCACGAGGATAATATATAGGAAATGCCGAGGCATACGGCTCGATCCAACATAAAAGTAAATTGTGCACTGGCGAGGGTCGAACGACGCGAACCATAGATGCATCTATTACCCCGCTTGCGAATCATACATGCGATGCACTGAAATATAAATTTAGGGAATTACCCTGCTCGCGGATTATACATGTGACGCGGTCAAATATAAATTTAAGGAATTTTCCCCGCTCGCGGATCATACTTGCGACGCAGTCACACATAGATTTCTTAAGTTATTATAGTATTCTTCCATTCTTTTCAAAATACGAAGTTCAAATGAAAACTTTTAAGATCTCAACTTTTCCTCAATTTCAATTCTTTTCAAAACATTTATTAAGCAAACTCAATCTCGCTCCGTCTCAAGGCAAACAATAAACATAAAACAATAACAATATCAACCATGCATGATATAAGCCTAAAACTACCCGGACATAGGCATAGCTAGTAGCTACGTACGGACTCTCGTCACCTCGTGCATACGTAGCCCCCACAACTAGAAGCACATAACTATTTGTTCACATATGGGGTTAATTCCCTCTTACAAGGTTAAAAAGGAGACTTACCTCGCTCCGAAGTTCTACAACCGGCTCCCAAGTGTCACGTCCCAAACTATCCCCTAGACGTGACTGGCACCTAGCTAACACCACTTGCAAGGCGTACCCCTTTCTCTAATGTTTAACTATTTACATAAACACTGAGAGAGAAAAAAATGCAGGCTTAACAGTATTATCAATAATTAAAGAGGAAATGATTATCACCCAATACCTTAGTCAATTGATATAAAAACCAACAATTACTCAAATAATAAAACTCTAGACCAAATCCCACACTAAGACCATGGAGCATCTAACAGAGCAACATGAGTTTTATTGACGGGTATGCAAACCCTAAAGAAAAAGGAAATAACTAACACGAGCTAGGTAAGTCTCAAACGAAAGCCTCCACGAACAATGTGGTGGCTCACCTCAGTAATAGGATCCCCTCGAACAAACTCGCCAGCCAGTAGCTCTATCTCCCGCAACGGTATCTACATAGAGATGCAGGCAAAGAGTGAGCTATACGTAAATATAACCCAGTAAGATTCTCGACCCCCCATTTCAAATACCTCTGGAACAAGTATTAAAAAATGCAAACACACCACAACACGAATGATATAGTAAATATGATAATTATACAATAAGACAATATATGTGTATCAACAGAATTATTAAGAATTACCCAACAAGAGTATCCACTAAGGGCTTATCATAATTGCAGTGAAAGAAATTTACCAACACACCTACGAGTCCACAACGGCACCACAATGCCTCAAATATGTAACAGAGCATACACAATGCTCACTGAAGCAAACACAATGCTCCAAATATATCAAGAAGCATACATAATGCTCGAGTGATGTACAAAGGCTATACAATGCCCCAATATTATAGCGCACAGTCGTTTCAAAATCAACATCATGGCGCACAACCATATCAAATTCAACATCATGGCGCACAGCCGTATCAAAGTCAACATCATGGCGCACAACCGTATCAAACTCAACGTCATGGCGCACAACCGTATCAAGCTCAACACCATGGCTCATAACCGGATCAAACTATCAAACTCAACATCATGGCGCATAGCCGTATCAAACTCAACACATTGCTCACAGCCATATCAAATTATCAAACAACTTATAAAATAATATCTTTTTCCGTATTTTTCATAAGATGATATATTTATGGCTAGTCTAAAACCACCGATTCTGTCAAGTGCATGCTTGTCCCAACACATGGACCAGGCAGAAATAACACACTTTCAAAACGAATTTTAGAAAAGCAAGTATCAAAGCTTAAAGTCTCACTTACCTCGAATTTCACAATCTACTCTTTCTGATAACTTAGAACTATACTCTCAGGAATCCGAATCACCTCAAACTACACAAAAATGGGTTTGGAACAGTCAATAGCCCTTAACTGAATATCCTCTCAGAATTTAGAGCAAGTCAAAAAAACAAATTCAACCCTTAGTCTAATTAATCAATATAGGTACCCAAATCAATGTCAACTGCGACACTCTCATGAATGGAAAAATGTGGCAAAACAATGACTTCTAATATAACCTATCTGTTCTGAAATTCATATTCATATTTGCTGGTTTCTCCTCTAATGAAATCTACTACTATTTTTATTGTTTAGTATTACATGGGTCATTATTACTACTGTCAAGATATTCCCTCATCGGTAACACTTATTAGTTAATTAATTTATCAACAATCATATGTGATACTTGTAAATTTGGTCTACTAGAAAATTATTAGTATACTATTTTATATAAATATATAATAACTTTCACTTACTAGCTTAGTATTTGATCCAATCGCTATAAATAATAATTGATTCTCTAATCCAATAATTAATAAGTATATTAAGATATTTTAGATTATTACATTCCCCCCACTAAAAAGAACATTCGTCCTCGAATGTTAAGGGAGCTATACCTTAGGAAAGAGAGTATGAATACTTCGTCGTTATATTCACCTTATATTTTTTTCTTCCTATTTACACTACATACGCCTTTTGTAACTCGTTTGGAAACTTATTAACAACTACAACTATCCCAAGAGATTGAATCTTTACTCTAGTGTCTTAAAAATCATAGATAGATGTGTTGAACACTTTCTATTCATCTTATGTAAAGCCTTCATATAAGGTACTTCCTCGTCCATGTAAATCGTGAATACCCTTCCATTTCATTCTAATACCATAGGAACAACAATCTTAATACCCTTACCTGACAATTGTGCATCACATAGAATGATAGTCAGTCCATGCACATAATAACATTAAATTTAGACATCGGCAATACTAGTAGAGTGACTATGGTCTCTCTTTCCTAAACAAATATCACATCTCCTTTATATAATCTATCCACAAATATAGTCTCCCCACTAGGATTGTCATCACATATGGCACATGAGGAGTACTAAATATGACAAAACTAGTCGTTTCATACCCAAGTTCACTTAAATGTCAATATTACAATCCATATCAAATTCGCAACTATCCCTCTGTCCAAATTGTGATCCTATATGCCCGATAAACACAATCAACAATAGTAAGCTCCCCCACTTAGGTAAAATTATACTTTTTCAGTTATCACATTACTTCGTCAATATTCAAACTTGCTCAACTCATACAGTACAAGATACAACATTATGACAATTGTCAGAACAAAACATCGAATTCGATAACATTTGTGCTAATTCTTTTCAACTATTTCAACTCTTTGAATTGTCTATCTCTCTTGTATACGGTGCACGACAGTCTCCATACTGTACGTCTTACCCTTATTTTAATAGCTAATCATGCCACTGTTCGCTAAGTTTCATACTCACCCTTTTACTATATTGGTGCATTAAACATTATACTTAAGTTTTACTTTCTCTCACAAATCGAAATTTATTGACAGATCCCAAGTATAATATGTTATACCTTTTAAATCACCTAGTGCCACTATCAAGGTCATACTCAATGCACTTAAATTAGAATAGTCATGTCACAAATACACTTATAACATTACCATCACGATATCACTAGTAATCAAATCACTTCAAAAGACATCATCTTTCTCAAAATATCTTTCACACTAAGCCTAACAGTCTAGCGGTGTTTAAGATATTGTTACCTTACACTTTATACTTCTGTTTCCAATTCTTTTCTTCTCCAAATCAAACTCATAATATGGAGTTGTATCCATAACTTCAAATATTGAACATATCGCTCTCAGGAAAAATCAAATCCTTAGATCACTTTACAATTCACACAGAGTTTCAACATTCAAAAATTTGACTAACTCTCAAAACCCTTTTTTTCTAGTTCCATTTCCTTGGGATGAATTTTATATCACTCTCGTTATAAACACTGTCACACCTCCTTTTTACCACACCCCAGAAGGGCATAAAAGAGTTTTTCCAATCAAAGGACAATCGAAACGAGATTGACATTAAGAAATTCAGAGTCGCCACTTGGGAGGTTTATGGTGTCTCAAGTCATCGGTTGAATCCCGAATCGAGGAAAATATGACTTTGTTTAATAGTCCGCGAACCAGAAATCCGAGTAAGAAATTCTGTTAACCCGGGAGAAGGTATTAGGCATTCCCGAGTTCCGTGATTCTAGCACGGTCGCTTAACTGTTATATTCAGCTTAATTATTTGATTTTAAACAATTATGAACCTCTGTGCAAATTTTAACCGCTTTTATTCCATTTTGAAGTAGATTGAACGCCGTTTAAAACATGTCTTTGGACCGCGCCACATGAAATGCACCCGCAATCTGGAACACATTTTATTCAACGGTTTGGGATTTGATTTTGGGTCACATGAAATGCACACCCGAGTTTAAGAAGGTAAAATTATTAAATAACGCGCCCTAAAGCAACTAACGCATTAATAACTTTGCGAGGGCCATGGAATTTGCTAGATGTCACGCCTCGAATTCTAAGAATTTTAAAGGAATAATTAAGCGAAGGACACGCCATTGAGATTTTATTTGGCGCGGATCATCTCAATTATCTTTAAAAGGGAATTCACATTAGACTTTGGAGGGCCATGAACTATTTGAGTTGCCTAATATGGCACACCTCCAATCTATTTTAAAAGAACCCAACTAATTAACTAAGGAAAATTTGCGGAGCTTCTGCTTGTTTTAAGCTAAGGATTCTACATTACTGGATTACCAAAACGCGTCGCATTGGAAAGTTAAAAACCCAAAAGGAAATTATTTCGGACACTAAGAACGAAACCCCTTTAAAAGCGTCTTCAGATTTTGGGCTTAAACCAAGCCCAATTTTCTGATAAAGAAAGCTCCCAGAGGTCCGTATCCGACATATCTTGCAATTGGGCCTGCATGAGGCACAATTTTCGTGTCCCAAATATTCAGAACACCCAAATAATGTCATTTACTGATGATACCAAGAAATGAGATTGATTTAGTAAATTGAATCTTTAATTTTGAACGTCAACACCGATTAATCATCACACCTTCATGCTTTCAAAATTATATGCACATATTTAGACTGATTTAGCTACTGAAACGGACCCGTGGTCAATGAGTGAGTTACTGGGATCGAGGGACAAGCCCAACGCTGACCACCTCTAATGTCTATGTTGGATTCGAATACATCTGGACTTGCACATTCCTCACGGAAACTCAAACCCAAACCTTTCCACATTAGCACCATTTAATCCACAAAAGCCAACATGCTGATCATTGGATTAACCAACCTAAACCCATTCTTTAAGAATATGAACACTAGAATCAAAAATGGAATTGACGTGTAAATAACAACCAAATCTCTTAATTGTCATATATTCTAACTCACCCTATAGCCCTTTATACTCAAACGAAGTTTAACTTCAGCACTTGAAACAAACTGACACCAACTTAAACATCATTTCAGAGCAAAGATGATTTAGTAACTAAATTTGAGTGCAGACAGAGGCTTCAATCAAAATTCAGAGTAAAAAGAATATAAATATATCCAATACTAAACTAGACCTAATGTTAGTCAAGCTTTCATAACAGTTCAGAAGCATGTTGCAGTTCAATTATACAATATCAAAGTCCAACTACTAACTCAAACGGACAAAGTGCTACCCAAGTTTCATAATAGCCCTATGCCAAGTACGCTGATAGCACTAATTTACTTGAACCAGAATTCAATCAATCGAGACAACAAACAAATTTCACATGAAAATCAAAGAAATGCTACTGAAAATAGAATAATGCCATGCTTCGAATTTAGCTTCTGTTTCACTCTTCAAGTTCATTTCACAACATTGAGGCTCGAAATAGATACCTGGAGATTTGAAAGAGCAAAGAAAAGAGGAAGAAATCAGTAGAGCATCAGCAAGAAGTCAGCAGCAAAAGTCAACCAGATTCGGCAATTACGACACTGAAAACAGCTCGCCAATTCAATGGAACAGTGACCCTTAACAAGCTTGAACCAGAAAACTTTTCAAAAAAACCCAATATCAATCCATTTGAACTCTCAGAATAAGAAACCTTTGTTTTCAGAAGTTGAAAAAAAAATCAGAAATTACTGAAGAAGCTCAAAAAACCAGTCATTGTTGATATTTTGTATTTTCTCTCCACCTTTCCTTTTTCTGACTTGAAAGCCAAGTTATCGTGCCTTTATAGGCAAGTTATTAGGGCAACTTTCAGATATTAGTCTTTGCATTTTGCCCCCTTTTGAATGTTTGGTTTTAGCTTAGATACCCCTAGTTAAACCTCAGAATTTCAAAATAGTTCCCCTCTCCAACTTCCTAGAAGCTTCCTAGTTAGTTAGAAAAGATTCCCTACCCAGGTTTCCCAATTTATCCCTTAATGACCCTAAAGAACCAACCAGATTAACTGACCCAGGCTAATGGGTCTATAGACCCAAATTAAATCCCTCTTGGGCCTTTTAATTTTCAGAACCTTCTTTTGTCATTGAAAGCCCAAGTTTCACAAACCAACCCATAGAGTCTCAAAGACTCGTGAAGTTTGGGTCCCAAACAAAAGTGTTTTCAAATTCAGCCTCCGAAGCCATTACTGACTTCACAAGCCTGGAACCAACCATGCAAGCATAGAAGACGAAATAAAAATGGAAAAAGCACAAGGTTAGACAGACGAGGAGGAGATGTAAGAGAAGATGAACATCAACGACCTAAGTGTAGGAAAATACCATTTCTGAAGACGAAGAATCGAACTCGAAGGCACTCTGCCCAGTTGAAGGCAATTTGACCGGACCTCGACAAATCCGAGATGAGTCGAAACTCACATTAATCAACGACTCTTGACAAAAGCCATTAACTAATGTTAATTTCGACTCAAAGCATGCCAAAATCAACGCAACGAATTGAAGAAACGAAAGCTTGACAATTCCGGCTATTTTAGATTTGAAATTTGAGGGATTCCGTTGGGTGTTTTGGGAAACGAGGGTAGGGATATGATTTAGCACAGTTCGGTGGTTGCCTGGTATGAATTTGGGGTGGTTTGGAGACTCGCCGCCGCCGTGGGACGATTTCCGGCGGCGGTTGGTGGTGGCATGTGGTGTAGCAGGGGTCTTTGAATGAACTGGTCTCTACAGGCTGTTTGGACATATTAATGTAACGGGGGGGGGAATTCTCGATCGTTGGATGGTGGATATTGAACGGCCAGGATTTTTTTTAACTCTTGAACTCAAAACGATGTAGTATGGCTTCAATACTATGTCGTTTTAGTTGTCTCAGAACCTGATGTTTGGACCGGGTAAAATGGGGTGAAACTGGGCTGGATCAGATGGTAACTGATTGGGCTGGGGAATCAAATCAATAAATTGGCCCAAATAAATGATCTCTTTCATTCTCTTCCTCTTTTCTTTCTTCTCTCTTTTCTTCATTTTTCTAATTTCAAATCAATTTACAAAATTTCATTTCTTCTTCTTTTTTTCTTCTTTTTTTTTCAAAATTAAATTAAAATCTAAATTAAATCTTAAAAGCAGCGTTGAACCTAAATTATAATTATCACCACTAATTAAAAATAAAAAACCACTAAAATCGAACATTAATTCCAAAAGCGCAAATTAAACTATTTTTGTGATTTTTCTTTTTTTTTTTTGTAAAATAAATAATCACTAATTAATTCTTAAAATGCTAAATTAAATCCTACAAACCAATGCACATATATTTTTATATTTTTCGTTAAATAAAATGCACTGACAAAAGTGCACACAATTATCAGAAAATGCCATGAAAATCCACAAAATTGCAAATACCGAAAGAAATTATTTTGTTTTGAATTTCTGGGAGTAATTCATATAAGGCAAAAATCACGTGCTCACAAACACATAAAACAAAAGGTGTATAGTTGAAAGTCTTAAGGACACAACAAGTCTATATGCCACTAATCCAATCTCATTCAAAATCTCATAACTCCTTTCATGATAAAATCTTCTAAAAGAGTTTTTTTTTTCCACCTTTCATGTACTCCAAATCACAATATCATTTATATAATAGGAGTTTGTCTACTCTATTATGTTCGAAATCACTTCGATATTTAGTGCAACATCATCCAAGGCTTGTTAAACCAAATCTGGATCCTTGTTACTTACCATATTCAACCAACCAGATAGAGCAAGACACTCACATTCATGTAACGCCTAAAACGATAAGATTTGCATATCAAATTAATAAAACTACTATTATGCACAAACTCGGTCTAAAGTAATTGATCATGAATAACTAGTAGGTAATATCTACCTGCCTGATGTTGTGACTGAAACTCATATTTTCTTGCGCCTCCATTTGGAACACATCCAAGCATCATAACTATAGTCCTGCAGTGGAACAAATCCACAAATTTTATATACAACAGTGCTAGAACACATTCAAATACTCCTATATAATACTCTCGCGTACGACAGTAATGGAACACATCCATATGCCCCTACGTAAATATTTCATGCAATGTTAATCATCACATGTGATGATATAAGTATTTCATACAATTACACTATCTTTCAAAAACATCGCTGAATAGGATATTATGCTCTATATCATGCAAACAGGACTAAGACCATTGGCAAAGATCATGCAAACATTGTCTGTATGGTATGAGTTTCAAATCCCGTGTTTTCCATTCCCCTTAAATTTGGTGCACCAGGAGGTTCGAGTCACCCAAGACCAAGACTTCCTGGACACCCTTATCCACAACTAACCTCAAACCCAGAATGCATGCCTCGTACTCAGCCATGTTGTTAGTACAGTAAAAATGAAGCTGAGGCGTAACAGGGTAGTGTTGTCCTGTTTCAGAAATAAGTACCGCTCCTATCCCCACGCCCTTTATGTTTGCAGCCCCATCAAAGAAAAGTTTCCATCCCGGTTTCAAAACTTGCTCCAACTCATCAATGTACATCACCTCTTCATCGGGGAAATAAGTTTTCAAAGGTTCATAATCTTCATCAGCCGGGTTCTCGGCCAAATGGTCCGCCAAGGCCTGTGCTTTCATTGCAATTCGAGTCACGTAGACAATGTCAAACTCTGTGAGCAAAATCTGCCACTTTGCAAGCCTCCTTGTGGGCATAGGCTTCTGAATATATACTTCAATGGATCCAAGCGAGATATGAGGTAGGTAGTATAAGATGACAAATAATGTTTCAGCTTCTATGCCACCCAAGTTAGGGTGCAACATGTCCTCTCAAGATGAGTATACTTAACCTCGTACGACATGAATTTCTTGCTGAGGTAATAGATGGCCTGCTCCTTCTTGCCAGTGATATCATGTTGACCCAATACACAGCCGAATGAATTGTCCAAAATCGTCAAATATAGAATCAAAGGTCGCCCTGGTTCTGGCGGGACCAACACAGGTGGATTTGACAAATGCCCCTTTATCTTATCAAATGCCTCCTGACATTCATCTGTCCACTTGACCGCAACGTATTTCTTTAACAGTTTGAAGATAGGCTCGCAAGTTGTCGTGAGTTGAGCGATGAACCTGCTGATATAATTCAATCTCCCCAACAAACTCATCACCTCGGTCTTGTCCCTCGGAGGTGGCAATTCCTGGATGGCCTTAACTTTCGATAGATCTGGTTCAATGCCCCGGCGGCTGACTACGAACCCCAAAAACTTTCCAGATAGCACCCCAAAAGCACACTTTGCAGGATTAAGCTTGAGATTGTACCTGCAAAGCCTTTGGAAGAACTTCCTCAGATCCCTGACATGGTCAGACTGCTTTCTAGACTTCACGATCACATCATCCATGTACACCTCGATTTCCTAGTGTATCATATCATGGAATATTGTTGTCATTGCCCTCATGTAGGTTGCCCCAGCATTCTTCAAGCCAAATGGCATGACCCGATAGCAGTACATTCCCCACGACGTGATGAATGCCGCCTTTTCTGCATCTTCCTTGTCCATTAAGATCTGGTGATAACCCGAGTAACAATCCACAAAAGAACCAATCTCAAGTTTGTCACAATTATCAATCAAGATATGGATGTTCGGCAATGGGAAATTGTCTTTTGGACTTGCCTTGTTGGATCCCGATAGTCAACACACACCCTGGTCTTGCCATCCTTCTTCAGCACAGGCACAACATTGGCTAACCAGGTGGGATACCGGGTGACCCGAATGACTTTGGCATCGAACTGCTTGGTGACCTCTTCTTTGATCTTTACACTCATATCCGTTTTGAACTTTCTCAGCTTCTGTTTGACAGGAGGGAATGCCGGGTCAGTGGGCAACTTGTGAACCACTAAATTAGTGCTTAGACCCGGCATGTCGTCATAGGACCATGCAAAAACATCTTTGTATTCGAACATTGCTTTAATTATCTCCTCCCAGAGTTAAGGTTCCAGATATACACTTATTTTAGTTTCACGGACATTATCTTGGTCCCCTAGATTAACTGCTTTTGCATTCAAATTAGGTTTGGGCTTTTCCTCAAAATGACTTAGTTCTTTACTAATTTCTTCATAGGCCTCATCATCATCAAATTCCAACTCGTCATCACACTCAATTTCTTATATTATTATTTCAGAGTTAGATTGACTTTTAAAACTGGGCCAAAGATTCCTCATGCATGTCATGTCATTGATATCAGCATAAAAAGAACTGTGCAAAAGAAGAAAACAAAAATAAAATTAGAAGAAATGAAGGAAAAGGAACAATTGCATTTCATTGAATTTAAAGATAACAGGGTTTTAACACATCCAACTGGATGGAACATAATATCTAAATTACAGACCCTGGAATAATCTAGACAACTAAAATAAAATTAAAACCTACTACCAAGACTCCCTCCGGGTAGGAAGAGGAGTAGCTTCCCAATTGTTGACTTTTGCACGTGGTCCCACGAATTGCACATCTGCCTTGCTGGACCCTTCCCCAGCCTCAACCATGTTAACCTCAACGAATAACCTTTCGAACCCCTTTTCCAAGTCTCCATCAGCATCAATCAATGATCCAGGAACCTTTGGCAACAATTGCTTTCTGATACCCAGCCTGACGAATGATCTGGACAGACGCAAGATTGGCCTTGACAATGCCCATGTTTTCTGTTTCATTTTGCGGGCTCGTCTCACATCTGCAACTGTAGGGTTGAACCCCAGACCAAAAGTATCCAGATTCTTTGGAAGAGAAACTGGTTGCACAATACCTTGCAGAGATGCGCCCAAACCTTTGCCCGGTACAAAATTATTTTTCAACATTTCAACGGCTACCATGACTGATGCAGTAGCTACCTTTGGAGTTGGAATGCACTTCCCTTCTGGAATTTTCTCCACCGCTACCATGTCAAAAACCTGATAGACCCACGACCCCTTGTCATCTTCAAACTCTATGAATGGAACAATGGCATCACTGGGAATACACAAATTGTCTTTGCCATGTACAACAATTTCCTGTCTATCCCATTCAAACTTAACCATTTGGTGTAGAGTAGATGGGACCACTTTGGTAGCATGAATCCAGGGTCGACCTAACAACAGATTGTAAGAAACCGCCACATCGAGCACCTAGAATTCCATAGTAAATTCAACCGGCCCTATTGTAAGCTCGAGCACTATGTCCCCGACTAAATCTTTTCCTCCCCCGTCGAATCCCCGAACGCAGATACTATTCTTGTGAATTCTTTCATCATCCACCTTTAACTTGTTCAGAGTGGAAAGAGGGCAAATATTTGCACTGGAACCATTGTCAACAAGTACCCGAGTAACCACGAAATCTTCATATTTCACCGTCAGATAGAGGGCTCTATTGTGCTCGGTACCCTCTACGGGCAACTCATCATCAGAAAAAGTGACTCTGTTTACCTCAAATATCTTGCTAGCTATCTTTTCCAAGTGGTTTACTGAGATTTTGTTAGGAACGTGGGCTTCGTTCAAGATTTTCATCAAAGCCCGACGGTGTTCATCTGAATGGATCAATAATGACAAGAGCAAGATCTGAGCTGGTGTCTTCCTTAACTGCTCCACAATGGAATAGTCTTGCACTTTCATCTTTCTCAGAAATTCTTCTGCTTCTTCCTCAGTCACCGCTTTCTTCACCAACACCGGATTATCTTTTGAGGTCTTAGCTTTTCTCAACTCTTCGGGGGCAAAGCATCTCCCCGATCGAGTCAAACCATGAGTCTCACACACTTTTTCTTTAACCTCTTTCCCTTTGTAAGTCACAGTCACTCGTTCATAATTCCATGGGACTGCCTTACTGTTGACTATCGGTAATTGAGTTACCGGTTTGATAACGACAGGATCTTTGGGGGCGCCTTTCACAATTACCACATGCTTGTTCGTCACTCCTAGCACAATCACTTTTGCTCTTTCATGTTTTCCTGCAACGTTATTTGAGGACCCCTTCTTGACCTCCACAGTTGGTTCATTATTTGCCTTGTTCAATTTGATCGCAGACTTCTCACTTGTTGACTTTTCAAATGACCTGGCTTCACTAGCCCGAATCATCATGACAGTTTGCGAAGGCTTCTTAGGCTCCCCTCCCTTATGCACTATCTCAATCATATTTGTTTCATGATGGGCTGGCAAGGGATTCTGATTGATATTGGGCGCCTCTAGAGCTTGGACCTCAATTCGATTAGTGTCAATGAGTTCTTGAATGGCTGTTTTCAATTTCCAGCATTTCTCTGTGTCATATTCTGGGGCCCCTGAACAATACTCACAACTCACCGAGCGGTCAAGATTTCTGGGAGGGGGATTCGGCAATTTAGCCTTGATCGGATTCAACATACCCAACTATCTTAGTCTATGGAATAGACTAGCATATGATTCTCCCAATGGAGTGAAAGTCTTTTTCTTCTGCAACCTCTCATTCTTAAAGGCTTGGTTGGCTCGAAAACTCGTTCTAGGAGGATTTCTGTAGGCTTTTGGGGGTGGATAGTTATTTTGTGGAGCTTGGTACAGACTTTGTGGAGCTGGCACATGCCATTGTGAGTGAGCGGGAGGTTGGGTATAGGTTTATGTGTGATGGATAGAAAAATAGGGATCTGGCGGTGGGTAATAGTGTTGTGGTAGGTTATATGGAGTGTGGGGGTATGTTTGGGGATAGGGTCGCGGCTGGTTGTAGTAACAGGGAAGGTTCCTGGATCCAACCCAAGCTCCTGACTCAATTGTCACAACATCCTCCTTCTTCTTCTTCCCAAGCACACCCCCAGTACCATTTTGAATGGCCTGAGTGGTCGGTTTGATCGCTGAATAACTCATGATCTTGTTGGGCTTGAGTCCCTCTTCAACCATGCCTCCCATTTTTACGACTTCATTAAAGGACTTACCTACTGCTGACACCAAGTGACCGAAATAAGTGGGTTCCAAAGCCTGCAAGAAATAATCAACCATCTCGCTTTCTTTCATCGGAGGGTCAACCCTCGCTGCTTGCTCTCTCCAACGGAATCCATATTCCCTGAAGCTCCCGCCGGGCTTCTTCTCAAGCTTTGTCAACGACAGACTGTCTGGGATAATTTCGAGGTTGTACTAAAAATGATAGGCAAAGGCTTGGGCCAAATCGTCCTATGTGTACCACCTGTTGTGATCTTGTCTGGTATACCATTCTAAGGCCAATCCACTTAAACTTTGACTAAAATATGCCATCAGCAATTCATCTCTTCCACCTGCTCCTCTCATTTTGCTACAAAATCCTCTTAAGTGTGCTATCGGGTCACCATGCCCATCGAACAGATCAAACTTGCACATTTTGAATCCTGCTGGCAACTGAACATCTGGGAACAGACATAAATCCTTATAGGCCACACTTACTTGACCTCCCAACCCCCTCATATCTCGGAACGACTGTTCTAAGCTTTTGACCTTTCTGATCATCTCTTCATGCTCGAGATTTTTGGGTGGTTTCTCGGTCTCTACCGGGAGATCAAGATGAGGGGTGTAAGGATATGGTTCTGGAATTTTGAAAGTGGGTTAAGGGGGATAGTACTGGTTGTCGTGAGTTTGGAACAGGGGTTCACTGGAAGATTGGTGTAATGTAGGAGGTGGAGGTTCCACAAAACATGTTTAATTGGTGGGGGAGGGTATGGGACTTGTTTGGGTGGTGGATCTTGAGAAGTATGGGAAGTGGCGCCATGGCATTGTTGGTAGAGGGGAAAGGCTGGAGATAAGTTCACAGTGGGAGGCTCTAGAGGTTGGGCTGATGGTGGGATATAAGCAGGGTTGGCGGGATAAACCGGTGGTGGATGCCCCTTCGCCCAGGCTTGGTACATTTTAGCCATCTGTTGCTTTAGCTTATACATTTCTTCCCTCATTGCATTAACGTCCAATTCTTCCACTTCTTTCGATGGGTTGACAATACTTGTTTCCGGTTCCTAGTTGGCCATATTCAGCCTGTCTTTCGATCGGGTGTTGTATGAGTGAGTTGCCAGAATGCCAGTCAACTAACCACCTGCCTGGACTTAATACATCAAACAACAACCTTGTTAGCGATTAGGCTTTAACAGATTGGTAACCGCACATTGGGCATGAATGCACCTAAACAATTAACCGTCTCTATTATGTATTTGATCGGTTGCATGCGTCATCCCGGCCTTTTCTTACTTTTAATTGCAAACTTCCCCCTTTTTCTTTCTTTTTCGTTTCCTTCCTTTCACTCTTGCCTCTATTCTCTCTTTGTTTTTACTCTCTCTTGATTTCTTATTTTCTCTCTTTTCTTTCTTGTTTTTCCGCTCTTTTCTTTTATTTACTCTCTTATTTTTCCTCTTATTTTCTTTCTCTCTCTTTTTTATTTGGTTACGGTCGAATTCTATGGAGATTGCCTATGTATCATGACCCCGCATGAATCAGACCAAGCACAGTTCTTGGAGATAAGTGCGAAATAGAACATTTTTTGGGATTTTCAGTTTTCATAAAAAAAACAAATGCTTCCATTACAAAACTCAAAACTAACAAATTCCAAAAGACTAACAGATTTTGATGCAAAGATGGAATACAGACTCCGAAAATAGACTATCATACTCCAACAAAGAAAATACAGACTCGACAACAATTTGACGGACTCTAGCAAAAAGAAAATACGAACTCCACGTGACTTACAGACGCTAACAAAAAAGGAAATACAGACTCAAACGAAAAAAATCATGAATACATCAATGCTCCTGGTGCCCGCGTGACATCATTCGGTCTCGCCGCGGGCCTATATGCAAGCTCCCTTTGAAGTCGATCCAAGTCGTTCATTATCTGTTTAACAAATGTCATTGCTGCTGCAAAGAAGGTAGTGCGAGTCATATCCTCAGGCACTTCATAATGATGTAGTTGGCGATGCTTCTAATTCTCTCTCTTATGACGCCTTTTTCTTGTAACAAACGCCCAATCTGTTGGGCCCTGACTTCCAAAGTTTGCTGACCACATGATTCTGCTCCTGAAGTTGTTGCAAATCTATTTCTAATTGTGCCAATGCTGTATAACAATGTTCCCTTTCAACCTTGAAGTCTTTTGCCTGTTTGATCATTTTGTTTTCCGCGGTGATGACCCTTTTCTTTAATCCCGTGACCTCATTGTCTTACTTTTCTTTCAACTGCTTAACCAGGCGTGCTCGTTCATCTGCATTTTTAGCCAATTGCTTTCGAGCCTTGGCTAGTTCGCTTTCTGCTTTGTTCAAATAAAAACTATAGTCATTTACTTTCTGCCTTAGGTTAGCTATGAGTTTTTCATCTGTCACTTCGGACTGGATTTTCTGCAGCTGTTTTCATTTTCTGAATTTGGGCTCGAAGGGCCTCATTTTCTTTGGCTAGCTTTTTCTTTTCTCCTTCGTCCGCCGCGACTTGCAAGCTATTCTCGAATTGAAGTTCTCTGCCTTGCTTTTCCAGTTTGCTTATGGTAGCCCTGTACTCATTTTCTTTGGTCAACCAGTCTCATTGCACTTGTGCTCCGTCGGTGAATTGTTGGACATGAGGCTTTTTGCGGGCCTTTCGAGCTCATGTTGAACTCGGGATATTTTTCCATACCAGGCAGTATAATTAGGCTCTACCGCGCCTCTGGATAGATCTCGCACTTGAGTATTAGGCCCTAAGAATCTGCACCGATGCCAAACCTGACACACTTTTTCTTCTGGGAAGGCAGCTTTTGGCTCCAACTCAATGACTTGCCGACTCAAATCTTTATTGTATGGGATGGTCTGGTATCGGCCTAACTGACGTAGGACTCTGTGCGGAGCATAAGGCTGGATACTCCGAAGACCCATCAACAGCAAAAAACACACCTCAGCCAACATATAGATTACTTCGTCGACCGAGAGCCAACCGAATGTCCATTCGATCTTATTTACGATCAAAGATCTCAAAAGAGCATGCCATGCTTCCGTACCATTCGGGAACTCATAACCCTCTACCCGATTTTCTTGTTTTTCGATGCATTCAAGGCCAATCATACCATAATTCAAGTATCTGGGACGGTGGCAAAGGTGTTCCTCCATCCATAGTTGTAACAGCATATTGCACCCTTCAAAGAACTTCCCTCCTTCTCGATAATGGGTCAGTGCTCGGTAAATTTCTGCCAAGATCAACGGCACTATAGTCCCATTTTCCTTTTTCATCATAAAATCGGCTATCCCTACAAGTCCCAACTCTATGTTCCCGTCTTTTCTAGGGCAAACCAAAACACCCAGGAACGTTGTTATGAAAGTTAATCCTCTCCGAGCTTCCCACTTGTCTTGGTTTCCCGCGTGAGTAAGAGCGGTATCTGGCGTTTCGAAGCCACGAGGATTCCCGTAACGTCGATACAGAAAGTAGAAGGTGCAGAACCCTTTGGCCAAATTTCCGTCTCGGATGTCACGACTGATGCTTAACAAGTTCAAAAATTTATGAGGGGTTACTGTTCTTGGTGCCACCGGGTATTGACTTCTAAGATTCCCTTCAAAACCGGCATAGCCTGCTATCTCCTCCAGTGTAGGAGTTAACTCGAAATCAGCAAAGTGAAATACATTATGTGTTGGGTCCCAGAATGGTATCAAGGCCTCAATCACGTCTTTTCTTGGCTTAACCTTCAAGAGCCCGATAAGACCACCCAATGCTTTTGTCACAGCCTTTCTGCTATCTTCCCCCAAATAATGCCACCACATATGTAGCTCCAAAGGGATCTCTTCACGGACTGAGAAAGGTTCATTTTGAATTATGCTCATCCTGCACATTTATTAAGGTGATTTTAATTAAAAGAAAACTATGACTCATTTTGACGCAAGAAAAATGACCATCTTTTTTCCAAAATCTTCACACAAATATCCGGCTTTGCTAATACGGCCTTTCAGCACTTCGAAAACGAAGATTTAAGGCTGTGTCGGCTAACCAGCCAAAACCTTTAAAAGTGACTAAAAGTGGCTGTTCTTGCAAAAATAGCCTTCCGGCACCCTTTTAGGGACATTCAGCTATTTCTGACAAGAATGACATCACCCTAATTATTTTCAAATTAAAGTAAAATTTTTGGACTTTTGGGCTATTTTTGCAAAAAGGAAGTTGGACCCGATGGGGGTTGCCTACGTATCTCACACCCTGTGAGAATCAAACTGGTGTAATTTGGGCGAATAAAGCAAACTATTTTTGAAAACAAGACTCTTGTTTTATTACTTTATTGGCAAATAAAACTATTTTTTGAAAACAAAAACTTTTTTTCTTTTTTTTTTCTTTTTTTTTTCAAAAATTCGGCAGAGTTTCGACACTATTTGGACATTGTTTTTTTTAGAACAGGCGATTGACTCTCATACTGCTGTTTATCTTTCCTCAACTTTTCCCAATATTCATGAGCCGGTCAGCATGCAAGTCCGAAGCAAATAAATGCACAAATAGCAAGTAGGATGCATCAGGATGGTCTTTTTGTTTCGAGTGCACCTGTCCTAGACAGACCCAACCCCTGTGTTGAGTCTCCAAAGTCAAAATGCACATGATGCAAACAAATGTTCCTACTAGGGATCCGACATGAGGTATTGTTATACTAGGTTTAAACCTGGGTTTATTTGTTCTAGACCTGGCTTACCCGAGCTGACAGCTCGAGCCGAGGGGGGCAGCGTACCGGGAATACATAAGCTTCACCGGCTTTGAAACTTGTCCGAACCACGTTCTAAATTTTGAATATGACTCTAACAGAAAAGAAGTCACACGAAGTGCACACTTCTTCATGATATAGAAGACTCATAGAGAAGAGGGATTTCACAACAGTTTATATACAGTTCACTGAATATCCAAGCGGTAAAAGCAATCAACTAGCACATTAGGCTCAAATCATGTAACAAATTCAAATAATGGATAAAGCCAACTATAACAATTATTCTAAGCTCGAATTCTTGAACCCTCAACCAGAGATTCTAGGTTCGATCCCCAGCAGAGTCGTCAAAGCTGTCACACCTCCTTTTTTGCCACATCCCAGAAGGGCCTAAATGAGTTTTTCCAATCAAAGGACAATCAAAATGGGATTGACATTAAGAAATTTAGAGTCGCCACTTGGGAGGTTTATGGTATCCCAAGTCACTGGTTGAATTCCGAATTGAGGAAAATATGACTCTGTTTAACAGTCTACGAACAGAAAATCCGACTAAGGAATTCTGTTAACCCGGGAGAAGGTATTAGGCATTCCCGAGTTCTGTGGTTCTAGCATGGTCGCTTAACTGTTATATTCATCTTAATTATTTGATTTTAAACAATTATGAACCTCTGTGCAAATTTTAACTTTTAACCGCTTTTATTCCATTTTGAAGTAGATTGAACGCCGTTTAAAACATGTCTTTGGACCGCGCCACATGAAATGCACCCGCAATCCGGAACACATTTTATTCAACGTTTTGGGATTTGATTTTGGGTCACATGAAATGCACACCCGAGTTTAAGAAGGTAAAATTATTAAATAACGCGCCCTAAAGCAACTAACGCATTAATAACTTTGCGAGGGCCATGGAATTTGCTAGATGGCACGCCTCGAATTCTAAGAATTTTAAAGGAATAATTAAGCGAAGGCCATGCCATTGAGATTTTATTTGGCGCGGATCATCTCAGTTATCTTTAAAAGGGAATTCACATTAGACTTTGGAGGGCCATGAACTATTTGAGTTGCTTAATATGGCACACCTCCAATCTATTTTAAAAGAATCCAACTAATCAACTAAGGAAAATTTGCGGAGCTTCTGCTTGTTTTAAGCTAAGGATTCTACGTTACTGGATTACCAAAACGCGTCGCATTGGAAAGTTAAAAACCCAAAAGGAAATTATTTCGGACACTAAGAACGAAACCCCTTTAAAAGCGTCTTCAGATTTTGGGCTTAAACCAAGCCCAATTTTCTGATAAAGAAAGCTCCCAAAGGTCCGTATCCGACATATCTTGCAATTGGGCCTACGTGAAGCACAATTTTCGTGTCCCAAATATTCAGAACACCCAAATAATGTCATTTACTGATGATACCAAGAAATGAGATTGATTTAGTAAATTGAATCTTTAATTTTGAGCGTCAACACTGATTAATCATCACACCTTCATGCTTTCAAAATTATATGCACATATTTGGACTGATTTAGCTACTGAAACGGACCCGTGGTCAATAAGTGAGTTACTGGGCTCGAGGTACAAGCCCAACGCTGGCCACCTCTAATGTCTATGTTGGATTCGAATACATCTGGACTTGCACATTCCTCACGAAAACTCAAACCCAAACCTTTCCACATTAGCACCATTCAATCCACAAAAGCCAACATGCTAATCATTGGATTAACCAACCTAAACCCATTCTTTAAGAATATGAACACTAGAATCAAAATTGGAATTGACGTGTAAGTAACAACTAGATCTCTTAATTGTCATATATTCTAACTCACCCTATAGCCCTTTATACTCAAACGAAGTTCAACTTCAACACTTGAAACAAACTGACACCAACTTCAATATCATTTCAGAGCAAAGATGATTTAATAACTAAATTTGAGTGCAGAGAGAGGCTTCAATCAAAATTCAGAGTAAAGAGAATATAAATATATCCAATACTAAACTAGACCTAATGTTAGTCAAGCTTTCATAACAGTTCAGAAGCATGTTGCAGTTCAATTATACAATACCAAAGTCCAACTACTAACTCAAATGGACAAAGTGTTGCCCAAGTTTCATAATAACCCTATGCCAAGTACGCTGATAGCACTAATTTACTTGAACCAGAATTCAATCAATCGAGACAACAAACAAATTTCACATGAAAATCAAAGTAATGCTATTGAAAATAGAATAATGCCATGCTTCGAATTTAGCTTCTGTTTCACTCTTCAAGTTCATTTCACAACATTGAGGCTCGAAATAGATACTTGGAGATTTGAAAGAGAAAAGAAAAGAGGAAGAAATCAGTAGAACATCAGCAAGAAGTCAGCAGCAAAAGTCAACCAGATTCGGCAATTACGACACTGAAAACAGCTCGCCAATTCAATGGAATAGTGACCCTTAACAAGCTTGAACCAGAAAACTTTTCAAAAAAACCCAATATCAATCCATTTGAACTTTCAGAATAAGAAACCTTTGTTTTCAGAAGTTGAAAAAAAAATCAGAAATTACTGAAGAAGCTCAAAAAACCAGTTATTGTTGATATTTTGTATTTTCTCTCCACCTTTCCTTTTTCTGACTTGAAAGCCAAGTTATCGTGCCTTTATAGGCAAGTTATTAGGGCAATTTTCAGATATTAGTCTTTGCATTTTGCCCCCTCTTGAATGTTTGGTTTTAGCTTAGATACCCCTAGTTAAACCTTAGAATTTCAAAATAGTCCCCCTCCCCAACTTCCTAGAAGCTTCCTAATTAGTTAGAAAAGATCCCTACCCAGGTTTCCCAATTTATCCCTTAATGACCCTAAAGAACCAACCGGGTTAACTGACCCAGGCTAATGGGTCTATAGACCCAAATTAAATCCCTCTTGGGCCTTTTAATTTTCAGAACCTTCTTTTGTCATTGAAAGCCCAAGTTTCACAAACCAACCCATAGAGTCTCAAAGACTCGTGAAGTTTGGGTCCCAAACAAAAGTGTTTTCAAATTCAGCCTCCGAAGCCATTACTGACTTCACAAGCCTGGAACCAACCATGCAAGCATAGAAGACGAAATAAAAATGGAAAAAGTACAAGGTTAGACAGACGAGGAGAAGATGTAAGAGAAGATGAACATCAACGACCTAAGTGTAGGAAAATACCATTTCTGAAGATGAAGAATCAAACTCGAAAGCACTCTGCCCAGTTGAAGGCAATTTGACCGGACCTCGACAAATCCGAGATGAGTCGAAACTCACATTAATCAACGACTCTTGACAAAAGCCATTAACTAATGTTAATTTCGACTCAAAGCATGCCAAAATCAACGCAACAAATTGAAGAAACGAAAGCTTGACAATTCCGGCTATTTTAGATTTGAAATTTGAGGGATTCCGTTGGGTGTTTTGGGAAACGGGGGTAGGGATATGATTTAGCACAGTTCGGTGGTTGCCTGGTATGAATTTGGGGTGGTTTGGAGACTCGCCGTCGCCGTGGGACGATTTTCGGCGGCGGTTGGTGGTGGCATGTGGTGTAGCAGGGGTCTTTGAATGAACTGGTCTCTACAGGCTATTTGGACATTTTAATGTAACGGGGGGGGGGGATTCTCGATCGTTGGATGGTGGATATTGAACGGCCAGGATTTTTTTAACTCTTGAACTCAAAACGACGTAGTATGGCTTCAATACTACGTCGTTTTAGTTGTCTCAGAACTTGATGTTTGGACCGGGTAAAATAGGGTGAAACTGGGCTGGATCAGATGGTAACTTATTGGGCTGGGGAATCAAATCAATAAATTGGCCCAAATAAATGATCTCTTTCATTCTCTTCCTCTTTTCTTTCTTCTCTCTTTTCTTCATTTTTCTAATTTCAAATCAATTTACAAAATTTCATTTCTTCTTTTTTTTTTCTTTTTTTTCAAAATTAAATTAAAATATAAATTAAATCTTAAAAGCAGTAGTTGAACCTAAATTATAATTATCACCACTAATTAAAAATAAAAACCCACTAAAATCGAACATTAATTCCAAAAGCGCAAATTAAACTATTTTTGTCATTTTTATTTTTATTTTTTTATAAAAAAACTAATCACTAATTAATTCTTAAAATGCTAAATTAAATCCTAAAAACCAATGCACATATATTTTTGTATTTTTCGTTAAATAAAATGCACAGACAAAAGTGCACACAATTATCAGAAAATGCCATGAAAATCCACAAAATTGCAAATACCGGAAGAAATTATTTTGTTTTGAATTTTTGGGAGTAATTTATATAAGGCAAAAATCACGTGCTCACAAACACATAAAACACAAGGTGTATAGTTGAAAGTCTTAAGGACACAACAAGTCTATATGCCACTAATCCAATCTAATTCAAAATCTCATAACTCCTTTCATGATAAAATCTTCTAAAAGAGTTTATTTTTTCCACCTTTCATGTACTCCAAATCACAATATCATTTATAGAATAGGAGTTTGTCTACTCTATTATGTTCGAAATCACTCCGATATTTAGTGCAACATCATCCAAGGCTTGTTAAACCAAATCTGGATCCTTGTTACTTACCATATTCAACCAACCAGATAGAGCAAGACACTCACATTCATGTAACGCCTAAAACGATAAGATTTGCATATCAAATTAATAAAACTACTATTATGCACAAACTCGGTCTTAAGTAATTGATCATGAATAACCAGTAGGTAATATCTACCTGCCTAATGTTGTGACTGAAACTCATATTTTCTTGCGCCTCCATTTGGAACACATCCAAGCGTCATAACTATAGTCCTGCAGTGGAACAAATCCACAAATTTTATATACAACAGTGCTAGAACACATTCAAATACTCCTATATAATACTCTCGTGTACGACAGTAATGGAACACATCCATATGCCCCTACGTAAATATTTCATGCAATGTTAATCATCACATGTGATGATATAAGTATTTCGTACAATTACACTATCTTTCAAAAACATCGCTGAATAGGATATTATGCTCTATAAAACGTCAGAATAGACCTTAGGCATGATCTTGCGTAGAATATCATGTTCACTCAAATTGGGATCACAACTTCCTCGATGTGCCTGGTAAACCAACTACGAACACTAAGATAATCTATCTTCACTTTTTCTTTATTTTCTTCTTGTTATTTTAGCATTTTCACTATTCTAGCATTTCTCTATTCTTGATAATCACTATTGCGTTCTTCCAGTTACAATCACCAAGCTTTGCTTGGTTCTCATTCTACAAGGGATCATATATAGGTTTCAAAGGACCCATCTGACTAACATAGTAGACTATTTTACTAACTACTTATCTTTATATATGTGCCATAGCAAATACATTTACCAATTGCTCCCATGAGTAACTTTCAACAAGGGCTGCACTTAAGACCAAATAAATCCACTTTAAAAAGTTAATGAAGACCCCTTAGTCTAGCCGTAAAATGTTATTTTGAGCCTGACTTTTAGTCCTTACATCATCACATTTATGTAAAATCATATATTTTCTTTCACTAAAATATATATCTCAGTTGGGATTGAATTACAAAAACAAAATTTTCTCTCTGCCATTGAGAAAAATACATCACCTTATTGGATTCTCTTTAAGCTTTAGCGAATAATTTTTGAATAAAAAAATAATATTACTTCGGGAGGAATTAAGTTGATATAAATACCTTCTTTAAATTGACTTTCACCACTAGGTACAACATCCTTGACGTGGTTAAACTATTACACTTTTTGCTTTCTCATTCAATTCTTTACCTATCTTATCAGACTCACAATGAGTAATTGTATCCACAATATCAACTGTTGAATAAATCACTTTTAGGAAGGAACAAAAAAAGAAGAAAAAAAACAGGTTCGCATGTCACTTAACTGTTCACTTGGAGTCTCAACGTCCAAAAATTTGACTACATCTCTAATTTCTTTTAAAAAAATCCATGGGTTCTTTTCTAACTAGAGTTACCCCCAAAAATAATCACTTAACAATTCTTAGATAGAACCAATGCACACAACATTCCACGTACTCAAGGATACTCTCAATCACATATATTTTATTCAAAAGTTTCAAGTCAAATGTATCATCCAGCAGAGTAGGATACTAGTGTTCTAGCCATTTGCGAAAGGGATATCCTAAGAATAAATTCGATTCAGCTTAACGCACAAATGAAGAATGAAAGAAGGAAAAATATCCTAAATGCTTAGTAGCCTCAAGATCATAAGTATGGACGCCTATATACCCATGAGCAAGACTCTACTAAACACTACTCCATGACTCGGGACTTAAAGCCTAAACTCTAATACCAACTTTGTCACGTCCCAAACTACCCCCTAGACGTGACTGGAACCCAGCTAACACCACCTTCCAGGTGAACCCCTTTCTGTAACATTTAACCATTTACACAAACACTGAGAGAGAAAAAAATGCAGGCTTAATAGTATTATCAATAATTAGAGAGGAAATGATTATCACCCAATACTTTAGTCAATTGATAGAAAAATCAACAATAACTCAAATAATAAAACTCTAGCCCAAATCTCACACTAAGACCATGGAGCATCTAACAGAGCAACATGAGTTTTATTGATGGTGTGCAAACCCTAAAGAAAAAGGAAATAACTAACACGAGTTAGGTAAGTCTGAAACAAAAGCCTCCACGAACAATGCAGTGGCTTACCTCAGCAATAGGATCTACTCGAACAAACTCGTCAGCCACTAGCTCTATCTCCCACAACGGTATCCGTATAGAGATGCAGGTAAGGAGTGAGTTATACATAAATATAACCCAGTAAGATTCTCGACCCGCCACTTTAAATACCTCTATAACAAGTGTTAGAAAATACAAATACACCACAACATGAATGATATAGTACATATGATAATTATACAATAACACAATATATGTGTATCAACATAGTTATTAAGAATTACTCAACAAAAGTAGCCACTAAGGACTTATCATAATTGTAGTGAAAAAATGTACCAACACACTTACGAGTCCACAACGGCACCACAATGCCTCAAATATGTAATAGAGCATATACAATGTTCACTGAAGCATACACAATGCCCCAACATCATGGCATACAGTCGTATCAAACTCAACATCATGGCGCACAACCGTATCAAACTCAATACCATGGCTCATAGCTGGATCAAACTATCAAACTTAACATCATGATGCACAACCGTATCAAACTAAACACATGGGTCACAGCCGTATCAAACTATCAAACAACTTATATAATAATATTTTTTTCCGTATTTTTCATAAGATAATATATTTGTGTCTTGTCTAAGACCACCAATTCTGCCAAGTGCACGTTTGTCCCAACACATGGACCAGGCAGAGAAAATACACTTTCAAAACGGATTTTAGAAAAGCAAGTAACAAAGCTTAAAGTCTCATTGACCTCAAATTTCACAATATACTCTTTCTGGTAACTTAGAACTATACTCTCAGGAATCCGGATCACCTCAAACTACACAAAAACGGATTTGGAGCAGTCAATACCCCTTAACTGAACATCCTCTCAGTTTTTAGAGCAAGTCAAAAAAACAAATTCAACCCTTAGTCTAATTAATCAATATAGGTACCCAAATTAGTGTCAACTGCGGCACTCTCATGAATGGAAAAATTTGGCAAAACAGTGACTTCTAATATAACCTATCCATTCTGAAATTCATATTCATATTTGCTGGTTTCTCCTCTAATGAAATCTACTACTATTTTTATTGTTTAGTATTCCATGGGTCATTATTACTACCGTCAAGATATTCCTTCATCGGTAACACTTATTAGTTAAATAATTTAGCAACAATCATATGTGATACTTGTAAATTTGGTCTACTAGCAAATATTAGTATACTATTTTATATAAATATATAATAACTTTCACTTACTAGCTTAGTATTTGATCCAATAGCTATATATAATAATTGATTCTCTAATCCAATAATTAATAAGTATATTAAAATATTTAGGGTTATTACACCAATCCCTTCTGACGACTCAAACCGATGCCCAGCCTCCAAACTAGTCAATAATTGTGCAAACTCATTAATATATACTCAAATACTTATTATAGTCCTATTTACAACAATTTCCAATTCTGCTTGAAAAGTCGATAAAATCACCCTTGGCCCTACGTGCCCCGATTTCGAAAATTTGCGAAGATAAACTTTACCCATAACATTACGAACTCAAATATATCATTTATTCCAAATTTCATTTCCAAACTCGTGGTTCCAAAAATACATATTTCTAGTTTTTCTACCAAAATCCCAAATTTTCACAAACTTTACATGTATAATTCCATATACAAGCCATGTATTTAACTCACTATGTGCGGGAATTACTTACCTCATAATAGATGATGAAATCCCCTCTTCAAAGGCTCCAAAAATCGCACAACCAAAGTAAAAATGTGAGAAAAATGAGCCAAAACCCATTTTTTTATAACACACTGCCCAACCCGACCACTCGCACCTGCGGTCAACAGCCGTTTCTGCGCTTCCGCTTTTGCAGCCTCTTCTTCCGCACATGCGGTCCTTGTCGCTTCTACGGCTACTGACATCGCACCTGCGCCATCGCAGGTGCGCACATTTTTTCGCTTCTGCTGTTCCCAGTGACATTGGCTCCTTCCGCGCCTGTGAGCCATCTCTCGCACCTGCAGCCCTCTTCACGCAGGTGCGGTTATACCAGATGCCCAGTTGCTTCAGTTCTTCCTAAACTTTAAATTTCAATCTGTTAACCACCCGGAATCCACTCGAGGCCCCCGGGACCCCGTCCAATCACACCAACCAGTTCCAAAACATAACGTGGACCTGCTCGAGACCTCAAATCATATCAAACAATGCTAAAGCCATGAACCACACTCCAATTCAAGCTTTATGAACGTTAGAACTTCAAATTTCTTCATTCAATGCCGGAACCTATCAAATTACGTCTAATTGACCTCAAATTTTGCACACAAGTCACATTCGATATTACGAACCTACTCCAACTTCCGGAATTGAAATCCGACCCCGATATCATAAAGTTCACTTTCGGTCAAACTTCTCAAAAACCTTCAAATTTCTAACTTTTAGCCAAATGACTCCAAAATGACCTATGGACCTCCAAATCCACTTCGGATACGCTCCCAATACCAGAATCACCACACGAAGCTATTCCCGACTCAGAATCCCAAACAGACATCGATAACATAAAAATGCACCTCCACCTCAAATTCATGAAACTCTTCCAAAATGCTGACTTCCATAATGGGCGCCGAAACGCTCCCGGGTCATCCAAAACCTGACCCAAACATACGCCCAAGTCCGAAATCATCATACGAACCTGCTGGAACCTTCAAATCCTAATTCCGAGGTCGTTTACTCAAAAAATCAAATCTTAGTCAATTCTTCCAACTTAAAGCTTTCGAAATGAGGATTTTCTTTCCCAATCAACTCCGAACTTTCCGAAATTCAATTCTGACCACGCGTGCAAGTCATAATACTTGAAGTGAAGCTACTCATGGCCTCAAACTGCCGAACGATGCACTAGATCTCAAAACGACTGGTCGGGTCGTTACATTCTCTCCCACTTAAACATACGTTCGTCCTCGAACGTGCTAAGAATTGTGCTAGAGTTGTCTAAAATCACCGTTTAACATCTACCCGTGCCACCACAACTCAGTTGAGCACATTAGCTCAAGCTAATCTTAAGATATTCCCTCTTACTCAGCCAAATGGGCTTTAGGGCCCAATTCCAACATCTGGGTTTTTTTTCTAGGCCTGTTTCCATCATACGAACATTGTATCAATCTTTATGCGATGCACCAATACATGATTGCTTGCCTTTGCTGAATCCACACTATGCACTGCATAACCCATATAACCATAATAACATCCCCTAATAACAATAGCCAAAATTTCACGATTTTGATACTTACAATGCACCTCATGGCATAGATAAGCCTTGTTCCAACTCTTGCAATACCGTCGCGATGGAAGAAATAACAATATTTTCTCTTTACCTCCTGACAGGAACCATTTCCTCATTATGAACCAAATAACAATATTTTCTCTTTAATATGCTTCATATAATCCTATCTCACTGATCCCAGATCCAATAATCTTGCCTCACCCAGTACGAGTTGCTTAGGCAATAAGCCACCTCAGACATGACCAAAAGCCTTTATGATGCCACAATGTGCCAACAAGCTAGCACTCGAATGTGATACATAAGAAAAACGAACTCGGGAAAGGACTACGCAACCCACATACTAATTAGACAACCGAAAAGGTATTATGAACCTTCTTTAGAAAATGGGAAACAAAACATACAAGAATAGATATAGGGGACTGTACTCAACATCACACTGTTGCGGCGTGCAATCCAATCCAAACAATATACCCGTGGTGGCGTACCACTCGATCCACACAAAAAATCTACATAAGAATATACTTACCGAGCTAGAATGCTTATAACTATGAAATACCTGAATATTATCCACAAGCGCGCCAAGCGCATAATACTATCCCTGGGGAGACAGATAACGCCATACGCTGCAAGACTCAAGCACAACTAAGGTACGATATATGATCTAAATCTCGAGAGTCATCCTGCTCACATAACACCATCGCTATGCGGAACCTCAATATACATGAAATTTATCAAGCCGTTTCGCGACTCACACGACACAATATAATATTACATAAAATAGCCGACGACGAAATAACATCCAACGTCCGAATACTCCTCCATAAGGAGTGGTATGTTGAAATGAATACATCTGGCCTGATATAGAGCCCACACTCTCACATTTAGATCCATCCACAGACCTCAAGCCGGTTCTGATTGTACTGCACTAGGCTAGTAACCTTTCAAGGATTCACAATAACCCTCTTTACCATGACACACAAGGATAACCGTCAATCTGGAACAAACTTTCACAGTCCACAACATAATCAACCGAGCGCCTTCAGGCATAAATTCTCACATGAATGACATTACCAAAATCTCCATACTTGGTTCCAATATTCGATCAATCAAGCAACTACACGTCACACTTAAACAATCTTCCCGTGGGATACGCTCCCATGACCTTCCGCACCAAATAACAATCTGCACACCCATACCACCGGCCATACTAATGCTGTAAAGCGAATCAAGAATCTGCAAATCAACACTCAAAACCTCTTATACAGGACACCGATCTCAGGTGACGCTAAAGATAATACCAGCTTACTCTAACCATCTGAATCCTTTCTCGCTCATCCGATCTCATGCTATTCTTGCTAATTGCCAATGGCAACCTTGATTCTCAACTTCCAAATCCCACGCTACTCCCGGCACTTAATCATGACAATGCGCAAGAGTACAAGAATTTCATCATAACTCCTAAACCATTAATAAGGTAAATACTTCATCATATAAAAGCCTTTTACTTAACTCATTTCAAGAGAACCACTACAACCCGTGACTAAATTATCATAACCGTAGAAAATACCAACCTCAAATAGTGGTATAAGCCACCATAACTCTTTCGGGATCCATCTGCACATAATAGGTCATAATACTCGAAAGCCTCTAAATAAAATCAATTACGGCGACCGTCAAACCTCGCACGCATTATTGTAATCATATGTATAACTTAACACGCTGAAGAAACTAATATTGTTACATACCATGTTTTCGTACGTGAGAGTACGTTGTAAGCCAATTTATGTAAGCTCGAAAATGAGATCGTTTTTTAAAGTACATAACGTAAGTTCATCATGTTATCTTGGAGGTTACAAATCTTTAAGATCATGAATAACAAGTACCAAAAGGGTTGGAAAGCTTAGACGCTAAACGAATTGATGAAAATAAGTTTCGTCGAAAGTCGACAAGTTTGGAATGTCATAACGTATACTTTTAGGGTGAGACTAGGGTGATTAACATGATGAGGAGGTTAAGTTATGAGTTATTTTAGCTGTATGATAGTCGTATGTTATGTTTTTAAGTCAAGCGAGTTGTGGAACAAAAGTTGGCAAAGGTCACCACAAGTTGCATTCATAATGTGCTAAGATTTAGGTCAAATGTAGCTGCACTTTTCTCCCAATATACTTAGAATCAAGGGATGATATACATATCAAATTGAAGATCTATAAGCCTAATTTCTAACTCATTAAACCATTCATCGATACGACATTGGACTAGAGAGATATTCGCATTTTTGCGAAACTGCACAAGCAGCTCCCATGGGACCCACAAAGTCGGTTTAAACTTCAGCTTGTATTTAAGTCATTTATATGTCGTTTTAACTCATTTTTCTCATCCAAAATAGTTCCTAAACCCTTCTAAATTCTCTCCAAGGGTTCCTACATGATTCTAGGTTGAAAATCTAAGATAAAAACATGAATTCAACGCTAGAAATCCAGTGGTGCTTGCTAGATCGTAGTTCTTCATCTTGTGGTTGTTTTGGAGGATTCTTCAAAGGTAAGTAACCTCAGATTTCGTTCTATTCTTTATGATTAAGCTAAGAATCAGTACTTCCTTCATTTATATTAGAGGCCCCAATAGAGGAGATACAACCTGTAAGAATCAGTACCTCCTTCATTTATATTGAGGCCACAATTGACAGCGATTCAGTTTGATTAACATCTTGTTTTAAGCTCTTATCTCGTTTCTAAGTCTTTCACATAGCATCAACTGCCTAACAACTAGCATAAAAATAGATCACGTATTTTTAGAACCACTTAATCAAATTTAATTGTTATTACCATTTTCATGGTAAACATATATGTTGTAGGTATATTCATGGAAAAGGAATTGGATTCAAACCATATTTTGTTAATCGTAAATCGAGCTTGCCGCTCCAAATGGTTGTTGAACAAATTGGAGAGCTTACGGTGAATTATATTGTTGTTGTTTGGGATGTTTGGTGACTTTTGGTAACATATGGGATGTAGTACAAATAGGGGAGGTGCTGTCTGTTTTCTTGTAGAATATTAGTTTCCAAATATGAGAGTTACAATGCTTATATGATGACGACAAAGTTGGTTTACTCATTATAGACGTAAGAAGATCATATTGATCTTACATGAATATTGGATCGAAGATTTCAAAGGTATGTTATGGCACTTTCTTCTTTATTTTGGTATGATCTAAAATGAAATGCACATAAACGATACACTATTTCATAATGGATCTACTTCTAGCAACTAAGATTTCTCATGTTGTTCTTTCCTTATAAAGTTATTCTAAGAAAGTATGTATGATCCTTAAATCCTACTGAGGTTCATATTGATGGTATGGATGTACATAATGTTAATCGAAGGTGCAACGATCTTACGCCACTCTGAAACGGTTTAGAACGTGATTCCACGAGTCCACCATGCATTAAATATAGTATCTATTTTACTCTATCTAGCCATGCTGTAGTCGGCCAGGTACGGAACCTATTGTGCAACCACTGATCAGTTGGGTTTATCGATCTTCACATGGCTGGGTACGATTCTACCGAGCCTTATGATGGTCGGGTACATTTTTTACCGAGTCCTTGTTGAGGCCGTGTACGATATGATGATGATGATACCCACAGAGGCATATGTTTTTAAAAGTTTATGTATATATGTATTATGCATTTTATGTTAGTAGCCCCCAGAGGCACTCAGATGTTACATGTTGTATCTCATCTATCTCTCTTTACATTACTGTTCTTGTTTATGTTTTCCTGCCTTACATACTCGGTACTTTATTCGTACTGATATCCCTTTTGCTCGGAGACACTGCATTTCATGCCCACGGGTCTCGATTGATAGGTTGACAGTCCTCCAAGTAGGCTATCAGCTTTGCGGAAGGTGTTGGTGCACTCCATTTGCTCCGGAGTTGCCTATTTGGACAGTATGCTTTGGGTATGTATTGGTTGGTATGGCGGGGCCCTGTACCGACCTTTATGATTTTATGTACTCTTAGAGGCTTGTAGACAGATGTCAGGTGTATGGATACTTGTATGGCCTTGTCGGCCTATGTTTTGAGTTTATAAATGGTCATGTCGACCTTATAAGCCCGTATGTCACATGTATAAGTTTGTATATCATGTTGGGTCATCATATGTTGAGCATTCCCTTATGTTTTATTCTTGTTATCTCATGACGGGTTTTCTAGATCATTTACCCATGATAGTATGATAAGAAAGATATGTTATGTTGGTACTCGGTTGAGTAAGGCACCGGGTGCTTGTCGCGGCCCCTACGGTAGGTTATGACAAAGTGGTATCAGAGCAGTTCTGTCCTAGGGAGTCTACAAGCCGTGTCTCGTAGAGTCTTGTTTATAGGTATGTTGTGTACCACACTTATAAGCAGGAGGCTACAGGGCATTTAAGATTGTCACTCTTTCTTCTTATTCTAGATCGTGTGGTAGAGCTCAGTTGTAAGAATTCAAACTCCTAAATTCGACTTTAGTCATAATACAATGATACCTACATCCACAAAGATAGTTGGTAATAGATTGAATGTGGCTCTCGAAGAGCTGAGTTAGAGGAACTTGATTTTGCATCACGCTTATGATGAGTAAATGTAAGGTCTTCAGTAGATTATGTGTGTACTAAGATGTGTAAGCTTCTTGATAAGGAGCCCTAAAGCATGAATATCTATCCACCCATATTGTAAAAAGTAATAAGAGAATCAGAAGGTAGATACAAGTTTCAACAAGCAAAAGAAGCAAGGTGAAGAAGGGTACGAGGTATCCAGTTAGTGAAGATTATCAGTTTTTCCAATTCAGGCAGAGAAATATAATTATTATAAGTTACTTTCAACAATAACAGAGATCTATACAATTGGCCACACCCATCTCAGTTATGCCCTATGAGAGCTAACATATATTATTTAAGAGAAATATGAGATATCAGGATCTGGTTGGAGTTAGAGTAACCCAAAATGGCGGATGGATTGTTAGCATTAGCTGACATTTCCGAAGGATATTGCAAATATAGTAATAGTTCTCCTTGTGAGATAGCTCGATGGTGCACTCTAGAATAGTACATTTAGATATCAAATACTAGAATGTCCAAAAAATTTAGATGATCGACACAATACTAGAAGAGATAAATATTTACCTTTGTATGGCTCCCGTCCCTAGTAAAGAGAGAATGTTAGGCGACTCGAAGAGCCAATGGATGGAGCAAGGGGTTCTAAAAGCAAAAGAATGTTTTGTTAAAGTTTTCAGAATATGGTGATAAACAAAAATATTAGCAGGAGAATAAGAAGAGAGTAAATAAAGTATTATGAGTAAGATGTGATAAATGGGTGATAATGGTAAATACAAATATGACACAATGATAGAGTCTATAGTCAAGTGAAGGAAAAGATAAGAGGTGATAGGCCTTGAGACAATAATAGAGTATAGGCCAAAGGTCATATCCTCATTTCGAGAAATGAGTTGGTGAGCCCAACGCGATTACCAGAAGGCTAAGTTAGACCCCTGTAGTAACAGAAATTAGTATGGTCTAGTAAACAAGATAAAACCGAATATGAATTAGGGACCAGAGGATTTGATAATGGTTGACATCGTGAGAATTTCAAAGATCGTGTTCCAACAATAATAGAATAGACAACAGACGAATAACCTTTAAAGGTCATTTAGGAAGTCGCTTATCTAAAGCAAACACTCTGAGCAGAGTTAATCTTAAGGGACTAAGTGTGCCAGTTACACTAGGTGTCACCTTCGTGCGTAAGAAATTTAGTTATCCCTTGTACAGAAGGTTACCATAAGGCGATTAAGGTTCATTGATGATGTGAAAAGACGCCAAAGATGAAGAGGTAAAGCATCTATAGGTAGATCGTCGTAGTACTAAATCTTAGTACTCCCCTAAAGGGGGGAATATAGTGTGATATGGTATTAAGTCGGAGTTAAGCGATTCAGGTAACTATGGAATGGTAAAGGAAGAATGTGGTCAAAAAGAAAAGGGATGATGTTGCATTTATTCAGTTTCTACAAATATGTTGCGATTCCAGAACATTACAAGCACGACATCGGGTAAAGGCAGTAAAAGTTTCCGGCCAGGATGTTATTGATAAATAAGTGTGAATGAACACTTGATACATCAGGAGCTAGTGGCGAGAGGTAAGTTAAGACAAATGATATATACCAAGAGAGACTATGCAGAATATATATATGAGATTGGACCAACGAGTAATTAATAGTTGATTCAGGAATAGCCCGATTATGGCTAGATAAGAGGTCACAGATAAATCAATAAATCATGCAAGATAAATATAGTGAACCACGGCATAGGGAATTCAGTCTCGCAAATACGAGATCGCAATCATCTAAAAAATTTTAGATAGGAGTTGAGGCAGTTAAAGGTACCATCTAAGTTTTATGAAAATAAGAGAGAGTGCCACTAAGGAGACAATCAAAATTTGAGCTTAGAAGTAACCCTACGAGCACAAGGGCATGAAGTTATGTAACTAAGGATTATTATAGGCGAGTAAGAACAACGAAAATTTCCTTCGGGTGTACGATATAACAAGATCGCAACTTTACAAGAGCCAGAAGGTCTCCCTAAGTATTACAACGAAAAACTAGCTGAGGAAATAAGGAAGAAGGTTTCCACCTAAGCATAGTGAGCTAAAGAGTAAATGATCTTGTAACAATAGTCTCACTATAATATTGTATACACTCCATAAGAAAGTGGCACCTATCGTGGCTAATGAATGGGAAAAAAATCAAAGGTGATGTTTGAGATCATATGAGGTACAGGAAATTACAATATTCGTGCGCAATAAGACAAGCCAAGTATTCATGCAACAAGTGATAGAACAACCAGGAAAAGTAATTGCTTACATTTAAGGACAATTGAGAAGGTACGAAAGGAAATTTATGGTGCTAGCAAGTTAAAAGAAGCTTGCGAGTAGTATAAAAAGATAGGTGTAGGTCGTAAGGTAAAGTATCGTAGAGAAACAAGGTTTTAGGTAGATTGGAGTAAGGATATGAAAAGGTGAGTGAGTAGGTGACGAGAATATGTATGTTCTCGGGATTAAACTCATCAAAACAAGGGAGCTGATAATTTCCATATGTAATAAAAAACTCGGTACAACCTGAATGAACACAAATGAGTCTAAGACTAGGAGCAATTGGAAGAGATGAAATGCTACCTCGTTAGTAGAATAAGGGTGTAATTATGATAGATAAGAGGATGACCTTTAGGCCTTTGATTGAGGAATAACTTAAAGAAAAGGAATTTTATAAATTGTACGGGATTAGAATACCCCCATAAGATGAATCATGTTAGGATGCTATGAAATACGATTATTGAGGTATAGTATCATCCCTAGGTGGATCGGGATCGGGCAAATCACTTCAGATGTTCCCCGATGAGACGTGAGCCCTAGTGACAATGTATTACGTAAGAGGTTTCAAGTTATCAGTGGTAGATTATGGATAAAAATTAAAGTGAATCACCAATGGATGGATAAAAGTTGCAAAGTATGAGATGAGATTAGACCATCATTATTAAGATGAACAGTAATGATGAAGCATTAAAGGACTTAGATTTATACATATAGGACAAGCAGCAAATGAGTAACTCGGAGCTGGGTGGCAGACCTCAGTAATAATAAACCGAAGTAAGAGTTAGGATATATTATGACCTACCTAGATATAGTAAAACCATAAGCATAGATAACTGAGGCTATGAAGCAAGGTATAGCAATAGTCGTAAGTTCGACAAAGTACCAAGAGAAGAACTTTAGTACACCTATAGATGCCTAGAGGGACATCTTGTGATAGTTTCTGTATATGTTCATAAAGTGAGGCCTAGAGATTGGCTAAAAGTTGGAGGAAAAAGGAGAGAAGAGTCGCATAGGCACACATACAAGTACACAACTGTACATAATGCATGACAGGAGGTAACAACAGTTACGAGATTGGAAGAATTCCGACCACAGGCCGTGGTATGAGAAAGAGGCCTAAAGGGGGGAATACCCTGGCCTTTGGATTTATTTATAGAACAGTTTCCTAGATGTCAAGGACAATATTAAAGTATTCGTAAGAGCTATACGTTATGAGAATGATAAATGCATCAGTCAACATTCGAGGACGAATGTTCCAAAGGGGGAATTATGTAACATCCCATATTTTCGTACGTGAGAGTACGTCGTAAACCAATTGATGTAAGCTCGGAAATGAGATCATTTCTGAAAGTACATAACATAAGTTCATCATTTTATCTTGGAGTTTACAAATCTTTAAGATCATGAATAACAAGTACCAAAAGGGTTGGAAAGCTTAGATGCTGAACGAATTGAAGAAAATAAGTTTCGTCGAAAGTCGACAAGTTTAGAATGACCTAACATATACTTTGGGGTGAGACTAGGGTGATTAACATGATGACGAGGTTAAGTCATGAGTTATTTTAGTCATATGATAGTTGTAATATTTTTAAGTCAAGCAAGTTGTGGAGCAAAAGTTGGCAAATGTCATCACAAGTTGCATTCATAATGTGCTGAAATTTAGATCAAATGTAGCTGCATTTTTATCCCGATATACTTGGAATCAAGGGATGATCTACATATAAAATTGAATATCTATGAGTCTAGTTTCTAATGCATTAAACCTTTCATCGATACAACATCATACTAGAGAGATATTCGCATTTTCGCGAGAATGCGCAAGCAGCTCCCATGGGACCCACAAAGTCAGCCTAAACTTCAGCTTATATTTAAGTCATTTATATGTCGTTTTAACTCATTTTTCTCATCCACAACAATTTCTAAGACCTCCTAAATGCTATCCAAGGGTTCCTTCATGCTTCTAGGGTGAAAACCTAAGATAAAAACATGAATCCAATGCTAGAAATTCCGTGGTGCTTGCTAGATCGTAGTTCTTCATCTTGTGGCTGTTTTGGAGGATTCCTCAAAGGTAAGTAACCTCAGATTTCGTGTTGTTCTTTATGATTAAGCTAAGAATCAGTACCTCCTTCATGTATATTAGAGTTTCAAGGTGAAATACAAGTGTTTACACACCAACATGAACACAAAAGTTGATTCAAGAAGAGAATACAACTCCATAGGGTTGTGGTGTGATTGAGGGTTGTTGTGAGCTACACCAGCTGGGGATTTCAAGTTGTATCTACTGACTAAGGTAAGTAAATCATGTTCTTGGTTGTGCTTAAGGTCAATCATATGCTGGTTGAGTTGTTTGAGTAAAAATCTACAAGATAGTAATTGACATGGCATAAGGAATCGTTATCTTTTTCGTGGGCTGTATTGAGGCTATATATATGATTTGTTGTGGCTAGAAATTATTATAAATAGTTTTATAATGCTGTGGCTGCTGTTGTTAAGCTTATATATGTGCTAATTCAGTAGATTAAAGAAGATAACATGAAAAATAAGATGTTGACGATAAAGGTTAAGGTGCTAGGTGTGTGGACTATATTTGAAGATTATCTTATGATGTTTTGGGTTGAAAATAATATGGTAAACATAAGTATGATGTTATATATGTTGTAGTAAGATTCATGGAAAAGGAATTGGATTCAAATCATATTTTATTAATCGTAAATCAAGCTTGCCGCTCCAAATGGTTGTTGAACAAATCGGAGAGCTTATTGTGAATTATATTGTTGTTGTTTGGGCTGTTTAGTGACTTTTGGTAACATATGGAATGTAGTACAAATAGGGGAGGTGCTTTCCATTTTCTTGTAGACTATTGGTTTCCAAATATGAGAGTTACAACTCTTATATGATGACGACGAAGTTGGTTTACTCATTGTAGATGTAAGAAGATCATATTGAGCTTACTTGAAGATTGGATGGAAGATTTCAAAGGTATGTTAAGGCACTTCATTCTTTCTTTTGGCATGATCTAAAATGAAATGTACATAAATGATATGCTATTTCATAACGGATCTACTCCTAGCAACTAAGGTTTCCCATGTTGTTCTTTCCTTATAAAGTTCTAAGCAAGTATGTATGATCCTTAAATCCTACTGAGGTTCATATTGATGGTATGGATGTACATAATGTTAATCGAAGGTGCAACGACCTGACGTCACTCCGAAAGGTTTAGAACGGTATTCCATGAGTCCAACATGTACTAAATATAGTATCTATTTTACTCTACCGAGCCACGCTATAGTCGGCCGGGTACGACACCTATTGTGCAACCACTGATCAGTTGGGTTTACCGAGCTCCACGTGGCCGGGTACGATTCTACCGAGCCTTATGATGGTCGGGTACATTTTTACCGATTCCTCTTTGAGGCCGGGTACGATATGATGATGATGATGATGCCCACAGAGGCATATGTTTTTAAAAGTTTATGTATATATGTATTATGCATGTCATGTCAGTAGCCCCCAGAGGCACTCAGATGTTACAGGTTGTATCTCCTCTATCTCCCTTTAAATTACTGTTCTTGTTTATATTTTCCTGCCTTACATACTCGGCACTTTATTTGTATTGGCGTCCCTTTTGCTTGGGGACGCTGCGTTTCATGCCCGCAGGTCTCGATTGATAGGTTGATAGTCCTCCAAGTAGGCTATCAGCTCAGCAAAAGGTGTTGGTGCACTCCACTTGCTCCGGAGTTGCCTATTTGGTCAGTATGCTTTGGATATGTATTGATTGGTATGGTGGGGGTCCTATCCCGACCTTTATGATTTTATGTACTCTTAGAGGCTTGTAGACAGATGTCAGGCATATGGATACTTGTATGGCCTTATCGGCCTATGTTTTGAGTTTACAAATGGTCATATCGACCTTATAGGCCTGTATGTCACATATATAAGTTTGTATATCATGTTGGGTCGTCATATGTTGAGTATTCCCTTATGTTTTATTCTTGTTATCCCATGATGAGTTTTCTGGCTCATTTACCCTGATAGTATGATAAGAAAGATATGTTACATTGGTACTCGGTTGAGTAAGGCACCGGGTGCCCGTCGCGGCCCCTTCGGTTTGGGTCGTGACACATCATCATGCCGATTCAACTATTGCTAACCGATTAGACTTCTTCTAATTTACTGTGGATTTGCCTTAGGAATAATAATAGCCCCATTCAAAACATAGCGAACTCTTGTCCTAAGTGACCCATTTCACAAGACTACATTGTCTCAAAACCCACGAACCACTTCATACCTTCCTTGTGCGCATAATCACGTCTTCAACTGGTACACCCATTATGATAATGTTTTATAAATCCAAAGTTATTTACTCCCATTCTTCTTATACTACACCGCAGACCGGAGATAACATAGAACATCCCAAGATCCTTTATCATAACCCATTGCAAAAGCTCGATACTCAATCATACTACGGACTGGAAATCCTTAGGCACCGCACTTTAACTTTTAAATCCACTAGGACCGTGATTGAGAGTCACCCACTCTGACTTGGTCCCAAATATAATCAACTACAAGGCTTTGCTAGCATATGTCCACCCTCTCAAAGAGGTACCTGGCCGAATCACCTTCCTTGTAACTCACTTCTACATGAAGCATAATTCCTGAATCTTCCCAAAGCCTGAACATGAATCGATAATGCCAATTATAGAACACATTCCTCAAATCCTTTGCTCCAATTACCACTGATGTTCTCTTTCCTTAGTCGCAATAACCCATCAATATGCCAATAACTAAAAACCTCACAAGTAGATAACCATACAATCCAATCGTATTCTACTCTCCCACTTAGCTCGAAGCTACCCTTGCATAACCTGGAACCCACTAGGACTCTTCCTCTATTGTTGACATGATCTTGCATAATCAACCCGCCAAACACCTCGAAATCTTCTTGTTAACCATTTCATGAATACTCTGAATCACTAGCTACATTTACATATTCAACCTCTCACCGGATAGCCAGTAGAATCCTTTGTTGAAGCTTCGTCAATACCACACGACCGCTAACATGTTCACAGGAGATAACCCACCTATGAAAATTACATGCCGATATTTTTCAACGTCATTGTACTGGGTACAATTACTACAAAATCAGTAACCCATCCTGAGCCCGTGCTCATTCACCAGCTATACAAGTTCGTTCACTTCTCATGGACATCGACTAAAGGTGCGACAACCTCTTCCAATCCAAAGTAATGTTGTATCTTTTTTCATGCCAGGCGACTCCTTTTTGTCGCATCCAAATCTCCCACTGTATAATAGCCAACATTTCAAATTAAGTCCATAGACCCAGTCACTGTCCACCATAAATCCCGAATCGCTCTAAACTTTCCTCAAGGCGTGTAGTTATCCTACCACTAAACCCATATGCTACTCTGCCACTCTCCCACTTTGGTCAAACCCTCTTCTTTAAGCAACTACTCGACTTCTGCTTCCTGTCCTTCTAGAAATTTAACCATCGTATGACACTTCCACGTGTCCTTCCTCATCCTTCGCAGCCCAGTTGTTGCCTTAAATCAAAAACCCAACTCTGTAGCACTTGGACCAATAGATTGCTACCAACTTTAACCCTTCCGAAGACCATCTTTCTCGAGCCGTCAATACAAGGAACGCTAATTCAATCCTGAACCACTGCACACTGCGACCTTTAACAGCCGCTTCCCCGGCACCATTCACAATATTCTGCCCCAAAGGCAAATTGAAGAGAACTATAACACTAGCGAACATAACACATTCGATTAAGGGCGACGACACCACATTACTGATGAAAGTTCTACCATGCTCTAAAATACAAAGCTCTTGTTACCTCATCAACCTAAGCTTGAACATTCATAGCCCGACTGTCTTTCCTCTGCCGGAAATAAAATTCTGAATCTCTGAATCTTGCATTGAGTAAACACCTTCCAAGTCATTCACTACTTCAATGCATAGACAAACATCCGACCATTACAGTAATACTGTGCGATAGAAATGCACGAATTGCCATAACAATCAATGCCAAATCTCAAAATCTTAGGTAATACTGATACTGAGCTCAAACGACAGAACGACCTTCCGCAAGGCGATGAGAATACCCCAGTCAAATACGCAGGGAAAAACATCCTGAACCACATCTGTACTACCATTACAATTCCTCAATTCCCAATTTATAACAAGTCCTTCATGTCACATAAGATTGAATAGGAAGGAAATGAAGACATAAGCCTCAAAGGAATCAAATTGCATGATGAGAAATCAAGAAGGAGCGTGCTCCTAACTGCTCTGTAGCCTCTCGAAGATAAGTACAAACGTCTATGTACCGATTCGCAAGACTCTACTAGACTCGCTCATGAATCGCGAGACCTAAGTGAACCTAGTGCTCTGATACCATGTTGTCACGCCCAAAATCCGTTAAAGGTCGTGATGGTGTCGAACACCATTGCCAGGCAAGCCAACGCTACATAGTTAATTAAATTCTCATTTTAATATTTTTGAAATCATAAATTTCCTTCTTATTTACTACTAAAAAGATGAACTTTACAGAATAATTAATAATATGTTCAAATCTTAATATTGAGTATCTCATAATCATCTCAGAATCTGGTGTCACAAGTGCACGAGCATTTACTAGGAAATAAAATAAAATACAATACCTATTCAGAATACAATTTGGACAGAGAAGAAAATACAAGTACTCTGAAGGAGACTCTGCTGGCTGCGAATCGTCCCATAAGATGCAGCACATCTAAGTCCATGTATCAACCACGCTGCTGCGCCCACAAAGCCACTAGACCTACATGTGCTTGTACAACAAAATGTACAACAGGTGTAGTATGAGTACGAAAATAATGCGTACCCAGTAAGTATCCAGTCTAACCTCGAAGAAGTAGTGACGAGGGGTCGACTTCGACACTTACTAGTGGTCCAATAATATCGGGTACAATAAAGAGGTGAATAAATATGAGACAGAGTAAATATATGAAATAAATAAGTATAAAATACGTGGTACAATTTTCCTCTTTACAATTTACTCAATCTCTCAAGTAGCAAGTTCCCTCCTCAACCGGAGCATATATATAGATATAGTGGATTTCTTCAAAGAGGTTGTCATAATTCAAATCAGGGAAAACCCCTCAGATACACTGGCTTCTTGCCAAATATTACGCATGATTCCATGAGGATAATATATAGGAAATGCCGAGGCATACAGCCCGATCCAACATAAGAGTAAACTGTGCACTACCGAGGGTCGAACGGCTCACCCCTTGGAGACGACGACTTCTTGCTATGCGGAAGACTTGCGAATTACCACTGGAAATGAGAGCTTCTCTATGTATTTTTTTTGTTGTTCTTTTGGCGTTACAGAGACCCCTATTTATAGTCGTAGGAGAGAGAATTTGTGATAAACACATATATTTGATTGGCCAACTTGAGTCATCAAACCTATCATTAAAGCTATGTGATAAACTTGCATATAATTGGTTGAATTATGTCATTTGAATATTTGGCAACATTTGAGAGTCCAAAACGCTTTTGATGTTTTTTTTTGGACAAAAACCACTTTTATACTGCTTAAAAAAAAAGTTACATAAATGAGTAAAACGCAGTACTATACTGCGAACTACGTTAACGAAAATTAGTCCGTTAAAGTAAAATTAGTCCGTTTAAGGTCCTGATCTTGTTATGACTAACTGCTTGCGTAGCCAGAGGAAATAGCCATTATCGCTAATTAAGCAAGCGGATAAGGATGGGATTGAAGTCCGCCAATATGATAAAAGATTATTGAGTGCTTAGCTTTGACTAAAAGTAGTGAGCTAATAAATAAGTTATACTAATTGGAATTTTTCATGTCTGGAAAGTTTTTAATTGTATTAGTGAGAAGACAAACTAATATAGTAACATGTTAAATATAAAATTACAAAAGTTTAGATATGGATTGCTTATATAATATATGTGTATTATATTGAGGGTATTACATTGTGAATTGTATGTATCTAAACTTTTAATTATTACATAATTTTGAACTTTGAACACACGTAAAATAAATAATTTAAAGTTGTAAACTTGTAATCAACGAGAACGATTAGTATAGTTTAATCGGCTGTAAGAGTTTCTTAGTCTGTTTTCCATTATATCAATTTATGCTCATTGGGTACATAGTTATTTTTACGCAGTTAATTTTTATTTAACAAAATATTGTAAAATTAATTTTAAAAAATATATTACCGTACAAAACGTAAATCAGTAAAAAAATACTAGTTGACATCAGAAAAAAAGAGTGATAACAAATTATGGCAAGTTATAGAAAGTTGATCTAGTTCAAGGTATAAAGGAGGAAAAATGGTTCCACTTCGTAAAAATGACTAGAGTAAAGACCCTTAAAGATAAGGAGAAATGGATAGACCCCAGATTAAGTAAATAATTTATCCTAGCCAAAATTAGGGGGATCTTTCTCTATATATAAAGCTAACTCTAGGATGAAAGTACTCAACAAAAAAACATAGAACTCACTCTCCCTTCTTATTCAGATCATGGCTGACAAAAAACATGGGAGAAATGCTGTTTGTGGGCAACTCCAGATAGCTTTTGATCCTCCCAAGAAACCAAAAAGAAACAAGTATGCCACTGCTTGTTCTTTTCTAGCTTCCTTAGCATCCATCTTGCTTGGTTATGGTAAGAACTCTTTTTTCCCTTAGCCTTCTCAATTCTCATCTCTCTAAAAGTTTGTGATGTTTTCAACTGTTCTGCCTGTAAACAATTGCCTGTACATTTTTTCACTAGAGAAACTGCCTGTGTTTTTAATTTTTAAAAAAAGCGCGGAAAAAGGGTCACTCTTTAATAATGCTTTCTCGAATAAAATTCATTCAACAGATTTATTTTTACACCATCTCAGGAATTATATATTCCTTATAAGGTTTTCACTGACGTACCCCTAGTGTAACTTGATCGATTTGTCGGAGTTCGGGGTGACTTTTACTATTGAGCCAACCCCTCTCGTGTAATCAAGAGGTCATTGAATCTGAGAAACTAAAAAATTTACTTCATCAATTTCAATTTTGATGATATAATTTGATTTGACATAAAGTTCAAGAGAAAAAATCTTTTGAAATATGTTGTCCTAAAAACTTAAGAGGGAAAAGCATTATGGGGTCATGACATTTATGTGACTATAAAAACTCCTTATTAAGGGTAAAGTAGGTAAAATGAAAAGTTTAAAGTTAAAGTGTTTTCAAGTATAAAAATGTGTCGTTCTTTATTGAACAAATTAATAAGGAAAATGTGTCATTTGAATTAAAACATTGGGAGTAGTTCTTTTTCTTTGTCCATTAATCTAGAGTTTTAAAAAGCCTTTTAAACTTTTTTTCAAGCATGATTTTTTGTGAAAACGTTTCTTACACCAATTTACTATGAACAAATCCAAACGTTGCTCTATTGACATATCCCTTCTTCATCATGTCTATGTAGAGTCCTCATTTTGACGAAATTAATCCAAGCGTTTCCTCTTTTACTCTATTAATATAATTTAATTGATTGTAATAATTATTTATCTATTTTTCATGTTATCAACTCACGTTCACTATCGACAAGCATATTTCTAGATTTAAATAACTTGACAAGGTAGAGTAATTTCACAATTATAAGGATAAAAAAGTCATATTGTTTTTCAGATTTCATGAAGGAATCAAATTATATACATTACTAGCCAAGTTTTAACTCTTGTAACATGTTCCTTACAATGAATTTCCTTTCATAAAATGTGATTTCACGGCCATCTAAATTGCGGATATGGTTTGACCATGCAGATATAGGAGTGATGAGTGGAGCCATCATCTACATAAAAAAAGACCTCAACATCAACGATGTACAAGTGGAGATTCTAGCAGGAATCCTCAATCTCTATTCCCTTATTGGATCCGCCGCCGCTGGCCGAACTTCCGATTGGATAGGCCGCCGGAACACTATGGTGGTGGCGGCAGTAATCTTCTTTGTAGGAGCAATCTTAATGGGTTTCGCTACTAACTATGCCTTCCTCATGTTTGGCCGATTCGTCGCTGGCATCGGTGTCGGTTACGCGCTCATGATTGCTCCGGTTTACACGGCTGAGGTGTCACCGGCGTCTTCTCGGGGTTTCCTCACTTCATTTCCTGAAGTGTTTATTAATGGAGGTACGTGCACGTAGTTAGCTAGTAATGTTTCTCTTTTTATTTGAATTTTGAGTTCTACGTTGACTTAGGCGTTTTAATGACAACATATTAACATGATTCATGAATCATCATTAGTAGTGTAATATTTTCTAATAAATATTTCTTGAATTTAACTTATATATGTGGTTTTGTAAAGAAATTTTATACTATCAATATAATTTACTCTATTGTTTAAGTTACTTTATTAGACTTATCATAAAAAGTTATATTGCTTATTATTCCAAGACAATTTAACCTACCGATTAAATTAAAAATAGTGAGTGTGTCATCAAATGAACCAACTTCCTTTAATGGAGTACTTAGTAAAAGTAACTCTGCAACTTGAGACTCCAATCCTAATTCGTTCCCGTAAAGTTCTTTTATCCTATGTATGATCGTTACTGCAAATTATATATCTTCCTTTAAAGTTAAACTAATTATTATTGTAATCTACCCTCTTTTCCTAGTTATATAAAATTCTTCGTAATGTCGATGGATAATTTTGACGGGAAAATGTTTATCATATATATTAATAATAATAATCATCATACCATCTTAATTAGCGACTATTTGACCTTTCTGGCATTTGATGTTTTCACAATTCTCTAAGATGATGCACTTTGTGAGATTTTATAGAACTCATATATGTGAGCATTGTTGTTCTGCATTTCCCATTCCGTTTCTATATAATCACTAGTCCTATTATTCTCAGATCGAGTGGTTAACTCCTGTTGCTTAATTTTGTTGACAACAGGTATATTGCTGGGATATGTGTCCAACTTCGCCTTCTCCAAGCTCCCAGCAAACTTGAGCTGGCGATTCATGTTAGGAATCGGAGCAGTTCCTTCTGTATTCTTGGCTATAAGTGTTCTAGCCATGCCCGAGTCACCGCGTTGGCTCGTCATGCAAGGTCGACTTTCCGAAGCAAGAACTGTTCTTAAGAAAATCTCCGAATCACCCGAAGAAGCAGATTTGAGACTTTCTGAAATCAAAGAAGCCGCTGGAATACCCGAATGCTGCAACGACGACGTTGTGGAAGTCCCAAAACGACCCAAAGGTGACAGTGTATGGAGAGAACTATTCGTTTCTCCTACACCAGCTATTAAACACATACTACTTACTGGCCTTGGTATCCATTTTTTTCAACAAGCAAGTGGAATTGACTCTGTTGTTTTGTATAGTCCAACAATTTTTGAGAAGGCGGGTATTAAATCAGACACGGATAGGTTACTTGCCACAGTAGCAGTGGGAATCATAAAGACAATATTTATTTTAGTAGCCACATTTTTACTAGACAGAGTTGGACGTAGGCCGTTACTTCTAACAAGTGTTGGTGGAATGGTCATGTCATTAATATTCCTCTCTATTGGACTTACAGTAATTGACCACTCAGATGGCACGGTATTTTGGGCCATAGCACTTTGTATCACAATGGTATTGGTTTATGTTGCACTTTTCTCAATTGGGGCTGGTCCAATCACATGGGTGTATAGTTCTGAGATTTTTCCATTAAGACTCAGGGCAACAGGGTGCGGTTTAGCTGTGGCACTGAACAGGGTTACAAGTGGGGTGGTATCAATGACATTCTTGTCGTTGGAAAAGGCGATAACGATCGGAGGGGCGTTCTTTTTGTATGCAGGACTTGCAGGATTGGCTTGGGTGTTTTTCTTTACGTTAATGCCAGAAACGCAGGGGAAAACATTAGAGGAAACTGAGGAATTGTTTGGAAATTTCTTCAAGTGGAGGTCAACATTGCGAGAGCTCCAGGCAAAAGAGGAGAATAACAACGCCCAGATTCAGATGGCTACTGTGCCTGCTGTTGGTAGTTGAAAAAGACGATGGAAAATATTTGGATATCGTTTACATTGGTTTTACTCCAGGGGATTTTCTGTCAACTTAAACTATTACAAGTTGGAAAACCATCCTTGTTTCAGTGTTTTAATATTGTTGTCCTTTTTGCTTTTACATAGTTCAAAATAATAGATTACGAGATATTTAAACTCGTAATATGGCCGTTTTAAACTGTAACCTTTTTAGCCGTTTGGCTGTTTTTTTATGGAAATTAAACTTTCTATCCTCACCTCTCAAGATGTCGGTTTGGTTGGAAGTGAAAATAATAATAATATGGAATTTAGGAAGTATGGATAAAGGGGTAAAGAAAGAAACATGTTTAGGAAAAGAAATACTCCCTATGTTTCAATTTAGATGACACGTTTTTCTTATAAGTCCGTTCCAAAAATAATGACACATTCTATAATTGGAAATAATTCAACTTTAAATTCTTCATTATACCAATTTTACCCTTAATGAGAAGGATTTATAACTACGCAAATGTCATGATCCCACAACCTTTTACCCTTTAAGTTTTATGACCGCAAGTTTCAAAAGTCTTTTTTTTTCTTAAACTATGTGCCGAGTCAAACTACTTTATCTAATTTGAAACAACGGGAGTATACTTGTCTATCCCTTCGGGGACATCAGATAAAATTGGAAAGATACAGAGTATACTTGTCTCTCGGATTTCCAAAAGGGTTTATAATATCTTGGGTCACTCAACCAATTACTTTAGGGTTTGGATTGATACTTAGATAATTGCAAGTACAGGGGAATTTATTACTCCTTCTGTTTCAATTTAGATGAAACAGTTTGACTTGGTATGTAGTTTAAGAAGAAGAAAAAGACTTTTGAAACTTGTGATTTTAAAAGTTTAAGGGTAAAAGCTTTGTGGGTCATGATATTTGTATGGTTATAAAAGCTTCGCATTAAAGATAAAATAGGTAAAATGAAGAGTTTAAAGTTGAATTATTTCCAAATTTAGAAATGTTTCATTTATTCTGAAACAGACTAAAAAGGAAAAAAAATCATCTAATTTGAAACGAATGGAGTAACTTTTATTTATGAATTACAGGTGAATTAAAAAATATAGAAAATAAAAGAAAAGGAGAAGAATAAGAGAGACAAGAAGTTTATATGATAGTGTCGATTTCAGTGTGTCCTGATGATGAAAGAAGATATGAGAGAAATGTTTTGAGACGAGCATTTTATGAGGAAGCTGGAAAGCACTCTCCATCCATTGCATCAATTAATGTAATTTGAAAGCTTTTCATTTTGAACATTATGATTACAAGGGGAATGGATTTACGAGTTTAACCTGACGTAGGATGTGGTTATCTCAACGAAAAAAGGATGAGTACCTTCACTTGAAAAGTTACTGGATGGTTCTAAATACTGTTTCCGGAAATAGAAAAAATGAAAGTAAATGAACGCTCTCGCAGTGCTCTTTGTTATACAGAGAACGTAGAGCTAGGTGAAGGCACATTCAAGTGATCCTGTTTAAATATCCTTTTAGAGGAGGAGAAGGTTTCCCGTTTTGTGCTGGTGTATTTTTGGAGCCCGAAACTGAAATGACGTATTTTTGTACTTAAAATACGTTTATACAGTTAATTTTTTTTTACATTTCTACATAACAGAAAGTTAGCCGTTAAAGTAAAACGATATTGTGTTTTGTTAAAAAATTATTTTTTAAAGAGAAACGCAGTATTATACTGGGTTTCCCTATAATAAAATATAACCCCTCCTTCTTCCCACGATCTGTCTCCTTCCATTTCTTAAAAAAACGCACCCCACCACTACTGGTCCCCCCCCCACGATTAAAAAAATAATTCTTGGACCCCACCCGTCACACAAAAAGTGAAGAGCATAGGTCCCGCATACAACTCAAGCTTTGGATTCCTTCTTTCAGGGTCAAAATTTCGAATTTCCGATATTTCAAAAAACTTAAATTGAGGTATTTCGATTTAGTTTATGTCGAAACTCGTAGAGCATATGCATATTTGTTTTGTTGAATGTGTTTCCACGTTGATTTGTGTTATGTTTGTGATTTTGTATGTTATTTTTTACCGGATTGAATTATTAGTCTTGGGACAAAAAATAGTTAAAACTTGATAAATAATTTTTATTGTTAATGAAATTGTTCACAAGTATCTTTTACTATTTTATATGTAATTTTGTGAATGTTATGTTCATATATTTGTTGTTTTTATTTAGTTTAGATTATTTATTTGCTTAAAGAATAGTGGCCTTTTAGCGTAGTAAAATATAGAGCTTTTTAGCGTAGTATAATATAGAACCTTATAGCGTAGTAAAATACAGAGCCTTTTAGCATAGTAAAATATAGAGCCTTTTAGCGTAGTAAAATATAGAGCCTTTTAGCGTAGAGTCTCTGTAGTTTAAGTATGTACTAACTACAAACTCTATCCAATTACACTTTACAAAATTAATTATTTAATTTATAAAATAAACTTACAAAACTAACAAATTAATATATGCTGTCAAATTAACTCAAATATCGAGCCTGGACCCATAGATAATTACACTGTCCAATTAAATAATTAATTATTTAATTTATTAAACTAACAAAATTTTAAACTTATTGAAATTGACACACATAATAATTAAGGATAACTTGGTGCTACTGGGCCTCAAATATCGAGCCTGGAACCCATAGATAATTACTCAGTCCAATTAAATAATTAATTATTTTATTTATTAAACTAACAAAATTTTAAACTTATTGAAATTTACATACATAATAATTAAGGATAGCTTGGTGCTATGGGCCTCAAATATCGAGCCTGGAACCCATAGATAATTACTCTATCCAATTATAAAATTAATTATTTAATTTATTATAACACACAAAATTATAAAAATATTGAAATTGACACACATAATAATTAAGGATAGCTTGGTGCAAATGAGCCTCAAATATCGAGCCTGGAACCCATAGATAATTACTTTATCCAATTATAAAATTAATTATTTTATTTATAAAACTAACAAAATTCTAAAAATGTTGAAATTGACACACATAATAATTAAGGATAGCTTGATGCTAATGGGCCTCAAATATCGAGCCTGGAACCCATAGATAATTACACTCTGTCCAATTATAAAATTAATTATTTTATTTATAAAACTAACAAAATTCTAAAAATGTTGAAATTGACACACATAATAATTAAGGATAGCTTGGTGCTAATAGGCCTCAAATATTGAGCATGGAACCCATAGATAATTACTCTGTCCAATTATAAAATTAATTATTTAATTTATTATAACACAAACACACAATTAATATTGTTTGAATTATAGTAGACGATATGGACTTGCCGCATGTGCATCCTGGACCAGCCGCGGATCATGTACTAGTGTTATAGGGCGAGCATAGGTCCTCCTATGTATGGGAGGGACATCTATTAGATCAGACTCTCCGCGACAGGAGACCGGACGACTTGTGGGACTTTTTTAGGGGGAGAGTTTTCCATGCCCGCGTAGTCCATCGCCTGCGTGCTACGGGCTTCCTTAGGATTTTTGAGATTGGGAGGATGCATATCGATTGGTCTCTCATCGCGACATTGATATAGTGGTGGCGACCGGAGACACACACTTTTCACCTTCCCACTGGAGAGGCCACCATCACGCTTTAGGATGTTCAGGTTTCGTATGGGCTGCGTGTAGATGGACTGGCCGTTGCACTGCCCCCAGTATATGAGAGCTATGACGCGTCCCCAATATTTGGATTTGCTGGGGCAGTATACTGGTTTCAGACCATAGGGTGAGGCTGCACTTAGAAGGGGCAGTCACATTTCTGTGATAGCTATCAGAGAGCATATGGAGGTATTGCACCGCGATATTACCGGCGAGATAGAGGATATCCATATTGACCGGTACACAAGATTGGCGCTATTCCTTCTTTTTGGGGTGTCTTGTTCCCGAACACTTCGGGAAATCTAGTGAGTATGCGCTTTTTGCATCATCTGCAGCAGCTAGATGAGTTACCCCAGTACAGCTGGGGTGTTGTTGTTCTAGCATACCTATACAAGAGTATGTGTCGGGCGAGCATGGGCACCCAGGTAGACATATGTGGTTTTCTACCGCTTCTACATGTGACAATATTTTTGAATACTCTGTTCATTACTCCGAATTCTATATAGTCAAAATGACTCTTAAATTTTACGTCAACCTTTTATCTTAGGTTTGGGCCTGACAACGGATGCTGCCGTTGCATCCACCTCTACCACCACTAGAACCGGGTGTAGCACCTTCGTTTATCCCTCTAGCTACGAGGTGGGTTCTCCGGCGTGGGAACTACCGAGGGACTGATGCTCATCATAATCTCCCCTTGTCAGGGATGTGTTAGATATGCTGGTGGCCGGACAAGTAAATATGTACCTAAACTTACTTGTTATAAATTCACTTGTGTTGCACATACTCACTTTTATGTTATTATTTCATAGTTTATCTGGACGCCATACAACGACGAGTTGCTAGCTCATCTGCCCGATTATTGCTCAGTCGACCGACTGCTTTGGAGAACTTTTGCCCCGATGATGTACTTCGATATGGTGGAGCATCATGCCCAGAGCGTTTATTTCGCCAGCTTCACCGACCCCAGGGTATACCAGGGGAGCCTGCATGGGTTCCTACACATTATCAGTGGGATGACTGTACTAGGGTGGACGATGAATTTGTAGGATGGCTAGAGGCGCAGGTCCATATTTGGGACCAGCAGGAGGACTTGATTCCGCCACCACCTTCACAGATCCATGAGGCGACTATTGAGCTGTATATGTCATGTTACCGCCGTCACACCCGACTGATGATCGAGAACCTTATTCATGTACTTGGCGATCGGTACAGACCATACACTGGGAGGCACGAGGCACTGGTATGTTTTTGTGGCTTATTAATATCTTATAATTATGATATAGTGTTATTTAATCAATATTATAAATGTTGCGCAGGCTATTGGGCATCACATGTTCTACCGGTTGGGACAAGAGATGCAGCAACATGGCGACAATGCTGTAGTCATTGAGTATGACCGACGGATGGAAGAGCTGACTCTCCAGACCCTGCAGCGAGCCAGAGATGGCACGAGGTTGGATCACGAGGCTGAGTATGCGGTGCCAGAAGAGTACCATCGGGGTAGGCCTGTCCCACGAGGCAGGGGTAGGGCATGAGCCAGGGCTGCCCCACGAGGCAGGGCTGTCCCACGAGGCAGGGGTGCCCCACGGGGTCGCAGGGGATGGTGAGGAGGTGGTCCCCAGCAAAGGGGTGTTGAGGCACCTGTCGACCCACCTGTTGAGGCACATGATGAGGATCTTGGAGATGACCAGCCGAGTTATTTCCCTCAGCTAGAGAGTCTTCCAGCAGCACATGCTAAGCTTAGTAATTGTTTTGTAGGTTGCTGACGGCCCGACGACCCCTTCTACCGATCCTGCCAGCTGTACTGTCGATGCTGCTGCACATCCTCATATAAAGAGGTGACTTGATGATGATGATCCTGATAGTATACCCGGGCGACAAGGGATGTGACTCAGGCTAGCGGCAGCACTGAAGCACACAGGCTGCGGGACTCATTGATTTACTTTTGTTTGTATTTTGTGTAAATACTACATTATGTAAATAATGGCAACAATTCTATTTTAACAACAATTTTATTTTAAATGCATTTGAACAACAATTTTATTTTAACAGTACAACACAAACACAAACATAGAAAACCTAACACTACACAAACAGTACAACTAATGAAAATGCTTGAAAAGGGAAACATAAAGATACACTACGACGCTCAACACGTGCATGCCATTATTTAGTCACGACCGCCTAGTATTCTCTACTCCAACCACATGAGTTGGTCTTCCAACTTTTTTCTTCTTCTTCCACCTCCTTGAGTTTCGCCTTCAACTCCTCAACTTCTTGCTTGGATTGACGCTCTCTTTCCCGGTACCTTGTACACAAATTATGAAAAAAATACAACTGGCCTTTGTAGTATTCCTGCTGACAGGGTTCATCAATCCATACCTCAAAATTTCATGTAGGCTCGTCGGGTTGCCTATAAAACTTGTTTATACACGCCCAGTAGCGGCGTTCAGCTTCTTCCCAACAATCGTACATCATGCATTTTTTTCCGCACTAGCACCTTGGGACATAAAGGGGTTGTTGAGACATTTCTTAAAGAGAAACTTTGTTTTTATGGAAATATTTGCTATTGGTTATTGTTAAGCATAGAAAATAACTAGAATGCTCCCATTATTTATAGGCAAGATTTCGCATAAAACGTAGTATTATACCACACTTTACATACACACAAAATGTAGTATTATACCACGCTTTACATTTTTAATTTTTCTGGAACCAAACAGCTTTTCCACATGGTTTTTAACTTTTTCAGAACGACAAGACAACTCACAAAATATAGTATTATACCACGCTTTATATATTTAATTTTTTTGGAACAAAACAGCTTTTTCACATGGTTTTCAGTTTTTTCAGAATGACAAGACAACTCACAAAATGTAGTATTATACCACGCTTATACATATTTAATTTTAAGAAGGATAATAAAGGATGTCTTGATTTTATAGTTTTTTTTTTAATTTTTAGATTGGTCTTCTTTACTAACACCAATAAGTTTAATATTTGAACAACCATATCAGCATCCAAATTCAAAAGGTCATGTTAAAAAATAAGATGTAACGAGATTATGGAACATAATTTTATTTGATAGATATTGCAACATACACACGTATAGACACGTATTATAAAAAACAATACAAAAACAAAAGACTAGGTGTTTCCTTGATAGTTGGGTAGATTCGACGAACTTGCACCAGGAGCTGGATTACCACCGCTACACACACCACCTGAAGGACATTTATGATGGTCGTGTCCTATTTGCAAGCATATGTCACATTTACGCGCATAAATGGTGTCACCAACATCCATTTGGTTCCGTATACGCGTTCTCTTTTGCACTTGCAGCTTGCGTAAATAGTCCTTGTTACACACCATCTTAAAAGGCTCAGGCGGCCAATAATGCTCAGCACCTAATGGCTGCAACTGCCCACTATACGTGTCTACATATGCAGCAACACTGTATTGCCTATCAATATAGTTGGTTGCCCCCAAACCAACTTGTTGAAAGCACTTCAAGGCATGTGCGCACGCCATGTGGTAGAAGGTCCATTTCCCACTTGAACACAACCTACTGGCTTCATTCACCATCTGTAGATTATTCCCCTGGTGTCCGCGGATAGCGGTCTTAACTTCAAAAACACCCCGGTCGTGATCGTATTGTAAAAATGAATGCCAATGTGCTCGCCTCCTATACCTTTCAAATCTTCTCATCGGTATTGGCATAAATTAAACACCTCTGTCCACCAATGCCGATGTAGATCCATGCCTTTCAACAAACCTCTCCACACTCTATTTGAATGTCATGCGAACCATGGCAGTGACAGGCAATCCACGGGCAGACTTCAACAAGCCGTTGAATGACTTCGACACATTTGTAGTCAGGGCTCCCCATCGTCTACCACCATCAGCATGCAATGTCCACATGTGAAGCTCATCTCCCATCAGCCAAGTATAGGCTCATGGATCTAACTGCCGGATCGCTTCCATGCGCCTCATGAATTTGCACTGCTGGTGCTCAGTTATAGCCATCCACATTAAATCATGCAAGGCCTTGTCAGGATATTTCTTCTGGAAATTGGCCTTCAAGTGCCTCACACAGTAACGATGGTATGCATAGGGTTCCTGCCATTTAGGCAAGTGTCGTACAGAGCTTAAAATACCACCATGTCGATCAGATATTAGACAAATACCTAAATGCTGTTTGACAACGTGCTGCTTCAAGTGGTTCAAAAAAAGCGTCCACGTCTCTTCGCTTTTGTTAGCACAAATGGCAAAAGCTAGTGGACATATTTGTCCGTTGGCATCTACTGCAACTGCAATCAAAATCTTAATATCATGCTTTCATATACATGAGTACCGTCTATGAAAATTACAGGACGACAATGCATAAAACCATCAATTGCTGGTTTAAATGACCAGAACACATAGTTGAAAATATATTCGGGTCTGTCCGGACTCCGCTAATGCCTCCATTCAACAACATTCCGGGGGTGAAAGTGTTGCAGTGCGGCCATGTACTTGGGCAGAGATTAAAAAGACTTATCCCAGTCGCCATAAATAAGTTCAAAGGCATTTTTGCGACCGAGATATGCCTTTCTTTTGGTTATAGTACAACCATACTCCTGGTGGATTGCTGTAATACACTCTTTAATCTTGAACCTAATGGAAACTTCCAATAATGGAATCAAGACAAAAGAAATCAAATCTATATCCAGATTGTAGTGATTCTCATTGAATGTGTCCATTTCACATCTGTGGGTGCTAATAAATTTACCCACTTTCCACAAACCTGATTTCTTCTTGCTGGCATGCAACATCCAGTGACAACCCATAAAGTCTCTACGACATACAGCCTTGTATACCTCCATAGTTGAGTCCCTTACCGTCATCTCACGGCACTCACTTACGCTGTAGATTTTTACAGCCCTGATTAGGCGAGCTTTATCAGGGAAATACATGCCCTTTGCAAGCACCGCTGGTCTAGACTCATCCCACATCGCTGACCGAAATTCATCATCATCCCTTGTGAGGGCATCCACGTCCGTCATACTTGGCAAATTATCAAGGTAGGAAATATTCCACTCATGAAAGGGCACGTGAGACTCGTACACTCTTGGTCTAATAGGAGGTGGAGGAGCATGCTCCCTCGTCAGCTCAGGTTCGACATCCACTTCCTCCTCGTCATCATCCTCATCATGGAAAGGTATGTCATCTCCAGACTCATCGGCATTGTTGTCATAATCACTATCATCTTCCTGACTCTGCGCATCTGCCAAATCACGAGTCAGTACGTCGTCTATGGGCAACTGTGTGAGGTCAGGAAAATCAAGTTGCTCGTTTTCACTACACAAAAAGAACAACATGATAAGCTACCCAACTAGATAAATACTTTACATATAGCTATATCACTTTACTTATAAGTCGTACTGTCTTGACGTTGCATGATGGATATTTTCTTGTTGGTTACGACTCCCGGATGGACCACCGTGGTCCAATATGCCAGAACTATGCATATTCCAACTAGGGGCGGGGTCATAACTTGTAAAATTGATATCCGGTTGGTACCCCCTATGAAAAATAAGAGTGTTAATACAAATCTAATTAAAACATAAAATAAACATCGCTAAAGTGTAGAAAAATTGAAGTTTACCAGTCGTCTTGTAGATTATATAAAGTCGAAAAATTATTTTGTGGCTGCTCATTCGCTGGTGGTGACAAGTTTAAGTCAAGGCAAGCTCTTTCATCAGCAATCTGTCCGGCAAAAACTGCTTCAGAATAACCACCCGATGACTGGGGGTTATCCCTACTATGCACACCCTCATTATTGGGAACGTTTTCAACCTTGACGTATATTTCCAACAATTTTATTACAATAAATTCCCTGTATTCATCCGGAATCCGCAAAAAATCTCTAAGAATTTCATCATCTTCAATGTTAAACTCAAAATAATAAGCAAACCCATGCGGAGTCACTGAATACGGAAATCTACCGGTTACTTTAAGGTTCACCGAGCGTTTCCTCACACTCATTTTTTTACGTAACAACGATACCAATTTATCTTACTCCATTGTAAGTGGCAATTTAACATGACACTGTGGAGGTGAGCTATACTTCACAGAGTTATTCTCCATTACAACCTCACCCCCAATATAATGAAACCCTTATTTTTGGCTATTCAGACATTATAAAAAAATACTTGATAAGAAGAAGAGAAAAGTATGAACGGAAGTTTGAAAGAAAGTTTTGAATGGATTTTCATAAAAATCAAACGCCTTTAAATAAGGCAAGTCCGAGCTTGGGGTGCAAATTTTTTTTATGTAAAATGCAGTATAATACCACGTTTTATGTATTTGAATTATTGTTATGTCAATTATCCGTAGAACACTTATTAGTGGGTCCAAAAATCAGTGTAAAATGCAGTATAATACTAAGTTTCAGTGTAAAACGTAGTATTATAATACGTTTTACACTAAAAAACAAATATTCTCTGCAGTCCTCCAGAACTCTTATTATTGGTGGGCCCAATTTTATAGGGAAACGCAGTAAAAAAAATAATTTTTAAATTAAAATGTAGTATTATACTGTATTTAACTTTAACGGCTAACTTTCTGTTAATGTAAAACGCAGTATAATACTACGTTTTAGTTAAAAATGTAACTTTTTTTAACTGTATAAACGTATTTTATGTCCAAAAAGGCATCATTTCAGTTTCGGACTCTGTATTTATGTGGAGTCCGAAACCTAAATGCCAATATTTTGGACTCAAAATACGTTTTTACTGTGTAAAAAAAGATACTTTTCTATTTATAACGCGGTATTATACCGCGCTATAGTTTAACGGTGTTTCTGCCGCTAAAGTATAGCGCGTTATAATACCACGCTATATATAACGCGGTATTATACCCACTACTAGAAATCCAGAAAAAAGCGACCAAAATTTGGCGACCAAAATTGGTCTGTCAAGAAAAGCGACCAAAGTCGGTTGCTAAATTGGAGAAAATAATTAAATAATTATTCTAAAAACATTAGCGACCAAGGTTGGTCGCTTTTCGGTCGATAATGTGATCAAAATATTGACTGGACTGATCAGACTTGCTTGGTCAAAGAAATACTGAAATTAACGACCAACTTTGGTTGCTAAAGTGGGACCCACCTATAAAATTTTAATAATTATATTATTATTTAAAATAAATTATAAAATATAAATAAATATAATTTAAAATTAGCGACCAAAGTTGGTCGCTTACGAAAGGGGAAGCAGATAGAGACCAACTTTGGTCGCTAATCTGGGACCTAGTTATAAAATTTTAATCATTATATTATTATTTAAAAAAATTTATAAAATATAAATAAATATAATTCAAAGTTATCGACCAAAGTTGGTCGGTTACGAAAGGGGAAGCAAGTAGCGACCGACTTTGGTCGCTATTTTGGGACCCAGTTCTAACGTTTAATAATTATATTATTATTTAAAATATTTTATAAAATATAAATAAATCTTATTTAAAATTAGCGACCAACGTTGGTCGCTATTTTTTAATTCTGGATAATTAGCGACCAAAGTTGGTCTCTTTTCAGGTCAACATTGGTCAAAATTAAAAATACTTTTGTATTACTATCTAAATAATATAAATGTAATCCGTTAACACTTTTGTAATACAAAGGATGAATACACTAAAATATACACTAACATGCTATATATGTAGTTAAAGTAGTACAACAAAGCGTGTTATATATATATATATATATATATATGTCGAGACATTTTATTTTTAATATTCAACGATGCATCTGAGTAGGTTATAAGTCAATGAATCAATTTACACACAGATATATTTGATGAAAAATTATATATACTAATTAGGATCTTGACAAGTTTATCAATCCCTAAAAGAACCCGACCATATACAACTAATATTCAAAAAAATAATCCTTGCATAACTAATCCATATACAACTAATATATGCATAACTAATCCCTGTATTATTTATTTTTGCATAACTAATACATACATGAATAACTAATACCTCCATAAATCTAACCGGCAACCAAAGGACCCTATGTGTGCAAATCAAAGTTTCTAGTTTTGACAAATCAAAGTGTCTTGACTGCTTTTAAATTATATTATATACTATTTAAAGAAATGTACGCATACATTATTTTTGACAAGAAAAGACTACTGGTTAGAGAAAAAGTCTCACTACTTATGACATTCAATCTGTAGCCTTTTCTTTTCAAAATTAATGTGTTGTCTTTTATTTAAAAGTAGTCTTGGGATTTACAAAAACTTCCTGAAGAAGTCTTGAAAGTACCTGTATGTGTTAGTACTATGGAAGATAAGTGTCAATGAACAAGAAAAGAAGATATAATTGCTCTCAAGGTTCTTTTAGGGATTGATAGACTTGTCAAGATCCTAATTAGTATATATAATTTTTCATCAAATATATTTGTGTGTAAATTGATTCATCAACTTATAACCTACTCAGATGCATCGTTGAATATTAAAAACAAAACGTCTCGACTTATATCAATTAATCTGTTATAATTGATTCATCGACTTATAACCTAGTGATGAATGAATGTAATTCATTAACTCTGTTACAATACAAATAATGAATACAATATCATGTACTATAACATGCTATATATGTAGTTAAAGTAGCACGAAGTGTATGTGTTATATATATATATATACACACACTAAGATATACTTGTGATGACCCAAAGGGGTCATCACCTATTTTCTTATCCATTCTGAGCTTCCGAGGCCTTGAAAACCTCATTTATAGTTGCCTCGATTTGCATGCGCATTCCGGGCGCATAGCTGGAAGCTCAAATATGAAATTTTGTGAAAATTTTGCTAAGTTTTGATATTAAAATGAATAACTTTGACTTCGGTCAACATTTTGAATAAACGAATCCGGACCCGTGATTTGATGGTCCCAGGGGGTCCGTAGGAAAATATGGGACTTGGGCGTATGCCCGGAATCGAATTCCTAGGTCCCAGGCCCGAGAAATGAATTTTTGAGTAAAATTGTTTTCTGAAAATATTTAAGGAAAATGGAAATGAGATTTAATTAGAAAGTGATGGTATCGGGCCCGTATTTTGGTTCCGGCACCTGGTACAGGTCTTACATATGGTTTAAGCACTTTCTGTAAAGTTTGGTTGAAAACGGACGTCGTTTGACGTGTTTCGGACTCAAAATGGAAAATTTGATTTGAAAGAATTCTTGGATTTTAAAGTTTAATTCGTGGTATATGATGTTAGTTTGGCGATTTGATCGCACAGTTAAGTTTGTAGGATGTTGTTGAGTTAGTGCATGTGTTTGGTTAGGAGCCCCGAGGGCTCGGGAGTGTTTCAGAGGTGTCTCGGAGTGATTTCGGACTTAGGAAACAGAAAAATTGCATAAATAGTACCTCGTGAACAGTATCGTGTACAGTACCCCGTGAACAGTATTGTGTACAATACCCCATGAACAGTGCCATACAGTACCCCATGCACAGTATTGTGTACAGTACCCCGTGAACAGTGCCGTACAGTACCGTGAATAGTACCATGAATAGTGAAAACGCGTGAACAGTACCTGGAATTAATGTTCTGAAAATGGGACTCCATTTTTAGCGAATTGGAGCTCGGGAAGAGGCAATTTTCGGGAGATTTTCAGAGAAAACAACGGGGTAAGTGTTACTAACTTAATTTTAGTTAGATTACCCGAATCTATTTCTAGTTTTGGCATTTAATTGGTGATTTTAGTTGGGAAAATTTTGAAAACCCTCTTAGTTTAATTTGAATATTTGAGGGTCGAGTTGATGTCAGATTTTAGTAAAATTGGTATGACTGGACTCGTGGTTGGATGAAGTTTCATACTCCACAATTTTTGTCGGGTTCTGAGACGTGGGCCCCACGGGTGAATTTTTAGTGCAATTTCGGATTTTTAATGAAAAATGTAGAATTTCATATGGAATTAATTCCTATAATTTTTATTGACTGAATCGAATTGCTTATGACTAGATTTGAGAATTTCGGGCACGAATTCGCGAGGCAAAAGTTTGTTGGAATTTTGAATTGGTTGCAAAGCGAGGTATGTGTTTGGTCTAACCTTAGCTTGAGGGATTAGGAGTTGTGTCTTATTTGCTACATGTTAATTACAGAGTACGACGTATAGGCATTGTGACGAGTATCTATACGTTGGTGTCAATCATGCCCGTGAGTCTTGTATTATAATTGTTATGACTCCGTTGTGGTTTATTGCGCTTCATATGTTATTATCACCATTGTTCCCTTGCCGGGATGTTGTTTGATATTATTGTTCCCTTGCCGGGATGTTTGTTTTGATAGTATTGTTCCCTTGTCGGAATGTTGTTGAAATATCATTGTTCCCTTGCCGGGAAGTTGTTATATTGCTCTTGTTCCCTTGCCGGGATTCCTTGTGATTATTGTTGGCTTGTAATTGGGAGCGGGTGGTACGCCTACCACAAGATATAATGAAATGGGAGTGGGTGGTACGCCTACCACAAGATATAATGAAATGGGAGCGAGTGGTATGCCTACCACAAGATATAATGAAATGGGAGCGGGTGGTATGCCTACCACAAGATATAATGAAATGGGAGCAGGTGGTACGCCTACCACAAGATATAATAAAATGGGAGCGGGTGGTACGCCTACCACGAGATACATGAAATGGTAGAGGGTGGCGCGCCTGCCACGAGATACAGGAAATGGGATCGGGTTGCACGCCTGCAACAAGATGTGAAAAGAAAGTGAAATATGCCTTTGTTTTCCTTATTCTTGTTAGTGGTTGGATTTTGATTCCTTTATAATTCTCTTGATATTCTGTTTTTAGCTTATATATATGTATATATATGTTCAATACTCCAAATTTCAACAATATATAATGAAATAGGAGCGGGTGGTACGCCTACCACGAGATACATGAAATGGGAGCGGGTGGCGCGCCTGCCACGAGATACAGGAAATGGGATCGGGTTGCACGCCTGCAACAAGATGTGAAAAGAAAGTGAAATATGCCTTTGTTTTCCTTATTCTTGTTAGTGGTTGGATTTTGATTCCTTTATAATTCTCTTGATATTCTGTTTTTAGCTTTTATATATATTATTCTTGTTAGTGGTTGGATTTCAATTCCTTTATCATTCTCTTGATATTCTGTTTTTAGCTTTATATATATATGTATATATGTTCAATACTCCAAATTTCAACAATTGTTACATTTTTAACTCAATTGATTTCTCAACTAAATTTTCCTTAAACCATTTGAGGTTGTACTTTACTTAAAAAGGAATTTCTACTATGTTTTGATTTATTGATTTCTCGTATTAAAGGTAAAGGATTCATTCGATATTGTAATTTAATTGAAAAGGGTACCTTATTTATCAAATGATTTCTAAAAATAACTTCATCTTTCCTTGTTGTTTCTAATTGGGTTGGAAGTTGTACTCTACTTTATATTAAGTGAATGAGGCGTCTCAAGGTGACATTTACTCGAAAGAATTATTTTTGAAAGATGCTTATTTGAAAGATATTTTTTTTAAAGGAAATATATTTGAAATATATTCATTGAAAAGCATATTATCTTAGAGATTATTACTTGAAGGATTTATAGGCGAAAGATTTATATTTGAAGGACTTGATAAATTGATTGCACTTGTATCCATTATTTGTTGAGAAACATTTATGGTGTTCTTGTGGCCTGCTATTTACACCACTGATTGATCATCGTTGCCATCATTGTTATATGCTTCTTATTATTTTTGTACGCTATATTGCACAGGTTTATTTGGTAGTCTGGTCCTAGCCTCGTCACTACTTCGCCGAGGTTAGGCTAGGCACTTACTAGCACATGGGGTCGGTTGTGCTGATACTACACTCTGCACTGTATGCAGATACTGATATCGGAGTGCTTGGACTGCAGTGAGGGTGCTATCTTCAGCCCACACAGGCGACACGAGGTAGTCCTGCAGACGTCCGCAGGCCTTGGCGTCACCTCCTATCTTTTCCTTTATCCTGTTTCCTTTACTCATTTCAGAAACAATGTTTATTTTATCTTTCAGACTTTGTATGTAGTATTCTTAGACCGTCTGTGAAGCTGTGACACCAAATTCTGGGTAGAGTTGTATTTAGACTTCCAAAGTTTTGTATTAAGATAAATTGTCAGATTTTGTCTTCCGCTTAATTATTTTCGCTATTTGCATGATATCTACTCATCACTGATAATGATTTAAAACTGGAAAAAAGTTAAGTAATTAGGATAATTTGGCTTGCCTAGCTTTCACCAGTAGGCGCCATCACGGATCTCGAGGGTCTGAAATCCGGGTCATGACAATACTATAACAAGTTATATATACGTTATAGTATTACAGTGAAGTGTCTGTGTATGTGTATGTGTGTGTGTGTCTATATATATATATACACACTTTAACAGTCGTATATATATATATAAGAACATGAAGCGCTCGGAACACAGGGCCGAGTTTTTTTAGGTATTGATACACTTGTAAATTGATTCATCGACTTATAACCTACTCAGATGCATCTTTGAATATTAAAAACAAAACATCTCGACTTATATCAATTAATATGTTATAACTGATTCTTCGACTTATAACCTAGTGATGAATGAATGTAATTCATTAACTCTGTTATAATACAAATAATGAATACAGTAGCTTATACTATAACATGCTATATATGTAGTTAAAGTAGCATGAAGTGTGTATTATATATATACACACACTAACATATACTATAACAAGTTATATATACGTTATAGTATTATAGTGAAGTGTCTGTGTGTGTATGTCTGTGTGTGTATACATATATATACAATTCATAGAATAATATTATATTGGTTTATCAATTCATTAATTATTCGTACGTAGTAATGTATAAGATTGATCATCAATTACAATATAGTTTATGCGTGTGTATGAAATTACTCATATACTTAAATATAACTTAAAAAATTCCTTTACATACATGCTATTATAATCTATTAAAAGTAATTACCTAGTTAATATAATTTTTTTTAAAGATTATGCTTATAGTTTATAATTATTTATAATAATTATAGTTAAATAAAATAAATATTTATAGCTAATAAGATTTTTTTATAGCTTATAATATTTAAAAACCAAAATAGAAAAAAAAGTTATTTTTTTTAGAAATAGCGACCAACGTTGGTTGCTATTTTGGTCAAACAGTCAAAAAATAGCGATCAACGCTGGTCGCTATTTTGGTCAAACAGTCAAAACTTAGTTAGCTACCAAAAATAGCGACCAACGCTGGTCGTTTTTTGTAAATCCCGACTCAAAAACGGGTTTCCCCCTCCCATTCTCTTATTTTCTAAATCAAAATTTTCCCAACTCTCTCTCAACACATTCCCCTCCCCTTCTCTATTTCCCTCACACAAATCAATCCCCCCACCCCGCGCCACCATTGTGACCGCCTGAGCCACCGCCGGAGCCGCCGCTGCCACCGCGACCGCTACCGCTGCCCCTTTCTCTCTTTATCCACCTAAGAAAAATCTAGGTTTGAATTATAACCTTGAATCATTGTTATTTATAGTTTTTGTTTCAATTATTTCAATATTGTAGTTTAAGGATATGAATTAGTGTTTAAATTCTTTGAACATTGTATTTTTTTGAGGATTAGGGTTTAGGTCTTGTTTTAGTTAGCTTTGTTAATTAATTTTATTAACTAATTAGTGTTGAATTTAGTTTAGTTATATTTGAATTATACTTTGTATTGTCTTGATAGTTTAGTTAGAATCTAGGGTTTGAAATATGAATTGAACCTTTAGGATATGAATTGGACTTTTAGGATATGAGTTGAACTTTTAGGATATGAATTGGACTTTTAGGATATGAATTGGACTTTTAGTTTATGTATTGGAATTTTAGTTTATGATTTGAACTTTTAATTTATGAATTGAACCTTTTGGATATGAATTGGACTTTTAGTTTATGTATTGGAATTTTAGTTTATGATTTAAAATTTTAGGATATGAATTGAACTTTTTTGGATATGAATTGAAATTTTAGGATATGAATTGAACCTTTAGGATATGAATTAAAATTTTTGTGTATGAATTGAGCTTTTAGGATATGAATTGAGCCTTTAGGATATGAATTGAACTTTTAGGAATATGAATTGAGCCTTTAGGATATGAATTGAACTTTTAGGATATGAATTGAGCCTTTAGGATATGAATTGAACCTTCAGGATATGAATTGGACTTTTAGTTTATGTATTGAAATTTTAGTTTATAAATTGAAATTTTAGGATATGAATTGAACTTTTGCGAATATGAATTGAAATTTTAGGATATGAATTGAACCTATAGGTTATGAATTGAAATTTTTGTGTATGAATTAAACTTTTAGGATATGAATTGAGCCTTTAGGATATGAATTGAACCTTTAGGATATGAATTAGACTTTTAGTTTATGTATTGGAATTTTAGTTTATAAATTGAAATTTTAGGATATGAATTGAACTTTTGTGGATATGAATTGAAATTTAGGATATGAATTGAACCTTTAGAATATGAATTGAAATTTTTGTGTATGAATTGAACTTTTAGGATATGAATTGAGCCTTTAGGATATGAATTGAACTTTTAGGATATGAATTGAACCTTTAGGATATGAATTGGACTTTTAGTTTATGTATTGGAATTGTTTATAAATTGAAATTTTAGGATATGAATTGAACTTTTGTGGATATGAATTGAAATTTTAGGATATGAATTGAATCTTTAGGATATGAATTGAAATTTTTGTGTATGAATTGAACTTTTAGGATATGAATTGAGCCATTAGGAAATGAATTGAGCCTTTAGGATATGAATTGAACCTTTAGGATATGAATTGGACTTTTAGTTTATGTATTGGAATTTTAGTTTATAAATTGAAATTTTAGGATATGAATTGAACTTTTGTGGATATGAATTGAAATTTAGGATATGAATTAAAATTTTTGTGTATGAATTGAACTTTTAGGATATGAATTGAGCCTTTAGGATATGAATTGAACCTTTAGGATATGAATTGAACCTTTAGGATATGAATTGGACTTCAGCGCCGTAGTCAGAGTTGTCTTGAGCTTCTGAAAGCTCGCCTCACACTCATCCGACCATCTGAACTGGGCACCCTTCTGGGTCAACCTGGACATCGGGGCTGCGATGGATGAAAACCCCTCCACAAACCGACGATAGTAGCCTGCCAACCCCAAGAAACTCCGAATCTCTGTAGCTGATGCTGGTCTAGGCCAGTTCTTGAGTGCCTCAATCTTCTTTGAATCAACCTGAATACCCTCTGCTAATACAACATGACTCAGGAATGCAACTGAACTCAACCAGAACTCACACTTTGAGAACTTAGCATATAACTGACTATCCCTCAAGGTCTGAAGAACCACTCTAAGATGCTGCTCGTGCTCCTCACGGCTGCGGGAATAGATCAAAATATCATCAATGTAGACTATCACAAACGAATCCAAGTAAGGCCTGAACACCCGGTTCATCAAATCTATAAAAGCTGCTGGGGCATTCGTCAACCTGAATGACATCACCAAGAACTCATAATGCCCGTACCGAGTGTGGGTTGTCTTAGGGACATCGGATGCCCTAATCCTCAACTGATGGTAGTCAGATCTCAAGTCAATCTTCGAGAATACCTTGGCACCCTAAAGCTGATCAAACAAATCATCAATCCTCGCAATGGATACTTATTCTTGATTGTAACCTTGTTCAACTGCCGGTAATCAATACACATTCTCATTGATCCGTCCTTCTTCTTAACAAACAACACCAGCGCACCCCAAGGCGAAACACTCGGCCTAATGAAACCCTTCTCAAGCAAGTCTTGCAACTGCTCCTTCAACTCTTTCAACTCAAGTGGGGCCATACGATACGGTAGGATAAAAATGGGTTGAGTGCCCGGAGCCAAATCAATGCAAAAGTCAATATCCCTGTCGAGTGGCATACCCGACAGGTATGAAGGGAATACCTCAGGAAACTCACGAACAACGGGAACAAAATTAATAGAAGGAACCTCAGCACTAGAATCACGAACATATGCCAAATAGCCCAAACATCCCTTCTCGACCATACGCCGAGCCTTCACATAAGAGATAACACTACGGGTAGAATGACCAGGAGTCCCTCTCCACTCTAAACGAGGTAAACCCAGTAAGGCTAAGGTCCCAGCCTTGGCATGACAGTCCAAGATAGCATGGTAAGGTGATAACCAATCCATCCCCAATATGACATCAAAATCAACCATATCCAGAAGAAGCAATCTACACGAGTCTCAAGACCCCCAATCATAACTATATATGAATGATGGATTCAATCTACCACAATAGAATCACCCACCGGTGTAGACACATGAACATGAGCACTCAATAAATCACTAGGCATGACTAGATACGATGCAAAATAAGATGACACATACGAGTATGTAGACCCTGGATCAAATAATACTGAAGCATCTCTATCACAAACCAGAACCATACCTGTGATAACTACATCGGAAGCCTCAGCCTCGGGCCTGGCTGGAAGAGCATAACATCGGGGCTGGGCCCCACCACCCTGAACTACATCTCTGAGACGGCCTGCTGCTGGCTGGCCTCCACCTCTAGCGGCATGAGCTCCACCTCTAATACCTCTACCTCCACCTCTAGCAACTCTACCCCTACCTCTAGCTGGTTGGGCAAGCTGTGGAACACCTAGTGCCGGAACCATGGCACGAGAACCCTGATGCTGAGAGCTACTCGGTGCTCGAGAGCAAAACCTAGCAATGTGACCCATATCACCACAAGTGTAACAAGCCCTTGGCTGCTGAGACTGCTGACCCTGACGACCTGAATGACCACCCCGAAAACTCTGAAGCGGCGGTGCACTGATAGGGGATGGTGGTGCACTATAGGACTACTGATCAGAATACTGCATCTGAGGAGCACAACCACCTAAAGCACTATAAGAAACTTGGAGTGCTGACTGAAAAGGCCTAGGAGGCCATATGAATCCCTACCTCCAGATGAGGTACCACTGAATCGGCCTAAATGACGGGGCCTCTTGTCCGACCCATGACAACCTCCCTGTGACAAAACCATCTCCACTCTCCGGGCCACATTGGCCGCCTCCTGGAAGGAAATGTCACTCCTGATCTCCCTAGCCATCTGAAGACGAATCGGCTGAATAAGTCCATCAATGAACCTCCTCACCCTCTCTCTCTCGGTGGAAGTATGACAAGAGCATTACGAGCCAAGTCGATAAATCTGGTCTCATACTGGGTGACAGTCATAGAACCCTGCAGGAGACGCTCAAACTACCTCCGATAGGCCTCTCTCTGAGTGATGGGGAGAAACTTCTCCAAAAATAACTGAGTAAACTGCTCCCAAGTCAAAGCTGGTGATCCGGCTGGTCTAGCCAAACAATAATCCCTCCAGCAAGTCTTGGTGGATCTAGACAAGCGAAAAGTAGCAAAATCGACCCCATTGGTCTCAACTATCCCCATATTCCTGAGAACCTCATGACAACTGTCTAGATAATCCTGGGGATCCTCAGAAGATGCACCGCTGAAAGTAGTAGTGAATAGCATGGTGAACCTATCCAACCTCCACAAATCATTGGCAGACATAACTGCTCCATCACTAGTATGAGCTACCATACCAGGCTGAACTGCTCCAACTGGCTGAATTGCTGGAGTCTGGAACTGGGGAGCTACCTGCTCTGGAGTGCGAGTAGTAGGATTTTGGGCTCCTCCTCCAGCCTGATAGACGGCTGGTGCTACAGGAAGTAAGCCTACCCGGGTGACACTCTCTATAAGGCCCACTAGGCGGACCAGAGCATCCTGAAGAACTGGGGTGGCAATAAGCCCCTCTGGGTCCTAAGCTGGGCCCACTAAAACTGCCGGGGTCGGAACCTTATCATCAAAGTCAACATGAGGCTCCGCCACTAGTGCTGCTGCTCTAGGCTGAGCTCTGCCCCTATCTCGGCCTCTAGCACGACCTCGACCTCGCCTTTTGACCCTCATGGGAGCTACTATTGGGGGCTCGGACTGCTGGTCAGTGGATGAGGAAGCACGTTTTCTCACCATCTGCGAAAGAACATAGTAGAAATTCAATTAGCATTGAGAAACCAAACCACACGATTGGAAAGAATAAATGTGAAGTTTTCCTAACTCTGTAGCCTTTGGGGATAAATACAGACGTCTCCGTACCGATCCCTCAGACTCTACTAAGCTTGTCTGTGAACTGTGAGACCCATGTAACCTAGAGCTCTGATACCAACTTGTCACCACCCGGATTTCCCACCCTCGGGAGTCGTGATGGCGCCTACTGATATGAGCTAGGCAAGCCGGTCCTTTAAAATAATAACTTTATCATCCATTTATTTCTTTTTAACAAATATAAAGCAATAACGTATGAACAACGGAAATTAGAATTTAAGGGGAAGAAAATAATAAAATATCTGAAATCTGCATCTATTACAACTATTAAGGCCTTAAGTACCTAAAACCTGGTGTCACAGTGTCACAGACGGTCTAAGATTTACTACATACAAAGTCTGAAGAAAATAACAATACACTGTTTCTGAATGTAAGGAAAATGAAACAGGAAATAGGGATAGAGGGAGACGCCAGGGCCTGCGGACGCCTGCAGGTCTACCTTGGATCTCCGCGTGGACTGAAGGTAGCCTCCAAACTACGGTCCAAGAGCTGCTCCGAGATCTGCACATAGTGCAGAGTGTAGTATTAGCACAACTAACCCCATGTGCTAGTAAGTGTCCAGCCTAAACTCGGCGAAGTAGTGACGAGGCTAGGACTAGACTACCAAATAAACCTGTGCAATTTAGATATATACAACGGAAAAGAAATACAGAAATAAACAGTCAAGTATGGGAGGGGGAGCATGTTACGGGGGAGATATCGATTCCAAGTAGAAAGACAACAAGTAAACGAAAGAAACAATATAACTTGGACATCAACAAAGAGTCAAAAATTGATAATGTACGGCATCACCCTCCGTGCTTTTACTCTCGTCCTCACCAAAGCAATCATCTAATAAAAATGTGCACGACATCACCCTTCGTGCTTTTACTCTCTTTCCTCACCATATAATTAATATAATCGGTACTGAATGGTACATCGTGCGGCACAACATCACCCTTCGTGCATTACACTCTTTTCTCACAATTATACACAGCATCACCCTTCGTGCTTTACACTCTTTCCTCACAAAAAAATAATGCACGACATCACCCTTTGTGCTTTAACTCTCTTCCTCACCCAAACAACAATCACAAACAATAGGGCAAGGGAATAAATGAGATTATAAAAAGAATCCTGGCAAGGGAACAACAAATCAACAATTAAGTCCCGGCAAGGGAACAACATCAGTAATATCAACATCCCGACAAGGGAGATAACAAACAAAGCAACAATAGCCCGGCAAGGGTGGCAACATAGTGATCTCTTACCTTTCTCACTTTTACTTCACAATTCACTTCACAACTCGAGCCAATGCTCTAGAGGTTCAATTACCACTTATACTTTCACAATTCTTTATACAAATTGAGCCAACGCTCCTCAATGTTCATAGGTCAAAATTCCTTACACAAACTTTGCACAAGTAGAAACCATTACCAAGGCATGAAAGATACAACGAAGTCATGATTATCACAATATAAGACTCGCAGGCATGCTAGATACCAATGTATAGATACTCATCACCATGCCTATATGTCGTACTTAACAATTACCACATAGCAAATAGGACTCGACTCCTAATCCCTCAAGCTAAGGTTAGACCAAACACTTACCTCAAAGCCACGAGCACAATCAAGCTTCAACTACCAGTTTACCCCTTGGTTCCACTTCCAACTCGCTTGTATCTAGCCAAAATTTACTTAATTACATCAATAAATGCTAAATGAATCAACTCCAATGCATGAAAATGAGTTTTTCAAAGTTTTACCCAAAAGTCAAAAATCGCCCCCTGGCCCACATGGTCCAAACTCGAGGTTTGAACCAAAACCCGATTACCCATTCCCCCACGAACCCAAATATATAATTTGTTTTGAAATCGGACCTCAAATCAAGGTCCAAATCCCCAATTTTTGAAAACCTAGGTCCTACCCAAAACACCCAATTTCCCCCATAAAAATCATTGATTTTGAGTTGAAATCATGTGAAAAGATATTAATGATTGAAGAAAACGAGTTAGAAATTACTTACCAATGTTTTGGAGAAGAAAGGTTGTTTGAAATCGCCTCTTATATTTTTGGGGTTTTGAAAAATGAAAAATAACTGAAAATCCCGTTTTAATATACCCCTCTCAGACCCCCTGTACGGACCGCACAAAATCGAGTGCGGCTGCACAGCTCCCGTGTGGATTGCAGTGACATGCTTTAGTATTTTGGCCATCACTTTCTCTAAAGATATCCAAATTGTGATTTATTTAGCTTTCTGGAAACTAGACACGAAGGTCTACAACTTTTGTTTTTGAATCATATCAAAATTTCTTGTAGACCAAAAGATATAGGCTTCCGAAGTCGGACTAGTAAAATATTTCTTCACCGCGGACCGCATAAAATCCAATGTGGCCGCACAGGCTCCTCCGCGGCAACACTCCATTTTGTGCGGACCGCACTGGTTTGTTCAGAGGCCTTCCACTTCTTTGAACCTGCAACAACTATGTTTTAAGCCTAAGACATCCCGAAACCTACCTAAAACTCACCCGAGCCCTCAGAACTCCAAACAAGTGTGCATACTAACTCAAAGACATCATATGGACCTACTCGTGTGATCACATCATCAAAATAACATGTAAAATCATGAATTAAACCTCAAAACTCAACATTTTTATCAAGAACTCTCAAAGTTCATAACTCTTCAACCGGAAGTCCAACTCACGTTAAATAAACTCCGTTTTCCACCAAATTTCACAGTTATCTTTCAAATACTATAACAAGTTTGTACCGGGCTCCGGAACCAAAATATGGGCCCGATAACAATGGTTTCAACATTAATTCTTTTCTTCATTTCTTAGATAATTCAGTAAAATAATTTATTTCTAAGGCTTGAGACCTCGGAATTCATCTCCGAGCATACACCCAAGTCCCATATTTTACTGCGGACCTCCCGGGATCGTCAAAACAAGGATCAAGGTCCGTTTGCTAAAAATGTTGACCAAAGTCAATCAAAGATCAAATTTTTAACTCTAGGAATTTCTATTTCTCATTTTTTTCACATTGAGGGCTTTTTGGGTATAGGTCCGGACCACGCACACAAATCAAGGTAAGGTAAAAGGGACGTTTTTAGGCCTCGTAATACCAGTCTGCTAAAATCATAAACTACTACAAATGTTTGGAAATGAACAGAAATGATAGAGGAGTAGAGACACAGGGCTGCCGACGTCAACAACTACCTCGTAATCTCCGAAAGCTGCCTGGAACTGGAGGAATCGGCACTCAGGAGCAGAACCAGCAACGCCTGAATCTGCACACAGGGCGCATGGAGTAAAGTGAATACTCCAACTTAGTGAGTAACAAATGTAAATAATAACTAAAAGTAAGAAAATACGTAAAGCGCAAGGCATTCTATAATGAGGCAGTAAATCACTTAAAATCAGTAAACTAGTAAAAATCAAGTAAAATCCACTTTCAACCAGTAAAATAGGTAAATTTATAGATAATTAAGATAAAGTAAACAAATAGAAGTTTGCCCCTCGGGCACAGTATCAACAAGTCCGGCTCTCGGGCAACATCTCAGGACAGTACCAGCCCATCGGGCTCAATCTCAGAACAATACCAGCCCCTCGGGCTCAATCTCGCATCACAATGGATACCCGCGCTCACTAGGGGTGTACAGACTCCGGAGGGGCCCCTTGCGGCCCAAGCGCAATAACAAGCCATCTCGTGGCATCAAATCCAGGCCCTCAGCCTCATATCAATCAAGCCACCTCGTGGCGTATATATATATATCTCAGGCCCTCGGCCTCATATCAGTATCAGTGTATCCTCACAACTAGGCCCTCAGCCTTACTCAGTCCGAAAATCATCACAAGCCCCTCGAGCAATAGTAAAACCGTCTTTCTCAACCCAAAATATCATTTAAATCTCAAGATTGAGTAAAAATGGCTGAGTAGTAAAACAGTGGAAAATAACATGACTGAGTTCAAGTAATAAATCAAAACAATGAGGAAATAGTAATAAAAGTCCCCTAAGGGTTCAAGTAGTTGGCACGAAGCCCAAATATGGCAATCAGCCCAAATCAAGATGATAGCAAATAAGTTTCAGTCAAATACGCGGTAAAATCATCAATCGGGACGAACCAATTCACAATCCCCAATAGAGCATGACCCCATGTCCGTCATCTAGCGTGTGTCTCACCTTAATATAGCTCTACGATGTGCAATCCGGGGTTTCAAACCCTCAGAACATCATTTACAATCATTACTCACCTCGAACCGGCTAAATCTCTAGCTCGCGATGCCTTTGCCCCTCAAATCGGCCTCCACGCGCATAGAATCTTTCCAAAATCAGAACGAGAACGCCAAAATATGCTAAGGGAACAAAGCCCAAGCGAAAACAATCAATAAAGGGCACAAATCCCGAAATTAGCAAAACCCGAGCCCCACACCCACTTCTCGAAACTCAAATTTTTTACATCATTAGATTCCTTATCTCCCCACGAGTTCATCAAAAGTTCTCAAATCCGACCCCAAATGGTTCTTCAAATCCCAATTCAAAAGTCCAATTTCTCAAGCCCTAGTTCTTCAATTTTAGGCTTAGTTTTCATGATTTTCTAGATGGAATTCACATAATAATCGAGTTTTTCTTCCAAGAATCTTACCTCCCAATGATTCCCTTGAATCACTCTTCAATTTCCTTCAAAAATCTCCAAAAACGAGCAGCTATGGTGAAAATAGACCCACATTCACGAACAAGATGAGTTTAAAAACATTCTGCCCAGACCACATTTTCTTCCTCGCGATCGTGGAATGTCCCTCGCGATCGCGAAGAACAAACTCTTCAGCTTCCAAAATTACACTATGCGAACGCGACAAGGCCTACGTGAACGTGATTCTTCCTACACTTTGACCTTCGCAAACGCACTCACTCCTACGCGAATGCGATGAACACCTGACCTCGAACCCCTTTGACCAAATTCCCTCTACGTGATTGCGATGCCCTTCTCGCGAACGCGATAGCCTTCTTCCCAACCCTCCGCGAACGTGAAGCCCTTCTCGCAAACGCAAAGGATTAATTCCTGGCCTTCCACAATCCTTCTACGCGATTGCAATACACCCTATGCGATCACGAAGGGCAGATTCTCTGCAACACTGAACCTGCAATTTCTGCTACCTTTCAACCTTCAAAATGATCCGAATGACCACCCGAAACTCACCTAAGGCCCCCGGGACCTCAACCAAAGGCACCAACACATCTTAAAACCTCATTCAAACTTGTTCTGATCATCAAAACACCTCAAACAACATCAAATCACCCAAAACACATCGGATTCGAGCCTAAGTTTCTAAAATCTTCCGAAATACGCTTTTGATCAAAAATCCAACCAAACCACATCCGAATGACCTGAAATTTTGCACACACATTCCAAATGACACAACGAAGGTACTGCAACTCTCGGAATTCCATTCCGACCTTTATATCAAAATCTTACCTATCAACCGGAAATCGCCAAAATATCAACTTCGCCATTTCAAGCCTAATTCTACTCCGGACCTCCAAAACCCATTCCGATCACACTCCTAAGTCATAAATCACCTCCCAAAGCTAATCGAACCATCAGAACTCACATCCGAGCCCTCTAACACATAAGTCAACATCCAATTGACTTTTCCAACTTAAACCTTCTTAAAAGAGACTAAGTGTCTCAAACCTTACCAAAATCATTCCGAACTCGATCCGACCAACCCGATACAACAAAACACAGATAACGAAGCATAAAGAAGCAAAAATGGGGGAAACAGAGTGGTACTTATGAGACGACTGCCGGGTTGTCACATCCTCCCCAACTTAAATAAACGTTCGTCCTCGAACGAGTCAAGAAACATACCCGAAGCCTCAAATAGGTGAGGATATCTGCTCCGCATCTCTCGCTCAGTCTCCCAGGTAGCCTCCTCCACGAGCCTACCTCTCCATTGCACCTTCACTGAAGCTATATCCTTTGACCTCAACTTCCGAACCTGATGACCGAAAATAGCTACTGGCTCCACATCATAGGTCAAATCATCATCCAATTGAACCGTGCTGAAATCTAGAACATGAGACGGATCCCCAATATACTTCCGGAGCATAGAAACATGAAATACCGGATGCACACTCGACAAGCTGGGTGGCAAGGTCATCTCATAAACCATCTCCCCAATCCTCCAAAGTACCTCAAAAGGCCCAATGAACCGAGGAGTCAATTTCCCTTTCTTCCCAAATTTCATAACATCCTTCATGGGTGAAACCTTCAACAGAATCTTCTCGCCAACCATGTAGTACACATCTCGAACCTTCCTATCAGCATAACTTTTTTGCCTCGACTGTGCTGTACGAAGCCTCTCCTGAATCACCTTCACCTTCTCCAAAGCATCCTGCACCAAATCAGTCCCCAATACCCTAGCCTCACCGGGCTCTAACCAACCAACTGGAGATCTACACCATCTCCCATACAAAGCCTCATATGGAGCCTTCTGAATACTTGACTGGTAGCTGTTATTATAAGCAAACTCTGCAAGCGGTAGAATCTCATCCCATGATCCTCCAAAGTCAATGACACAAGCACGCAACATGTCCTCCAATATCTGAATAGTATGCTCGGACTGCCCGTCCGTCTGAGGATGAAAAGCTGTGCTCAACTCTACTTGAGTACCTAGCTCTCTCTACACGGCCCTCCAAAACTGCGAAGTAAACTGAGTACCTCTATCTGAAATGATGGAAAATGGGACACCATACAAATGAACAATCTCTCGGATATAGATCCATGCCAATCGCTCTGAAGAATAGGTAGTACACACAGGAATGAAGTGCGCGGACTTGGTCAGCCGATCCACAATCACCCAAATAGCATCGAACTTCTTCAAAGTCTGTGGAAGTCCAACAACAAAGTCCATAGTGATCCTCTCCCACTTCCACTCAGGAATAACCATCTGCTGAAGCAAGCCACCCGGTCTCTGATACTCATATTTAACCTGCTAACAGTTGAGACACTGAGTTACAAATCCCACAATATCTTTCTTCATTCTTCTCCACCAATAGTGCTGCCTCAAATCCTGATACATCTTTGCGGCACCCGGATGAATGGAATAACGCGAGCTATGGGCTTCCTCCAGAATCAACTCCCGAAGCCCATCCATATTGGGCTCGCAAATCCGTCCCTGTATCCTCAACACCCCATCATCGCCGATGGTCACATCTCTGGCATAATCATGATGAACTCTATCCTTAAGGACTAGCAAATGTGGATGTAATGGCGCTCTCTGATGCAATCCTATAAGGAAGACCGAGATACCACACAAGCCAATACCCGACTGGGCTCCGAAATATCTAATCTCACAAACCAATTGTCCAAGGCCTGAACATCAACTGCAAGAGGTCTCTCCCCAACTGGAATATATGCCAAACTCCCCATACTCACTGCCTTTCAGGTCAAAGCATCGGCCACCATATTGGCCTTTCCCGGATGGTACAATATAGTGATATTATAATCCTTAAGCAACTCCAACCATCTCTGCTGCCTCAAATTAAGATCCTTTTGCTTGAATAAATGCTGAAGACTGCGATGATCAGTGAATACCTCACAAGAAATGCCATACAAGTAATGCCTCCAAATCTTCAATGCGTGAACTATGACAGCCAACTCCAACTCATGCACGAGGTAGTTCTTCTCATGAGGATTCAACTGACGAGAAGCATAAGCAATAACTCTACCCTCCTGCATCAACACACAACCAATCCCAACTCTCGAAGCATCACAATACACGGTATATGAACCTGAAGCTGATGGAAAAACTAACACTGGAGCTGTGGTCAAAGCTGTCTTGAGCTTTTGAAAGCTCTCCTCACACTTGTCCGACCATACAAATGGAGCACCCTTCTGAGTCAACTTGGTCAAGGGTGATGCGATAGATGAGAATCCCTGAACATATTGGTGATAATAGCCTGCCAAACCAAGAAAGCTGCGAATCTCTGTGGATGAGGATGATCTGGGACAACTCTGAACTGCCTCAATCTCCTTTGGATCAACCTAAATACCCTCACTAGACACCACGTGCCCCAAGAGAGCCACTGAACCAAGCCAAAACTCACACTTGGAGAATTTTGCATAAAGCTTCTCCTCCCTCAATCTCTGCAACACAACTCTCAAATACTTTGCGTGCTCCTCCTAACTACACAAGTACACCAGAATATCATTAATGAATACTATGACAAACGAATTGAGATAAGGTCAGAAAACGCTGTTCATCAAATGCATGAATACTGTTGGAGTATTGGTCAACCCAAAAGACATCACCAAGAACTCATAATGACCATAACGGGTCTTGAAAGACATCTTATGAATATCTGACTCCCTGATCTTCAACTGGTGATAACCCGAACGGAGATCAATCTTGGAGAACACCCTCACTCCCTGAAGCTGATCAAATAAATCATCAATGCGAGGCAAAGGATACTTATTCTTAATTGTTACCTTGTTCAATTGCCTATAATCAATGCACATTCTCATTGTGCCATCCTTCCTCTACACAAATAGGACCGGTGCACCCCAAGGTGACACACTAGGCCAAATAAACCCCTTATCTAGGAGTTCCTGAAGCTGATCCTTCAATTCCTTCAACTCCGCTGGTGCCATACGATACGATGGAATAGAAATGGGTTGACTGCCCGACACCAGGTCAATACCAAAATTAATATCCCTGTCCGGTGGCATGCCCGACAGGTCTGCAGGAAACACATCAGGAAAATCCCTCACAACTGGAACAGAATCAATACTGGGAGTCTCAGCTCCGACATCCCTCACAAATGCTAGATATGAAAGACAACCCTTCACAACCATATGCTGGGCCTTCAAGAAAGAGATCGCTCTACTAGGAACATAATCAATCACACCTCGCCACACGATCTGCGGTACACCCGGCATAGCCAATGTGACTATCTTAGCATGACAGTTCAGAATAGCACGACACAGAGATAACCAATCCATGCCCAAAATGACATCAAAATCCACCATACTCAATAATAACAGACCCACTCGGGTCTCTAAACCCCCAATAGTTACCATACATGACCGGTACACACGGTCTACAACAATAATATTGCCCACCGGGGTAGATACATGAACAAGTAAAGCAAGAAACTCACAGGGCATACCCAAATAACAAGCAAAGTATGATGACACATAAGAAAAAGGTAGAATCGTGATCAAATAATACAGAGGCATAACTGTGGCATACTAAAACAATACCTGTGATAATAACATTTGAAGCAATAACATCGGGTCTGCTTGGGAGTGCATAGAAACGGGCCTGACCGCCCCTGATCGATCTCCCCCTTTAGGGCGACCCGTGGCTGACTAACCCCACCCCTAGCTGGCTGAGCGGGTGGTGGTAAAGAAACTGGCACTGAAGCCGAAGACTGACCCCTCTACTAGGACGAACTAGCAACACGACGAGGACACTGCCTCCATATGTGGCCCATCTCTCCACACTCATAACAACTCCCAGGTGCTGGAGAAGGGGACTGAAGGGAACCCCTCGCACCTGAGTGAATAGCAAATGCACTCGGTATAGAAGAACCCTGAACCGATGGAGCACGAGATGCACTCTAAGCTTGAAGGGCGCTGAGTGATGACTGGCCCTGCTAAGATCCATGATAACCATGACCCGAAGATGCCCCACAATAACCTGGGCTAGCTGACTATGCAGGCCTGAATGAACGGCCTCTGCTGTGCTGAAACTGGCCCCTCGAAGGAGCACCACTATAACTGCCAGATCCTCGAGGCGTCTTGGTCTCCCTCTCCTCTCGCTCCTGACGGTGAACAGTCTCAATCTCACGGGTGATATCAACAACCTTCTAGAAGGTAGCACCAATCACCCTCTCTCTGGTCATAAGAATACGGAGATGATAAGTAAGACCATCAACAAATCTCCTGATCCTCTCTCGATCCGCCGGAACCATCCAGATGGCATGACGAGCCAACTCAGAAAACCTCAACTTATACTATGACACAGTCATATCCCCCTGTCGCAACCACTCAAACTGCCTATGCAGCTCCTCTCTGCGGGACTGCGACACATACTTCTCCAGGAAGAGAACGAAGAACTGCTGCCAGGAAAGGGGTGCTGCACCAACAGGCCTACGCCTCTCAATATCCTCCCACCAAGTAAAAACAACTCTTGAAAACTGATAGGTGGTAAAAGTGACCTCGCTGGTCTCCAGAATATCGGCAGTATGAAGCATCCTCTGATACTTATCCAAAAAACCCTAGGCATCCTCGCCCTCTGCGCCACTGAAGTTCGGAGGCTGCAATCTACCAAATCTCTCCAACCTCCGCTGCTCATCCTCCGGCATGACAGGAACTATATAGTCACGAGCAGCTACAACCGGCTGGGCTGGATGTGTCCCCGGCGTCTGAAGTCCCTGCACTACCTGCTCAGGTGTGCGGGCGGTGGGAGTCTGATTACCTCCCCCAGCCTGTGAAGTAACTATAACTGTAGTGGCTGAAACCTCCTGAGCTAGGCCAGTGCAAATTGATAAGATCTGTGCCAAGGCCTCCTGAAGACCCGGAATCACGATGGGCACAGCTGGTGCCTGAACTGGTGCTGCTAGAGAATCCATAGCTGGAGCCTGATCCTGAGCTAGGGTAGCTGGCCGATCAACAGGTGCCGCCCTCGCTACTCTGCCTCTACCACGACCACGACCGCGTCCTCGGCCTCTGGTGGCCACAGCTGGTGGCACTAGTGGTCGTCCACCCTGTCCGGTAGCGCGTGTCCTCACCATCTATGAGAGAATAGAATAACAGAAGTTTAGTACTCGGATCAACAAGTTTGCACGACAAGAATTTCAAGAATATGAAGTTTTTCCTAAAGGTTCTGCAGCGTCTCGAGGATAAATACAGACGTCTCCGTACCGATCCGCGAGACTCTACTATACCTGCTCATGACTCGTGAGACCTATGTAACCTAGGTTCTGATACCAACTTGTCACGACCCTAACCCTGAACCCGATCGTGATGGAGCCTCTCGTGAAGACAAGGCCAGCCAGTTTAACCCAGTTCATCTTTTAAAGTAGCTAATCAACACAAAAATAGTCTAAACATGATTAATAATACTGAATAGCGGAAATATCAATAACAATGCAGAAAATCCAACCTGACACAGCCCTAACCGGGGTGTCACAAGTCACGAGCATCTATGAACCGTAATACCAGTCTGCTAAAATCATAAACTACTAAAAATATTTGGAAATGAAGAGAAATGATAGAGGAGTAGAGACACGTGGCTGCAGACGTCAACAGTTACCTCGTAATCTCCGAAAGCTGCTTGGAACTGGAGGAATCAACACTCAGGAGTTGAACCAGCAACGCCTGAATCTGCACACAGGGTGCAGGGAGTAAAATGAGTACTCCAACTCAGTGACTAACAAATGTAAATAATGACTGAAAGTAAGAAAACACGTAAAGTGAAAGGCATTCTATAATGAAGCAGTAAATCACTTAAAATCAGTAAAACCAGTAAAAATCAAGGAAAATCCGCTTTCAACCAGTAAAACAGGTAAATTGACAAATAATTAAGATAAAGTAAACAAATAGAAGTTTGCCCCTCGGACACAATATCAACAAGTCCGCCCCTCGGGCAACATCTCAGAACAGTACCAGTCCCTTGGGCTCAATCTGAACAATACCAGCCCATCGGGCTCAATCTCGCATCACAATGAGTACCCGCGCTCACTGGGCATGTACAGACTTCGGGAGGGGCCCCTTACGGCCGAAGCGCAATAACAAGCCATCTTGTGGCATCAAATCTAGGCCCACAACCTCATATCAATCAAGCCACCTCGTGGCGTATATATGTATCTCATGCCCTCGGCCTCATATCAGTATCAGTGTATCCTCAAAACTAGGCCCTCGGCCTTACTCAGTCCAAAAATCATCACAAGCTCCTTAGGCAATAGTAAAACAGTCTTTCTCAGCCCAAAACATTGTTTAAAATATCATTTAAATCTCAAGACTGAGTAAAAACGATTGAGTAGTAAAACAGTGGAAAATAACATGACTGAGTTCAAGTAATAAGTCAAAACAGTGAGGAAATAGTAATAAAAGTCCCCGAGGATTTCAAGTAGTTGGCACGAAGCCCAAATATGGCAATCAGTCCAAATCATGATGATAGCAAATAAGTTTCAGTCAAATACGCGGTAAAATCATCAATCGGGACGGACCAATTCACAATCCCCAATAGTGCACGACCCCACGCCCGTCATCCAGCGTGTGTCTCACCTCAATATAGCACTACGATGTGCAATCAGGGGTTTCAAACCCTCAGAACATCATTTACAATCATTACTCACCTCGAACCAGCTAAATCTCTAGCTCGCGACACCTTTGCCCCTCAAATCAGCCTCCACACGCGTCGAATCTATCTAAAATCAGAACGAGAACGTCAAAATATGCTAAAGGAACAAAGCCCAAGCGAAAACAATCAATAAAGGGCACAAATCCCGAAATTAGCAAAACCCCGAGCCCCGGGCCCACTTCTCGAAACTCAAATTTTTTTACATCATTAGATTCCTTATCTCTCCATGAGTTCATCAAAAGTTCTCAAATACGACCCCAAATGGTTCTTCAAATCCTAATTCAAAAGTCCAATTTCTCAAGCCCTAGTTCTTCAATTTTAGGCTTAGTTTTCATAATTTTCTAGATGGAATTCACATAATAATCGAGTTTTTCTTCCAAGAATCTTACCTCCCAATGATTTCCCTTGAATCACTCTTCAATTTCCTTCAAATATCTCCAAAAACGAGCAGCTATGGGTGAAAATAGACCCACATTCACAAACAAGACAAGTTTAAAAACATTCTGCCCAGACCATATTTTCTTCCTCGCGATCGTGGAATGTCCCTCGCGATCGCGAAGAACAAACTCTTCAGCTTCCAAAATTACACTATGCGAACGCGACAAGGCCTACGTGAACGTGATGCTTCCTCCACTTTGACCTTTGCGAAAGCGCTCACTTCTACGCGAACGCGATGAATACCTAAGCTCGAACCCCTCTGACCCAATTCGCTCTACGCGATCGCGATACCCTTATCGCGAACGCGATGGCCTTCTTCCCAACCCTCCGCGAACGCGAAGCCCCTCTCGCAAACATGAAGGCTTAATTCTCCGCAACACTGAACCTGCAATTTCTGCTACCTTTCAACCTCCAAAATGATCCGAATGACCACCCGAAACTCACCCGAGGCCCCCGAAACACTCAACAAAGGCACCAACACATCCTAAAACCTCATTCAAACTTGTTCCAATCATCAAAACACCTCAAACAACATCAAATCACCCAAAACACATCGGATTCGAGCTTAAGTTTCTAAAATCTTCCGAAATACGCTTTTGATCTAAAACCCAACCAAACCATGTCCGAATGACCTGAAATTTTGGACACACATCTCTAATGACACAACAAAGCTACTGCAACTCTCGGAATTCCATTCCGACCTTTATATCAAAATCTCACCTATCAACCGGAAATCGCTAAAATATGAACATCGCCAATTCAATCCTAATTCTACTCCGGACCTCCAAAACCCATTCCGATCACACTCCTAAGTCATAAATCACCTCCCGAAGCTAACCGAACCATCGGAACTCACATCCGAGCCCTCTAACATATAAGTCAACATCTGGTTGACTTTTCCAACTTACACCTTCTTAAAAGAGACTAAGTGTCTCAAAACTTACCAAAATCATTCCGGACTCGATCCGACCAACCCGATACCACAAAACACGGATAACGAAGCATAAAGAAGCAAAAATAGGGGAAATGGAGCGGTAACTCATGAGATGACTGGCCGAGTCGTCACATCGACCTTTTTGGCATTTCAAGCCTAAATTAGCTACAGACCTCCAAAACACAATCCGAACATGTTCCTAAGCCCGAAATCACCCCACGGAGCTATTGGAACCATCAGAATTCCATTCCGAGGCCGTCTTCATACTGTTCTAACTATGGTAAACTTTCTAACAGTTAAGCTCTCATTTAGGGACTAAGTGTCCCAAAACTCTCCGAAACTCAAAATCGAACATCCCGGCAAATCAAAATAGCAGAAATGAATATGGGGAAAGCAGTTGACATGGGATCGGGGCATAAATTCTTAAGATGATTGGCCGGGTCATCACATCCTCTTACACTTAAACATTCGTTCGTCCTCGAACGAGCATAGAGACATACCTGAAGTAGTGAAAAGATGAGGGTAACGACTACATATATCTTGCTCGGTCTCGCAGGTCGCCTCCTCGACCAGTTGACCCTACCACTGAACCTTCACAGATGCAATGTTCTTTGACTTCAGCTTTCTAACCTACCTGTCCAATATTGCCACTGGCTCCTCAATATAGGATAGATCCTTGTCCATCTGGACTGAACTGAAATCTAACACGTGCGATGGATCACCGTGATTCCTCCAGAGCATCGAAACATAAAATACCGGATGAACTCCTGCCAAGCTGGGAGGTAAGGCAAGATCATAAGCAACCTCCCCAACATGCCTCAATATTTCAAATGGGCCAATAAACCTCAGACTCAACTTCCCTTTCTTCCCTAATCTCATAACGCCCTTCATAGGCAAAACCCGAAGCAGAATCCACTCTCCAACCGTATAGGAAACATCTCAAAACTTCTGGTCCGCGTAACTCTTCTGTGGGGACTGGGCTGTACGGAGTCTATCCTGAATCACCTTAACCTTTTCCAAAGCATCCTGAACTAAGTCTGTGCCCAACAATCTAGCCTCACCCGGCTCAAACCAACCCACTGGGGATCTACACCGCCTACCATATAAAGCCTCATATAGTGCCATCTGAATGTTGGACTGATAGCTGTTGTTGTAGGCAAACTTTGCCAATGGCAGGAACGGATCCCAAGACCCTCCAAACTCAATCACACACACACGGAGCATATCCTCAAGAATCTGAATAGTGCGCTCGGACTGCCTGTCCGTTTGAGGGTGAAATGCTGTACTCAACTCCACCCGAGTGCCCAACTCATGCTGAACGACTCTCCAAAATTTTGATGTGAACTGAGTACCTCTATTTGAAATGATGGAAACTGGAATACCGTGCAGATGAACAATCTTCCGGATATAGATCTCCGCCAACCACTCCGAAGAATAAGTAGTACACACAGGAATAAAGCGAGCGGACTTGGTCAGTTGATCCACAATCGCCCAAATAACATCGAACTTCTTCAAAGTCTGTGGGAGTCCAACTACAAAGTCCATGGTGATCCACTCCCACTTCCACTCTGGAATCTCTATCTGCTGAAGCAATCCACCCGGTCTCTGGTGCTCGTACTTCACCTGCTGATAGTTGAGGCACCAAGCTACAAACCCAACTATATCTTTCTTCATCCGCCTCCACCAATAGCGCTGTCTCAAATCCTGATACATCTTCGCGACACCCGAATGGATGGAATACCGCAAACTATGGGCCTCCTCTAGAATCAACTCTCGAAGCCCATTAACATTGGGTACACAAATCCGACCATGCATCCTCAATACCCCGTTCTCACAAATAGTCACATCTCTGGCATTACCGTGCTGAACCTTGTCCTTGAGGACAAGCAAATGAGGGTCATTATACTAACGCTCCCTGATACGATCAAATAAGGAAGACTGAGAAACCACGTAAGCTAAAACCCGACTGAGATCCGAAAGATCCAATCTCACAAACTGGCTAGCTAAGGCCTAAACATCCATCGTCATACGCCTCTCTGATGTTGGTAAATAAGCCAAACTCCCCAAACTCTCCACCCGATGACTCAAAGCATCGGCCACCACATTGGCCTTGCCCAGGAGATACAGAATAGTGATATCATATTCCTTCAGCAACTCTAACCACCTCCTCTGGTGCAAATTTAGATCCTTTTTGCTTGAATAGGTGCTGCAAGCTCTGATGGTCAGTATAAATCTCACAATGAACACCACACAAATAATGACACAAGATCTTCAGGGCGTGAACAATGGCAGCTAACTCAAGGTCGTGGACTAGATAATTCTTCTCATGTACATTCAATTGTCTGGACGCGTAGGCAACCGTCCTGCATCAACACCGCTCTGAGGCCAATCCTCGAGGTATCACAATAAACTGTAAGACCCCAAATCTGTAGGCAGTATCAAAATTGGGGCTGTAGTCAAAGCTGTCTTGAGCTTCTGAAAGCTTGCCTTACACTCCTCCGTCCACTAGAACGGAGCACCCTTCTAGGTCAACCTGGTCATAGGGTCTGCAATCGATGAAAACCCCTCCACAAAACAACGGTAGTAACCCGCCAAGCCAAGGAAACTACGGATCTCTGTAGCTGAGGATGGTCTAGGACAACTCTGCATGACCTCTGTTTTCTTTGGATCCACCTGAATACTCTCACTCGATACCACGTGGCCTAAGAATGCCTCGGAATCCAACCAAAACTCACATTTCGAGAACTTAGCATATAACTTCTTCTCTTTCAGAGTCTGAAGAACAGTCCTCAGGTGCTGCTCATGATCTTCCTGACTCCGGGAATACACCAGAATATCATCAATAAAGACAATAATGAATGAGTCAAGATACGGCCGGAACACACTGTGCATCAAATGCATAAAGGTTGCTGGGGCATTGGTCAGCCTAAACGACATAACAAGAAACTCGTGATGACCATACAGAGTCCTGAAAGCAGTCTTCGGGATATCTGGCTCCCGAATCTTCAACTGATGGCAACCTGAGCGCAAGTAAATCTTAGAAAACACCTGTGCGCCCTGAAGCTGGTCAAATAGATCATCAATACGAGCCAAAGTATAACAGTTCAACTAGCGATAATCAACGCACATACGCATAGAACCATCCTTTTTTTCACAAACCAGATAGGAGCACCCGAAGGTGATACACTGGGCTAAATAAAACCCTTATCAAGCAATTCCTATAACTGATCCTTCAACTCTTTCGACTCAGGAGGAGCCATACGATACAGAAGGATAGAAATGGGCTGAGTGCCCGCCAACAAATCAATGCCGAAATCAATATCTCTATCGGGTGGCATGCTTGGAAGATCCACTGGAAACACATCAGGAAAGTCCCGTACTACTGGAACTAAATCAACTGAGGGGGTATCAATACTGACATCTCTCACACAGGCTAAATACGCGTCACACCCCTTCTTAACCATACACCGAGCTTTAAGAAAAGAAATAACTCTACTGGGAGTGTGATCTAAAGTACCCCTCCACCCAACATGCGATACACCTAGCTTAGCCAACATCACGGGTTTGGCGTGACAATCAAGAATAACATAATGGGGCGACAACCAGTCCATGCCCAAGATAATATCAAAATCTACCATGCTAAGCAACAATAAATCGGCTCTAGTGTCAAAACCACTAAGAGCAACCAAACACGACCGATAAATGCGGTCCACAACAAGAGAATCTCCCATAGGAGTAGAAACAGAAATAGGGGAACTCAAGGAATCACGAGGTATACCCAAATGAGGAGCAAACACATAAGAGTAAGTGGAGCCTGGATCGAATAGAACCGATGCATCTCTGTGACAAACCAATATAATACCTGTGATGATAGAATTGGAGGCAACAACCTCAGTACAGGCATGAAGAGCATAGTATCGGGCCTGGCCTCCCCCTCTAGGGTGACCTCTACCTCCCCGACCTCCACTTACAACTGGCTAAGAAGGTGGGGTAGCAACTGGAGCTATAACCATAGCCTTAGAACTCTGCGGGGCATGCTGTGGTTGAGAAGTCTGTGGAGGTGCACCCCTCCCAAGTCTGAGGCAATCCCTCCCCATATGGCATGTGTCATCACACTCAAAATAAGCTCTGGGAGGACATGGTGGCTGTGACTGGCTCGGGCCAGGTCTGCTAGACTGACCTTTGAAAGCACCCCATGCAGGAGGCGCACTAGACACCGGAGGTTTATAATAAGTCTCCTGAGGCCTTGGAGGAGCTGGAATACCACTGGCTGCTAGAAGAGCTGAATAAATAGGGCGACTCATATAACCCCTACCATGATGACCTAAAGTTGGGGCACGGGCACCAGAATAATGACCCGACTCTCGAGACCTCTTGGCCTCCCTCTCCCTAGCATGCATACCCTCAATCCTCCTAGCAATGCTCACCACCTGCTGATAAGAAATATCCATCTCCAACTCACGAGCCATGCTAGACCTGATGTTGGGAATAAGGCCCTCAATAAACCAGCGAACCCTCTCGCGGACAGTAGAAACCAAGGCTGGTGCATGCCTAGCCAAACTAGTGTAACGGACAGCATGCTCTGAGATAGTCATAGCACCCTGGTGCAAATGCTCAAACTCTGTGTGCCACGTGTCCTTGAGGCTCTGAGGAACATGCTCTCTCAGGAACAAATCTAAAAACTAAGCCCAAGTAAGTAAAGCAGCCTCATTCCGGACTATCTAACTTATAGGTGTGCCCCCACTCATAGGCGGCTCTTCAAAGATGGAAAGTTGTGAAAGAAACCCCGCTTGATCCTAATATACCCATGGTACGGAGAATACGGTAACACTCATCTAGAAATCCTAGAGCATCATCTGATGCTAGACCGCTTAATATAGGAGGCTTGTACTTCTTGAACCTTTCAAGCCTCAACTGCTTATCCTCGAAAGTCGCTGCCCTGTCCTCGGGCTGATCTCGGACTGCAGGCTATACATTCATAATCTCAAGGACTTGCTCAACATGCACTCGCTGCTCAGGAGTGTGGGCGGTGGGAGTCTGTGCTCCTCCCCCGGCCTAAGACGTAGCTGCAGCAAGGGGAAGCAACCCTGCCTGAGCCAAAGTGGTGTACATGCTCATGAATTGTGCTAGAGTCTCCTGAAGAGCTAGAGTCGTAGTAGCAGTAGGCGTATCAGGTGCCTGGATTCCGATAGGAACTGCTGGTGGTACCTCGGTGGCAGCTCGCGCAGGTGCTCTAGCTGCACCACGTGCGCGTCCTCGGCCTCTACCCCGGCCCCGCCTCTGATGGCTGTAGTAGGGGGCGCGGGTGCCTGATCATCTCGGGTAGCACATGTCCTTACCATATGTGAGAGAATAGAAGACATAAGTTTAGAATTTTTATATCAAAATCTCGCACGGCAAGGAAATCAAATGAAGTGAAATTTTCCCAACAGTTATATAGCCTCTCGTAGATAAGTATAGATGTCTCTATACCGATCAACGAGACTCTAATAAACCGGCTTGTGATCTATGACTCCTATGAACCTAGAGCTCTGATACCAACTTTTCACGACCCCGGTTCGCCCTCTATGAACCATCGTGACGGCACCTAGTCCCTACAACTAGGTAAGCCTAATAATGCGGAAAAACAAACCAATTTGCAGAAGAAAATAGAGTAATAAGACAACGTTTAAAAGTGCCGCTCGGCATACACAATATTTAACTCTCAAAAAAAGAAACCAATACGTATTCCCAAAACCCGAAAACCTATGAATCACAAGCTAAGGATACTACATAGTGCTCTAACTCCAGAATAGTCTAAAACAAAGTAAATACAGAAGGACTGTAACTACAAGACAGAATGCAGAGAGACTCCTCGGTCTGCAGATGCGGAAGATATACCTCGAAGTCTCCGGAGGGTCGCCTCGCCTCAAGTGTGATAGGACTGAGTCAAAGTACCTGGATCTGCACATGAAAAATATGCGCAGAAAGGGCATGAGTACACCACAACAGTACTCAGTAAGTGCCAAGCCTAACCTCGGTTGGGTAGTGACGAGGAAGGTCAGGGCCCTACTGAGGTTAAATAAAATATAAAGTTCGATAGTGTAGAACAGAATAGTATAAATAAGTACAACCGTAAAAGTAATACAAGATATAAAGGGCAATAACAACTATTATAGAGGCAAGGTAAACATATACAAAAATACGGCTCAATACCAAAATAACAATTGTGGATCTCCCAGGATACCGTCCTGTAGTCCCAAATATACATATCTAATGGATCTCCTGAGATCCCATCCCATAGTCCAACTCATAGTGTACGGGGATCTACCGAAATCCCATTTCGTAGTCCCAAATATAAATACTCAGTACTGGGGGAATCTATAGGGTGCATTCCCATAGTTCCATATAACTGTGCAGGGGGATCTACCGGAATCCCACATACGTAGTCCCAAATATAAACAGACAAGTGGGGGGGGGGGGGAGCTACCAGAATCCCACATCCGTAGTCCCAATGTAAATACACAGCAACAACAATAGGAAAATATTCAGAGATGTCAAATTTCATATTAAGGCAAACAAGTAGTTCTAGCCTAGCATGCTGCACAGAGTTCAGGTAAGGCAGTTTGAGCAATTAAAGAAATTAAATCACTTAGACATGCTTTCCTAAGCTAACAACAGGCTTAATAGTGCAAGTAATAAAAATAGGAAAAGAAACATACTAGTAATTACTTAATGAAAAACTGGATTTCCAACAACTAGCACAAGTACGCACTCGTCACCTCATGCACAAGGCATCTCAATTACCAAATCCTAAGAGGGAAGTCCCCCACGCAAGGTTAGGCAAGCCACTTACCTCGAACCGACTCAAAATCAATTCGAAACCACACTCTTGCCACGAGTTCTCGACTCCAAATGGCCCAAATCTATTCAATTCAATTTTATAATGTAAATATCACTTCAAGTAATTGGTTCTACAACTAATTCTAAGCTAATACACAAAATTAGGTAAAATGACCAATACGCCCCCAGGTCCACATCTCAGAATCAAGTAAAATTTACATTTCTAGAATCCTCACACTCTCGCGAGTTCAGTCATACCAAAAGTAACAAAATCAGACCTCAATTGGTCCTTCAAATCATCACTCAAAGGCCTCTAATTAGCCAAGCCCTAACCCACAATTTACCACTGATTTTCCTTAATTTTTCATGCTTAAATTGATAAAAATTATTCCAATAATGAGATTAGGGTCCAAAGACCTTACCCCAATAAACTTCTCTGAAAATCCCTCTTGAAAAGTGCTCCCCAAGCTTCTTCCCGTTTGAAAAGAGGTGAAAAATAGCTAAATTTCGCGAAGACAAGTATTTATATGTTTCTGCCCAGTGATTTCCACATCTGCGGCCCTAGGACCGCTTCTGCGGACCAACAGTCGCATTTGCGACTTCTCATTAAATCCCCTTTTTCCGCTTCTGCAATAGATCCTCCGCACCTGTGGTCTCGCAGGTGCGATACCCTTCTCGCACCTGCGGCTCTTGGTGGACCTCCCCAGATTCTGATTTTGCGATTGATCTGCCACTTCTGCGGTTCCGCACCTGTGGTCCCACACTCGCAGGTGCGGTTATGACAGAAAACCAGTTGAAGCTGGAACTCCAAACTCCAAAATCCTTCTGTCAACCATCCGAAATCACCCTGAGGCCCCCGGGACCTCAACCAAAGGCACCAACAAGTCTAATACCAATGTCCAAACTTATACTAATCCTTAAAACACCTAAAACAACATCGAAACGACGAATCAACTACGGATTCAAGCCTAAAAATTCCAAAACTCTAAAGATATGCTTTCGATCAAAAAATCTATCAAACCTCGTCCGAATGACCTGAAATTTTGCAGGCACGTCACATTCCACACTACGGAGCTACTTCAACTTCCGAAATTTCATTCCGACCCTCGGATCAAAATCTCACTATCAGACCGAAAACTTCAAAATTCGACCTTTTGGCATTTCAAGCCTAAATTAGCTATGGACCTCTAAAACACAATCCGAACACGATCCTAAGCCCGAAATCACCCCACGGAGCTAACAGAACCATCAGAATTCCATTTCGAGGCCGTCTTCACACTGTTCTGACTACAATCAACTTTCCAACACTTAAGCTCTCATTTAGGGACTAAGTGTCCCAAAACTCTCCAAAACTCAAAACCGAACATCCCGACAAATCAAAATAGCAGAAATAAACACAGGGAAAGCAGTTGACAGGGGATCAGGGCATAAATTCTTAAGACGCCCTAAATTTTAATTTTAATTTGTGTTTTTTCTTCATGATTTGCCATAAATTAATTTTTTATCTTCTTATTAAGTCATCATCCCAACCCGTCATGGAGGCCACTTTATGTGCTTATGAGGACATCACAGATGCTTATATTCAGGAGCCCGACGAGACCATGGTAAGAAAATGTTTTTGACTTAACACGTACATTACTAATATAAATTTTCATATACTCAGCTTACTTATTGTTTTGTAGGTTGTTGATGGACTGACGACCCCTTCTACTGACCTTGCTAGCCTAACTAACGATCATGCTGCAATGCATCCTCATATAAAGAGGTGATGTAATGAGGATGATCCTGATAGTGTATCCGGACGGGAGGGGATGCGCCTCATGCCAGCAGCTGCATTGAAGCACAAGGGTTGTGGGACTCATTGATTTTTCTTTTTTTGTAGTTTATCTAAATAATAAATTATGTAAATAATAACAACAATTTTTTATGCTTACATAATATGCGCATTATGTTTTTATTACCCCATTTCTTCTTTATTTTAATAGTACAACACAAACACAAACATAGAAGCTTAACATAACTTAAATTCAGTACAACTAATGAAAACACATGACACGAGAAACATAAAGATACACTACTACGCTCAGCACGTACATGTCATTATTTAATCACGACCGCCTAGTATTTTATGCTCCAACCACTTAAATTTGTCTTCCAGCTTATTTTTTTCTTCTTCCACCTCTTTGACTTTCTCCTTCAACTCCGCAACTTCTCGTTTGGATTGTCGCTCTCTTTCCCACTACTTCAAACACAAACAATGAAGATGCTGCAACTTTTCTTTGTAGTATTCCTATTGACAGGGTTCATCAATCTATACCTCAAATTGCAAATAGGTTCGTTATGAACCCTATAAAACTTATTCATACATGCCCAGTAGCGGCGTCCAGCTTCACCATCATCCCAACAGTCTGCCATCATGCATTTTTTGCCGCACTCTCACTTTGGCACAAAAAGGGGTTCAGACATTTGTTAAAGCGTAAAGAAAAACCTTGCTTTTATGGAAATATTTGCTATAGGTTATTATTAAGCGCAAAAAATAACTAGAAGACGCCTGTTATTTATAGGCAAGACAACACACAAAACGTACTATTGTCCGCGCTATACATATTTACTTTTTCTGAAATGAGACAGCTTTTTCGTAGTAGGTCAGCTTTTCAGACCGACAAGGCAACACACAAAACGTAGTATTGTATCGCGCTATACATATTCATTTTTTTGAAACGAAATAGCTTTTTCGCAGTCGATCAACTTTTCAGATCGACAAGACGACACACAAAACGTAGTATTGTACCGCGCTATACATATTTACTTTTTCTGAAACGAAATAGCTTTTTCGCAGTCGATCAGCTTTTTAGACCGACAAGACAACACACAATACGTAGTATTGTACCGCGCTATACATATTGATGTTTTCTGAAACGAAACAGCTTTTTCGCAGTCGGTCAGCTTTTCAGACCGACAAGACAACACACAAAATGTAGTATTGTACCGCACGATACATATTGATTTTTATCGAAACAGCTTTGTTTGATTTATCCTTTTATTATCTTTTATTTTCATCTATGTTGCTTTAGTTATGGTTGTTGTGCTTTTATCTCTTCGAATATTATGTTATGAAATTTCAATCTTCATATTGGTCTTCTTTACTAACACCAATAAGTTTAATGTTGGAACTGTGACGACCCAAAGGGTCATCACCGTAATTCTTCCTTGTTCCGTGCTTCCGAGGCCTTGAAAACCTCGCTTTTAGTTGCCTCGATATTGCGTGCGCAGTCCGGGCGCGAAGCCGGAAAGCTTTTATGTTGAAATATGGTAATTTTGCGAGAAATTTGATGAATTTTGATATTTAATACGCATAATATTGACTTCGGTCAACATTTTGGGTATACGGACCCGAACCTGTGATTCGATGGTCTCGAAGGGTCCGTAGAAAAATATGGGACTTGAGCGTGTGCCCGGAATTAAATTCTGAGGTCCCAAGCCCGAGAAATGAATTTTTGTGTGGAATTGTTTTCTAAAATTAATTAAGGAAAATGAAGAAGAAAATTGATCAGAAAACTGTGGTATCGGGCTCGTATTTTGGTTCCGACGCCCGGTACGAGTCTTAAATATGTTTTAAGCACTATCTATAAAGTTTGGCTAAAAACGGACGTCATATGACGTGTTTCGGACTTAAAATAGGGAATTTGAGTTTTTATGAAAGTTGAAAGAAAATCATGTGTTTGAGGCTTGATCCTATGTATATGATGTTATTTTGGCGATTTGATCGCACGAGTAAGTCCGTAAGATGTTTTTAAGGTTGTGTGCATGTTTGGTTTGGAGCCCCGAGGGCTCGGGTGAGTTTTGAATAGGGCCCAGGAGGTCTTAGACTTAAGAAAATGCAGGTTCAGGTGTTGCAGACACCAGCGCGGCCGCGGTCATTTCCGCGCGGTCCGCGCTGGATCCGCGCGGCCGCAATGCCTTTCTGTGCGGTCCGCATGGCTGAGTCTGAGGGCTAGGGTTAAGGAAAATGAAGAAAAAAATTGATCAGAAAACTGTGGTATCGGGCTCGTATTTTGGTTCCGACGCCCGGTACAAGTCTTAAATATGTTTTAAGCACTATCTGTAAAGTTTGGCTAAAAATGGACGTCATATGACTTGTTTCAGACTTAAAATGGGGAATTTGAGTTTTTATGAAAGTTGAAAGAAAATCATGTGTTTGAGGCTTGATCCTATGTATATGATGTTATTTTGGCGATTTGATCGCACGAGTAAATTCGTAAGATGTTTATAAGGTTGTGTGCATGTTTGGTTTGGAGCCCCGAGGACTCGAGTGAGTTTTGAATGGGGCCCGGGAGGTCTTGGACTTAAGAAAATGCAGGTTCAGGTATTGCAGACACCAGCGCGGCCGCGGTCATTTCCGCGCGGTCCGCGCTAGAGCCGCGCGGCCGCGATACCGTTCTGTGCGGTCCTCGTGGCTGAGTCTGAGGGCTAGGGTTTCAGGTCAACCAGCGCGGCCGCGCACCAAAACAGTGCGGTCCGCGCTGGAATTTTTGTGCGGTCCGCGCCAGGTCCTTAGAAAGGTATACAAGTTCGGAAAATCTCAGTCATTTTTCACTTTTCAAAAACCCAAAACCTAAGAGGCGATTTCCCAAACAACTTTTTTTCCAAAACGATTGGTAAGTGATTTCTAACTTAATTTCTTTATTCCTTAACATCTTTTAACATAATTTTAACTTCAAATCAAAGATTTTCATGGGGAAAATTGGGTGTTTTGGGTAGAACCTAGGTTTTCTACAAATTGAGGAGTTGGACCTCAATTTGAGGTCCGATTTCAAAACAAATCATATATTTGGACTCATGGGAGAATGGGTAACCGGGTTTTGGTCCGAACCTCGAGTTTTGACCACGTGGGTCCGGGGGTGTTTTTGACCATTTTGGGAAAAACCTTGTAAAATTTATTTTCATACATGGGGAGTGATTCATTTAGTAATTATTAATGTGATTAAGTAACTTATGACTAGATTCGAGCGGATTGGTGGTGGAATCAAGAGCTAAAGCTATACTAGAAGCGTGAGTTGAGTTTGGAGCATTCGAGGTAAGTGCTTGTTCTAACTTTGGCTTGAGGGATTAGGATTTGGATGTTATTTGCTATGTGTTAACTGTGGAGTACGGTGTATAGGCATGGTGACGGTTATCTATGCACCGGAGTCTAGCATGACCGTGAGTCGTAGTTGCTTTTAAATTCGAAAGATGTGAAACAGTTGAGCTAATTACTTGCTAATATAATTATGAAGTGATAGTTGAGAAGCAGATGAGTTAAAGAAGGAAGTGTGGTATTTTTCCCTTGTCGGGACTTATTGTTGATTTGTTCTCCCTTGCCGGGATGTTTAATCTTGTTGTATATTCCCTTCCCCGATTGGTTGTGACTGATGATTGGGTGAGGAAGAGCGATTATGCACGAAGGGTCTTTCCGTGCCATGTTTTGATAATTATGCACGAAGGGTCTTTCTGTGCCATGTCTCTAATTATTTGAGCACGAAGGGTCATTCCGTGCCTTGATGTGAGAGTTATGTGAGGAAAAGCATGAAGGGTGATGTCGTGCACTATATTTGACAGTTTTGGTGAGAATTGAGAGTAAAAGCACGAAGGTTGGTGCCGTGCAGTTGTTGATTCACTTGCTCTCTTTCATAGATGTTAATTATTCAGTTTCCATCTCTCTGTTCGTTGGTCTTATATCTAAATTGTTACACCCCACAGCATGTCCCCTCCCTATTATCTGTTTAAATTCTGTATATCTTTCCATTGTTGCACATATATCTGTACAGGTTAATTGAGGTAGGTCTGGTCTAGCCTCGTCACTACCTCGTCGGGGTTAGGCCAGGCACTTACCAACACATGGGGTTGGTTGTGCTGATGCTACACTTCTGTGCCCTTTTTGTGCACAGATTCGGGAGTAGCTTACAGACCGCAATAGCAGTAGATTGGGAGCGTGCCTTCAGTCCAGAGACTCCTAGGTAGTTCGCTGGCGTGCGTGGGCCCTGAGTCTCATCTATTTCATTTCTGTTTGTTTTCATTGTATCGAAGCAGACTCCTTATGTATTTTCTTTCAAACTCTTATTTGTAGTATCTTATAGTAGTCCGTGAGTATTGTGACACTAAATCTTGGGTAGAGGATGATGTTAATTTTTCCGCATTTTCGTTCATTTAATATTAAATTAAGGCTTCTGCTTGAATTTATTGTTATTATTATTATCTTGTTGAAAATTAGTTGAAAAGGTATGTTAAGGTTGGCTTGCCTAGCTCCGACAGTAGGCGCCATCACGACTCCCGATGGTGGGGAATTTGGGTCGTGACAGAAACTATCATATCATCATCCCAATAGGTCATGTTAAAAAATAATATGTAACAAGACTGTGGAATACAATTTTATTTGATAGATATTACAACATAAACAAGTACAGACACTTATTACAAAATACATTATAAAAATAAAACACTATGTGTATCCTTGATAGTTGGGTACATTAGACGAACTTGCACCAGGAGCTGGATTACCACCGCCACCCTAACCAAGTGAAGGACATTTACGATGGTCGTGTCCTGTTTGCGAGCGTATGCCACATTTACGTGCATAAACAGTATCACCAACATCCATTTGGTTCTATATACACGTTCTCTTTTGCACTTGAAGTTTGCGCAAATTGTCCTTGTTACACACCATTTTAAATTATTCCGGCGACCAATAATGCTCAGCACCCACTGGCTGCAACTGCCCACTATAGGTGTTTAAATATTCAACAATACTGTATTTCCTATCAATGTAGTTGGTTGCCCTTAAAGCAACTTGTTGAAAGCACTTCATGGCATGTACGTACGACATGTGGTAGATGGTCCATTTCCCACATGAACACAACCTACTGGCTTCATTCACGGTTTATAGATTATTCCCCCGGTGTCCGCGGATAGTGGTGCAAACTTCAAAAACACCTCGGTCGTGATCATACTGTAAAAATGAATGCCAATGTGCTCGCCTCTCATATTTCTCAAATCTTCTCATCGGTATTGGCATAAATTGAACACCTCTGTCCATCAATTCCGATGCAGCTCTATGCCTTTCAACAAACCTCTCTGCAATCTGTTTGAATGTAATCCGGACCATGGTAGTGACAGGCAATCCACATGTAGACTTCAATAAGCCGTTGAATGACTCCAACACATTTGTAGTCAGGGCTCCCCATCGTCTGCCACCATCAGCATGCAATGTCCACTTGTGAAGCTCATGTCCCATCAGCCAATTATAGGCTCTTTCGTTTAACTACCGGATCGCTTCCATGCGCCTCGTGAATTTGCACTGCCGGTGCTCAGTTGCAGCCATCCACATTAAATTATGCAAGTTCTTGTTGGGATATTTCTTCTGAAAATTGGACTTCAAATGCCTCACATAGTAATGGTGGTATGCATAGGGTTCCTGTCATTCAGGCAAATGCCGTACAGAACTCAAAATACCACCATGCTTGTCGCGCCCCATTTTCTTACCTCTGCGGGGAGGAAGTCCGGGTTTTGACGTTCATGGGGTGTAATGTCTCATTTCCTTTTGAGAATTGGGTATTTGAAGAGTCACCACCTAACGATTTTTTTAGGTGCGTTAGGGCACCTAGAGCGATTAACTCTTGGGTTGATTTGCATTACCAGAGATTAGAATAAGGGCTCGAAATAACCTCGAGGGGAAGGTGTTAGGAACCCCTCTTGAACAAGTCAAGTAGTGAAATAAAGGTTTGAACAAATTATACAAAACAAAGTTTCAAATAAGGAGAGGATCTGGGGTAAGGAGGGGTCCTAGGCTGTTTATCCTATAGGATCACCCCACGCAATGTCCGGTAAACACTCCTCAATGAGGGGCTACACGTGACATTAATGCGTAGTCATCATATCCCATGTCTACCCTTTCCATCCCCTTATTGGTCATGCAAAGCGAGTGTTTGGTCACTAATTCCTATTGCATGCTGCTACCCGTCCCTTATTAATATTCCCGGAGGGAGTTAGGACCTCTACCTATAGGTGGTTCTAGATGTACTTCCTAAGGTTTTAAAGGCAAAAACTAAGGCGACAGTCAAAAAGCATCTAGGACTTTCACATAATGGGAGCAAGTAAAGGCTCATAGTTCCTCCTTAAAACAAACATACATGCAGCACGACTCAGACACAAATAATGTCTTTATTAATCAAAGTCCTAAGGCAAGATTTCTAAGTGATTATGCAAAAATAGTCCACTTTCAGATCCAGAAGTTATAACCTAGTAGTTGCCTAGGGCCACTTCTTTAAAAGCTTATGAAAAATGGAAACGTTGAATGATAGAAACAGCTTCAGAGAAATGTAGGCTTTGAAAATGCCCTAAAGCTTGCCTATATCCAGTACTGTGTCTATGCTAATGCAGAAACAAACAAGTTTTCGAAATAGACCCTTTTAATACTTATAGGCAGAATATCTAATGAGATTAAAGCCATTTTGAAGGAACTATTTTCAGGAATGTTGACACTTATTAAGACTGGTTTTAAGAAGCAAACTAGGTGAAATGAAATTGATCTTTTGGGCTAATTAGAATTACCAGACAGAATTGCGAGTATAGATCCCTATAGACAGGATATCTAGGCATATTACTATTTTTAGCCAATTTGTAGCAACATATGAAAGACTTATTAAAGCTGAACCGGAATTAGGTCCTATAGGCATGGTATCTATACTCGAATTGATTTAAAACATGATGGCTTGGAACCTAGAAACATGGTTTCTAACATGACAAATGTAGAATTTATGAACATGGTTTCTATCTGATGCAAACAATGTTAAAAGTGAAGTCCTTATAGGCATGATCTTTACTGGATATAGAGGAAACTAGAGGTGGAATCCTATAGGCATGATTCTCTATTATGATGCAAATGAAATTAGAAGTAGAACCCTATAGGCATGATTTTACTATGCAAAAGCAACCTGATTCAACAAGAATAAAACCCTATGGACACGTTTTCTAGTAAGTGAGACAGGCATATTTGAAATTAAATCCTAAGAGTAGGATTTCTACCCATGTTACCCCACAAAGTATACATCTACCCACCCTTTTACTAAATACCCCAAATATCTATTTACAAATTATTATAGGCCAATAAATGAATTACATAAGTGAAATGGAAAATCAAGAAGCTATTCTATAGAGAGCCTGCAATTAGGCCCAAGTTTCCCAAAGTCTCCAATGGTCTTTCAAACCTCATTTCCGTAGATAAATTAGAGTCTAGGTGCATCAAAGTTCCCTAAGGGTCTCAAGGACCTCGGACAATGCTTACACCTAGACTTAGTAGCCAAGCATTGGACCAATGTAGTGGAAAGGCCAGCCTCAGTATGCCAGAGTTTAGAGGGCTCTCAAGAGGATCCCAAGGCAGTACACATACTAGAGGGGGCAGAACTTATTAATTAAGAGTGAAGTGAAAGTGCAGGACACAAGTTGAAAGAGGTTTATTAAAAACTGAACTTAAAAGTCTGTTTTGAAAGCAATTAGTAGGGTAATAAAGATTGTTTGAAAGGGTTGGAGTGGTAAGCAAAATCAAGAACTCAGGTTAGGATCACACACATAACCTAAATGAGCTCAACAATCACATAGGGTCAAAGGGCTTGGGGTACACAGGCATTTGACTGCAACATATAACCCTGGCAAGGGTATTTGGATTGGTTTGGACATGCTCAACAATAATTGAAACTGACATAATCACAAACTAATTAGGGAGAATATAAACACATAGGGGGATAGGGATTTGGGACTCATAAGTATGGTAAGCACACAGTAGATTAAAAACAATTATCTAGGCATGCTTGAATCACACAAGGGAACATATGAATTTAAAGGGGGGGGGGGGAGTCATACTAGCATACGTAACTACAGACTTCACAACAGAACCACAAGTAAAAGTAGGCTAGAAATAAAAGAAACAAAAGCAAGAAGAGAAACATGTTATTATTGAGGGCTTTTAAATTAAACTAGGACATACCAGTGAAGATAGAAGTAAGCAGAATGAAAGAACTAAAGAGCACAAATGATTAGCCTTGGCTTACAACCAGCTAATAGTAGCAAAATAGCACAAGAGAGATGGAGAGCAGAGATTTTCTAGTAAGAGAGGCAGTTTTGAAAACCAAGTGTTCGTGTCTTGTTTGTGAAAGACTTAGAGAATTTATATTTGAAATTAGGTAGTAGAATAAGGTAAAAATCATAGTAGTACACTAATTTAAGAACTCAGAATCAATCAATTAGAGAATCAAGGAAGTACTTCTTTAAGTTAAGGGAATCAAGGTCAAATGGGAAGATTTGGTACCATATAAGGAAGGAAGAGGAATCAGTGCATAATTAAATAAGGAAGGAGCCAGGGTTCAGTAGGCATAAAGTAGTCAATTAAGACCAAATTCAGAAAGACCTAATTAAGGAAAGACTAAGTAAAACAAAGTACCATAGTAAATAAGGTAATAAAATTAGTTAATTCAAACAGACGAGTAGGATTCTAGGGTTTTGAAGGAAAATCTTTCAATTACCAACAGTTAAGGAAAATCAGAATCAATCTTGGGGAGTCATGATTCTGCATACTTCAACGTATAAATAAAGATGAATGAACAGAAGTAGCAAACAAACAAAGTCAATTATATAGGCAGAAAGAAACAAGAGATGAGCAAACACAATCATATAGAGGTGATATAAGTAGGCTAAAGATTCAGCAGAACATATTCGAAGCATGGTGACCATGAGAGATTAACAAGAACCAGGTAAACAGGCTAACACAAAAACGAAGTGAAGAGAATCATGCTAACACACATAGAAACAAAGTAGAGAAAACCATGCTAACAGATAGAAACAAGGTAGAGAAAACCATGCTAACACACAGAAACAAGGTAGAGAAAACCATGCTAACACACAGAAACAAGTAAAGAAAATCATGCTAACACACAGAAACAAGGTAGAGAAAACCATGCTAACACACAGAAACAAGTAAAGGAAATCATGCTAACACACAGAAACAAGTAAATAAAAATCTTTAAAATTAGGGCTTTTAACAGAGTTGAGTTAAAAAATAGTAGGAAATAGGTATAGAAAGAACTTCGAGAAACCCTAGTTTTCCAAAGAAAGTAAAAACAGTTTAGAGTAGAAGATCTTTCAGAAGAAAGCTTGTGAATAAGAAAATCATAGGAGGAAACAGGCTTAAAGCATAAAAATAACATAGATCTGAGAGATCCAGAAGAGAGTTAGGGGTTTCAGAAGGAAACCTAAGTAGAAATCGAAAGAACCTGTTGTAACTTCACAAATCGTAACACACATGGTGAGATTTTGCCCAAAATCACACCAGAGAAGCCTCAAACAACAGAATCAGAAACCCTAGATCCAAATCGACATGGTCCAGGACCCTTGAGGGCCTTAGAGATAATGAGCAAGGCGGCAGAGTGACCATTGGAGTCTTGGGGTTTGAGAGATAGTCGCCGGAGATGACCAGAGAAGGAGGTGAGTGGAGGAGTCTAGGGTTAGGTTTGAGAGAAGAGTGGAGATGAGAGAGCATCTGAAGGCAGCGGATTGGAGAAATGATTAGGGTTAGGGGGGTTGGTTAGAATTAAAAAAGGAAGGGAATTATTTGGACTCTTATCTGGGAGATCAACGGTTAGGATTCAAATGGGTAGGTGGGTTTCGGGTTTGGGTAAGGGTTAATAGGGGTATGGGTCGGGTTATTGATTGTAAAATTGGGCTGGGAATTGGGGTTCGATTTGGCTATAATTGAAAGCCAAAATTGGCTATTATTTAAATAGCCAGTTTCCACTATTTTAATTTTAATAAATCATAAGTAATTTTCGGAAAATAATTTAAGGTGACAAAATGTTTTAAAATACATAATTGACATTTTAAAATATGAGGACCAATTTTATGCTTATAAATATAATTATACCTTAAAATGGGCTAACATTGCAATTATATGCAATTTAGCTTAAAAAAATACTAAATATGATTGTAAAAATACATAAAAATCACATTAGCCATATTTTGGCATAAATATAGAAATCAAATAAATGAATTATCAAAACAATAATTTTGAAAATAATTATTGGGGATTTTATGAATAAAAGGAGAGAAAATAAATCAATTTAAACCCTTAAAATTTTGGAAACAATTATAAAAACCTTGTGCATGCTTATATATATATATATATATATATATATATATATATATATATATATATATATATATATACACTATTTTGAAGGTATTTATGCATATTTAAAATATATAGGGAAAAATTGGGTATCAATAATGCCGATCAGATTTTAGACAAATACCTGAACGCTGTTTGACAACGTGCTGCTTCAAGTGGTTCCAAAAAGAGTCCATGTCTCTTCGCTTTCATCTACTGCAACTGCGACCAAAAACTTAATATCATACTTTCCATAGACATGAGTACCGTCTATGGAAATTACCGTACGACAATGCACAAAACCATCAATTGCTAGTTTAAATGACCAGAACACATAGTTGAAAATATATTCCGGTATTCCCGGACGCTGCTCATGACTCCATTCAACAACAATCCCAGGGTTAAAGTGTTTCAGTGCAGCCATGTACCTGGGTAGAGATGAAAATGACTTATCCCAGTCACGATAAATAATTTCAAATACACGTTTGCGCCCGAGATATGCCTTTCTTTTGGTTATAGTACACCCATATTCCCGGTGGACGGATGTAATACACTCCTTGATCTTGTACCTAATGGACACTTCCAAGAAAGGAATCAAGATAAGAGAAATCAGGTCTACATCCAAGTTGAAGTGATTCTGATTAAATGTCCATTTTACATATGTGGGTGCCAATATATTTATCCACAACCCTATTTCCTTCTTGATTGCACGCAACATCCAGTTACAACCTATTAACTATCTACGACATACAACCTTGTATACCTCCAGAGTTGACTCCCTTACCGTCATCTCACGACACTCTCTGACGCTGTACATTTTTATAGCCCTGGTTAAGCGAGCTTTATCGGGAAAATACATGCTCTTTGCCAGCACCGTTGGTCTAGACTCATCCCACATTGCTGACCGAAATTCATCAACATCCCTTGTGAGGGCATCCACATCCGGCATACTTGGCAAATTATCAAGGTAGGGAATATTCCGCTCATGAAATGGCACGTGGGACTCGCACACTCTTGATCGAATGGGAGGTGGATGAGCATGCTCCCTCATCAGCTCAGGTTCGAAATTCACTTCCTCCTCCTTATCACCCTCATCAGGGAAGGGTGTGTCATCTCCAGACTCATCGGCATTGTTGTCATAATCACTATTATCTTCCTGACTCTGTGCATCTGCCAGATCACGAGTAAATACGTCATCTACAGGAAACTGAGTAAGGTCAGGACCATCAAGTTGCTCGTTTTCACTGCACAAAAAGAACAAAATGATAAGCTACTCAAAATGAAAAATACTTTACATATAGCTATATCACTTCACTTACAAGTCGTATTGTGTTGACACTCCATGATGGGCATTTTCCTATTGGTGATGACTCCCGGATGGACCACCATGATCCAATACGCCAAAACTACGCATATTCCAACTGGGCGTGGGGTCATAACTTGTAAAATTCATATCCCGACGGTACCTCCTGTGAAAAATATGAGTGTTAATACAAATTCAATTCAACAAAAAATAAACATCGTAACAGAAAGGTAAATTGAAGTTTACCAGTCGTCTTGTGTATTGTGTAAACTAGGAGAGAAATTATTTCCTTGCTCCTCGTTGGCCCGCGGAGATAAGTTAAGATCCGGCCAAACTCTTTCAGCTGGAAATTGTTGGGCTAAAATTGCTCCAGAATAACCACTTGACATACATAAACAATGATTTTATTGCCAATAAGATCCTGCTTTGCGCAATCTCATTATTGCCAATGTCTTCAGCCTTGACATACATTTCCAATAATTTTATTACAATGAATTTCCTGTATTCATCCGGAATCCTCAAAAAGTCTCTAAGAGTTTCATCATCTTCGATGTTAAACTCAGAATAATAAGCAAACCCCTGTGGAGTCACACAATACGGAAATCTACCGGTTACTTTAAGGTTCACCGAACGTTTCCTCACACTCATTTTTTACGTAACAACGATACTAATTTATCGTACTCCATTGTAAGCAGCAATTTAACATGACACTGTGGAGATGAACTATACCTCACAGAGTTATCTCCATTACAACCTCACCCCCTCCCCCCTAATATAATGAAACCCTTATTTTTGGCTCTTCAGGCATTATAAACAATGCTTGATAACAATAAGAAAAGTTTGAACAAAAGTTAGAATATTTTTAGAATGGATTTTCATAAAATCCTAACGCCTTTAAATAAGGCAATGGCTAGCTCGAGGGGCTGAATTTTTTGATACATAGCGCAGTATTACACCGCGCTATACCCATTTGAATTATTGTTATGTCAGTTAACCGCATGAGACTTATTGATGGGCTCACAAACAAGTATAGCTCGGTATTATACCGCGTTATATATATTTGAATTACAGATATGTCAGTTAAATGCAGGAGACTAATTGGTGAGCTCACAAATAGGTGTAGCGCGTTATAATACTGCGCTATACTTTAATGACAAAAACACCATTAAACTATATAGAGGTATAATACCGCGTTATATATAGAAAAGTATCTTTTTTATGCAGTAGAAATGTATTTTAAGTCCAAAATATTGGCATTTAGGTTTCAGACTCTATTTATGTGTATGCTTATGAGTTTATGTACCCATAGGGGTATATGACAAAAAGATGCTGTTAAAGGATGATATCTGATTATGTAAGCTATCCTCTTGGTGTGTGTGTATATATAAAATGGATTTTACTCTTCCTCTACGCATGGTAACAATGAGATGTATGATTTCTTTCTATTGAACTTCCTATTTCTATTCGTCCCCTCAAATTTTATCTATGTATGTCCTTGTGACGACCCGATAGGTTGATTTGAGTTCTAGCCTTAATATTCATGATCCAAGATCTCCTGTAGCTTCATTTTTATGTTTCTTGGTTTGTGTGCATGGTCCGTGTCACTTTTTGAAAAGCTTTTATGTGACATTTTGAAGAAAATGAAAATTTTGACTAAAAAATGAGGCTAGAGTTGACCATGGTCAATATTTTGGGTAAACGACCACGAATCAGTATTTTTACAATTCTGATAGGTCCATATTATGATTTTAGAGTTGGGCATATGTCCATAATTGAATTCGGAGGTCCCTAGGTTGATTTGACTTATTTTGTCGAAAGTTAGCAATTTGAATTTAAAAATTCCGTAGGTTTGACCGTAGGTTGACTTTATAGTTATCAGATTCAGATTTTGATTTGGGACTTGAAATAGGTCCATTTTGTTATTTGAAACTTTTTTGCAAAATTTGGTGCAATTCGGAGTTTGTTTGATAGGATTCAGATGTTTGGTTGTGATTGTAGAGATTTTTGAGTTTTCTGAATTTCATGCATTTGAAGTCCCATTCGTGGTTTTGGATGTTATTTTAGTATTTTGATCGCGCGAGCGAGTTCGTATGATATTTTTAGACTTGTGTGGACGTTTTGTTTGGAGCCCCAAGGGCTCGAGTGAGTTCCAAACGTATTTTAAATTTGATTGAGCTGGTTATAGGTTGCTAGTGTGCTGGTGTTGCAGTTGTCGCAATTGCGAGCACCAGCATCGCAAATTGCAAAGAGGACAGGGAAGGTCCAAATGTCGCGACTCCCTCTTAAAACTTGTCACAATTGCAACATCTGTGTGGGCTGTCAGAGTTCACTTTTGCAATCACTATTCTGCAGTTGCGAGTGTTCTCAAATGTGAACCTAAGGTCGCATCGACGTCTCATCTGAACAAAAGGGTTGGAAGACAGGATTTTAGTCTCATTTTCATATCTTTGAACCCTAGACTCGGTAGGAGGCAATTTGGAGATGAGATTTTCGCATACAGTCCTTGGGTAAGTAATTTTGATCTATTTTCAATTATAGTACATGATTATACATGAGATTTAACATCAAATTCATGAAAATCTAAGAGAAATTTTCGGAATTTTTGTCTATGCTTTGATGTGACGAACCGACCGATTGTCTTAAGAATTAATGCCCCGATCCCCTATTAACTGATTTTCCCGAGTTTATTTATGCTATTTTGATTTGCCGGGATGTTTAGTTTTGAGTTTCAGAGAGTTATGGGACACTTAGCCCTTAAATAAGAGCTTAAGTGTTAAAAAGTTGACCGTAGTCGGAACAATGTGAAGATGGCCTCAGAATGGAAATCCGATGGTTCCGTTAGCTCCGTTGATTTCGGGCTTAGGGGCGTGTTCGGATTGAGGTTTGAGGGTACGTAGCAATTTTAAGCTTGAAATGCCGAAAGTTGAATTTTTGAAGTTTCCGGTCCGATAGTGATATTTTAAGCTCCGAGATTTGCAGTAGATCCGTAGTGTCATTTGGGATGTGTGTGCAAAATTTCAGGTCATTCGGACGTGGTTTGGTTGGGTTTTTGATCAAAAGCAGAATTCAGAAGATTTTAGAAACTTAGGCTTGAATCCGATGTGTTTTGGTTGTTTTGAGGTTGTTTGAAGTGTTTTGAAGATTGGTACAAGTTTGAATAAGGTTTTAAGATATATTGATGCCTTTGGTTGAGGTCCCGGGGACCTCGGGATGAATTCGGATGGTTGACGGAAAAGTGGGACCGCAGATGCGATCCCAGGGCTGCAGATGCCAAAATGCCTGGGCAGAACATATAAATAGTTTCCTTCGCGAATTTGAGCTATTCTTTCACCATTTTCATCCGAGTTTGAAGCTTTTGAGAGAGGTTTTTGAGGAAAATAAAGGGGAATCACTTGGAGATAACATCCTTGACTTCATAACTCATTTTTATGTAATTAAAGACCTAATTAGTGGTGAAACATTTGGGGAAAATGGGTAATTAGGGCTTGAGTTTAAGAGACTTTTAAATGAGGATTTGAGGGGCCATTTGGACTCCGATTTCAATGTTCTTGTTATGTATAGACTCGTGAGAGTACGAGGTATCTGAAAATGTAAATTTCACCCGATTCCGAGATATGGGCCCGAGGGCCGTTTTGGTCATTTTACATAATTTCGTGTATTAGCTTAGACTTTAATTGTAGAATCAGTTACTTGAAGTGTTATTTACATTATGCAATTGAATTGAATAGATTTGAGCCATTCGGAGTCGAGTACTCGTGGCAAAGACGTGGTGTCAGGTTGATTTTGAGCTGGTTCGATTTATGTGTCTTGTCTAACCTTGTGTGGGGGACCTTCCCTTTAGGATATGATATATTTGATAATTGAAACGCCTTGTACGTGAGGCAACGAGCGCGTACTTGAGCTAATTGTTGAAAATCCGGTTTTTCCTTAAGTATTTCAATTGAGTTCTTTTTCCTATTTTATTCTACTTGCGTATTTAGCCTGTTGCTAGTTTAGGAAAGCATGTTTAGTTGACTTAATTGCCTATTTGCCTAAACTGCCTTAATTGCATTACGTGAAGCATGTTAGGTTATAATTAACTATTTACTTGGTACGGAATTTAGCTTAATTGGGTATTGTTGTGTTGCTACTATGTGTTTTTACTTAAGGACTACGGGACGACATCTCGGGAGATCCCCTATAAGTATTTATGATATGAACTGAGGTGCGGGATACCAAGAGAACCCTGGCACATATATTGAGGATACCAAGAGATCCTCGGTATACCAAGAGATCCCTATCATATACTGAGGATACCAAGATATCCTTGGGATACTAAGAGATCCCTAGCATATAATTGAAGATACCAAGAGATCCCCGGCTATCATCCTGGTTATGAGTGGTATTTCCTGGTGTTTGCCTTTATTTTTGTTTCAGTTATTGTACTCTTATTAACCTGTATAGATCCTTACTGTATATTTTCAATTGTACTGCTTACCTTATCCTGTCATCTTTATATTTATTGAACCTCAGTAGGGCCCTGACCTTTCCTCGTCACTACCCAACCAAGGTTATGCTTAGCGCTTACTGAGTACCGCTGTGGTATACTCATGCTCCTTCTGAGCATGTTTTTCATGTGCAGATCAGGTACCGTTACTCAGGCCTATCATCCTTGAGGAGGCGACTGATCTAGAGACTTTGAGGTACATCTGCCGCGTCTGCAGACCGAGAAGTCTCTTTCTATTCCTGCTTTTAGTATTTAGACCTTATGTATTTTTCTGTTCTTATTAGACATTCCGGAGTTAGAGCTATGTAGTATTGATCTTAGCTTGTGATTTGTTGGTTTTCGAGTCTTGGATCTATTTATTCGATAGTGAGATTTTAATATGGTGTATGTCGAGTGGTGCATTTAAACACTATTATTACTTTATTACTGTTTTAAAATGTTTTACTTCCGCAAATTTTGGTTTTCTTCCACAATTTAGGTTTACCTAGTCGTAGAGACTAGGTGCCGTCACGATGGTTCATAGAGGGCGAACCGGGGTCACGAAAATTTGGTATCAGAGCCCTAGGTTCATAGGAGTCATGGATCACAAGCCGATTTATTAGAGTCTCGCTGATCGGTACGGAGATGTTTGTACTTATCTAAGAGAGGCTATGTAACTATTAGGAAAATTTCCACTTTATTTGATTCCTTGTCGTGCGGTATTTTGATATCATAATTCTAAACTTCTGTCTTCTATTCTCTCACAAATGGTGAGGACAAGTGCCACCCTAGATGATCAGACACCCGTGCCCCTTACTGCAGCCATCAGAGGCCGGGGCTGGGGTAGAGGCCGAGGGCACGCATGTGGTACAACTAGAGCACCTGCGCGAGCAGACACCGAGGTACCACCTGCAGTTCCAGTAGGAGTCCAGACACCTAATACGCCTACTGATACTACTACTCCAGCCCTTCAGGAGACTTTGGCATAGTTCATGAGCATGTACACCACCTTGGCTCAAGTAGGTTTGCTTCCCCTTGTTGCAGCCACATCTCAGGCCGAGGGAGGAGCACAGACTCCCACCGCCCGCACTCCTGAGCAGCGAGTGCATGTTAAGCAGGTCCTTGAGATTATTCCTGGACCGGCTGCAGTTCCAGTTCAGCCTGAGGATAGGGCAACGGTTTCCGAGGAGGTGCAGCTGAGCCTTGAGAGGTTCAAGTAGTACAAGCCTCATGTATTCAGCGGTCTAACATTGGAGGATGCTCTGGGATTTCTAGATGAGTGTTACCGTATTCTCCGTACCATGGGTATATCAGGATTGAGCAGGGTTTCCTTCACTACTTTCCAGCTTCGAGGAGCCGCCTATAAGTGGTGGCGCACCTATGAGTTAGACAGTCCGGATGAGGCTGCTTCACTGACTTGGACTCAGTTTTCAGATCTGTTCCTTAGAGAGTATGTTCCTCAGAGCCTCAAAGACACATGGCATGCAGAGTTTGAGTTGCTCCAGGGTACTATGACTATCTCAGAGTATGCTATTCGTTACACCAGTTTGGCTAGGCATGCGCTAGTCTTGGTTTCTACTATTTGCGAGAGAGTTCGCCGATTTATTGAGGGCCTTATTCCCAGCATCAGGCCTAGAATGGCTCGTGAGTTGGAGATGGATATTTCTTATTAGCAGGTGGTGAGCATTACTAGGAGGATTGAGGGTATGCATGCTAGGGCCATTATTCTGGTGCCTGTACCCCAGCTGTAGGTCGTCATGGTAGGGGTTATATGAGTCGTCCTGTTCATTCAGCTCTTCCAGCATCCAGTAGTGCTCCAGCACCTCCTAGGTCTCAGGAGCCTTATTATGCACCTCCAATTTCTAGTGCGCCTCCTGCACGGGGTGCTTCCAGAGGTTAGTCCAACAGACCTGGCTCGAGCCAATCATAGTTGCCACATCCTCCCAGAGATTGTTTTGAGTGTGGTGACACAGGCCACGTGGTGAGGAATTGCCCTAGACTTGGGAGGAGTACACCTCCACGGACTTCTCAGCTACAGTGTGCCGCACAGAGTACACAGGCTATGATTACAACTGCAGTTGCTACCCCACCTGCTCATCCATCTAGAGGTGGAGGTCGGGGAGGTAGAGGTCGCCTTAGAGGGGGAGGCCAGGACATATACTATGCCCTTCTTGCCCGTACTAAGGCTGTAGCCTCCGATTCTATCATCACTGGTATTATATTAGTTTGCCACAAAGATGCATCAGTTTTATTCGATCCAGGCTCTACTTACTCTTATGTGTCTTTTTATTTTGCTCCGCATTTGGGTGTATCTCGGGATTCTTTGAGTTCCCCTATTTATGTTTCTACTCTTTTGGGAGATTCTCTTGTTGTGGAATGTATTTATCGGTCATGTTTGGTTGCTCTTAGTGGTTTTGAGACCACAGCCAATTTATTGTTGCTCAGCATGGTAGATTTTGACATTATCTTGGGCATGGATTGGTTGTTGCCCCATTATGCTATTCTTGATTGTCACGCCAAAACTGTGATGCTGGCTATGCCAGGTATATCGCGTGTTGAGTGGAGGTGACTTTAGATCACACTCCCAGTAGAGTTATTTCTTTTATTAAAGCTCAGCGTATGGTTGAGAAGGGGTGTGATACATACTTAGCTTATGTGAGAGATATCAGTGTTGATACCCCTTCAGTTGATTCAGTCCTAGTAGTACGGGATTTTCCCGATGTGTTTCTAGCTGATCTTCCGGGCATGCCGCCTGATAGAGATATTGATTTTGGCATTGATCTATTGCCGGGTACTCAGCCCATTTCTATTCCTCCGTATCGTATGTCTCCTCCTGAGTTGAAGAAGTTGAAAGATCAGTTGTAGGATTTTCTTCATAAGGTTTTTATTTGGCGTAGTGTATCACCTTGGGGTGCTCCTGTCTTGTTTGTAAAGAAAAATGATGGTTCTATGCATATGTGTATTGATTATTGCCAGTTGAACAAAGTGACAATGAAGAACCGCTATCCTCTGCCTCGTATTGATGATCTGTTTGACCAACTTCAGGGTGCACAAGTGTTTTCTAAGATTGATTTGCACTCAAGTTACCATTAGTTGAAGATTCGGGAGCCAGATATCCCGAAGACTACTTTCAGGACTCGGTATGGTCATTACGAATTCCTTGTCATGTCATTTGGGTTGATCAATGCCCCAGCAGCTTTTATGCATTTGATGCACAGTGTGTTCCAGCCATATCTTGACTCGTTCATCATTGTCTTTATTGATGCTATTCTGGTGTATTATCGAAGTCGGGAAGATCATGAGCAACACCTAAGGACTGTGCTTCAGACTTTGAGAGAGAAGAAGTTATATGATAAGTTCTCAAAATGTGAGTTTTGGTTGGATTCAGTGGCATTCTTAGGCCACGTGGTATCGAGTGAGGGTATTCAGGTGGATCCGAAGAAGATAGAGGTCGTGCAAAGTTGGCCCAGACCATCCTCAGCTACCGAGATCCGCAGTTTCCTTGGTTTAGCAGGCTACTACTGTCGTTTTGTGGAGGTGTTTTCATCGATTGCAGCCCTTATGACCAGGTTGACCCAGAAGGGTGCTCCGTTCCAGTGGACGGAGGAGTATGAGGTGAGCTTTCAGAAGCTTAGGACAGCTTTGACCATAGCCCCAATTTTGATACTTCCTACAGGTACGGGGACTTATACGGTCTATTGTGATGCCTCAAGGGTTGGCCTTAGAGCGGTGTTGATGCAGGACGGTAGGGTGATTGCCTACGCGTCCAGACAATTGAAGATACATGAGAAGAACTACCCTATTCACGACCTTGAGTTAGCTGCCATTGTTCACGCCCTGAAGATTTGGCGCCATTACTTATACGGTGTGCCTTGTGAGATTTATACTAACCATCAAAGCTTGCAGCACCTGTTCAAGCAAAAGGATCTAAATTTGCGCTAGAAGAGGTGGTTAGAGTTGCTAAAGGACTATGATATCACCATTTTGTATCACCCGGGCAAGGCCAATGTAGTGGTTGATGCCTTGAGTCGCCGAGCGAAGAGTTTGGGGAGTTTTTCATATTTACCAGCATCGGAGAGGCCTATGGCGATGGATGTTCAGGCCTTAGCCAACCAGTTTGTGAGATTGGATCTTTTAGAGCCTAGTCGGATTCTAGCTTGTATGGTTTCTCGGTCTTCCTTATTTGATCATATTAGGGAGCGACAGTACGATGACCCTCATTTGCTTGTCTCAAGGACAAGGTTCAACACGGTGATGCCAGGGATGTGACTATTGGCGATGATGGGGTATTGAGGATGTAGGGTCGGATTTGCGTACCCAATGTTGATGGGCTTCGGGAGTTGATTCTGGAGGAGTCCCATAGCTCGAGGTATTCCATCTATCCGGGTGCTGCGAAGATTTATCAAGATTTGAGGTAGCACTATTGGTGGAGGCGGATGAAGAAAGATATAGTTGGATTCGTAGCTTGGTGTCTCAACTATCAGCAGGTGAAGTATGAGCACCAAAGACCAGGTGGGTTGCTTCAGCAGATAGAGATTCCGGAGTAGAGGTGGGAGCGGATTACCATGGACTTTGTAGTTAGGCTCCCACGGACTTTGAGGAAGTTTGATGCTATTTGGGTGATTGTGGATCGGCTGACCAAGTTCGCTCATTTCATTCCTGTGTGTACTACTTATTTCTTGGAGCGGTTGGCGGAGATTTATATCCGGGAGATTGTTTGTCTGCATGGTATTCCAGTGTCCATCATTTCAGATAGAGGTACTCAGTTAACATCACGGTTCTGGAGGGCCGTTCAGCATGAGTTGGGTACTCGTGTGGAGTTGAGTACAACATTTCACCCTTAGACAGACGGACAGTCCGAGCGCACTATTCAGATTCTTGAGGATATGTTCCGTGCATGTGTGATTGAGTTTGGAGGGTCTTGGGATCAATTCTTGCCATTGGCAGAGTTTTCTTACAACAACAACTATCAGTCCAGCATTCATATGTCACCGTGTGAGGCTTTATACGGTAGGCGGTGCAGATCTCCGGTGGGTTGGTTTGAGCCGGGTGAGGCTAGACTATTAGGCACAGACTTGGTTCAGGATGCTTTGGAGAAGGTTAAGGTGATTCAGGACAGACTCCGTACAGCCCAGTCCAGATAGAAGAGTTATGTGGACTGGAAGGTTCGTGATGTTTCCTATATGGTAGGAGAGCGGGTTCTGCTTCGGGTTTCGCCTATGAAGGGCGTCATGAGATTTGGGAAGAAAGGGAAGTTGAGTCCGAGGTTTATTGGCCCTTTTGAGATATTGAGTCGTGTTGGGGAGGTTGCTGATAATCTTACCTTACCTACCAGCTTGGCAGGGGTTCATCCGCTATTTCATGTTTCGATGCTCCGGAGGTATCACGATGATACGTCGCACGTGTTGGATTTTAGTTTAGTCCAGTTGGACAAGGATTTATCCTTTGTTGAGGAGCCAGTGGCGATATTGGATAGATAGGTTAGAACGCTGAGGTCAAAGAACATTGCATCAGTAAAGGTTCAATGGCGGGGTCACCCGGTCGAGGAGGCGACCTGGGAGGCCAAGCAGGATATGCGCAGCCGTTACCCTCATCTTTTCACTACTTCAGGTATGTCTCTATGCTCGTTCGAGGATGAATAAATGTTTAAGTGTAGGAGGATGTGACGACCCAGCCGGTCGTCTTAGGAATTAACGCCCCGATCCCCTGTTAGCTGCTTTCCTCGAGTTTATTTATGCTATTTTGATTTGTCGGGATGTTCGGTTTTGAGTTTCGGAGAGTTTTGGGATACTTAGCCCCTAAGTGCGAGCTTAAGTGTTGGAAAGTTGACCGTAGTCGGAACAGTGTGAAGACGGCATCGGATGGAAATTCGATGGTTCTGTTAGCTCCGTTGGGTGATTTAGGGCTTAGGGGCGTGTTCAGATTGAGTTTTGGGGGTCCGTAGCTAATTTAAGCTTGAAATGCCGAAAGTTGAATTTTTGAAGTTTCTAGTCCGATAGTGAGATTTTTGATCCGAGGGTCGGAATGGAACTCCGAGAGTTGTAGTAGCTCCGTAGTGTCATTTGGGATGTGTGTGCAAAATTTCTGGTCATTTGGACGTGATTTGGTTGGATTTTTGATCAAAAGCGGAATCCGAAAGATTTTTGAAACTTAGGCTTGAATCCGATGTGTTTTGGTTGTTTTGAAGTTTTGTTTGAAGTGTTTTGAAGATTGGTACAAGTTTGAATAAGGTTTTAGGATATGTTGATGCCTTTGGTTGAGGTCCTGGGGACCTCGGGATGAATTCAGATGGTTGACGGAATATGGAGTTTGAAGTTTGCTGCAGCAGCTGGTCTTCTATCATAACCGCACCTGCGGTTTGGGTTCCGCAGGTACGAAGCCGCAGAAGTGGTGTAGCCATAGCATAAGCGGATCTGGGGAGGGTCTTCAGGTTCCGCAGATGCGGGAGGAATACCGTAGAAGCGGTGGCACATCTGTGAAAGGGTAATCGCAGATGCAATTTTTGGTCTTTAAGTGAAAGTCGCAGGTGCGACCTTTGGTCCACAAAAGCGGGACCGTAGATGCGAAAATGCTTGGGCAGAACATATAAATAGTTGTCTTCGTGAATTTGAGCTATTCTTTCACCATTTTCATCGGGGTTTGAAGCTTTTGAGAGATTGTTTTGAGGAAAACAAAGGGGAATCACTTGGAGGTAACATCCTTGACTTCATAACTCATTTTTATGTGATTAAAGACCTAATTAGTGGTGAAAAATTTGGGGAAAATAGGTAATTAGGGATTGAGTTTAAGAGACCTTTAAATAAGGATTTGAGGGGTCATTTGGACTCCGATTTCAGTGTTCTTGTTATGTATAGACTAGTGAGAGTACAAGGTTTCTGAAAATGTAAATTTCACCCGATTCAGAGATGTGGGCCCGAGGGCCGTTTTGGTCATTTTACATAATTTCACGTATTAGCTTAGACTTTAATTGTAGAATCAGTTACTTGAAGCATTATTTACATTATGCAATTGAATTGAATAGATCTGGGTGATTCAGAGTCGAGTACTCGTGGCAAAGACGTGGTGTCGGGTTGATTTTGAGCTGGTTCGAGGTAAGTGGCTTGTCTAACCTTGTATGGGAGACCTTCCCCTTAGGATATGATATATTTGATAATTGAAACGCCTTGTACATGAGGTGACGAGCGCGTACTTGATCTTATTGTTGAAAATCCGGTTTTTCCTTAAGTATTTCAATTGAGTTCTTTTTCCTGTTTTATTCTACTTGCGTATTTAACCTGTTGCTAGTTTAGGAAAGCACATCTAGTTGACTTAATTGCCCATTTGCCTAAACTGCCTTAATTGCATTACGTGAATCATGTTAGGCTAGAATTAATTGTTTACTTGGTACGAAATTTAGCTTAATTGGGTATTCTTGTGTTGCTACTGTGTGTTTTTACTTTGGGACTACGAACGGAATCCCGGGAGATTCCCTGTACGTATTTATGATTTGAACTGAGGTGCGGGATACCAAGAGATCCCTGGCACATATATTGAGGATACCAAGAGATCCTCGGGGTACCAAGAGATCCCTGATACGTATATTGAGGATACCAAGAGATCCTCGAGATACTAAGAGATCCCTAGCATATAATTGAGGATACCAAGAGATCCTCGGGATACCAAGAGATCTCCGGCTATCATCCTGGTTATAAGTGGTATTTCCTGGTGTTTGCCTTTATTTTTGTTTCCATTATTGTACTCTTATTAACCTGTATAGATCCTTACTGTAGATTTTCAATTGTACTGCTTACCTTATCATGTCATCTTTTTATTTATTTAACCTCAGTTGGGCCCAGACCTTTCCTCGTCACTACCCAACCGAGGTTAGGTTTGATGCTTACTGAGTACCGCTGTGGTGTACTCATGCCCCTTATGCGCATGTTTTTCATGTGCAGATCTAGGTACCGCTACTCAAGCCTATCATCCTTGAGGATGAGACTGCTCTAGAGACTTCGAGGTACATCTGCCGTGTCCGCAGACCGAGAAGTCCCTTTCTATTCCTGCTTTTAGTATTTAGCCCTTCTGTATTTTTCTATTCTTATTAGACATTCCGGAGTTAGAGCTATGTAGTATTGATCTTAGCTTGTGATTCGTGGGTTTCTGGGTCTTGAATCTATGTATTGGATAGTGAGAGTTAAACATGGTGTATGCCGAGCGGCACATTTAAACACTATTATTACTTTATTAATGTTTTAAAATATTTTACTTCGGCAAATTTTGGTTTTCTTCTGCAATTTAGGCTTATCTAATCATAGAGACTAGGTGCCGTCACGATGGTTCACGGAGCGTGAACCAGGGTCGTGACATTTGAAAAATAAAAATTTGGATTTAAGAATCGAATTGGACTCGGATTTGAAAACAAAACACATATATGAACTCATGGGGTTATGAGTAGTCAGATCTACCCTTGGACTCGAGTTTTGACCGGGGGGCCCGAGGTTGACTTTTGTTTACTTTTTCCAAATTGATTAAAGATTGATTTTTTTCCACTCATAGGTAGTTTCTAAAGCTTATTTTGAATTGTTTGATCGATAATTGTTTAGATTTGGTTGGTTTGGAGGCTTGTTCAAAAGGAAAGGCTGTGGTTGGTTGATTGACTTGGTTGCGGAGTGATGTAAGTGTGGTGTCTAACCTTAAATTGAGGGAATTAGGATTTGTTGGACTATTTTTATGTGAATTATGTGTAAAAATGGCGTATATGCGAGTTGACGAGTTGTAACGACCCGATTGGTTGTTTTGTATAATTTCGCCATGTTACCTCTTTTTATGCTTCACACATGTATGTTTATGATTTTATGACTTGCGGGGTTGGTTAGTTTTGTTCCGGGAAGCTTTCAGGTTGATTTGGACCCTTGATTCTTGACCTAGAGGTTTAAATTAGA